>NC_045144.1:10083671-10775960 GCF_008831285.2 Nymphaea colorata
ATTAATAACAGTCTTCAAGAAGGGGCGATGTAAGAAATTTGCCAAATTCGAGCTACATATCTGACAATAACAATCAAAATCAAGACTTGCAGGGACCATAACTGTGTGTGTGTGTGTGTGAGAGAGAGAGAGAGTCGTGAGCGGCAAAATTTTGCTGCCCAACTCCAATGAATACCTATATCTATGCATTGCCTTAATTCTAGCGCCAACGGTCGCCGTCAAGGTCTTCTTGCATCAAGCTCAATAACAGAAATCCTAACATCCACCCTCATCTCTTTATCAATTAACTTCAGATCAATGATAAAGGGAAACAAAGACAAGAAAACTGAAAGCCAGCATCCAATCGTCCGAGACAAGAGATCACAACCACCAAAATCAATGAAGAACAAACATACAGAAATCAAATACCTCTATTAAACTTTTCAAACGGATGAAATCAACCAGAGGAAAAAGGGAAAGAAGAGAAGAAAAGGAAAAATCCTCCAGGAAAAAAAAAAAAAAACCAATCGAGACCTCCGAGGCCACGGTTCCAGCCGATATTTGTCAACCAAAAACAGATCCAACAAGCATTCCAATCAAGATTCGATGGAAGATAATAACAGACAATAATCTGAGCCCGGAAAACCAGGGAAGTCGGCGAAAAGAGGAACTTTACCCAGAGAAGAGCACTTGTTGACTCCTTCGAGCGTAACGACGGCCGTCAAAATAAAGACGAACGGCAGGAGGACGGCAAGGATGAGCATAGTGTGGAAAAGGGTCCGGTAAGAGAAGTGACGCGCGGCCACCTTGATCTTCATGAGGTCAAGCAATCCATTGCTGGTACAAATCGTGATGGTTCTCATGCTAGGAGAGATGTGGACCTGCATTGTACTGATCCAGCAGGAGAGGGGCCTAGGGGCAGAGCTCCTCTAATGGATGAGGAGGGAAAAGGAAGAACAAGGGGAGGAAGAAAGGATGGGGACCAGAAGGGAAGAAGAGAGGCATCGGCGGATAGGGGATTGAAGCGGCGGAAACGGAGAAAGAAGGAGTACCTGGGCCGCCTCGATTTCTGGTTCAGAGGGGAGAGGACCATTTTTCACAAGGAAAACCAATGGAAATTGCAGGTGTCTCGTTGGTCGTCCATGGCGGGAGTGAGAGAAAAAGAGAAGGAGCAAAGGTAAGTTGATGAGAAAACTCAGCTCATAGGCCTGGTCGTGGGGTGTTGTCCCCTCCCTCTCCCTTCTCTAAAATAGTCAGCCAGAGTTAATTAGCTGAATAGAGCTTTTGGCTACATCCAGCAGGTACTGTTTCTCACCTCAGTTAATCCGTTTAATCTATGAGAGTAAGGCGCCTTCATCTTTCACTGATATCCTTTTCAAAACTCGTGCAACCTTTTGAAATGTATGAATCAGATATCGATCTATGTTTGTTTCATAACTAGGAAAACCGTGTCAAATTTCTCCATACGGATCCATTGCGCTCCCAGCTATTTTTATTTCTTTGCTACCAAACTCCAATAAACAGTGCGCCTTGTAAGCTGCTAAATATTTGTGGATTCTCTTTTCCACTGCTTAAGTAATAAGAATAAATATTTTTGAAAGGTACGTTCACGGGAAAAAGTTTGTTGCTGTCGAACACAGCTAAGCTCAAAGAAGAAGGAATTGGGTTTAGGGTATCCTTGTGTGCAAAATGGGGTCTGATCATGGATTATAGGTGCAGGGTTGCACGTGGGGACGAAAGAGGAGCATTGGGTTCGTGATTTGAGGGCTGAGTTCCGCGCACAAGGGCTTAAAACACATGGCGCCATTGCCATAGGGATGCAAAGGAAAAGCCTCGAAAGAGAAGATAAAGCAACAACTTTTTAGGGCAAATGAAATTTGAAGGGCATTGTATAACTGGTCAGTCTAAAGATGTGGAGTTCATGTGTCATATTCTGGTGAGTCCTATTCTTATAGATAACATATATTTGACACTCAAGTTGTTGAAAGGTCTTACGTTCCAAACCAACTCTATGTTCAGAAGGGGAGGGGGGTGCCTTTTGCCTCTCATATATTACCATTCAAGTGCATGCAAGACATATATATATAAAAAAAAAAAGGTGGCAGTCGGGGTATTTTGGGAATTATTTAAAAGGTCTTTTAACTTTTTTTGTTTTCCTTTTTTGTTCCCACAAAAAATTCTTTCTTTCTTTCTATTAAATAAGGGCATTTTGATCAACAAAAGTACTGGCATACCAAAAAATTGTGCACCAAACGGGCACATATAACCAGCCCAGCCTGTTCTAAGCAAAGTTTTTTTGCAGCCGAAAGCTGTAATTTACTGGCTTGGAGTTTTGAGCATTCTCTTCTAACTTTCAGATTGGTTGAGAAAAGTAAATGGGTGATGACTTACTTGGCAAGTCCATTAAGTCCATGCTTATGTTTCAAGTAAGCTTTACTTTAGATGGCATTTTTCCCTTCATTAACTGTGCATTAATGATATATAAATCATTGCTTTTTGGCAAATACTTTCCTTGTTGGAGTTTTGCATTTGTCTTGGCAGAAATTCTGATACCTTTATTCTGATTTTTAAGTCTTAACAAAAGTACCCAGAAAATTTTTTGCCACAAATATAGATTTATTGTGGTATGTTTCTCTATAAATTTATTTCCCAGATTCAAATTAATTTCTAAGGATGTCAATGGATAAGATTTGAATAACATATACTCTTAACTATATCCATTTTTTTGCATATTTACATGTTTGGATTTGAATAGGAACAAAGAAAAGTCATATCTGAATTTAAAATCTGATTTTACAGTTTGAATCCAATTTTTACATTCACATCGTTACCTGAATTTTGAGCAAAAACTGGCCGATTTTCAAAATGTAAGGACATTGGATATATTTGTTTAAAACTAAATCTGATCCAAATCTAAATCTGATCATATACTTATGTAAATCAAACATAAATATGATTGGATATTTATGTATATCCGAGTCCAATTGGATGTCATCTTTAAAGTCCAATCCTATCTGATTTCCTCATCAGAATCTAAACTTTTTAGTATACGATTTTATTCAATCAAAATTCGATATATCAACATCCCTAATGATTTCCGATCATGAGTTGAATTTTTCCGTCAGTTTTAGTGATGCAACAAATCAATTTGATAAATGGGAGGAACAATAGACTCTGGCAGTGCCGACGCCACAAGAGTGGGCACAAGGCAAAAATATCTAGAAATGATTATATACAGGAGGAGAGCTGGGGGGCTATAATTTGCCCCTCATAAAAAGTTTCTGGTTTGGCCCTTGATTATATAAATAAACAAAGTTAAACCTGGTGCTTTTTCTTCCGATCAATGACCAAAATCGTATTTTAAGATAAGATAACGTGTATGCATATGTTTGCATTATTCACGAAGTTGTGACTATTAATGTTGCATGACAACAACACAGCGGCCATTTTGGATCCATGTACATGCATTCAGTTGGAGGAAAGTTGACATCAATTCTCAGCTAGGCTCAATTTTGGGGAGGGATATATATATATATATATATATATATATATATATATATATATATATATATATATAGAGAGAGAGAGAGAGAGAGAGAGAGAGAGAGAGAGAGAGAGAGAGAGCCTTATGCATGTTTCATGGAAGCAAATCACATAAAGTACACCAAGTGTAGACAGGGCAATGATTTGAGTGCATGAAATATTAAACTAGAAATCTTGCATAATTCGTACTAGACCAAAATAGGTGATGACAAGTGGACTCCTCCCCTTTCTTGCAAAGCATAATTGGCAAACTCGCCAATACGTCTCGGATCAGACAGAAGCTGAGTTACAATCACCAATCTAGAGGTGGCCCGATCTTCAAAGAAATTGGACTTGGATCGTTCAGATCTGACTCGGACTGGGATCAGTCGAGTCTGGCTCGATCAGTTTTACAGCAAGCCATTATGAAATAACAAGTTGTGCCACTAGTCTGACCCGGTTTCACACATTAAAATGTTTCACTCCCCTGTAAATTGTTCTTCCACAAAGCCATTTCTGCATTTGCCATTTGCAGGGTAAGGGCTTCACGAGGCCCAAGGCATGGTGGCTGCCTTCCAAAACTTTTCAGGCAACTCTCTCTCTCTCTCTCTCTCTCTCTCTCTCTCTCTACCTCCATGTGATTGGCAAATCTCTATAATGAAGGCTTAGGGGCGGTAACTCTTTTTTAGACACAAATTTTTTTGTACTTAACAAATTCTTTATCACCATTCCACCATCACAAACTTTTGCCTCTTGAGTAGTTGACGCCACTTCGGCCTTGACCACATTGTGCGCGACAAACGCAACAACATTGGAATCACTATTAGTGTCCGATTAGGGTGCAAGAATGCACGGCATTTTCCTTGAGTGACCAGCATATCAAAAATCCCATTAAAACTTTGTGAGTTCTTGAAGGTGGTTTCAATGGTGATAAATATCTCATACAAGATAGTCAATTAAAAGAATAAGGAAGCATATATGAAATGGAAACCACATGCTTAACAAAAAGCCAATGAATCATGAAGAAAATTAATGTGGTTCAAGTAATTGGCCATGGACATGTCGCCTTTTTTCACATTTTGTAAACCATGTTTCAACTGAATGATTCTTAAATTGGACTATGAAGCATATTGTTGTTCAAGAGCACACTACGCCTATCGAGCATGGTATAAGAAATTAACTGAGATAAAATATGTTTAATCACCATTGCTTTACTCCAACTTGAGGCTAATTGGTTGGCTTGTTCCCAAGTTACAAACTTTGGATTCAGCTTGATTTGAGCATCATCAAGATATTCAGGCAGAGCATCAAGACAAGAGTGCCATTAGCATGCCTCAACACATCACACTGGTGATCTAAGAGCGCCATAACAAATGATTGTTTTGGTCCAATTTGACAAACAAAAATGGAAAATGTGTTCCACTGCATTGCTGAGTATGGGCAGGACCTGAAGTTGAAACAGCTAAAGTTTCAGATGATGGATTTGCAGCAGCCATGAGTAAAGCGATGATGGACCAAGGATGGCTTTGATACAAATGCAAGAGAAGAAAGAAGAAACACAATCACAAGAAGAACCAGATCTATGTGGTTCAGCTAAACTCAGCTACATCCACAACCAGAAAAACTCTCTCTCTCTCTCTCTCACCGCACCAAGGAGAGTTCCTTTATTGATATATTTTAAGGAGTCACAAGAAGGATCCAATAAGTTTGGATCGTGATTTAGATAATCATGGCAACTCTTATTTTTTGAACTCTTTCTGTTTTTACAATTAACCGATTGCTTGATTTTAGGAAGAGATCTTCATTGTGATCTTTCGCCATTTCATGTAACTCTTCTATCTTAACGACTCGATGTCAGGACACCAAGAGAACTAAATGTGTAGCCCACTCTAGTTTTGAATAGGCTCACAAAAAAAATGTAGGATACAGGCAGGATGTATCTTGGTAGCAATTGTTGGAGATAAGTTTTCACAAGTCACAAGGATTAACTGATAAAAGAACAAGATTAGGAAAAAACAAAGAAAATAGTTGCAATAAAAAAAATTATCTAAAACATGTATCACTAGCTTCAAATTCAACAAGTACTAAATGGGATTACATAACATTCCTTGTTCTTGTAACAGCTAAAGAAACTCGTATGCCTCAATAGCCAACAATCAATGTTAACTAGACTGCATTTTTTACTGTTGGGTTTCTCTATTATGCTGAATTCACAAATTTTGTGTGAGTGAAAGGTTGCAACCATGAGAATGTGGCACTAGCAACAAATCACCTATTATTAATTATTCTGATTATGAGAACTATTGTCTATAGGCCCATGTGTTGGTTTGGTTATTTGGATACAAGAGGCAAACAAATAACAGAGATGCAAACAATACATATAAAGTACACAAATATGTATTCTAAACTTTTGTATAACTTAGCATAATTGGGTACAAGAAACTTTTGTATATTAAAGAATCCAATACATTTATAATCAGGTCAACAAATGATCCCATAGATGTTGTTTCTTTAACACAAAAAAGTTTCCTGTACCAGATTATCCTCAAGTTACACAAAAATTTGGCACATATTTAGTTTACCTTTTTAAATAAAAAGTACCTGACAGGGATACAAATGGAGAACAGGGTAACTAGTACAAAATTGTAACTATGAAGTTTAAAATCAAGAAAAGTTTTACACTAAACCATGTGCTAAGTTTGACTACATAAATAAAACTGTCAAAACTCATTCTTATATGTAATACAAGCACCGTATGAGAATACTATCCCATGAGTCCCATCAACTTACCTATGAAGACAGAAATCACGAAAAATTCACTTTTTAGTTGTCCCGCATCTACATTAAGCATAGAGTTAACAAAACTGGCATTCCTTATAAAATGAAGATTGTTTGAGGCTTTGATCAAATAGCATGAACCAGGACTTGCATATACAGAAGATCTTGGTCCTTGGAAGTTTGGGCAGTTTTACTGTGGTCAGGCCCATTTGATGTTACCGTGACATTACCATGTCACAAGTTGCACTAGCCCACCTTCTTGGTGCACCCCTCCGATAACCATTGGAAAACTCATCTTGTCGGGCTTACACTCCTACAGCAAGTATCTGCTACTTAGAAATTGATTGCTCTAATCCCTTACAATTGGCCACATGCCCGGAGTTATTTGAAGCAGCCTAAGCTAAGGTTAATGCCTTGTATGCCTTCCAAATACGATCAATTGCTTTTTGTTATGTTCCGGAGAATTCGTTTAAATCGAATTCTGTCAGGTGATTAGACATTAATTATCATGCCAATTCTGCAGAAAGGCATGCTGCGGTGCTTTAAACTCATAACAGGATGGATGTGGAAAGTTTAAATCCAAGGACAAGGAAATGAAACTGAACAAGAAATTGTAATAGATCTGTACATGACAGAAAAGGATGTTCGAACATGCATACTGAATCAGTCAGAGCTAATGGACCATCAGCATGTCATGATTTTCCATATCCGGTATGAAGGAAATGATACTAAATAAAAAATTGTAGCAGAGCCAGTGCATGTTGGGGAAGGATGTCTAAACATGCATAATGATGAAAGTAATGGATCATCATCAGCAAGTACATAATAATTTCCCAAATCCAAAATAAAAAAGTGGCCATAAAAGAAGAAACTGAAATGGATTTGCTATATGTTAGGAACTTAGGAAAGGACGTCCAAGCATGCATAAGGATGAAGACAATGGATTATCATCAGCAAGTAGATCATAGAAGAGAAGAAGAAAGATAACCAATACAGTAATCAATCACATAAGAACTGAAGACATATAAACATAGATAAAATCTCCGAAACAGTAAAGATAAATTGATAAGATTAGAGATGAGAATTTAAGAAGCATCAACAATACACTTAGATTGCAATCATGATCAAAGTGAAAATTTGAATTTATCCTACTTTTTAGTCATGCATTATGAAAGAAAATTACAAACATGGAAAAAACAGAACTAATGGTTTACCTTTGATTATGTAACCAGATATGACACATTATGCAGTAAGCCAACCAAAAGCCAAAGGAAGTTCATGCAATAACTATTCAGACTTTAAAGGTTCAAGAAAAGAAGTTCCACAAGAGAAAATTTCTTCATGGAATAGAAAGAAACAGAACATGATGGTTCATCTCTTGGCTAGGTAACCAGATATGAAATATTTTGCAGCAAGCTCAACTGAAAAAGCCAAAGAAAGTTCACATAATCAATGTTATCCGTATCGTCCGTATCAACAAAAACGATACGATACAGGTATTACGCACGATACGGGGTTAAGGAAAGAAGTTTCCCACAGGTTCAGGAAAGAAGTTTCCCACATCCAATTTCTTCATCAACTTAAGTCAATTCCAGCTAATGCCTTCCAGCTGATTGGGATAAGTCGACATAAATCTTATAAATTATATGCAATGCTGTGTAGTACTAAAACTCTAAAATGATTCCATACAGAAACAAGAGGAATCTGTCTCATTTCTCTTAAGCAACTGCCAACATAATTTAAAGAAAAAATGGGTTCCCCAAACCGTAAAATGCGAATGATAACCATAGTCACAATGATCAAGTGTTGCAGCCGGTTTACATCTCATAGAACATGATAAGGTACAAAAGACTAAAACTTGCAAAAAGAGGAAAATCTACGAGCTTAGGGAGGAGCCTTCCATTTTGGCACATGTCAAGGAATGTTCCACAAACAATGACTAACAAACCCGAACATTAGGGATTGCATTCCTTTATAGATGTTAATAAAAAATTGAAGTTGAAAAAATCAGACAATCAAAATTATGAATTTTCGAGTAGTTCTAACATCAAACTGTAGATCTGAACTAGAAACTATCACTGCCACCTCGTTTCCTGTTAGAATTTCCATAATAGTCCAAGTACCATTTCACAAATTTCTTCAAGCCCGTCTGCAGGTCAGTTGCTGGCTGGTATCCTAGTTCATTCTGGGCAAGGCTGATGTTGGCGTGTGTAAATTGCACATCCCCATTCCTTGGCAACTGCATCACCTTCCTCTTTGCCTTAGCCTTCAATAATTTCTCCAAAATGGTAACCAGTTCGCTCACAGGAACAGGGGAAGTATTTCCAAGATTGTATATCCTCAATTGAGCAGGTCCTCTCTTCTTCCCCCCACTCCCCGTGCTCTTCTCTGCAGTGTCCAGAGAAGCCACACAGCCTTTAACAATGTCATCAATATAAGTAAAGTCTCTCGCAACCGTGCCATGATCTGCGCTTTCAAAGATCGGTATGCTTTTTCCCTTCAAAATATCTCTTGTGAAGAAGAAATAGGCCATATCAGGCCTGCCCCAAGGACCATAAACGGTGAAAAACCTCAGCCCAGTAATAGAAAGACCATGAATATGATTGTAAGTGTGGGCGATCTCCTCTCCAGCCTTCTTGGTGGCAGCGTAGAGGCTCGCCGGCTGATCCGTCCGATCAGATTCCGAGAATGGCACCTTAGTGTTCAACCCATAGACGGAACTGGACGAAGCCCATACAATGGCAGGCTGTGGATTCGCTGCCCGACATGCCTCAAACAGATTCACTAGCCCAGCGACATTGCTCTGAACATAAGAACTAGGATTCTGAAGTGCATACCTCACGCCCGCCTGGGCGGCAAGATGGAGGACGTGCGTGAAAGGGACGACGTCGAAGAGCTTAGCCAGAAGGCCAGAATCGTTGATGTCGCCCTCGACAATGTAGAGGCCTACCGATTTCTGCAGGTTGGATTGACGGGCGCGCTTCAGCGAGGGGTCATAGTAGTCGTTGAAGTTGTCGAGGCCAAGCACACCATCTCCTCGGCGTTTCAGCGCCGTGGAGACATGCGATCCGACGAATCCGGCAGCGCCAGTGACAAGCACGGTGATAGCATTGGGGCGCCTGGAGCTGGCGGAGGATCGGACGAGCTTCGCCCAAGATGGTCCTCCATAGGAGGCGTGAATAGCGAAGGAATGAGAAGAAGCAGGAGACGGGGAGGATCGGAGGAAGAAGAAGAGGATCGTGCCAATGAAAACCGCCGACCAAAATGCTAGCTTGTAGAAGGAAGAATAGAATCGAGGGTTGCGATGAAAGAAGAAGGGTGTAGACTTTTCTAGCTTGAATTTGCCCGGTGTGGACGGTATGCCATTGCCGCTTTCTACGTCTAAATGGTGAGGGGATGGTTTTAGCGACATCTCTCCTACCTCCTTTTCTTCAAGTTGGTGAACAAACCAGTCTGGTGCCTACGAAGGATTTAGATAAGCAGCTTAACTATGGGAGATGAAATGGGTCGATCTGGGAGAAAGGACTCCTTCGAAGAAAGAAAATGGGGCCTCCTGGTTTGCAACAATCCTCTCTCTCACTAGGGATTTGAAACGATCGGATTATCGGTTTGATGTGTGGAAATAGGTATCAGCTTAATCTGGGAATCACAGACAGGGAGAGATTGTCCGACTCGTCCCCTTCAGGTATTCCTGGAGCAGAGCTTGCATCTGCATTCAACAGCAGAAGACATTGAGTTTCTTTTTGCTGTTAGAAAAGTTGGTCTTCAGAGAATGACAGGACAGAGATATGGCTCTGTTTATGCATGTCATGGGTGATTTTCCTTTCCTATGATGTTGTGGAAGAGCTACAGAAGAGAGATAAGGGGAAGGGTATTGCAAAGCTTCCCCCTCTGGATGGCAGAGAGAGAAAAGAGAGAGAGAGAGAGTTTACTATTTTATCCACCCAGTAGGATCTTGAAGGTGGTGGACGGGGTGAAGAGAGATGGCACTGAGGGAGGAGGGAAGATGAGGAGGAGGCCCGGAAATGGAGGACAAAGAGGCTGATGAGAGATTTGGGATGGAGTCAAACCCCCTAATTTGGGGGCTTTGGCAATTCTCTCTTTTTTCTAATGGTCCATTTGTTCTTTGACCAGAGAAAGGGGTGATTGGTTGGAGGCCCATGAATTTCTGTAGGGTTTCCATTTCGTCTTCCTTTTAAATTTCTTGATTTTATTTTAGCTTGCTGTTTGGGAGGCGCAGGCGGAGGCGCTTGGACTTCGGCTGATTTCTTGCAAGCAAGCAAGTGGACGAGAGCTGTTCATGGGACTTCGTGTATTCTCTCTGCAATTGAGCGGTTTCCATGCTGATGAAGCCTGTCACTTCCATTCACTTCGTTTCTAAATATGTGTTAATTCAACATGTATCAGATTGAAAAAATGTCAGCCAATTTGAGGACTTTCAACTCCAATTTCTTTCATAAAGATTAGCAATTTCTTTCATAAAGATTAGCATACGCATAGCATGAATTATTATAATCTTTGGCACAGATCATGAGAAGCTATGTTGGTGTTCCTGTTGCCAAAATTGGTTCAAAAAATTGATTTAATACATTATCATGTTTTCTTGTCTAATCAGGGAAAGTGGCAGCCTATTGGCGGATTTCCAAGTCCAATTCCACCGATGAAAGTTGGGGACACATATGTAAATATACGGCAATAAGATTAAGCCTCGTTTTAAGTCAGACTAGAATCATATATAATAGAATGCTTTATTGTATAAACTGATGTTTATGTTTTTCGATGCTTATTTGTCAAGAGACACACTTTATAAAAAAGTTTTAGGGAACATTGGAGCTTTTAACCAAGCTTTCTTGTGATTTAACCAGTTAGGTTTTTATTTATCATCAATACACTTTTACAAGTGGCACAAAAATGTAATGCATATGTATAGTCACGTCCCCAATGTAACTTAACTGAAAGAATATTTACATAAATTGTGTTGAGATCTGAAATCGGGTGTGACATATATATAGCAACCAACTAAAAAAAAAACTTCGTTTATCGTTCTTCTCATCAGATGTTTAACACTAAGTATTGGTATTTGAGTTGCTTCTGTCAGCAATTGGCACGAGTTTAATCAGTCACCTATTTTTTTCAACTCATCTTTTCTCTCTACTCTCTCACTTAAGGGGCATTTGATAGTCCCATGTCCAAGATCCGAGGCGATTTAAGATCATCGGAAATCTCATGTCTGCACATTTAAGGCCAGATCACCTCTTCCATCTGACCTCAAATTTGAGGTTTTGGCCATAAATTGTGGATCTCAACTCCTCTTTTTCATATAGTTTTGAAGTGTTTGTTTAAGCCGTGAGACCAGACAAAGAGAACTTAAACCTTGGACCTGAGATCCAATGTGATCAAACACGCCCATACTTTTTGTGTTCTTTCTTTTTTGTTTTCACCATTATCCTTTTTGCCTTCATGGATTATAAGGAGGAAAAACGACAGGGAAAACAGTCCTCATATAGATGCGCTATGCATCCCTGGAACAGCAGAAAAAAGTAATGCGTAATTGCATTTATAAAATCCAAATTGCCATTGTCTTTTTATGTTTTCTTTTCTAGCTTGTTGTTTTGGTCATTCTAAAACACATTTATGTGAATGAATCACTAGGGAACTAAACTTTAAGGCGATAGGATGGTTATATATGTTAAAGAAAAATGAAAATAAGACAAGAAGAAAACAATTTATGTCCTATGAAGTTGTCAACTCAGCTACTTGAGTTTAGACCCCTGGGACAAATATTCTAGGTCTGAGTTAACAAACTATATATAATCTTCTTTATTATTCTAATCCTATAACTTGCCTATTTAATTGAAAAGAGCCAGACAGAGTATATAGAATTTTGAAAAACATAATTCATCTTCATTTGAAATATTAAGAAATAAATTTTTAATTCGTCTACCATGCCTATATATCTCATCTTGAAATAATTATGGAACTCACATGTCTCTCTAATTTAGGAGGGACAAACATAATATGCATAACTTAAAAAAAGCAGATCGTTTTTCTTATGTGTTTTCCTTCATCTACCTATGAGAACTTTTACATATTTTTTTCTAAATTTATATACATAACATTAAAAGACATAATTTACTTTTCTTATAAAACTTGGAAACCCTAATTCAAATTATGTAGTTACGTATATCTAGTTAAAGTTGACTACCGTAAAGTTGTCTCTGATGTATAAACTTTTAATAAACAGCTTATGAAACCTAAGACTGCCTCTTTTCTAATTTAAAAGAAATAAAGACGTAAACACAGCTTTCCCTGTTGTAGCTAGTTTACTTTTTCCACATGTAGAAATTTGTCTTATCAAATTGCATTTACAAAGCATTCCATTTAAAAATCACGTAAGACCTATGACTTGTCTATCTAATTCAAAAGAGAAAGACATAGGAGTCACAATTTTAGGTATCATGATCCAATTTTATTATATATTGAGACATTCAAACGCACCCTCCAAAAGTTGTATCTACGAATGCTTTCTTCTTTTGCTTACAAAACCGTTTTCACTAATTCAAAATGAATAAACTAAGAAAAAAGTTAATTGTAGTAGAGGGGAGGGAGATGGAAGGCGATGCTCTAGCACTTGCAATTGAGGATCCAAGATGAAATTTTTTATGAGGAAGACCCGAGTTAAAGTTTCTAAATTTTAACTAGGACCAAAATATCATTTTTCAGAATTTTTATACAGAATAAATGATTTTTTTTTAATTTTACATGTTTTTTTTTTTTAGGTGGGGCTAAGGCCCATGCGGGCCCTACCCTGGCTCCACCCTTAGAGATGGGTGGATGGCCCATGGCTGCCAGATGGAGGTCAATGGCGCAGCGACATTATGGTTGCCGTGAGCAGTTCCCCACACTTGCCCACATAATTTGTTTTATTTACATATAAAAACTTCATTAGTTTTCATTTAATTTTTAACATGTAAGTGTCCACCAAATTCATATTTAATATAATAATGCCCCTTATCCAAAAATTTTTAGCTCTGCCATTGATGATGGTCGAGTCTTGAGGACAGGATGAGAAGTGCAAATGTGATTCTAGAGGCTAGGGTTGATTATGTGGGGACAGAGCCAAGGGGGGCCTGCATGGGCCCTGACCCCACCTCAATTTTTTTTAAAAAAAAATTACATGTAAATTTTAGAAAATTTTATTTGTCCTATATAAAAATTCTGAAAAATGATATTTCGGTCCTTGTCAAAATTTAGAAACTTTAATTTGGCCCCCTCATGAAAAATTTCTAGCTCTGCTCCTGATGGGTTTGTCAATTAAATATGGAGTTGCAGCTGCCTCAAATCAGAGGCTAGCTTTGTCTTTGATTCATTGCACAAGTGATAGTTGATGATAAAGAATCCAAAGTTTTCTGTAAATGGAAGTGGGTAATTTCTATCAAGGTTGTTTCTGAGGAGGATTTGGGTAGGGAACAAATTATTGGTCCAATGAAGACCTACGGAGAATATGAATGAATAGTAACTAGAGCCAGAGAGTGCAGATTTGAGTACAAGTTACCAATCTTCATACCTTTTTATGGAACGAATATACTTTTGAGAATTGGATCTTTGAGATCGATCAATTGAGGATATCTTTGGATTTTGCATTTTTGATGTTTGAGTTTAGTTGTGGAAATATTAGGGTTTTGAGAGATTGAGGAAAACTGATTTCATTTGGTTGGTTGTTGATCTCGTAATGAGATTTGACAATTGAAATTTGGGAATCCAAGTCTAGTTCTATGATAATTTTCTTGATTGGGATTTTGATTTTTAGGAGATCACGAAATTTTGCTTGAGTTAGGGTTAGAAATTGGTTTAATTTTGGGGCAAATCTGATCATGAGGTTGATTTGGAATTGAATTTGAAAATTCTAGTTTTGTAAAATTTGTGATTTAGCATCAAAGTAAATGAAGTGTTCAAGTTTTTGTTGCAATATAACTTGGTCACATTAGCAACTCCGACTTGATTCATGAATGCATTTGTGGAGTGAGTGCATGTATGTATACATGAAATAAGCAACATGCTGTTTCTCTCCCTGCAGAATTCACTTTGATCTCACCATCAATTTGGGTCCACCTTGGAGGTGGGAAGTGCAGGACTGTCCAATCTTAATGTAGAGGAAGCTTTTGAAGATAATATCAATGATCTTAGGTTTTGAAAGTTTTTCGTTTTTTAGAATTCCAAGACAAGTTGATTTGCATGAAATGTCAACTCATTTTGGTTAGAGCATAGGCAACAATGGGTTTGTATGGTCAAATCCCGTTTCTGAATTCCTCTAGAATGGAATATTTTGAGAAATTGTTTTTTGAAAATGATTGGATATTTGGAAACACATATTTCCAAATGGGCTTGGTGAGAATTGGATTTCTTTTGTGATTTTGAACTTGACCAAAATCCTTGTTTTGGATCTAGGGGTTTCTTTTTGAAACCCAACTACATATTTTTGTTAATTTTTTATTTTCAAAATCATGGCCAAAATAAATGGGTTGAGGCAAGCTCATTTCGATTTAAAAGTTATGTTCCATTTTAAAGATGGACTACACTCATAGTTTGAGTGGACCCGATTCGATTCTTGTGGAGTCGATCTCACTTGGTTGCACATTCAAAGAGTAAGGAAACATTTCATGCTTCGTTTGCCTCCCTCTCTTTGTACATTTCTTTCGTGGCGACCTTTTGAAATATTGAAAATCTCAGCCCACCCGCCAAACATTGGCCAATCTCCATCCACCATTCACATGAAGATATATAATGCTTTGTAAGCGTAGCAAACATAATGCCATAACATTTTAGTGATGGGAATAAAAGCGGAGAAGATGCTGCTTTTCGGACAGAAAATGAGGCTGCCGTTGACGGGACCAAGATTATGGGGTTGATTTATTGATGTCAACTGATTGGATTCGGATCAATTATGTCCTTAATCATATCTGTTTTTTCGGATATTCACATATTCGGATTTGAATTCGAATAAAGAAAAGTCGTATTCAAATTTGAATCTGAAACTGATCTCAATTTGATTTTTATATTTATATATGAATCTGAATCCGAATTTTGAACCGGATTTTGTCAATTTTCAAAATTTAATAGCATTATATACAAGATATTTGTCTAAAAATGAATCCTCATCTCATCCGAATCCGGTCGGATGGCATTTATTAAATCCGAATCTGATCCAGTTTCTAAATGGGATATTAATTTTTTTTTTCCATATTGGATTTTTTCTGAATATCCAAGGGCTAAGGGTGTTTGAGCCTTTGACTTCGGCTTGATAGAAGACGGTGACGACCTCACCAGCATGGCTGCTGTGAATCAGTCAGTCCATGGTGAAGGTAGTCAGTCCAATCATGCTAGCAGTTAGCCCATTAATGGCTGCTCGGCCAGACCCACCCCTCATTTTTTAGCTGAGAAAACAACTTTGAATATATTGAAATAATATGCAACACGAGGAGAAGACTGACCTAAGTTGATGAGAGGGTTGAGGGGAACACGAGCTAGGGCTGTGCTTAGAACAGGGGACACCTTGAGCAGGGGTTGGCTAGAGCAGGGAGCAAATAGGCGACGTGAAGTTGGTTGGAACAAAGAGCAACTTGGAGTCGTCTAGGCAGGAATCAGCTTGAGCAAGGGTCAGCTAGGATGTCAATATATCCAATTGAATCAGATATCCGACCGAACTGATATGAAAAAATTGGATATGGAAAAAAAAATATCCAATTAAGAAATTGGATCGGATTCGAATTTAATAAATGGCATCCGATCGGATTCAGATATACATAAATGTCCGATCATATTCGGATACGGATTCAGTTCCGATTCATTTTTAGACAAATACCATGTATCTAATGCTACTAAATTTTGAAATTGGCAAAATCCAGTTCAAAATTCAGATTTGAATTCGGATATAAATATAAAAATTGGATTTTGGATTTGGATTCAAACATGAATTTTCTTTATTCGAATTCAAATATGTGAATATCCAAAAAAACAGATATGTCAATCCATTGACATCCCTAGCTAGAGAGTAGGGAGCATAATTTTTTGAGATGAAATTATGGTTGTTCCCTCTTTTTTAACCGAAAAACTTTTGGTTTCATTTTTGAAACTAGGCTTGGATGGCACACCCACTGCACTGCCATATTTTTTTTTTAATTTTTGAATTTTGTAAATTGGAAATGGGGGAGGGGCATGCCTATTTTGGGCTGCTCTCATGGTCTTTGGAAAATTAATTTCAAGAGTTTGATTTATTCCTTAGACGGCTCATCAATTTTTCTTCATTTCGAAAGCCAACTATTTTTCTCGAATTGGTTCGAAAATGAAAAGAGAGAGCTCGCTTGAGCTATTCTTTACTTGACATGTATAACATCGCTCTAGATCATTGTCGTTCTAGTTTTGGGCGAATTCTTGATTTGCGTTGGAGATAATTTCTTGGGTAGAGCTTTTGGCTTATTTTAATTGGAGCGGATCAGCTCAATTGTGGTTAGCTATCAAGATGTTTCAAGCCAATTATAGGATCTCCAAAGTTTTGAATTTGGATTCTTGTTTCTTAGGGAGAATCAATTTTTAACTTGACTCTAAGATAAGTTTAGGAAAACTAGGAAGTTCTCGCTCTCGGGCGAGTCGTTCCTAGTTCACTTTCTTTGGGTTGGGTCTTCCTCAAATAAAATAAATCTGACGAAGGGAATAAATAGACAGATAGAGGGAGAGTCGTGCCGTGCCGACTTATCTTATCTATTTGTATTGGAATATGATTGAGAGAGGATTTTTAATTTTCACTACTGAGAATTTCAATCTTGATTGTGAAAATTTGAGCTTTTGGATCTCGATCTCGTTCGATCTCAAATTTTAATTTTGGCTCTAGTCGAATTTGAAATCTCATTCAAATTTGATAAAAAAAAAATCTGATTTTTTTTGCAACTCATTATTCTAAATTGAATTTGCGAATGCTTCCTAAACTCAGGTCTAGGATTGGGACATCGATTCCGGTCCGAAATACTTTATGAAAATTTTCAAAATTGCCATTGGAAAAATTTGGGGTGTAAACATTGATATTGGTAATGCCTTCTTGAAGTTTCCTTCTTCCATTACTTCATTACATAATGTTCTTCATGCTCCCAACATCATTAGTTGACTGTTTTTATTTCCTTTAATAAACATAGATTCTGTGATGCTTGTCTTAGTAGTAAATCACATACTTTGCCATTTTCTCATTCTGAAACCTCTTGAAACTATTTTTTTTTTTTTTTTCAAATGTTTGGGAGCTCACACTTATTGACATTTTAGATCACCTTTGCTATTACGTGGTATTTGTTGATCACTTTTATAAGTTTATTTGGTTATACTTGCTTGCTCATGTTGGGTGGTGGAGGAGAGTTCATGGCTCTCAATAGAATAGAAATGTGTGTGTATTTCATCTCTTTACATGCACCAGCAAAATGGATTGACTGAAAGAAGGCATCAAATGATTGTAGGAAATGGACTTGCTACGACGAAACAAGTTGGATTGTCCTCACATTTTTTTTTCATAAGCTTTCTCAACTACCATTTCTTTGATCATCTGTACTCCTAGTGAAACATTGAATGCAAGATCTCCTAATGAAATTTTATATAGGAGAACACCAAATTATGGTTTTTGGATGCAACGTGTATCCCCCACATTCAACTGTATAGGCAGCACAAGCTGGGGTTCAAATCCAAAAAGCACATTTTTGTTGGCTATTATATCTATATAAATGCTATATGTGCTTTGATCCATAGGCAAAGAATAGCATTGTTAGCAGAAGTGTTGTGTTTTGATGAAACCCACTATTCTCATCTTCAGTTGCCTCCCACCTCATCCTCTTCTATATCTCAGTCAAGTGTCCCGTATCCCCTTTACCCACATCAACTATGTTAACCACTTTCCTCTTCGTCAACTAAACCTAAAACATCTAGTCCCTTATCGACTTCAACCACAGCCAACTCCTCCCTGGCAAGTCAAGAACATTTAACACATTCAGGCCCTTTACCATCTTTAATACCTGGTCGAACCCACCACATGACCGATATTCCTAAAGTATAATTATCAAACCGCCGTCCACTCTTGTTCAAAAGCCACATTAGACTTAGTGAACCCACAAGTTATGGTCATGGGAGACATGCCATGGATAGCGAAATTTAGGCATTTTGCATGAACCAACATGGACACTTGTTCCACCTTCCGTAGGCTACTGATGATATCATCAGTAGTAAGTGGGTATATAAATTGAAAAATAAAGTTGATGGTTCTCTCCAGCACTACAAAGCAAAGCATGTTGCAAAAGGGTATGATCAAATATAAGGCATCACTACTTTGACATATTTATCTACTACTGTATGCATTGTTTTATCTATTGTGTTTGCCTCTTATTGGCATGTTCACCAGCTAGTCGTTAATAATGTGTTCTTACATTACAATCTCACATAAGAACTGTGTATATGGCCCAACCGCAAGGGTATAAAGAGCTCACTATCTTTCTTATGTCTGTCAATACATAACGCTCTATATGGGTTAAAGCTGGCTCCCTTAGCAAGATATCAAGCACTGAGCCATGTTTTCATTTAGATGGGATTTCGTACATTGATCAAACTCCAAGGCACTGTGAAAATCCATATTAATGTTGATGACATATTGATCACAGGCTGGACATCAAATTCTCATATTCAAAGGTTATTCAAACATTGATAAGTGGTTTTCTCTAAGGATCTAGGTCCACTTCACTTTTGTTTTGGAAACCAATTTGGACCAATGATGGTCTTCTCTTATCTCAAGATAAATATGCTTTAGATCTCTTTCACATGACTAATTTGTTTAGTGGTAACCAATTAATACACTCACATCTACTTCTGCTGCTCACATTGAAGTCAGCCAGCCACTTTTAGAAGCCACAATTTACAGCAAACAATAAGTGCCCTCCGATATTTATCTCTTACTTTACTTGATATTGCTTTTGCTATCAACAAAGTATGCTAAATTTTGCAAACTCGAATGACAGAATATTGGATCACAGTCAAGTGAATTCTTTGGTATATCAAGTACCATTTTCATATGATCTCCTTTTAAAACACACCACAGATTGGATTCTTAATGCCTATTATGATGCGGATTGGGTAGGATGTTCAAATGACCACAAGGCAACTGGAGCATTTGTTGTCTTCCCTAGCATCAATTTAGTGTCAAAGCTCTAAGAAGCAATCTACAATCGCTTGGTCATCAATCGAAACTTAGTGTAGGTCCATTGCAAATGTAGCAGTTGAAGTCATATGGATGCAATATTTACTTCAAGATCTCAGCATCTTACTTCCTCGTCCACCGACCATTTGATATGGCAATGTTACTGCTACTTATGTCTGCCAACTCAGTTCTCCCTCACAAAAGCAAGCATCTAGAAATCAATATTAACCTTGATTGGACTCATGTTTCACAATGCCGCCCTCTAGTTGGTTGATTCCCTCACCGCACCATTAGCTACTGACCAATTGGATCAACCAATTTTATTCCCATTGAGCTGAACTCAATGTCCATGCTGAACCATTGAGTTACAGGGGGGTCGAGAATAATATCTATTGATAATCAAGAAAATGTGCATAAAGAAGTGATTAATGAAGAAGATGATGAAGAGACGAAGCCAGTTATGGATCAAGGCCAAAATCAGTGTCGATAAATGAAAGAAAGGGCACATTAGATAGCAAAATGGCAAACAAATCTAAAACAAGTTACATAGCCTCTAGACAAAGAAAGAATTCAAAAATTCATCAAAACCAACTATAACTTCCATGCTGAAATTCTGTGTAATATCTAGATGACGTTCACATTTTCTATTGCTTGTAATATTGATTTTCAATAGTGGAATAGTAGCAGCCTTCAAGCGAGTGTCTGAAAAAGCGGATATGACTTTGATAGAGGATATTTGTCTAAAAATGAATCCGATCTGAATCCGTATCCGAATCCGATCCGAACCCTGCAGTGTTTGAAAATTCTTCCATAATGAGTTTTATGGCTAACAGAGAATCTCTTTCAGCAAAGAATTCCCCTGGTGATATCAAATCAAGCCTATGACTTTTGGAACACAAACTGAACCAAATCTCTTCTCAAAATTCAATCGCCGAGCCAACATTTTCATCACCAAAATAAAGATAAAGGGGGAGATAGGGTCTCCCTGCCGAAGACCTCTGTGGCTAGCAAAAGAATCCTCTTCTCTACCATTTATAAGAACCCCAAAAGATGGGAGGTGGCACAAGTCATCACTCCATCGATCCATTCTTTGGAAAAATTTAGTCTCACCAAAGTAGTTCTAATAAAATCCCACTCTACCCTATGATAAGCTTTCTTTAAATCTAATTTCAACAAGAGAGAACTTTCCTTACTTTTGTTTATACTATGTACCAACCCATGAACATAGAGGATTTGACTTTGAACAAATCACTTTGGCAGAAAGGGCCCTTGCTCTACCCCAATAATACAACACATCAGCTCTATGTCACAGTGGTACGCCACAATTGGTGGAGTACCTGTACCAGTATGCTGGTACGGCAATACCGGTATGACGGTAAGGCCTGGTATGTTTGGATCTGGTTCCAGGTTGGAACTAGATCCAAACTATATCATAACCTAAAAAGTAAAAAGAAAGTGGCTTGATCTTTTTTTTTTCTTTTTTTGACTTAAGAGATTATCTATGGATTCATGGGAGGAAGTGATGATATCATTTGTTTTTTTTTTTTAATTTTTTAATTAAAAATATATAATAATATATAATATTCACCGTACCGCCATGTCAAGATTTACAAAAACACCGTACCATTGCCCCGTACCCCCGTATCCATACCAGCACCCGCACCCATACCATTGTGACATAGGATCGGCTTCATCATTCTAAAGACCATAACCTTAGTTTTATTCTTACACATATTATTACATTAAGCAATGGGGCACATATTCCTAATGCCTTGGCTAAGTGGAACTTCAGAATAAGAGAGATGTGAGTCTTATTCACAATTGATACCAACTTTCCAGTTTTAAAGAAATCAGCAATAGCAAGGTAGATATCCTCACCTACCAATGGACAGAAATTTTTATAAAACTCAATGCCATATTCATCAAGACCAAGGGATTTACCATTAAACGTACTTTGGACAGCTGGCCATACTTCAGTCCTGCACAAAAGCTGCAAAAGAAGAGCATTATCCTCAATAGAGACAAGTGGACCTGCAATATAATCTGCCATATCCTTAGACAATATAGCAAACATATTCAAAAAGTAATCTCTACAAACTACAAACATGGAAGCAGGGTCCACACAACGTTGTCATGCCATTCCAGCGCAACAATTTTATTACATTGTCGTTTATTAACAACATAATCGTGAAAGAAAGAGGAGTTCTTATCCCCATCTTTCAGCCATCCAGTTCTGCAATTTGTTTCCAAGATGCTTCTTCCTCCAATAGACAAAAATCCAACTCTTCACGAAGGATTAACTCGTATTGGACATCATAAGGAACACGCTAAGCATAAGCTGATTGAAGTCTGTTCAATTCACGCAGGACGGCCGAGCTTGTCCGATTAAAATCAGCAAAAACTGATTTGTTCCATGCTGCCAATATTTTCCGAGCAGCTCCTAACTTCCCTAAAACCCTTATCATTGGGCATCCACGAACAGGAATTCTCCATCCTTCTACTACTGCATAACAGCTTTCTCCAGCTAACACGTTTGAAATTTAAATTCCTTTCCCCGCCATTTGAGAAGCATCTCTCTCCACAAAGAGACTACAAGAGCACTATGATCAGAAACTGCTTTAGGGAGAATTTTGAGAGAGAACCACCAATCTCTTATTTGCCACCAAATATTATTTAAAAGAGACCAATCTAAGCGAGATTGCACATTGTGAATCCGTTACGGAACTTTCAAAGATTCTTCCACAACTAAAGAGTCGCCTGGACATCATTGGCTCATTACGAGGGTCCTGAGAATCTACACCAACTATAAAAGAACCTATACTCAGAAAGGAGAAACGTAGGTTACGAATTTCCTTTCATAAATTCTTCAATCCCCCTCACTATAAAAGAGAAATCCATGTTTCGAATGGAAGAATCCCCTACAAAACATCCAATGGCCGCCCAACGAAATGGGGCCTTCATTTCCTCAAGAATTTCTGATGAAACCCAAATCCGTGGGCGACCATTAATCATTGAAACTTGGAGAGGATCACCCTCAAGATGACGTTCTACCGGAGCAGCCTTCAGCAACACAGCCCATGAGATGACCCTCCCTTCCACGGTTTACCCGGGAGAGATCTAAACCTCCGCTCGAGGGCTCTCCCCTTTCTTCCGTCGGGTTACAAAGTTTTATTTATTGCGGTAGATTCTTAATCTGAACATGGAACCCACATTTAGAACTAGAAGGGTACGGAACTTTGAAAGTATTATCCATTTCTGCTTTTGAGAATTCTGCTTTTTAAAGTTGGGTTCATCACGTCTACATTTTTTAAATAATCTAAAGCAACTTACAATTTCTCTGTATAATTTAAAAGGGGAGCAGACAATACTATCAACGCACAATTCATTTTTCTATATGTACCCTTTCGGAGTTGTATTTACTTTTGGATGACTTTCAAGACCATCAACCTTACCCTTTAATTTAAAAGCGATAAGCTCAACAGCCGTATTTTTGGGTGGTTCTTATCTTTAATGAAGACTTGTTAGATTCCTCCAGCAGATAGTGCTAGAAGATCATGCCATAACATCCCGTGTCAATATATATATATATATATATATATATATATATATATATATATATATATATATATATATATATATATATATAAAGTTTAATAATTTCGGATTATTTGGTTAAAAACCTTTTTCTTAATGATTTTCCGTAAAACAATTATGCAAATGTGGATGTGTGTTCAAAAACATACAAATCGACATCAAAATCGTGTTCTTAATGATCTCTAGAAGACAAAAAAACTCTTAGGCTGTTGAGAGAACTTATCTAAACATATAAAATGACACTTTTTATAGATTCAATGTAATGATCAGCACATTCATAAGTGGGTAGTATAGAAACTCGGTGAAAATTATTGGAAGGCGTCAATGGAAGAACAGGACAAGTAATTTTAAGAATATCAAAAAATTAAATGTGCATTTTGTTATAGTTAAGTTTTCAGGTACATTTTTATTTAGAATGTGAATTGTCGTTCAAACACTACAATTGCAGATGGTAATTTTTAATAGAATATTTGTCCCACCTTATAACTTTCCACTACGATCATTTTACAGTATATTCATAGGGAAAAAGAGGGATGCAAAGGAAAACCTTGGACAGTTCTGCCACTTTGTTGTCTTAGCTTTCCCCTAGTGTTCTCGCCGTAACACCCCTTAGAAACAATTGCAGGGGCTTTAATGAATATTAAAAGTTAATTTTATAAGCAGCTTAAACTTGAGTATCTTTCAAGTTGAGGAGAAAAAAAGCAAAGAGCAATTTAATACAGTATTTTTCATTGTTCTGCAGAAATTTAAAAGAAGGGATTGTAAGAGGGAGAATGAGGGAAACAATAACAAGAATAATTTTGAAATTATATGAAAGTGAGAGCTGTTATAAGTTAAGAATTCACAACAATGTTGTAAAATTATGTATCCGTTGCTCAAGCATACCGGCTCATATCGCCTTGCTTCCAATTATTCTAACTTAAATAATAATTCAAAATGATACAAATTGATTTAAAAAATAAAAATCTCGCATCTGCAAGGCGCCTCCAACACTGAGTGATATTGCTAACCCATACCGAGACAACTGAAATAGAAGGTTGTTTGGCAGTCAAAGCTCCTTCTACCCGTACATGGTTCTTTTTGGCTGTGACAACTGAGAATGGACTCCTGACTACAGAAGTCAGAAAAATGGTAGTAGGAGTAGTAGTGGTAATGTCTTTTAATGAGGTCCAGAATCTTTATCTGACTATAGATATGGCAAAAGTTTGGAATTGTATTAGCTAATTAATGTATTCTCTGCCGAAACCACAAGTTTGCCTTTGTCATGTTCAATCTGGATGGCAATGCGGTTAAACCTGGTTTGTTTCATTGTTGTTGTCCCTCATGTACGACAGTTTGTTACTTGGTCCTGTTCTGCTTAGGGGGGACTACTCTCACAATAGGACTGATTAGATGGAGACGACGTGTAAGAAGAAGCTTAAGAAGGCCACCTGAATGTTCTTTTCCAAGAACTCCACATTTTTTGGCTGCAGAAATAGCATCCACTTGCAAACTTTAACCCTACCAATGACTTAAATTATCTCGAAATTGGAACATTAACACCTAAAAACTGGAAGAGACATCATGCTATAATATTTCATGAATCTATTCAAATTTTAGTGCACATTCATGGTAACTAATGAACTGCTACTGTCAACAATGAAAACAGTTTGTTACTCATCAAACAAGTTATGAACCCAATTTTTAAAGCACTCAATCTTTAAAACAGATTCTACAATCGTAACACATTCGTTACCCTCGCCGAACAGCCCTCTATAGGATAGGATGAGGCATTCCCAGGAACAAGCTATTAGTCCCCTTCGAGCCCTTTCTTTTCGGTTGTACTTATTCAACTTTTTTGTATCAATAAAGGTTGATGACATATTTCCTCCTTTTCTGATCAACAAAGGTTGGGAGCCTTCCTCAGCAGGTTTGCTGCGGGACTCTACTAATAAAATAATCTTGGAAATTTTCCCAATTGTTAAAACAAAATCCATAAACGAGGCTTCAGAGATAAGGCGTAGAGCCCACTAAACTGATTTTATCTTTGCTTCAGATATGTACTGTACATGGCTAATTTTTTCAATAGTGCTCGGTTTTCATCCATCACAAAAAAACAGGATGATGAAAATTCTCGAGATACATTTACAAGTGCAGAACCATCCCAACGTAATAGTAGACCCAAACTGATACATTTACAAGTGCAGCACCATCCCCACGTAATGGCAGACCCAGACTGATGTATTGGTGCCCGGCATTTATTTTGAGAGCAACCCCACCAGAATTTTACAGCATGTTAAAACATCTAAGTGGTTCACTTGACCCACAAGCCTCCTTGCAGTTAACCTGGCCCCTCCAATCCCCACAAATCCAATAGGCTAACCTGACTCCAGCTGGACTGATCGTACTCAGCTCAGCCAGGAACCCACGTCGAATCCTTTTCAGAAACCAGTTTCCTGGACTTACGGCCATTTCGTTCATGGCGGGGTGAAGCTTACTGGGAGATTAGTATCTTCCTCCTAACTCATTTACTTCTATTTCAGTCTTCTGATCTGCCATGGGTTCACCAGACCCTGGCCAAAACAACCCAACAGCCTTAAGAATGTCCAGGAGTTCTCAGGCCAAAAACACCAGAGTTCGACAGTTTTACCAATTCAAGAGAGAGAGTCAACGAAATACTTAACACCAGATTTTGGAAACTAGACTGTGCCGTTCCTATGCCATCTTTCTCCATCAAACAGACCTAAGACCACCGGAACCACTGACCATCAGAAACCTTCTCTTGGTTGTCTGTTCTTCGCAAATTTCTGCAACATCCTTTACTTTCTTGATGAGCTCCTCCAAACCATTCACACCAAAGCTCTGGTAGTTCAGTGACTTCTTGTACCTCTGCTCGTATAGTGCTTCAAAACTGCCCACCAGTATCCGGCAAGAATAGCTGACAAGAAGCTCTTGCAGTTCCTCCTTGAACCGATCCAGACAGGCATCTGCAACTGCTTTTATTGTAGAACCAACATTACCGACAGGGATCTCTAGGTTCCTATCATCTTGTCCGCTCCCCCTTTCATCATCTGTTGATTCATCGGAGTAACAGCCCATGTTCTGAAATCCAGCACATAATAGCTCGTTCCCGTCGCAGCTGATGTTCTCTTCTCGTAAAATTCCTTTACCTTTTCTCTCCCTTCTTGAAGAACCTGCAGAAGGATTCAAAAATCTTTGGCTTCTTTCAGCAGATGAACCAAGTGTTACAAACTTTCGGTTTCCCTTCCCCTCCACAGTCACAGCATCAGCCATTTTCTTAAGAAGATCCACAAGCTTACAAGAACCATACTCAGAGACATATAATGGCCGGCCAAACATTTTTTGATATTCAGACGGCAAGCGGACCAGCTGCAAGCTGCCAGCTGATAACTCGAGCAGCTTCACAATTTGGCCCTTCAGACCCTGAATATCACCTGGCTGCACCCAATGATCATGCTGCAATTCATTCAGGTCACTTGAAGCAGCCATGGGCATGTCATTTAGGACTGGGGGCAAACTCTGCGACCTTGAACCAGAACATTGTGGCAAACTGATAGCATTGCTGCTGTATTCAGACAATGAATGTGCAGCCCTTATAACATCTCTTGAAACATGACAAGATGCATCAAGATAGTACACTTGGCTGAAGTTTGACCTCATTGTGCATCCACTATTTGGTAAACCCTGATAGATGATCGACTCATCTTCTATTTGAGAATCAGGGTTCTCAGTCAAATGAGAAGGTAAGGCATGAAGGACATCTGCCCCATACACTGTATGGGACTTTGCAGGCATAAAGCCTTCCCCTCTGGCCACACTTGGCCAATCCCAGACAAATCTGCCTGCACTGCTCAAAGCAGAGGACACACTAACCTTAGCTGGGATGGCAAGGACGATTGTGTATCCACGTTGGCCTAATATGTGCAAAGCTGGAGCAAAATCAACATCACCTGAAATCAACAAAATTGATGATGGAGGAGGATTGTCAAGAGCAAACAGAAACATGTCCACCAATATAGCCTTATCAGCAGCATCCTTTCGGCCATTAGGAACATCAACAAGTTTCACACCAGTTCTTTGGCAACCTTCTCTGAGTCGCCTGGGAAAAGCATTGAAATCACCATAGGCAGAGAAGTGAGTTACAGCTCCATTGACCACAGGGTGCAACCTTAATGCCATTCTGATGTTTCCAGCAACATCTTCTGGACGCACATCATTAGGAACAGGGCAGTTCTCAATATCCCAAAGAATGGCAACAGGCCCCTGAGGAACCTTGCTTTGCTGATTGTTTGCAATAGACGGTGCCATATTAAAGTCTGCAATTTGGGAAAGACTGGGGCTCGAGCAATCAGGACAGGAAACCAAGGATGAACTGGCAGCTGAAGTCATTAGTGCTCCAACCTGAACTTCTATTAGGTCAGGCAAACAGAAAACTGAATCAGGATTGCATTGGAGGAAAGCCACAAGAAAAAGGTCAATCAATATAAACAGTAAAGATGGAAGGTAGGATTTTTTTGCAACAGGTACAGAAGTGTATAATAATTATCATGCATGCAGCGATAAACAGAGTTTTAAACGGCAAGGTTTTTCTCGAGTATACAGCGAGCTTGAAAAAAAAAAGGGAAAAAATATGATAAAGTTTTAGAATTTTAAAAAACTAAAAATAAGAGAAAAATAAAATAAGTGAAAAACTAATAACACAAACATCTAAAGATAAACAGATTTGCAACAAATAAAAAATAGAAAATGAAAAAAAAATTGTTTGACATTAAAAAACTGAAAAAAGTGAAAAAAAACTGGAAAAAACGTGAAAAAAACACTTTTTTTAACTTTTTTTTTCAAAAAAACGCATTTTTTAAGGTTTTAAACAGACAGTTAATTTATCTCATTTTTTCGCATTTTTTTCGAAAAAAATGTGTTTTCTGCGACTATGATTAACAGATAGAGATATTTAAGTGTGTCCTAGTGGCTGATGAAAACCACTGACTCGATAACAATGAAGAAAACAAACCTCAAACATGCCGACTATACTTTCTTGAAACAAATAAACTGCAATTTGGATTCTGAATGAAAGCGGACCTATATGGCGCTAAAATACTGAGGCCACCTTTTTCAAGCTCTTTATGCTCATTTCTCTGTAGTTAATGCATCTGCTCATGCTCAATGCTGATTCCTCATTGTCAGCAACAAGACTTGTTATAGTTGGAACGGAGGTTAAAAATGGATCTACGTGCATATATTTGTCCTCATAATATTTCTTAATCAAATGGATCCTTAAACCCCAGCATTCGTCTTTCAGTTTTGGTTTTGAGATAGTAGAAACCACATCAAAATCTACCTCTGCCAAACTTGTTGGTTGAATGCTAGAGCTTATAAATAGACCAAGTGCTAAACTCTTAAAACATGCCAAACTTAAAACAAGAAGTGCATCAAGACATTAACTAGTTGACTTGAACAGATTTTCTCTATGGGGGCATCTGATTAAGGACCCATGTTAAACCCATGGTTATGTCAAACTCCTGAATTCCAAACCATGGATTTAACATCCCCAATACCAAAATCTGTAGTCAGAGGGGGGAAGGTCTGACTTTAGATCCATGGATTAAAGAAGCAGGGAGGAATATGATCCACCATCTTTCAAAGAAGGGACCCATGATTCCCCTTGAAAACCCTGTATCCGAGATCTGGATCCCAAATAGCTTCTTATCTCAGATCAGGGACATCCAAATGCCCAAGAGTGATAATTCATTCATGTCCCAACACAGAGGAATGCTGAAGACATTTTCTTGATCCTCGCAAAGCCAGCTTCCTTTGTCTCAATGTCTTTTCTCATCTCCTCCCCAGCAGATGAAAATTGACGTATCTGACCATATAAAATCCACACAAACTTTCCGGAGTATAAGATTCATCGGCACTTAGTCTAACATTATTTAAAAAAACAGTAAATTAGGCTGGTCTACAGGTTCAAATTAGCGTACTATTCTACTAGCTCTGGGTTGAAAAAGGCAGATTATACAATTTCACCTTCTGGCTTTTCTTAGGAACCTCAGCAAGGTATAAGTTCATTGCTTATCAATGCTTGTTGCACTCAGAACTATGCTATTGAAAAACTATTTATCATCAAAATAATTTTTCCAAAAAGGTACAGGCCACTTTCTTTTCTCATCAATGTCTCTTGCATTGACAACCATGCTATTGAAAAGCAATTATTATCAAAGTAATCCTACCACAAATTTAGATATATCTTTCAGGATAGCCTAGTGTGATAGCCCTAATAGGACAACAACCACGCCTGTGAGCTTAATTTGCACGCAAGCATTAATATTTATAACAATTAATTTCTGTAAATTGTTCCCCAGCAATGTATCTAGTGAAAAATGGCGTTACTAATGTTAAACCATTCGTTGCAATTCAATGGGTTTGCTGTGAGACCAAGAGTGATGGACAGCACCAAAAGCTTTCAAAATGATCATTCCAGGCCAGAGCCCGGAAAAGAAAAAAAATGCACTTCAAGATTCCGTTTGAATATTATCCCTTCAAAAGCATCATAAATTGCAAAAAAAATATCAAAAGAACAACATGAGAATCTGACCTCAATCAGGTGGCAAGACTAACATTCTTCTCATGTCTAACTAACATTAGTATTAGGGGTTAGTCTAGCTCCTATAAAGCTATGCAGATCTTGATATCATATCAGTTGTGATGTTCAACTGGAGATGCAAAATCTTCGTGTGCACCTGTAGTTGTGACGAGTACACCAAGGAGAGAATAGACTTAATCCTCACCAAAAAAACACTTCGATGAAAAATCCCCTTGGCCGTGGATACTGTTGTTGTGCATGGATGATATGGGAGTGCTGCCTGTGAGTCACGACCAAAATCTCGTAATGGATGAACGTGAAAGGCAGGTGGTACCACAGGTTCTCAGTCATCTTCTCAAAAGCAACAACCATTCAGCTAAATAAACTGGTCACTCAAACATTTCGTCGACTAAAGCCAGAGAGAACGCATACACACCAGCGAGAAAGATATATGTTGGATACAAAAGACTCATCCTCAATCTTATATGCACCTCGCTTACCAACTCGTTATACCAAATAACTAAATCCAATCAGACGTCACACCAACGGTGCGTCAATGAGATCGAAAGAATATATCCAAGCCATAAAACCCCAAAATTTTTTGTAACCAAAAAATAAAGGCCCTTCCATAATCTCCTTACTGAAAAAAGAAAGGAAACCCAAAATCCAGTACAGCAAGCAGAACAACATCATTTAAGGAAAAGAAAGAAGGCGACGCTCCTCAACAAGAATATATCCAAGTCCAAGGAGAAAAAGAGAAAGAGATAATTTCTTCAATTGACATGCCCAGTTCGATTAAAAAGACAATCAGATCAAGTATGTCCGACACAACGTACAAATGAAATCCATCAGAGTACGTGTGTGCGTGCGCGCGTGCGCGTGTGTATGAAAGAAAGAGAGAGAGAGCTCACGGATCAAAGTTCGGATCCTCAGTGTCGACGAAAGCTTCGATTGTTAGTGAAAAGAACAGAGGAGGAGAGGAAAGAAAGAACAGGAGGAGGATAGCAAAGAACCAGAAGCAAACCCTAGAAGCTTACAGAGAGAAGGGGTTGAGGAAAGAGAGAGAGAAAGGAGAAAGGCGTGTAAAATTTTTATTTTATTTTATTTTGGGTGGGAGGCGTTTCTCCGGGTCGACCCAAAGAATGACCAAGACGAAGGGATACGCAGCTGGTCAAAGAGTCCGGATCAAGCAGGAGGTGCGATCGGATTCGAATCTTGATCCTAGCTGACCCGATACAAATAGCCCCATTTCCGACGATGGTTCGGGGCAGATATGCGGTCTACCTGGCCATAGAGGGTGTCAAATGCACCTTGGATCTGGAATTTTATCCAGCTTCAGATATCCAAAATGCAGATTGAATCTAAATTACAATTCCAATAGATGTTTATCAATATCATGCGTGAGTGAGATATATTTCGAAAAAGCTGAATTCCCTTCTTTTTTTTTTTGGTTTATGGAATCCAAGGTCCCTACTTAAGAAAATCCTTACAGCCCAGCCAACTGGAGCCCTTCACTTGGTTAACCTCAATAGAGCTCTCCAAGGTCACAACCCACCTATATCACACAGATACTGGTACGATACGGTACGGGTATAGAGATACAGCAATTTTCAAATTTTTAAGGTACGTGGATACAGCTAATTTTATATTATCAAAAAATGATAAAATAAAAAAAAACAAAGAGAACGTTGCTTTTCCCATACAAATCGTGGGCTGTTATTGCTTCTAAGTTCTAATATTGCTTTTGCTTCTACGTTCTAATATTGCTCTTCTCATAGAAATCATGGACTCTTATTGCATAAAATCAAACATAAAATCAAACAGAAAACCCACTTACAAAAAGAACCTCCAAGGAGAACCCAAAAACCTTCCGACCACTCATTCATGCAATTTTATGCAATAACATACAAAAATCACTCATTCATGCAAAGAGAACACAAAAACGTGGAAAAAAACCACCAAATAGAACATCCCCAAATCTAAGAACAGAAAAAAAACTCACTTACCTGTCCGTCGCTGGCTGCCGCCGGACACGACCGGACGTCGCAATCCGTCGTCGGAAGTTGTCACCGTCACCCGCCATCTTTGCCCACGATCTGCTGCAGCTGCATAAACCCTTATAGACCTCGTCGGGTGAAAGGGAGAAAGAAAAGTCGAAAATGCTGAAATCTGGTTTTCTTTAATGGGTTTTTTTTGTTCGGATCGGGTCTGACCCAAACCCGATCCAGACGTATCCAAGGAGTATCCGTGTCGGAATTCCGATATCGGAGTATCGATAACCCACTTATCCGTGTAACATAACAACCCACCAACCAGGGGCAAAGGCAGGGGCTTTGGCTTCAATTTTTTTTTTTTTTGCTTCCGCACTTGTTAAAATTTTGAAACTATAATTCAGTTTCCTCACAAAAAATCTTAGCTATGCTCCTACCACCAACCGAGTCTCATGTAATAAGTGTCATAAATATTTCAAATGAGTTCTTAACAAACCTAATTAAGCTTATGCGGGTCAAGCATGCACGACCCGAGCTTGAGTCATTTTAATTTATCGAGTTTAATAATTGGACCAATATTCTGGTGCACGATTACTTGCTTACTGTTATCCAACTCCCTAGGTGGGGGGCTAAAAATATTTCTGTTTTCATAAACTTTTAAGTTTTTAATTATTTTTAATTAAAGATCAAACTTTTAACAGAGCTATGGAATATAATTTTTAAAAAATAAGAAAAACATTTTTTTAAAAATTTACATGTAAATAAAGAAAAATGAGGGCAGGGCCCCCTCTTGGCTCTGCCCTTGATTTGATGGACAAGAATACTTGTCATCAGCCTATAAGTATTATTGGATAACATATATACGGATGGAGCCAGGGAGGGCCACGGCCCCTCCTCAAATTTTGAAAGAAAAACAAAAAAAAAAGAATTAGATGTATAATTTTGAAAGTTCTTTAATTTGTCTCTACATAAATTCTAACCCAAAGAAGAAATGTGTAGCTCCGCCCGTGAAAAGCCAGATCCTAAATGAAGTACGAAAGCATTAACAAATAATGGAAATCTAAGAACCATGCTTTTGCAATCTGAGATTCATCCAAAATTTGTGCATCTTAGATCGAAACTAGGCCTGGGCGTCCGCCGGGCCGGGTTCGGGTCAAATATTTTTTTTATCGAGTTATCATTCTCTATGCCCGGCCCGGCCCGACGGCCCGTTAGGTCTTCCTTCTTCCGCCGCGCCCTCCCTCCCCTTTCTCATTTACCCGTTCGTCGTCGTCCAGCTTCGCTGGGTTCTTCCATGGCTGCCGTCAACAGCGTCGTCGTCCAAGTGCTAAGCAGAGTAGAATAGAAGAAGAAGAAGAAGAGGGAGAAGTGGAGGCAGAAGGGAAGAGCTATGTCGTTCTTGACCTCCTCCATTGACCTCCTCCATTGACGGGGTGGAGGATTTGTTGATCATCTTCTTGACCTCCTCCATTGACGGGGTGGAGGATTTCTTGATCATCTGCGGCCTGGTCCTGACGCAGCTCGTCCATAGTCTATGGATCGTTTTCGGTGTTCATGGGCAAGCTGCTGGCCATGGGCCTCGACCCCCTCTTCATTGTTATCACCGGTAGCCTCGTCACCGCCATTCTGCTCTCCCCATTTGCTTTCATCATGGAGAGGTGACTTTCCCCTTAATTTGGTTTTTCCTTCCTTTGCTTTGATTTTTTTTTTTTCGTCTTTTTCGTTTGGGGATTTGATTTCCATGCACAGAACGGGCCCATCTGCCTCCGTAGCCCTTCGCCCTTCCTCTACTGCCCTTCCTCTACTGTTTACGATGGCTCGCACAAAGCAAACTGCCCACAAATCCACTAGGGGGGGAAGGCCCCCAGGAAGCAACTGGCCACCAAGGCCGCCTGAAAATCGTGCAGCGCTAGCGACCGGAGGAGCTAAGAAGCCTCATAGGTTCAGGCCCAAAACCGTCGCCCTTTGGGGTTGGAAATGGCGAAGATCACGTACATCACACACTTTGTTGCTGCATGGGAGAGCCACACTGAAAATCTCCAGCGGAAGGAAGAGGTCAGGGAAGAAAGAAGAGGTCGGGGAAGGAAGGGAGCGGCGAAGCACAAGGCTGCCCTGGTCGCCATTCGGGAATGGAGGGAAGCCGATGGGGTCGTTTGCAGGGTGGAGAGCGGATGAGGAGGAGGGAGAGATGATCGTGTGGGCATCGGGCCAACCCGGCAAGACCCGGCCCAGCCCGCCAGTTAACAAAAACGGGCCGGGCTGGGCCTCGGGCATGGTCGACCAGGCCCGGTACGCGGCCCGGTATGGGGCCCGGTACGCGGCTCGGTACCCGGCTCGATGCCCAGGCTTAGATCCAATCATGCAACCCAGGCTTGGCTCCTCCCCAAATAGGAAGTCAGCATGTCTTACATTTTCATCTTCCTTTCCCCCATTTGTCTCTTTTCTCCTTGAGCTTCACCTATAATTATAACGCCCTACCACAACAACAAAAATGACAATCATAGATGTTCAAAACCATTGCTCTATGGCGCCCAGTTTTCTGTCGCCAATGTGAACTTGTAACGGTGAAAATTCTGTTGCTAAAAATCTCATCTCTTAAACTAGTAGCGACAAAATTAACTGTCACTGTTTTTCTATACTTGTTGCAACGGCAGTTTCGGTCGCTTAAGTTTCCTTTTAGCAACTGAAGTAGCTACCTCTATTAAGTTCATACCTGTTTGATGCACATAAAAAACAAACACTGTGCAATGCGGATTTTTTTTTTCCAAATTTGTATAGTTTTCCCCTGCAGCAACAAATACGGAGAATTTTCCGTACATTTTTCGTTGGATTCACAAAAACTTCCCATGCAAAAAAGTCAGACATAAAGGGGTCCGATTTTTTTCACGAAAAATTTCTTTGACTATTGCTTCGTCCCGTACATCTCTCTCTCTCTCTCTCTCTATATATATATATATATATATATATATATATATATATATATATATATATATATAGTTGGGCCTTCTTCCTCTTGTTGTGGTTGTTTCTTATATATATATATATATATATATATATATATATATATATATATATATGTATATATATATATAAAGAGAGAGAGAGAGTTGGGCCTCCTTCCTCTTGTTGTGGTTTGTTTCTGCTTCCTCTACAGCAGCGAGTTTTTCCTCAGCAATGGCTCCTCAACATAGGTTTCTTCCTCAGTGAATCAAGTTCACTTGCTTCCTACGTCACATCCAGTAGAGTCTTCTCCTCCTACTCCTCGTGTCTTTGTTTCCTCGTGCCAGCATTGGCATTTTAGTAGTGCTCCGACCATCGTTTTCATGTACTTGACAACAGGAGCGGAGGAGCACCTAGGCTGTGGCCCCACCCCAGCTAATTGAAAAAAAAAATACATTAAAAAATTTTAGTTGCATAATGTATTTTTTTGAATTCGGATTTAGTTTGGCTCTACCCAAATAAGTTGGTTGGACCGTTTGGCCCGCCCTTGAAAAAAATCATCGCTCCACCCCTGCTTGACAATCAATTAGTGGAGCAGTTGACAATTAGAGACCAGTAGCTCTCTATCTTTCTCTTTCTACACCTCCCTCTCTCTGCCTTAGATTCACGATGGAAAGGTTCTAGTTATTGTGATGTATAAATTCAGTATGGGTTTGATTTATGGCCTTAATATTATACTTGAGGGGGGGGGGTCTTTCCCTGTTCCGTTTGTTTAGGTTTCTTGATCTGTTGGGGTTTCTGGGTTATTGATTTTTGGGAAAACTTATGCTACCATTAGTCGGATTTCTTCTATCATAAAACAAAGATGCATTAGCAAGTTCATACATTCTTTATGTTGTCACAATATTATTTTTGTGAGATTCAAGATGTTGGTAGACTGTTTTACAATGTTTCATTGACGTTATATGTTGTTGGGCTATATAAGCAACGGTTCAAAAATTTATTCATGGTAGGTTTTTCCAGAAGTTTTTTTTTTCTTGAAAAAAATTTGAGGCCATCAAACATGGCTTGGATTTGGAAAAAGTTAATTTCTTTTCATGCAAAAATTTTTCTGATTTTTTTTTTTTATTTTACCATGCAAAAAGCTTCATGTGCATCAAATAGGGTCTAAAAGATAGAAGTAACCATCGTCTAAGATCAACCTACACTGACAGTTTACAGAGTCGTCGAACATCAACCAATGTGACAGGATCTATTGCAGCAAAAAAAAAAAATCTTATGGACCGATTTAGCCATCAAGAAATTTCTTTTTAGTGACAGTTTTACAGTCTCCTTTATGAGGTATTAGAGATGGATTTTCCCATCACTTAACATGTAACCTGTAACAGATTTGGCTATCAAGGAAAATGGTATTTAGCAAGGATTTTGACGTGGCTTGATTATACAGCATTCAGCCACATCACCACTTTTTTTAGACATGGTTTAGGCATATATATATATATATATATATATATAAGAAACAAAAACAGTAAGATTTTTTATTATTTAGATATAAACAATTACACTGTTAATACCATCAGTTCTTGACCAACAAAAAAACCATGTACAAGCTTCTCTACAATAACATCCCCAAGCTGCATGAACCATCTGAATTTGCTATAATGCAACTTAGAACCAAGTGCAGTTACAGGGCACACACCATGATCAACAAAATAGACTGCATTCTCTACAACACTCTAAGCAAAAACATAGTTCAGAAGCTCAAGCTTTTCATGATCATGCCAATCAATATTTAATAAGTGCAAGCACCTAAAGCTCCAAGGCAAGTTGTTTGTTTGCAGCTTTCCCTTCCCTCTCATTTGTTAATTGCTTCATAGTAACATGCTTAGCACTATCCACCTGAAGGCTATGAGCTTTTGTGAAACCCTACAATTTCAAATGAATATATGTATATATATATATATATATATATATATATATATATATATATAATCTACTTTTTTTATTAGATGAGTGGTTGATAATAATGTTAGGACTGCTAGAAAGAGTAAATGAGATATTACATAAGAGTGGGAGAAGCCAAAGAGTCACCCTTCTTCTTTTGGGTAACAACAAAGGGCATCAAAAGGGACTTATTAAGACTTGTGCAACAAAAAGATTGAAAAGAGAAGGATATACTCATTTTCTTGTTGCATCCCTGCTTAAAGTCTAATGACTTGTTCACCTATGCTTGCAGCCCCAAAAAAGTTTTTGGTTTTTGGAATGCTCCAAAAAATAAGGTTTATTTTGAAATGAGAGAGAAAGGGATTCGTCTGTTAGTACGAGGATCGACCATTCCCGGTGCCTTTACCGGAGGCAATCAATCCAAGGGTTATGCTTATCTTTGCCGTATTTTGTTTCGGCTACAACATCTTTTACTCTAAATGCGGTGTAGTGTTTGAGAAAATATTACAAATTTGATGTTTTAAATCTTTGAGAAAGTTTTTGAAGAATCACTTGAGAGTGCAAAACATTTGTTTTGAGAAATTTTGAATTGACAAATATCACTTTGGAAACCTTTGGAGATCACTTTTGAAATCTCTTTAGTATTCTCTTAAGACTTTAAGTAGGTTTGAGATTTTGCTCTAATTTAGTTACCACCTAATTGAAACTTCATCTCATCTTTCTTAAGTTTTTTTAGAGAAGTGCTTGTGATCATGAGTGATGTTAAGTGAATGTAGAAGTATGGATGCATTGATCCTATAAATTAAAAGAAAATAATTAATTCCTATTATGACATTCATCTAAAAGCATTCATACCGCCATATATATATAATATTTTTGTTTTTATAATTGTCATAAATATTTTATTAAGAAAGAAAAGTTTTTGAAAATGAAATAGGATTGTAGACTATCCAACATGAATCCAATATTAGGTCATTACTTGAGTTTTGGTCTTAGTGAAGTCGGTAAATGAAAAGATCTTGAAAGAAAAAAATATTAAAAATATTGCAAAAGAAGAAAAACTTGAACATGAGAATAATAAGGAAAAAGAGAGAGAGAAAATAAAGAAATAAAAATCACAAAAGCAAGAGATTTAAAAGACCTTTTTGGATCCTGACCTTTCCAGAGAGTCCTAACCTTTCAAGAACATTTCCATAACTTTTCCTGAAAAAATACTAATGGCATACAATGACAATTGATCATTTTCATTACATAGATGGTCAAATTGGTTGATGGTCAGCATGAATGACATCTATATATATATATATATACATATGGAAACATATAATAAAGCTTGTAAAAAGGAATTGTAAATAAGAGAAGAATATTTTAGAAAGAAAGAGAGAGATTTTAAAATGGAATACACATATATATATTCATATATACGTATACAAGAGTTTATAAAAGATTATGTTAAGTCGTAAAGAGAGAAAGACAAATAGAGATTCATGTGCAAATATACGTATATAACATGTATATACGCATATGTTTTTATGAGTATTAAAATCAAGAAATGACTTAAAAAGGGCTGGAGATGAACTTGAACTCATACAAGAGCCTAACCTAAGTCTCCAAGGCCGCATTAGAGAGAGTATTTGCTTTTGAAAATAAAAAACATGGTTTCAAATATCTTGTATGTGAATATAAAATCATAAGTAATTTATTGGCTACAAGAGAATATATTTCTTCCACCATCGGAGAAGAAAATCAAACATACATTAAATGAAGAGCAATATAGGAAAGCACTTATTGGGGTCCCTAATCGAGTGATTAAGAAAGAAACTAAACATAAGAATGACATGAAAATGCACTTTAACATGTAGAAATTTGTGAGGGGCTTTCTCGGGTTGGACAAGTCTCAACCTCAAAAATCAACATAAAAATGAGGAAATCCCAAACCAAACATTCGTTCTCAATGTGCATTTGCTCATTAATTAAAGAAAAAGTAATTCATCATATATGGATATCATCTCAAGCATAAACAATAGATAAAGCATCATAGCAAGCATATTTTTGAGGAATAAATGAAGAAATGACATTTGTTTCACCTTGCTCATGCTCTTGGTGTGGTGCACTCAAAACATAGCTCTCGATTTCGGATAGAAAATCCTTTGAGCTTTCTTGCATGGCCATGGAGAGGTGGCAAGAGGAAATGAGAATAAAAATGGAGGATTACAAACCTCGAATATAGATGAGCCTCTTCCTTTGAATGATCTTAGGATCACCCCGAATGCAGCTCCAATATGATGAAAATGTCCCTCCAAGAGATCCCCTTGTGCTCTCTTGAAGAGTTTGGCTTGGTGAAGATTGCTCACAAGGTTGGAGAAGAAGAAAGAAATTGAAAGAGATGGCTAAGAAAAAATAAAAAATTTCAAGTGAGGAAGCATGAGAGTTTTCTTCGTGGTTGGCTCATGCCCAAGAGGGAAGATTGTGAGGGCATTTATAGAGAGTTTTGGAGTCAAAATTCAAAATTTGAAATTCAAGATTTGAATTCAAGATAGAAAAGTTTTGAAGTCAAAATTCAAAATTTGAAATTCAAAATTTGAATTCAAGAGGGGAGAGTTTTGGAGCAAAAATTCAAAATTTGAAAATAAGAAGGGCTGTTTAGTATATAACTATTTTTTATTTAAAATGCGTATAAAAAAATGTTTGTAGTTACAAATGGGTGGGCCGACTCCATTTTGAGTCACTCCGGGTTTGTTTTAAATCTGGATTGGGTTCAATTGGTCATCAATGAGTTCTAGCTAGCGATTTAGACTCAAAACACATCTTGGCATGAAAACAAAACATAAAACAAAGGGAAGGCCCGTGCATGCGCACACAGTGCTCATAAATTCAAATTTTGTTTTTTTTTTATTTTGGCTTTGGAATTTGAGTTTGGAATTCTCGATTTGGATCTAAACTTAGTTTTTGGATCTAATTCAGATCTGATAATTGGATTTTAGATTTGAATCTTGCTTCTAAGGTTGCGTTTTGAATTTGAATTGTGTGTTTGGGTTTAGACAACAGTTTAGAAATTCATTTTGGATCGAGTAGATGCAAATTTGTTTTGGGTCTAAAACTTAAATCTAAATAATAAAATAATAGTCTTTTTTGAAAAATTTGGGTGACAACAACCTACTATCTGAGCCACGAAGTGTTAGAGAAGGAAGCTAGTGGACTGCTGATTTAGATTCAAGTCATCTTTGTTCAAGTAAATACTCTAAGTACATATTTAAATGCCCTCAGTACATATTTAGAAACACAAATTGACCCATGTTTAGACATCTATGCAGATTTAAATCAATATGTTATGACTGATCATAAATATATACACATATATATGTCGCAAGGGTGTGTAGAGAAAGCTAGTGCAGAGACTATCGTGGACTAGATTATTGTTGGACTTCTCTTGAAGTATACAAATCTGCGGGCTGATCGGGTAAGTAGACCTTATATTTTCAGGTATGGAATATCCATCCTTGAATGAAGCATTGGTATATGTAGATATATATAAAGATATGTGAATGTATATGTATGTGAAATAATATATATATATACATATATATGTATAGATGCTTTCGGTAATATGCAAAGTTCAGCATGCATTTGTCGTTGAAAAGAGAATGATGTTATTCATACCAAAGTCATCTTAAAACGGCTGTAGTATATAATTTTGTGAGATAGGTCTACTAACTTTAAGGAAAACAGAATGAGATAACATTGTTTATGTATGTTTGTATATATGCCAATCATATAGATATATCATAGTTAAGATAATATGGTTCTCACATGTATCTGAGATGGGATAATACGACTCTTACATGTATATATGACAATTATATGGATTCGAGATGAGGTAATATTGTTTTTTGCCTGAATATATATGACAATCATATGAATATACCAGAGATGAGATAATGTTGTTTTTGCTTGAAAAGACATGGCAGTCATCTAGATATATCAGAGATGAGATAATACAGTTCTTATATGTTTGCATGACAATCATATAGATATATCCGAGATGAGATAATACTCTTTTTGCTTGAATATATATGATAATCATATGGATATATCCGAGATGAAATAATACTATTTTTACTTGAAAATGTATGACAATCATATAGATATATCAAACATAAGAAAATAAGGTTCTTACATGTATATATGACAATCATATGAATATGTTTGAGATGAGATAATATTGTTTTTGATTGAATATGTATGACAATTATATGGATACATCTGAGATGAGATAATGTTGTTTTTACTTGAAAATATATGGAAATCATATAAATATATCAGACATAAGATAATATGGTTCTTATATATATATATATATATATATATATATATATATATATATATATATGACAATCATATAGATATAAGCAAGATGAGATAATACTGTTTTTGCTGCTCATACATATGTACATTCAGGCTACGTTTGATGGCCTGGATTTTTTTGAGGGGGAATTTTTTCAAGGAAAAAAAACCCTGGTAAAAATGCAGAGAGGTAAATTTCCTTTTTCTTGTTGTAGACCATGTTTGATGGTCTGGAATTATTTTTCATGATAAAAAATTCATAGTTTGATAGACAGGAAAATTTTTTTATGGAAAAAATTTTTGACTGTTTAATAAAATGACGATCAAATTAGATGGTTTAATAAAATGACGATCAAATTGGTTCTGGACATCTTTCTCTCATATTTGGAATCAAGGTATCATGCAATGTTTGAGAAAACTAGTTACATTTTTTTGGCATTCATGATCAGATTAATCAAATGAAAGGGAGTGAGGAAAATTGGAGAAGCCTGTGAGAAACAAACGAGGATGCAATAAAGTTTGAATGGTGCACTGCTTTCCACAGGCACAATATAAACGATACAGGTGGAGGGGGATCATAGCATTGCACTTAGAGTTTCAGCTCGAAAAGAGGGGAAAACAAGGACTTCAATCTCTGCACGTTTTGGAGAAGACGATTAACAATAGAGAAGAAGAAAATGCAAGGTTGTAAGAGATTTCCCCTTCTTTGAGATCACGAGGTAGCAATGGGTTCGATTTGGCGTTACCTGGAGAAGTCGACAGAGAAGAGAAGAAACCAATTTCTTCTCTATGTATTCTGCAATCGTGGCTGGGTCCTCTCCCCGTGTAATGGAGTATTTCCTTTCTCTGCACGATCTGAAGAGCCAACAAAGAGGAGAGGTCGATCTCTTCTCTGAGGTCGTCACTCTTCCTTTTTATGGTTTCCGTTGAACAGTAATATGGAGGAGGGAGAAGAGGGCAATGGAAGAGGAGCGAGATGGCCCTAATAGGCAGAAAAATAATCGTCGAAAAAAGTCGAACCCTCACGGGTCAGACTTTTTTCTAGGGAGAATTTACCCTGAAATCGAGTTTTTAGGGGGGGGGGATTTTTCCTCCGTTTGATGGCGCCGGTTGAATTCGTACAAAAAAGGAAATTTTCACTCAATTAACAGTATTTTTTGTGGCCATCAAATGTGGCCTCAGAGATACATGGACAATCTTATGGACACATTTAAACATCGATAATGTTGTTCAGGAAAATATTATACTTCAAGTATAAATGAAATGGAATTAGGAAGTTGTTCTCCTCGAAGATATGCTGACCAGCAATGCCTGTATAACACAATCAAATCAAAGTGATCAGAATTGTGTATGGTAATGTTTTCTTTGGTGCCTAAACTTGTGGGACTTGAGAATTGTGCTCAAGGCTAGGCTCCATGAAGAATTATTGGAATATGTTTTGATATGGAAAATCCTTTGTTGATACATAAAAGAACACCAAATATGTCTTATGCTATGACATATGTGAGTGCGATTGGACTCTAGTGGTTGGTTTTGTCCCAGCAGATTATGGGGTGGCATGAGCTCACTGTGGTTGCCCATTCCTCTGTCTGCACTAGATTGCCCATGGGGTATTGTTGGGCACAAAGGCCCAAGATTGTGTTTATGTTTATGAGGAATGTGATGCGTCTCCTGGTACCTCAACCTCAGTGCTTAAAGAGGCCGATCTACCACTTGGGCTAAGGCTGGGTGGTTGGAACATATTGTAGTAGCGATGATATGAGATATCTCATGATACTTCACTGCAGGTTACCTTTGGACTTTGTGGACTACCTAGTGAAGATTGATCTTGGTCTGCTTGTGTTTGTGCCTACAGGAATTTCTATTGATGCTTGTCACTGTTACCATGTTTGATTGTGGTTAGACTATTGATGTACCTTTGCAACCTATAATGATCTGTGTTACTACATTTGTGGTAGTAACTTAGCTTTAGTGAGGCTTAACGTGTTAGCTCACAAGCGGTGGTCCCATATTTGGTGGTGGTTAAACTATTGGTGTATCTTTGCAACCCATAATAGTCTGCTACTACATTTGTAATAGTACGCTTAGTTTTGGTGAGGCTTAAGGTGTTAGCTCATAGATGGTTGTCTTGAGCTTGACCATGTCTCGTGTTGGTTAGACTAATGATGTGTCTTTGCAACTCATAATGATATGTGTTACTGCATTTGTGATAGTAAGCTTAGCTCTGGTGAGGCTTAAGATGTTAGTTAGCTCATAGGTTATGGTATTGTGTTTGACCATGTTTGGTGGTGGTTAGACTATTGGTGTATCTTTGCAACCCATAATGGTCCCTGTTACTACATTTGTGCTAGTAAGTTTAGCCTTGGTGAGGCTTAAGATTTTAGCTCACAGGTGGTAGTCTTGAGCTGCATACTAGTTTTCATTTGATATAACTATATATCTGTTTTGCCGAACCGTGCTCTACCTATGATTGGATACTTCTATAGTCAGAAAAATCTGACTTTTTTTTTCTCTTTTATCTCTACAAGTAGTTCTTGATTGATTGTTGGCTTTTGGACGGACTCCCTCTATTTTGCAATAGACTAGCATTGGCACTCTAGGCATTGAGTCGAGTTTGGAGATTTTTGTGACTTTATTTTCATTGAGTCGTAGTTTTTTGTTTGGGCTCTACATGGGTCCTTGTGACATCGTTCTTCTCGTTGGGTCTGTTTATGCTTTGGTCATTATTCAAGATTGATTTGACTTTTAAAACTTGATGTTCATTCTACAATATATTAGGTCATGACTCCTTTAAATCCTGCCTAGACTTGAAGCCATATCGAATGAAACAAAAAACCTTTGACAAAAAAGCATTGGTATGATGGAAAGTACACTTGAATGAGGGATCAAAGGAACACAAACCTCATTTGGAATATTAGATGAGAACAATCTTAGAAGAACTCCCAAGTGAACATGTGTCAACTCGAAAAATAATGGGGTTGTCACCTACAAGGTTTTCTGCAGTTATTAGCTGAGAGAAGAAAAAATGAGAGCCTACATAGTCACCAAACTAAGAGCTATTGTGCCCAAAAGCAGCTGGTACAATTTATTCTGCCAAAATTGAACATAGTGACCCTTTTCCTCTATCAAGATAATGAAATCAACGCATACCATGAAGAGCTACAACATATCTATTAGAGGGTAAAGGAAAAGAGGTCATTTTGTATCTTCATAAGTCACCAACTTTTTTCTCAAGACTTTGGAAGGATAATTGACTGGTTGGGATTTTCAAAGTAGGAATTTTATGGTATTAAAATAGCAATGCAGTTTTAGGAAAGTCTATAAATTAAGAAAATATACTACCAAATATTATTGTATAGGATCAAAGGAAAGGCATGAGTAAATGTTGTCGGAACAATGCAATCCAGGAAAAGAAGATGGCTACACAACTAGGGCTGCACAACGAGTCGAGCTACTTGAGCTCGACTCGTTTAAGCTCGACTCGTTTAATAAACGAGCTGCTTATTTCGTTAAACGAGTCGAGCTTGAGTTAACGAGTCGACTCGTTTAACTAATCGAGTCGAGTTCGAGTTCACTCAAGTGGGCTTGTTAAAACTCAACTCAACTCGATTAGTTAATGAACCGATTTTTAAAAAACCGGTTCAGAAGCTTATCACGATTCACACAGGCGGGAAAGTTTCAAAGTTTTTTCACTTTTAGGGTTTTGTTTTTTCGTTCTCCCTCTCTCTCCGACTCTCCCTCTCTCGCTCTCTCCGTCGTCTCCGACTTCTTCTTCTCTTCTCCTGTTCTCCGCCGACCGCCTGTGCTCTCTGCTCTGCGCTCCTGCCAGCTGCCGCCCTGTCGTCTCCGACTTCTTCTTCTCTTCTCCCGTTCTCCGCCGACCGCCTGTGCTCTCTGCTCTGCGCTCCTGCCGGCTGCCGCCCTGCTTCGCTCGCATACCTCTGCCTGGCGCCTGTGCTCTGCGCTCCTAACCTAAACTAGAAGCCATTCCCTCTACCCGAATCCGTCATCTCGTGGTCGTGGTTTCCTTAGGTTGTCATCTTCCTCTTGCCCCTCTCTTCCGCCCACCATCTTCGCATCCTCAGCCCGGCAGTCCGCTTCTTCCGGCTCTCAGACTCTCAGTACTCCCTTCCGGTGGAAACATCGGTGCCTGAGGAATCGACGCCAGAGGCCGTGCATCACCCAAATTACTTTGTAGGTGATTTCATTCTTGCCTCTTGACTTTCTTCCAAGGTATTTAGGCTGAATCTCATGAGTTCATATGTACTAGAAATGCATCTAAGGTAATGCACGAAAATGTTGTAGACTTTTGATTGACTCGTTTTATGGCCTTCTGGAAAATGTTCATGCTTGTTTACGGTTTGTGTTCTATGTTTGTCTACGATCTAGTTTCTCTTTATTGTTCTAACTTTCTAATTGCCTGGTTTTGGAGATTTAGATGTTTTTAGATCATGAATGCCATGGTGCCTTTGCTGTTTTAATGAGTGGGTTCAGGGAGAGAAGGTTATGGTCGATGAAAACCATATATTCTACTGAAGGGTTTTACTGAAGAATGCACATTTGTGGTGCTCAGTCACTTTCATTAGCAATGATTTGACTAATATATTGCTGAACGTATAAGCTTTTAAGTTCTTAAGTACATTGCAAGTTAAGATTAACACGTACAAAGCTCCTTGTCATGTTGGCATGAACCAATGGTTGTATATATTTTATATATACTAAATGCTTAGATGGTCTTGGCTCTGTGGCTCTTAACCTGGCAACTGAAGTTGCTGTTCCTTGAGGAAAGCGTTAATTAGGCTGTTCGAAAGTGTAGCTTTTCCAAACCATGGTGTAAAAAACGGTTTTCTTTTTTTTAAGAAAATACCAATACTGTGTGCCGCCTGTATCACTTTGTTTTTCAATTCTAAAAATTTGCATGAGGAACATATTAGGGATAAATAAATAGTAACTATCAGCTAATGTTTTTCTTACCTTATGTGCTGTTTTGTTCGTGATGATGATTTACAAGAGTTCGTTATTTTAATTTGTGATGGCAGTTTGTCGAGTTTTTATTTACATACAATAACTTGCATCACCAGCGGATAAGTGGCACTGGGTTGTCTGGGCAGCTGCCTGACTTTATTGTGAGCTGGACACAACTGGAAAGATTGTAAGTTTTATAAGCTTCATCAGGAACTACTGGCGCTTCTTCGATAATTATTTTCTGATATTATTTTGTCTCAGAGAAATCCAGGGCACTAATCTGGTGGGTCCAATTCCAGCTGGCATCAGCAAATTGGAAAATCTAGAGCAGCTGTACATTTCCTTATAAACTTACTCAATATTTAGTTAATGTAATTTTGTCACAATATTTACAATTTTGGAATCCCACCAATTACAGGAGGATCAGCGACACTTGGAACAAGTTCAAAATTCCCTGATTTGAGCAGACAACACCACTTATCACGCTTGTGAGCTTAATTCCAACATTGTCTCTCATGTTATGGATCTACACTTTCTACATGTCAAGGGACTGAGCTAAGAGATTGTGATTATATGGTTTAGGATATTGAGGAACTGCTTGCTATTTGGTCAAATCCCTGATTATATTGGTCAATTCAAGGCCTTGAGAATACTGTAAGTGAATGACTAGTAAAGGAAGTGAACTAAACTGAAGGTTCTCAGTAGAATATCCCCTGCTGTTTCTTGCATAGCTTACTTGGCTTTTGTTTCCTTGCAGGGATCTAAGCTTTAACAACCTGACTGGTGGAATACCAAACTCTTTACAATTCCTTTCCCGGTTACAGTTTGTGTACATAAACCCATTTCAAGTGTTAACATTTATGGATTCTTTTCTATGTACTAACAGAATAGTTAGCAATATTAACATGATAAAATGGTGCATGTTTTTTTATTTTTTGGTGCAGGTATCTGACAAACAATAGCTTATCTGGCCCTGTACCTGGTTGGATACTGGGGACTAGCGTGGAAGTTATGTGTTTTCTTCTTAATTATTCCATTCTTCTCTTTAGTTTAAGAGCACTTCAAGTCTCCATATCTTTCTAGTCGATGTTTTGGCTTGCCTGCCTCTGAATTAAATATTGACCGACTCATGCCTGAGCTTGAGCTGGTTCCAACCGAAGGCCATCAGATGAAAACTGGTTAAATATGAATAAGATGTCAAAAAACAATCATTAGGAACATGCTATGACAAAAGAAGGAGCAACTCCAGCAATTGCCTGTAAATGAATATCTTATGACTGAAATGCACTTAACGATTACTTTACCTATGAATATGGAAATTCACACTGTGCAGTGCTCTCATCCACCCATCAGTTACTATTTCTTTGACTTCCATTTAAAATTTTGCTTTATGTCCGTTAAATTGAAATTTCTAAACACAAATTTTTTCTCTCCTGCCTTGCTTTAGATCTGGTGTTTCTTTCATATTGATGTTGCCAATGTTGTGTGTCAACTTTTAGAAAGCACTAGCTGCATTTTGTGCGTGCATGTGTGTGCGCATATGTACTTATTTCTGATTTCAATATGGTAAGTCTTGCAGGTGGAATAATTTTTCTGCTTCTTATGTTTCTATTGTTGTGTAATAATTCATTCTGTAACTATAAATGCAGTAATCCACTTGTATGGCTGTGGTAAAAATAAGTGAAACATCTTTCTTCACATTACCTGCTTAGTATTGAATGTTGTGCAAAAATAATTTTTGATAAAGTTCTGGACAGTCTTTAAGCCTTATCCTTTCATCATGGTTGGTTAGCTTTCTGGCTTTTTTTCTTTTTGGGAACAGTTACCGATGTAGCTGGAGAGGTGGTTGAGATTGGTCTTGGAGTTCAGGGTTTCAAAGTTGGCGACAAAGTAGTTAGCAAGCTCAAATTGTTGGTAATCCCAGAGCCATTTTTCACTTGGATTCTCATTCGTAAACTAACATGGATGTAAGCAAGTAAAATTGTGTAAAATGTTGTTTGTTGCTCTTGGAACTATCTTGGAGCTCTTAGGTTGGTAAATTTTTAACAAAATGTTTTTTGTTTTCACAGTGATAAACAAATCTGGCAGTTTCTCTCATGCCACTGTCTTCTATATCCTTGGATTTGCTTGATTCTATATGTCACTATTTTGTGTAATTATCTGGGAAATACATTTATCAATGGGGTTTTAGGAGTTTAGTGTTTTGATTCCTGAATGTTTGCTCCCGAGCATGTCCTTGAGTTGGTGATTAATTATGTATCTGTATTACATCTGCAGGAATTTATCATCAAACAGTCTTCAGGGTGTTTGCATTCAGGGATATTTCTGATAACAAGAATACAAGATCATTGGCTCCATTCCACCATCCATTGGAGATTTGGAACACCTCCTCAATTTTTTAGCTTTAACATTTGATAAGTGTAATTATCAGATAAATGAATTTGATTTGTGCTACTTCTGTTTCTTATGTTAATCATTATTTATCATGCTTTTAATCAAGCTTTAAACGAGCTCGATAAGGATGAGTAATATTAGTCGAACTCACTTATTCGAGCCTTAGTCGAGCTCACGTATTCGAGCCTTAGGCGAGCTCGAGCTCGAGCTCAACAAGTATGGATGACTGTAAACGAGCTTATCGAGCTTAATCGAGCTCGAGCTCGACAAGTATGGATGACTGTAAACGAGCTTATCGAGCTTAATCGAGTCGAGCTCGAGCTCGACAATTGACTATCGAGTCGAGTTCGAGCCAGGATAGTCGAGCTTTAATCGAGCTCGAGCGAGCCGAGTCGAGTTCGTGTCATACTTAGTCGAGCCGAGTTCGAGCTGACCGAGCTCGGGCTCGACTCGGCTCGTGTTCAGCCCTATACACAACTATTCAACAATGATGGAACTAGGTTAAGAAAAACCAATGTAGAACCAGTGTCATGTTGGCCTACAAACCATCTGACCATCCAATTCACCAATACTCGCATTTGTCTAGAGCCTAACCATACAAAAAAATAACATTTTATATCATTTAATAACATATACAAAAAAATTGAGATCCCATTCCAAGTATAGAAGCATGTTGGGTGACAAAAAAGTTTTAGGTTTATGTACCTAACTTTTCCTAGAAGATTGCAATCATATAATCAGGAGATTGAGTCAAAAAGTGTTTTTCGTTATGCCTTGAGATGTCATGCAATGTTCTTCGGCCTTGTTTCCAACAATATTGTAATGTATCTATTTCCTAATAATTGACATAATTTAGATGGATGGTAGTAAGCTCATCCTACCTGATGCCTCATTCTATTATCTTAGTTTAGTATACTCTTGCAATAAAGAGAGAATATGCATCTATGAACCATTATAATAAAAATAATAGAATTAGTTATTATATGAAAATTTGAACTGTTATATAAAAACGAATGAAAAAAGGTATTGTGCATGCAGAATGAAAAAAGGTATTGTGCAGGCATTATAATCCTATATTGTCTTCTAGGATGTAGTCTTAGCTGCCAAATTGTCTATCATTGATGCAAGACAGCAATAAATTTTGGACTATCTATAAGAACTGCTCTTATCAGCTTCTTAAGTGCAGTTTTGAACTGCATAGCATTCAACATGTATTGTCATACATTCATACTTTATGGCGTGCACCATCATAAAAGTTAAAACTGCACAGACTTTTGGTGGGAAAGAGAGAGAACTCACCAAATAACATATCTTCTTTAGTTGATTTCAAGTTTATTTACTATAAAAACTTGAAAAAGAAAGAAGATAAATTAAAGCATAGCCATAACATAGCAATTGTTTACCAAATAAAACACACTCTATTTTCTTAATATTATATATATATATATGTGTGTGTGTGTGTGTGTGTGTGTGTGTGTGTGTGCGCCATTGAAAACTGGTTCATAACAAAACAAAAATGAAAGCATCGTCAATATTGTATGATCTATAATGCACTTAATAAAGTTCAATTAGTTTAATAAACACCAAAATAGAACAAGTTCAAGTTTTAAAACTGATCAAAAGTTCAAAAAGAAAACATATAGTAGCTCCTCCTTCCATAACATGATGATATCTAGTGATGCATAACCTATAGTAAGTAAAAGTAGAATGTAAAATGAATAATAAACTTGTGATTTTACTTTAGATTTGGAAACAAACTTCTGAGATATGTTTTCAAGTAGTTGAGTTGAAACCGTTTGAAGCTGAGTCTGTGCAACTTAAGATGTTACTAATGTTGCTATGCATATTCAATAAGCATAAACTATACATGCTAAAGTTATGAAAAGATACAATTAATTGAGCTGTTTGTGAATTTAAATGGTTATTGTTGCTCTTCATATGTGTTTTGATGAAAATTTCAGTTTTGGTAGGCTCTAAACCATGACCTTTTTACCTAATTTACACAAATCTGACAAATAAAGATGTTAGATAACTTATGTTTAATAAAAAATTGACAACATTTTCAGCATTTTACCCATTCATGTTTCATGTTGAACATGAGTATAACATAACTTTTAGTTCCTGAGGTATGTAGAAACTTATATTGTGCATGATTAGCTTTGTTCCTTTTGCTAATAGCCTAGAGTAACATGACAAAAAAAACATAAGAATGTTAATGTTAAATTAGCATGTTCACAGATATTATGAAATAACTCACTTGTCCTTTAGGTGAGTTCCAGTATGCCAATGACCCTTCTTATTGTTCTAGATAACTCTTTTATCAAGACACACATGATCTTTATCACAATCAAAGATCATAGTATTCTTTCTTCAGTTTGCACTTTAAAATTTTTTCCATTGGTCATTCAACTTCTCCATATCTTGGTCTCATGCACTTGGTTCAAGGTGAATTTTGTGTTATTAACAAAATGAACATGTAACTTAACTTTTAAATGCCTATATTAAAAATATAAAACAAATGACATTTATTATTACCAAAATAGAGTCCCACATATCCTTCAAATTAGCCAGAACAGCTTCTTCCAATTTATGTCAAGAGTTGCTAAACAGCCATTGTAACTTATTGTACTCAAAAAATTTGATAGCATTAACCTTTATCATCAATTGTTTGCCCAAATTTTTTGCACGCTACAAGCAACTTGATTTGCTTTTTTGGTACATCTAAATAATAACTTTTCCCTCAATCTTTACGCTTACAACTCATTGGACTTATTAATTCACCAAACAAAATATATTAGAGTATTTATTTGATAAAATGTTATTACAAAATCTAAAGCAACAAGGTTACTTCCAATGAATTGGTACATTGTTTAGGAGGTGGAGTTTGTTTCATCTAATATGTTGGTGTACAAGTTTATGTATTACACAAATAATGTTATAACACTACATATTACAACAAACACATGCAATAAAAGCAGTATATGTCACATTCATAAGAAAAATATTATATGCCACAGTCAAATACTATTAACCAAGAGCATGCCATTTATTTTGGAAGTCATTTGTTCATATTCAAGCTGTTCACTTTCTTTTCCATCTTCAACAGATATGCTGACTTAAGTTGATTGCATATCAGCCCTCACCCAATTTTATAAGTTCTCACTATAGAAAGGATTGTGATGCTTCATGGTAGCCAGACTATTTCCTTCAACGAAGTCATATGGGCCATATCATATATACTTCTAGGTATTGAGTCGAGGACAATTTTGACAGTATGGATTAATGAGATCTTGCATAGACATATAGTTTAATATTGTGGGTTGTTACAAAAAAAACATAAAAGGAATAAGCACTTGAATCGTTTTGATTTATATATTTGTTGAGCAAGTAAGATGTGATTGTAAATCATGACCAATCATCCATGCATTGGATTAGTTTCTTGGGCCTGAATGCACAAAAATCAAACATGAGGCACAACTGCATACAAGCTTATGATTTTTTTTATGAAATGGAGTTCCAAAATTTATAGGTTGAGTGTGTTTTCTCATGAATAGATCATGAACTTAGTTTTAATTTTTGCTATAATTTCATAATTTGGTTTTGTTTTCCTACCATCATATCTCCAGGTTTTCTTCTTTTTTTCCTCTTAACTGATTTGAAGTATGGTGTAGATAATTCTTTTCAAGTCCTATAGAAAGGTACCACCAAAGATGAAACTTTGGATGTGATGGCTTATATCCACAAACTATGCAAAGGCCCATTGGTGAGTGTTTATTTTCACTGCTTTTTGAAAAACACATCATTGAAGCATCCATAATCCAATTGTCAATGAGCATATGCCCAAACAGTGCTTGTTACTATTCATCCTATCCAAAAAGTAGGCACTATAGAAGTTGGGGTTCAAGATGGACATCTTTTAGAGGTAACTTACAATAACATTAATTTCACCATTCTTCATAGCACTCTCTTTCCTTTGTTGAATGTGGTTATTTAGGGCAAATGGTGTAAATGATACACACTCATATCCACCATTCAACTTGCCAATGCACATGTATATATGTCTTGGAGTAATACCAGTACCTGGCACTAACTCTTCAATTATTTCTTGAGTGTGTGTCACTAGCAAGTGACATAAGAACTTGTTATCATGCATGAAGTCAATATATTATGTACCTTGCAGCTTTGCCTATAACAAGATGTGCAGGTTGTCGACTGTAGGATCCCAAGAGATTGGATATTTATTCGTTTTCACTTCACTAGTAGATGCTTCTTTCATTTAGTTGGGTTGGGTAAAAGGAGTGGAGGAAGGAGTAATGGTGTTTGGTAAGCATATGTCCAAATAAAAAAGGAAAATGATTTGTTAAAAATCTGCAGGTCAAGTGCCAGAATTGGTGAGAGCACACTCAAAGCAAGCATTTGTTATAGAAATTCAATCACGATGCTTTTTGAATGTCTGCTTCTTGTTTGGTACATCAACACATGAGCTCAATGGCACTTGTGGCATGCCTTTTTTTCCCATTGGCATGTCAAGACCCGAGCTCAAAGGCATTTATGGAACGTCTAAATCTTATTTTCTGACTTCAACATCTTCCAATTGACTTCAACATCTTCCAATTGACTTCAGTTTGCCGTCTATGGATTTACTATGCAACTAAGTTCACCTAAGTTAGAAGTCCTATCCAGCTCCTCTTCCTTCAAAACATCACTATCCGGGTATGTATCTTTTGTTTAACCTTAGACCTACATGTCTGAAAAAAATCCACAACCCACTCCCTCAAAAAAAAAAAGAAAAGGAAAAGCCCATGAGAGATTTGTGGCTTTTACATTCACTTTAGATTGTAAAGCCATGGATATGAAATCTACTGTTCCCATATGATAAATTCTCATAAACATCTATATCTTCAAATTTCATCACGTATGAGAAATTTAATATATATCTTTTAACATAAACTAAAACACATCATGCATGTACTTGTACTAAGTAGGTAATGCTGCACTTTGGGCTACAATGCACCTTCTTCAAGATTTCAAAAGGACCCACATATCTTGGCCTCAATTTTCTTATTGGAGGCTCTGACAAATATGTAGTCACCAACAATGAAAGTACCTATGGCTTTGATCAGAGTAACTTTTTTGTGAACTATCAGGAGCCAATACTTTAAAATCCTAACTTCTTCCATAAATAATGAATTTTCCAACTAAATGTCTCCCATTTAGATCCACCATAATGGGGGGTGACATGGTTTACCACACAAGGCTTCAAAGTGCACCCATTTAAAACTTGAACTAAACTGTTGTAATCAAACTTTGCCAATTTCACATGTTCATCTCAACCTCCTTTCTTTCCAGCTTACAAACTCGCAAAATATCTTTTAATGTCTAAGTGGTTACTTTTCATTACCAACATGTAAGAGTGAAAGGTTATAATTAAATTCAATTTCGTTCAGAAAAGCTTGAAGCCTAAACATGCCAGTCGTACCATCATCATATAGTTTGTGAATCTAATTTGCCAACAACGTTCGAAAGTAGTCACGGTGTTTATATCATCCGTTGGAACACCTGGCCAGTAGTATAGAAGCATCCGTAACAGTGAACTAAATCCAACCGTTGCATGTAAAGGTCTCAGCATCGACTCACTACAACAATAGATGCAAACGGTTTTTGATAAATCTCGTTCACAATTACCTTCAAGCAGTCTACATCCCTAGAAACAGGAAGGTTATATTTTCTTTCTGAATCATTCGCGAGACTCAAATATAAAGGCGTCATATTGGCAAGCATCTAATACCAAGAGTATAGCCCCTGAAGCTTCCCCCAATTCATCAAAAATGCGTCGCCAGCTTCGCTTGCTACAAGAGAATGGCACACCCATCATGAAAACGAAAAATCAAACATACACAATGGAATAGTAAATTAATATACAAGCCAACTAAGTTCAAATTTACAGACTTCAATATTTCTAATAAAAACTAACATGGTGATTTCCTCGTGCAAATCTTGACGCACTGTTGGACCCGTATCAGTCTTCAAGGTGACGCACATTGTCATTCATTTACATGCATTAGCTCTATTGCACATGTTCCCAGAGTTGTTGCAGGCAAGCTTAGAGGTTCTTCTTTAGACATGCAAATTATCCTTATTACACTTGAAGTAGTGGCTGAACTTTAATATTCCTGCAAAAATAATATAATATAATTTAAACCACATAATTGTGAATTGCAACCAATCATGAACTTAAAATTGATAATTCTTGGTTGCATGATTAAGTCCACAATTTTTCACAAACAAGGCGAATTTTGTCTCTCAGAACATTACAATAGCCGGTAAAATTGCCAATTCCAAGCTAATAATGGGATACAACAGCAATTTCACACCAGTAGACATAGAGCTCATGGTTAAATACACTCAAATTGTGATTACTTTAGCCTACTGGCATCTGTCCTTGCTAACAAACAAGGCCATTGACATTAACTTGTATTTTAATTCAATTTAGCAGCTATACTTTCTAAATTATAGCCCATTCTAATAACTCTTGATGCTGCTAAGTTCAATCCTAAAACCCACGTCATGAGCACCAAAATTTGAGTTACACCGTTTAAGGACTAGTAGCTTTATCCAACAAGATTAGAAACATATACTTTTGTTCTCACGTTTCTTAACTTACTATAGTGCCATGTTAATAAATCTGTTGACTAAGGCATGTAATCTTGCCGTTCTGATGACAAAATTGGAGCATTTCAGACAAACTGATTATGGCAAAGTTTAATTAACAATACAATGCAATATTCACAAGAGATAATTACAACAGAGGACTAAGAAAGAAGCTGATAACTGATTACACAAGTTACTTGATCAGACACACATGAAAATACCAAGATATTGCTGTTTTTATGAAGTTCCCTTGATTATTGTACTTGGAGATAAGAAACAGGTGCCAAAATGTTATACCCAAGTAATATAAGTGGTAAGGATCGCCTGTTGGACCACAGTTCATCTTAGATACAAATGAACAAATAGTTGAAGAAACATTCAAGGAGGACGACACAACAAAGATGATCAATCAGGAACCACAACAAACGTCATATACATAGAAGAATGTAGTGCTAGTCAAATAGCAAATTGCTAGACTGATTTATGTCAACATGTAATTTGGTCTGCAGGCTTGTTAAGAACTATGTTTCAGTTTTCTCCTTCAGAATCTTATGGACATTTCGACATTATGCACCCACCAGGTGTACTTAACGACCAACTCATATTTAACTAAAATGACGCTTTCAAACGAAGACCTAAATAACCAGGCAAGTTCATCGAATATAAAGCTAATTGGACTTGAAAAAATATTCACATCAAATATATCTCAGAAAATGAACATTAGACCTCCCTCAGCTCTCTCAAAAGAATAGCATGATCATATGAATGAGAATTGACAGTCTTCCTTCAGCAAATATTACCCTCATTTTTTCACAAATTTTAGAAACCTACAATAATTTACCTCCCCTGATTTGAATGGGTTATTTGTGGCAAATGGTCATGAACCACGCTTCAACAGTGGCAACTTCCAGTCAGATCAATAAACTTCACAAATTGGATAACAAGCATTTGCAGCTGCAAAATAAATCACCATGTTATTTCCAACTCCATATTATCTGATGCACCCCCTCAATTCAGAGACTAACCCAAGATCAAGTTCATTAACAGAGCGGAGTAGAACCAACCTGAAACATGAACCAGACATGTGGTTAATGATCAATCTAACATAAACACTGGTTATATGTACTTCCACCCACAAGTTAGATGAGACATCAACAAAGTTTCCTCAAACAAAATCCTCCTGCATCTTCGAGGAAATGAACTCATCACAGAAAGGGTCTTCATCACAAAAACACCAAAAAGAAAAAGAAAAACGCATGAACTGATCATAATCCACCTATACAATCAAGAGAACCCAACAGTGTCGATGAAGCAGGCCTCACCTAGGGGCTTGTTTTCAATAGCCAGTCTAGATCACTTAAAATGAAGAAGTTAAAAATAATAATAATAAAATTAAATAGAAGAGACATGGCCAAATAAATAAACGTGTCAAAGTAGTATCAAAATATACATGTGCGATAATTACACACAAAAAAAGCCAATCTAGCAAATTCGTACACCCAAAGAAATTAGCAGTCTTCAGGCAACATTGTAAAAATCGGATTTTGTCGCATCTTTTACGTCTCAGCCCACACTGTCCATCACTAAAATTCATTTTTCTTGTTCACTTGCTTTAACTTTTGTTTTTTTTTTTTTTGGAAATAAATTCAAGAAATTTCCGAAAAACAAAGTTGTAACACCCCATATAGATCAATATAGCATTTATTAGGTCCATAACAGCCAATAAATTAAGGGCCACCACATCAAGCCCCATTTTGTTGCAAATATTTGATGGGTAGTGAGGTCTATCGACCGTTACAAGCCAATATGCACCTATCTTGATATCATCGCTTAATGCACAAAATACAAATCTAAAGAAGTGATCAAGGTTGAATCTTAAGAATCTTACACACATTTAGAACATAGCAGAATTGAATACATGCATGCCACATAAATGGTAATTAATAACATGCATTATAGCATTATAGACAACAAAACATAGCTGAAAGCAATTAAGTGAATTAACACAAACAACACAAAAATGAGTAAACATGGAAAATATGACCTATATACTATATCTCATTTTCATTAAATGTAACCATCCACGGAGAAGAACAATATTGGGGGAGGAGAAAATCAAAACAAAAAAAAAGAAGGGGAAAAAAAAAGAGGGAAGTGTCCATGCACATCTTCTAATTGTGTATGTTCAATCCACACAAAATGAAAGAAGTCTGAAACTTAGAAGAGCACAGTTCATGAAATGAATGCACCTAAAAGGGACAAGATTCTGTGCTACCTCTCCAGAAAAATGTGCATTCTCAGTCCTAAGAGATTACTATCATCAACAACTCTATGGTAAGAACAATCTTAATGGCAGTTTTACAAAGAACAACTACAAATTCTATAAATGAGTAGAACTTAAAGTTTGAAAACGAAACAATTGATTTGCTTCTTCCCACTGAAAAATTGTCCAGTGGCAACAAAAGTGCTTTTGAGTCACAAGCTCCTATACACACACACACACACTATCGACAGAGAGAGCTTTGACAAGAAGATCATATAGTCATCTACTGGAGAGTATGGTATTTGGAGATACTAAGCAAATTGTCCGCTGCCTTTTTTTGTGGCCACGACCAGATCTTCTCTTCACAAAAAGGCAGAAAACTATACTCCAGGCTATACTTTGCCAACATTCAACAATTACCAAAAATCTTTAAATGTCCGCCTAGTTCTAAAACAGTTGTCAGCCCACTTGCCAGTTATCGTGTCAATAACGTTTTTGATCTTTTTCTTCTTTGGGACTTTATATATTTTATTTGTCAAATATGATCTGACAATTAAAATTATACATCATAAGTTGGTCCCATCTGCATTTCCTCATTACACTCTTGAGTTTGTATTTCATTTTGTTGTGTCACTGATTCAACTCACGACTCACAGCACAGGTGATTCTAGTTTTTTGTTTTATGCTTAAATCAATAATATTCATATTTGATTGTTAGTTTTTTCACTTTCTCAGTTTTGTGTTTTGCTGCAACGACTGCTATTTCTTGTTTAGCATTTTATTTTCCATTTCTGTGTTCTGTATGAATGGTAAAATGCTGAAAAATCCAAGTGTGTGGATTTGGACCTCTTCATTTTAGTTTCTTGCCAGCTTGTTCATGACCAAATGAGGGTAAAGTAACAAAAGAAGTCTTCCTGGAAATGGATCAATAAATAGTCTGTAACAATGCAAAATCATCACAAATTTACATAAAAGACCATCTGATTGTTCTGGTGAACTATAGGAGAAGCATGGAGGAGATTTACCTTACAGCACGCAACCAGCGAAACCATCTGAAGAAGGCACCACACCACAGCCTTGCAGACAGCACATGCTTTTCTACCCACAGAAAGTGAAACAAGCAACAAGAATGAATCCTCTGTTAGACACATGCTAATTTCAAAATTGGATGTATTTATGACCAATTCATCTGAGTATTTTCCTATGCTTTTAAAAATATGATTGTTCACATTCGGATGGAACTCTTTGGATGGGAATCTATTGAAAATGGAGCAGCATTCTTCACAGATGAAGGCGCAACTCTATTGCTGGCCAAATTCTGAAGTCCATATTTAACATAAAATCTGACATATTGACAGGCAAAGCTCTTCAGAAGAGACTAGCCCACTGCAGATATGACATACAGATGTTCCTCCTGCCACATTATAACATTGAATGGATCATCACATATTACACAGTACATTCTATAAATAAACAGAATCAATCATCATACTGAAATCCTGTGAAACATATAAAGATAATCTGCTGATAACTGAAAACGCTACAAGCTGAGTCAAGCCAAACCACAGTCTAAGCTGCTTAATCTTACTAGTCACAGTCTAGATGGTTTACTCAAACTTTGAAACACAACAAATTAACAAGCCTAAAACTCATGAAATGTTCAATACATGCAACACGGTACAAAATTGATAAAAGGGCTTCTTGGCATAAACGGTAAAAGAACACTAGTTGGTTGATCGTCAGTCAAGAGCTGTGAATCCATCGTCCCATCTTGGAGTTCATGTGTTCAGCTGCGACCATGACAAGGCCATTGCAGCACATGAAGGGGCAAAAGTGGCAGCAGGCAGAGGCGGAGTCAGGAATTTTTCATTAAGAGAGTTGAACTATAGTTTCAAAATTTTAGCAAGGGTCAATATATTTTTTTAAATTTTTATATAGAATGAAATGAAAATTTTTTAAAAACTGCATGCTTTTTCTTTTTCTTGCTGGGGCGGTGAGGAGGGCCAAGGCCCCGGCTCTGCCCCTAGCAGCAGGTCCGGACGAAATTGCTTGCCTATAGCAAATTGACCAAGAACGAACCTATCAGGTCCATTCGATTAGTTAAATTTCAACAAAGCTGATCATAAAAATATTGCTGCAGAAACAAAGTTGCCTGAAAAATATGAAGTCACCACCAGATTAGGCAGTGTGGCGGAGTTTGCATATTTTGACTGAGGGGCACTTAAGTCACCAACAAAAGCTTGATGTGGGGGCTTCAAGTAATTTTCAAATAATCACTGTCATTTTTTATCTTTCTAATGAAATCTTTGATGGGCTGGTGCGATCGGCGGCCCAACCCCCATTATCTCCGCCACTGGTAAAGCAGATCTAGTCTCACATTCCAGTCATTCACAGATTTCAAATCTGCTACAAGGGCAATAATTTCTCTTACAATGACAATTGAAGAACTACAACAACAATGATCATAGTACCAAATGGCCAGTTATGATTAGACAAACACATCAAAATAACAAGCAAATATGTTCTTGATTCCTATGTATACCTAAAGAACCGACTCGACCAATTTGATACAAGGAATAGGTTAGGGCTGACTTCCCAACACTCGGATACCAAATAGCAAATATATATATATATCTATATATATATATATATATATATATATATGTATGTATGTATATATATATGTATATATGTATGTATATATATATATACACACACACACACACACACACATATATATATATCGGGAGGGAGAGAGAGAAGTAATAGGTGATGTGAAATGAAAGCTGCAAATTCCTGGTCAATCCTTCAATTGCCGCAAAAACCCCATTTGCACATACTGCAACCAAGGTAACCAACCAGCAATAAACCCAAGCTATGCTTCTGAAGTTGGGAGCATAATCAAGGCATCTAAGACACTACCAAGCTGAGCAATAACAAAGACACCACAAGCAAGCAGTTAAGCACTAAGAAATAATAAAACAAAAAACAAGTGCCAATGATGAAAGTCATACCACGTATCAACCTCGCTTGGATGGCAATGTTAGCGTGGAGCAACCCTTTCCTTATGTCTGCCTAGTTGGAGTTCTTGAATCTAGAGTCACCTTGGTTGCAGAAGGTGCAATGCTACATCTTCGTCCTTGTCTATGCTATTAGAAGGATCAAGGATCCTGAAGAGAAATTGAAATGTTCATGTCGTCAGCTGCAACCGAAAGAGCAATCTAACGCATTGCCAAAAAGAAAGGTCATTGCAGCAGTGTCATGATGTCTAGTGAAACAGAAAAATAAAAAGAAAAAGAAAATAGAATGAAAAATAAAATAAACCTATACCTGTTCTAGCATCTACGATATGATGACATGAGTGTTGTCTATTTCAAGAAACATGTTTCTTACAAGAGGCTACTTGGAGCCTCAAATAATATTTGTAGGCAATCATCAAAAACTAGAATCTGGCTAACCTCTTTTATAAATATAGCATTTCGGGGGATAGCTTACTCAAGGAGAGGAACACTTGACTTGGGAACGGGTAAACACCAGCCTAGTTGTCCTTCATCCAATCTATCTATTTAAAGTCATACATGTCCTACATCAGGAAAACATACGTCCTACATCATAAGGATACTTTATTTCAACTATGTTCATTATCCATTAATCTATATACAGTTTAATTCGGTAGGAGATTGTATAAAGCTGATACATCCCGTCTCTGGTCTATATACAGTTTAATTCGGTAGGAGATTGTATAAAGCTGGTACATCCTGTCTCTGGTATGCTCCTATGTGACGACGTACCTTCTCCTCCAGCTTAGGTTCCAGTAAATTTCTGTCTTAAGAGAGATCTTTCAGCAAATAGAGACTGCAATGAGGCTGTAGCTCACACATAGAAGTATCACCATCTCTTAGTTTCACTTCATAAAGATGTGCTAGCTGCTTTCTCTCTCTTACATGCGTTTCCGAGTTTTCTTCCATGGTTGGACATATCAAAAGTCATTTTCGTCATGACAGACTTTTTTTATGCCTACGCATCACCAATAATCCCCACAAGAACAATTTCCATTGCTGAAGTGATGGAAACGATTCAGATCTTTCATTATGATGTTTCTAGTTGTAATCTTGGTAACCAACTTTGTGAAATCATGGCACTCATTGCAGACACGAAGATTTTTTATGACGCGGATCGTTGTCCCTGGTTTAGTGTTAATGATTCCAAAAGCAATGGCCAGCCTCTCACTGTGAGTTCTAGTATCCCTGTAATGCTCTATCTCCTGTATAAGAGTACCCATATTTCGCATTTTTCCTTCTTCGTGCACCAGATTCTCAAGGACCTTTAAGAAACTAAGAATTTCTTTTGATTGTGAATGAGATGTATCTCCTGCATTAAATTTGTGAATCCCGCTATTCAACTCAACCACGCTGAACCCAGGCGCCTTTCTCAGTCCTGCACTTTTCATAGTTGATCTGATCTTTCCAAATTGATCCCACTCTCGTTCGTTAGCATACAAATTTGCTAACTGGACATAATACCCTGAGTTCCACGGTTCAAGATTTAGAATATTTTCTCGACATATATCAACTAGATCTATTCTACCATGAATGTGACAACCAGTAAGAAGTGCGCCCCAAGTGCTTGCCGTTGGTTCCATAGGCATTTTCCTGATGAAAGCATAAGCCCTGTCAAGATGACCTGCACGACTCAGGAGATCAATCATGCAAGCATAATGATCTGAACTAGGAACAAGTCTGAATTCTTTCGTCATCTTGTCAAAATAATGTTGACCTTGCTCAACTCTTCCTGTATGGCTGCACGCAGCTAAGAGGCTTATGAAAGTGACTCCATTCGGTTTAGTCCCCGAGTCCATCATTTCATTGAAAAGAGATGTGGCATCGTCTACATGCCCATGCATTCCATAGCCAGAGATCATGGCACTCCAAGAAACAACACTTCTTTCTCTGATGTTGTTAAATACTTGTCGAGCCAGCAGTATATCTCCGCACTTTGCATACATGTCAAGAACAGCTGTTTGGCAGTACTTATCCTCATGAAGTCCACATACAATAAGTTTATGATGAATCCACTTCCCCTTTGTCAGAGAACCAAGAAGACTGCATGCTTGGACAGCACTTACAAAGGCCACAGATTCCAGTGCGACACTATTGAGATACATGTGATCGAAAAGAGAGATGGCCTCGATCCCATGCCCATTTTGAGCATAACCACAGATCATAGTGTTCCATGTTATCGTGCTCTTTTCCAAAATCCCGTTGAATACTGTATATGCAAAATCTACAAAACCACTTTTGCAGTACATATCAATTATTGAATTTTGAATGAATTCATTTGACTGGAAGCCAGTTTTGATAACATGGCTGTGGATTAAAGCCCCTGTTATGTAACTGCTGGAATCTGCACAAGCAGCCAAAGAACTGGCTAGCGTGAATGAATCAGGGGAGACATTATCCCTGTGCATCTGGTAGAAAAGCGCCAAAGCTTCGGCTGGTAATCCATGGCGCACATAGACAGTGATTAATGAATTGCACAATTCAACTGATTTTAGCTGTGTGCATCTGACAACTTTGAAACAATCGGATAATCTCTTGCAACAAACATACATGTCAATCAAGCCAGGGCACAAAATTTCGAAATCTAAACCTTTTCTGGTGATGAAACCATGAACCGACTTCCCTTCACGTAAGCTTCCTACCTGAGAACATGATTGGAGAACAGCCACCAGGGTCACAGAATGTGGACTCGGTAAAAGCTTTTGTTGCATCTGGACGAAAAGCTCGAGAGCATCACGAGGACATAAGCAATGATTGTAGTACGAGATCATCATCGTCCACGCATAAACGTCTTTCTTTGACATCTTATTGAACAACTTACAAGCGCAATATAAATCACCGCATTTTCCATACATATCAAGAAGAGAATTCTCCAAAGGCCCAGTGATCACAATTTCTCTTCGGACTATATATCCATGAACAGACCTTCCCTGCTTCAAACAACCCAAGCCAGCACAAGCTTGGGCTATACCAACCATCGTCACAGAGTCAACTTCGACAGCTGCCGCATTCATCTGAACAAAGACTTCCAAACATTCAGTATATCTACCGTTATGTGCATAGCCCAATAGCATTGCACCCCACGAAATTGCATCCCTCTGGAACATTCTGACAAACACTTGGTAAGCACCATCTGCAAAGCCACACTGGGAATACATATGAATGAGAGCAGTTTGAATTGCACAATCTGCTTCAAATCCACCCTTAATAATCCTTCCATGCACCTTTCTACCCTTATCGACATCGTGCAAACCACCGCAAGCTTTGAGAACGGAGGGGAACGTAAAGCTCCCATGTTCGAACTGAGAAACCAGCATTCTATCGCAGAGCAAAATGGCATCTTCAAAGCACCCATTCCACACAAAACCCTTCATCATTACATCATTAAGAAATGCGTCCGGACGACAAATGGTGTCGAAGACCAATCTGGCAGAAGCAATGTCACCGGTCTTCGCATATGAATTAATAAGCTTGGTAGCAAGCTTGTTGACTTGCCCAGTTCGGCAACTCGAACGAGGATAAAGGGAAGCATTGGCGAGAACTTGGGATTCACTTAAGACAGAGGTGGTCTGAAGTTGGTCTGGAGAGAGACGATAAAACTCGGGTGTACTGCTCGGAAAGGGTGTCCCTCTGAGATAACCGAGGACGAGAAGGTGGGCGTGAAGTTGACGAAGAGTTCTGTTGGTGGTGCAGACCCTAAAAAGGGGCTCATAGAGCATTTGTTGGCTCGCAAGTCCTCGAGTGTTTCTGATTGAGGAATCAGGAAGGCCGCCTCCACCTTGTGTCTCGCGTCAGCCTTGAGCTGAAGGGAAGCCGCCTTCACTCGGTTCTTATTATAAAATCTTCTCAACAACTAAATACGGTTTTTTATAATGCTTGGGTCGGGTATTTGGATTTTGAATGTAGGAATTTGGAATTTGGATTCTAGATTGTTTGGTCCAGTTTGGGCATATGTTGTTGGTTCAATTCTCATCCTTATTGAGTATCTACCGTAGACCCTGCTTCCATTGAAAGTGAACTTCGATTTATACTTGGACTTGGTTGGGGCATTAAGATTGGTTCTAGAATTGAACATGGCTTTCCTACTCGGTATTGGATTAGAGCTCAAACTGATTTGAAGAAATTGAACAAAGTTTCGGTGCATAACATTTGAATGGTTGAATCCCATGGACTCACAACCCAGATTCATTTAAGGAATACCAATCTAGATCAAATAATAAATAGCAGATCAGATTTGGGTCTGCATCCATTTGGTAGAGAGTCCAATAAAGATATCGGATTATCACATGTAGTCATGTAGATCCATGTTTGTTTTGATCCAATCTTCTAGTTAATTCAATAAATAAATTATTAAAAAACATATTACATGTATATATTCAATGTAAGTTAAAAAAATATTTCAATAAAAAAATTGATTAATGGATTGCATTAATTTATCTTTTATAGTTTATTTGATCAAATGATTTAATTAATTATTAAATCATGCATGTCTGGTATAATATAAAATTTTGTTTAGATAACAAACAACTTATATCAAGTATGCATTGTGAGTCTAAATTACAAAAAGTACATGTTAAAGAAATTTAGAGTCTCAAATAGCAATCACGAATTATTATTTTTATACAACCAAGTTTGACCTTTTAATATAATTATGCTCTATTAAGTTTGTTTTGAAAATACTAATCATTTATTTTCATTATTTTTTTTTTCTATTATATTCATATGATATTATTTCTTCATTTTAAATAAGTTAAAATTTACTTAAAAAATGTCTGAATTTCTACGGTTGGATGTACCTACAATAAGATTCAAATTTATTATGGGTTAGGGTCCATGAGAAAGAAAATATGGTCATGTTAACCTCCATTTTCCAGCTATTGGGTGATTAAAAAAGAAAACAGACGTGGGTCAAAGAGGGTGGTTTATAAAAGAATAATAAGTCTTTAAAAGTTTAACTCTTTGTATAAATTTTATGTTAAGTCATTGTCAAGAATTTACACTGGTTCCGTTGGCTACTGCTTCAGCATTTCAAAAGACAATAAAGTTCGAGCGGCCTCAGATTTATAGTTTCGGATTCCGTTGCAACAGATTAAGATGGATGAATTCAGATTCGGATGGCAACTTCGGATTCGGATATTCTCCCATGCTTCCAGATTCGGATATCCAAATTCAGATTTGAATATCATGTTATAAGAAATTTGTTATCCCAACGGATAATTATTTACAACCGAATCCAGACCTGAATTCGACGGGATTTTATTTTTTTTAACTCTATATCTGATCTGTTTATTATATACCTTGTAATGTTTTTTAAGTTTTTCGTTCGTTCAATGCAATGCTATTGATGCTTTTTGAGCTTTCCGTTTTGTTCAATTCGACGCTATTAACCAGAAGGAGGGCAGGGTTTTTAATTGGACGTTAGGAATATGTCTCAAACAGTATCCAAACTTGATGGGTTCTGAAGAAAACCCCAATGTTTGTCATAAAAACTGAGTTTTACCTCTACGGAGTGTGGATTCTCAATAACGGCCGAGCAGCTGGAGCTCAAACGAGCTTGGAACACGTTTCGTAGTTCTATGAAATATTGCTGGCAAGAAAATTAGCTTAAACAAGTCTAGCGACATTGTTTATTGGAGTCAAACTCGAGCTCAACTCAAGTTCCAGCCGCGCAAAATTTAAGTAGTGCCAAGTTGATGTCAAACATGTATTTGGTAGCCGGGAGGTGGGAAGATGCAGCTACCATACGGGCCTTGAAGGAAAGGAGGATGAAGAAATCACCAGGTTCCAACATTTTAGATACAAGAAACTTTGTTGCTTCACAGGAAACATTGTGAATTATGAAAACCTTGTTAAGGCATTTTGTATGTATTTTTTTTGGGGGGGCTCTTAGTCACAAATGTTTCACTTATGAGAGGCTAGTTTAGAGGGAGAGAGGATGTACATCACATACATGTAGACCTATTTTTTCCTTGTGACTGCCAAGTTGGAGTCATAAATCTGTTCCAAGTTAATCTATCTACTGACCAGTAACTTGATCCAAAAAGGGGAGACAGAAAAAAAGAAAAAGAAAAGGATAAATATTATTTGCCATGGAAGTCCACAAGTACTTTTCATTGCTGGTGTGGATTGAGAAATCAGTTTGTTCGGCACTTCCCCTGACTGCATCTGCTCTCGTTTTTCTTCTTTCCTATCTTATTGGTTTCTTTCTTTTCTTCTCTTTCTTTAGTCTATTTCGTGATGGATCATTTTTCACTCCAGTCCAGGGTTCCACCATGTTTTTTGGGTCAACTTGTTTTGGAAAAGTTCAGTAGTTTTAGTTTCTTGAAAGAGACAGATAGTCTTGTCCCATTATGTAGCCAATATCTCTCTAGGCAGCTGAAATGAAACAATTGCAATCCCACCAAAACTCATGTTAAGATGACAAGAAACTGGTTTTCTTTTTCCTTTGTCAACTCAAGGAATTCAGGAGACAGGAAAACATGAAGGAATGGAGCTTAGAATGCATGCCTACATGAAAAGCATAGGAATTTTCAGCCTATTGATTAGTTCCCTTGTACTTGACTTCTTGTAAAAGTCTTCAATTCTATCAAATCCATAGGAAACCATAGAGATTGCCTTGTCAAAATCACACACAGAATTTGCTGACAGAGCTTCTTCCACATTGAAGCCCTTTCCTCTTCCCTGAAAGAGCTCCTAAGAGCAATACATAAGGCTTAGTTTCACTTAAAGAATAGCAATTTAGTAGTGAAACTAATGTGAACAAATATACAGGTTTCTTCTTCATTAGCAAAAAATTTTTTAGTGCAAACACAAACCTTGTTAGCTGGATATCTTGCAATCCCTCTGTAAATTTTTGATCAGGAATAATATGAGAAGGGTTTGACCTTGTGGCGTCCTCTAAGTCAAATGGAGTATTAATGCATGCAACTGCTATGATTGTTGATCTCTTGAAAACTTCATTAAGGTATTTGATGAGCATATTTGCTTCATATCCCCATCCAACAGCCAGCAATGTTGACCATGTCCTTGACCTGCTAATAAATTGCACAACAATGCCTACATCGTCACTATTTGCAGCAGTAAACAACCTATAGAAAAGGGATAACTGAAAATTACTGCAAGGAAATAACCCGACAAAAAAGCAACAGTAAGAAAGTGAAAATTGTTCCTTGCAAGAAATATTTTGGAGATGACAATATGGACATAGAAAAGGAATTCATAGTATAATCATCCAACACCAAAATTAAAAGAGAGGGAACAGTATATCAAAATTGTCCATTGTTAGAATCTAAAGAACAGAAAGGTGTTAGATGCCCTAAATGATGATACATATGTGATTGTAACAAAAGATGTTACATGTGTGAATTTAGAAGAGAATTTAGTGTGACTCGAGTAAGTCATCCATTAGTCGCGTTAGAGGTGATAACTTTGCACACTTTAACCTATCAACAAGTACATATGCATGTATTATTCAATCATAAGGCAATGAAATGATATCTTGCGTAAATATTCCTTTAGGCATATGGATATGTTCCTTAATTATTATACGTAGGTTTCAAATTCATTCATAGCTATATGTCTTCATGTAGGTATTACCTAAGATTGACTAGACGTCAATGCTCTATAAGACCCCATGATATTGAATGTTCTCATAAGCAACATTTTTAGATTGGTTTCAAGATGGCACATGTGTTTGTACCATTAAAATCCACTAACTTATCATACAAATAAACAATATGCTACATCTAATATTCATATTTTCTATGTAACAAATTTGTCAAAAATGTGATTATCAAAGTTAACATGTTCTACATGATAATGTATGGTTGTCTCAATTTTTTAGAAAAATTAGGCTGTGATGCAATAGCTTCATACCTAATGAGTTTAGATTTCATACAAGGAGCAAAGAAATCAACATGAAGTACAAAATTAGTAGTGTACTTGTTATTGCATAGACCTCTAATTTCTGGAGTTCAAGAGATACGAATCTTACGATTGGTGGAGTTCAATGCCATGAATTTGTCACAAACATATAGAGGTCACTTATAGAGAGACTCTAAAGTTTGTTTTGTTCACATGTGAATAATATGTTGTTCTTAGTTCACATGGTTGTGAAAGAACTTTTATTCTAAATATTGCATTTCTATTTGATTTACATGTCTCCATACCTCGCAACAAAATAGAGTTGCCAAGAGAAAGCATCACCAACTGATTGTTACACATATATTATGTTACATATCATTTACCTACTTATTTTTTGAGAGATACTATCCTAACAACCTACTATTTTATCAATCATTTCATCATTTAGCATCATCTTCCATTGACAATCAAGTGTCCCTCAAACTTGTTTATCTTACTCATCCATTATTTTCAGTTGCTCCCAAAGTTTTGGATGTATGTACTGCATTCAAATTCTTAGACCTAAATGTGATAAACTAGTTGTCAAGCAATCAAGTGTGTGTTCATTGGCTATCCTCGAAACAAAAAAAGATAAAAGTGTTTTGATCATTTATATCAAAAAAAGTATATTAGTGTGGATGACACTTTCTTTTAAGTCTTAGTCTTACTTTACTCAACCTCTTACACTCGTGGAAATGCCAACCTTGGTTCCTTTGCCTATCTCTCTAGTACCACTACAATCTTGTCCATCTAACTTCTCACTTAATGTGAGGCAGTTTCATTATCTTTTGTTGGTCTACACATGTTGATAGGACCTCACCCATGCTCATCCACCAAAATCTTTTCAAGATGTACGTATTACTAAGGTGAGTAAATGTGATTCATTTGCTCCACATATAGATGTATCTGACCATTGTCATGACTTGCCCATTGCCCTATGCAAAGGAAGCAGCAATGTACCTTGCTTCATATCATATTTCATAGTTTGTATTTGCTAACCACGTTAGTGACAACTTGCAACAATTCCTATATGTCATGTCAGCTCATGTCATTTCTGCCTGTTATCAATAGGCATTGTTGGAATGTAAATAGCGGTAGACTATGCAGGATGAGATGGATGCACTATTGCAATGTAGCACATGGTACTTAGTTGATCCTCCTACTGACCGCGATGTGTTTGGCTCCAAATGGCTTTGTAGAACTGTACAAAGCTTGCTTGGTAGCTAAGGACTATACTTAGACTTACGGAGGCGACTTTTTTGAAACTTTTTATGTGGTGGCTAGATTGGGAACTAGTTGTCTTATTATCTCTGTTATTGTCTATTCTAAGTGGCCCATGTGTCAGTTGTGAAAAATGCATTCATGTATGACGACTTTAAAGTGATCGTCTATGTGCGGCAACCTCCCAAGTTTGAAAGTTTGAATGAGTGTGGAAAAGTATGGACTCAAGTAGAGTCCTCATGCATATTCCACAAACTATCTGCAGTGATTTTACAATGTGAATTTAAGAGATCTTCACTTGACTATTCTCTGTTTATAAAGAAGACCTTCAAATTTATAGTTATTATAGTAGTCTATGTTGATGACATTATTTTAATAGGTGATTGTGATCAAGAGATTTTGGCTTCAAAGGCGATCTTTTATAAGCACTTTGTCATGAAAGATCTCAGTTCATTGTGATACTTTTATGAGATTGAAGTTGCCCTTAAAAAGAAATGTACAGTCATATCATCGAAGAAGTATGTTCTTGATATGCTGCAAGATAGAAGGGTGTTAGAATGCAAGCTTGGCACTCTACCCATTCTCCACCTTCATGATAATCAGTCAGAGTTAGTTGATTCATGGTCTTATAGATCTCTCATTGTCAAGCTTCTTTATGTCACCATGATTGGCCCGGATATTAGTTTCGTATATGGTTGCAAAAATATTTGAAGTCAAACCCAGGTAAAGTTTTCTATTCAAGAAAGGTGAGACACTAGAAATTGAAGCATTTAATGATGTAGACTACGCAAGGTCAATAAAATATAGAAAGTCCACCATTGGTTTATATTTCTTTGTAGGTAGAAACCTTGTATCGTGAAGAAGAAAGAAGCAAAATGTAGTCTCTTGGTTGAGTGTCTGAATATAAAGTAATGACTCAAATTGCTTTTGAGATAACTTGGGCTAAATCAATGTTGACTAGCCTAAGTATATCAATTTCTCTTTCTATTGAAATGTATTGTGATAACAGGGCTGCCACATATATTGCCAACAATTTAATCTTTCATAAGAGAACAAAACACATTGAGGTGAATTGTTATTATATTCACGATCTTGTTCAAGGAGGAATATTGTCTACTATGCATGTGGCTTCTGATGATCATGCAATTGATGTGTTTACTAAGGCTCTTTTCATTGGTGACTTTTTTATATATAACAAGCCGAGCATGATGAATATTTGCGCCCTAGTTAGAGGGGGAGTATCAAAACAAAAACATCATTGGATAGTTTTTTGAATTATTATAAAGTTAAAGTCTTCTTTAATATTTTCTTATTTTATGGTGGATTAGTTTTGTAATCTATTTTCCACCCCCTGATCTTTTATTTTGAGTTTAGGGTTAGTTAATGAAGAATCTTTTCTCTCTCCTATTGTGCTTTCCAACAATAGAAGACTCAAAATCAAGATTGGCTTTGATAAAATATGGTAACTTGGATGGCAGGAATGAAACAAGGTAACTTGGTTTTTGGGAGTCATCTCTAGTTTCTTTTTGTTTTTGACTTAGCATCTTTGGTTTTCTTTTGTTTCTGTCATAGCTAATAGAGATTATAGCTTTTGATTTTCTTTGCAATGTTGATGTTCTGCATCGAATTTTTGACTTGTGTACTTATTCATACCTTTTTGTAATAAAGGGCTGGGAGCTCGGTTTTTTTTGTGCAGAAATACTTTAATTCTAATCATGACATTTTTGTAGAAGTGGATAGTGGTTAAGGTCCTTTGTTAATGGGCCTTAAGGTTTAGGCTCATCCTTGGTCTCTAATTTTGTTAAGGCTTGATGGCCTTCCCTTTTTCTGTACATGTTATTTGTCTTAATAAAGGCAGAGGCCTAATCCCCAAAAAAAGGCAAGCTTTTACCTCAAAGGGCTGAGAGCCTACCTCCCAGCATCCCTCTATTAAAACTTATACCTCAATTACTTGCTAATGTAGCAGCTGCCCAGAGTACTAGAAAAATGTCATGATTGTCCACCTTCCATAAGACTTCTAGTATTCAATGTTACTCGAGGTATATCTTCATCAACTTTTCATAATTGGTGTTAGTTTTGTTTGTCCACCTCGTTGCTAGCTTGTTATTAACTACAAATTTTTTTACTCCATAATATATGATGTCATTGTGCATTCTGAATGTACTCATGAACTCTTATTATGGTTTGCGGTTTTAAGAAATAATTGGCGAGATGATAGGATGCAGTTGGACTGAGCATCTGCCTCTACATATGCCTGTTTCGGGGATTTCTTATGTGAACCATGTTCTACTGTGGGCCATCTATTCTTAGTTTGACCATTATTTTAATTTATAAATATATTGGTATTCAATTTTGAAGCTAATAAACTTTTCCCTGACATTAGTTCACAACTTCCCCTTGTTCTCTACAATTTTTTAATATTTCCTATTATTGTTATTTGTATTTGACTTTCTTGCACCATTGGTTTAGTATTTTGGTATGTATTACCTGCATTTGGTTTAGGATACAAGCAACCCTCAAGTACACGAGGGACTTCAAAAGAAAGGAAGCTAAGCTGTGAGCAGAATCACTGGTATAGATTTTAGTTTTAGTGGGATTTTCCTTGCTGATATAGCAAGGATGATTGTCGATAGATGTTCTTAGCTTTCACTAGCTCGACTATAACGGTGATCTTTTTCACCATGTAGGCCTCTTTTCTTGCAGTTCAATATCCTATCTTGAAAATTATCTAGTTGTTATTTTTATAGGATATTTGTGGACTCGTAAATTTTGGTGTGACCCGCTGAATAATATGGATGCTTTGTGATTTAATTTGGACGTCGGTTAATGATATGACATGCTGGCCCTTGGGATTGTGAAACTGATCATATTATGCTTTTAATTAAGATGATAGCTTTTAATTATTCACTAATAGACCACAGTCTGTGGTTGGCAACATGGTTGAATTGGTTTGATACTTGAAAGAAGCCTTAATGTGAGACTCTTTGTAACCATATCCTCCACGGTCCACTTCCTCACATGCATGCTCTAGCCAACAATTACTACGGCTACATGATGCAGTGCATGGGAACCACCTATGCGGCCAGATTTCTACTCACATTCTTCAATCCCTCCAAAACCAAACTCATCAATCAAGCCATAGTCGAAAAGGGTGTATATAGCTGGTCAAGCTGGTGAGCAGGTAAAAGCATGGTCATCAGTTCAATTCTCATAATTGCTATTTTTTTAAACTGCAAATGGTGGCAGATGCAACTCTTGAAGAGAGTAACCGTAAGTTCACCCATGTCCCGTAGCTCTAAACACCAAAAATAGGGGGAAGGATAAGGGGTTTCGGTTTTTTCGTGCTATCTTTCCTACCCAACTAGCTACCCTATGCCAGTAGCAGAGCTACCATGGAGCTGGAGTGGGCAACTGCCCACGCCAGCCGGTGGAAAGCTTTATAAAAGTTTTATTATCATGTGTTTGGACTCAAGCCTAGCCATATGAGGTGCTCACACCAGACTAGTTCTACATGCACCCAACTCATTGTAATAATAAGATGGATCAATGCTCCTCAACTAAAACTTTCTAGCTTCGCCGCTGCCCTATACCCCTTGAGGCTTTCTTTTTTCATTGTATTGGACGTCATTGCACTTTAGTCCTTGGTAGAGAGGTTAAATAAGCTCCTAGCTTTTCAAGTTCCTTTTTGAAAATGCCCTTGCACTTTATACATTAAGACACTTTAGTCCTTTTGTTAGACCACCATTCGTTTAGTCCTAGCCAAGGTGTAACCACCAACCGTGGTTAAACGTACACTACATTGACAAAATTCTGCCGAAGATCAAGTAGGCTTAGATAGCTCGCTTTCTCTATAATTCACTGAGACTGAAATCATCTTTATCTTCTACGTCTTTACAAAGAGATTTTAATGACTTTACTAAGAAACTTCATTCTCATATTTCCTTTTTATTATTAGTCAATTTCACAAAGCCATCGGATGTGAGGGTAAAAATGTCACTATATAATACTGTTTGGTTCCCCCGGAAAGATAGCATCGGGAATATCTTTGAAAAAAGAAATGATAGACATGGGTGTGTTTGTTTCACGGCCAAACGGATACCCTTGGTAATTTCATATTCATTGATTTAAGGTCGGACTCTCCCCCCACCATCCAACTTTAAATCCATGGTTTTAAACATGTAACATGAATTTAAAATTCATGCTATTGTTTAAGCTGAAGATCTCCCAAAATATATCTTTGTATGCAGTCTCTAAATGAAAATATGTATAACGGTGGAGTGTCTTTACTCAACAGGGTATTTTTACGTATAGTTTGAACAAAAACAAAACAAAAGAACGATTAGATAGAACAAAAATTTCTTTACTAATTAAGTTCAGTGCACAACTTCTAATCAATTATTATAGTGATTAGTTGTCTAAAAAATTATGTTTGTCCAAAGGGTTTGGGGACATTTTCTAATTTTAGCAAAACCTTAACAACTCAAAAAACGACTTTTAAAACACTAGAAACTATCTGTCAAAAAATAAAAATAAAAAGGGAAAAAGAGAATTGATGTCGGTCGATGCATGCGCAGAATCCATTCCATGTAGAAATGAATTCTATAATTTTACAATTACCCTACAAGAAATTTGACGTACGAATCCAACTCAGAGCAGCCGGTTTAATAGTTTTTGCATTTTCATTTTAGTTGTAATATTTTAATACTTATTTAAAATTTAAAAGAAAAGGTACACATCAGCACGAGTAGGGTGGGCATGACAGAAGCGTGTATAGTCACCCTTTTTTATTTATGCTCATTTCAATACAAATGTTGGAATAGGCATGGTGAGATCTAGCAGCTTAGGCTGACAACAGCCAGACAAAACCTTGTTGTCACTTTGATTCCTGTAAGTATATGTCCTTACGCCTTAAAGTGAGCATGAACCCTGACTCTACCTCAAAAAACTTTTTAAAAAGAATTTACATGTAAGTTTAAAAAAAAAAATGAGATTTCGCCCCATGTCAAAATTTAGAAACTTTAATTCGGCTTTTCTTATGAAAAATTTCTAGCTCCGCCCCTGTTAGAGTAAGCATTGGTTCCCTTGAAGCCCGAAAACATATGTCCTTATGTCTTAAAGTGATCATTGGTACCCAAAGAAATGGATCCATTGTTTCTACTTCTCTTTTTACTTCTGGTGCCAAAGTAGCCCGCTATGTCGCACAGACCCGGCGATGGGTAACCCGTGCTCGCCTAAAATAAATATAAATGTCACAGACAAAACATCTAAGTTCTGAAATTTTTGAGGGGTGTGATGGAAATCTTTAGGCACATTATGCTTTTGAATGTGGTTTAGTGGAGGATGCCGTTTTCTCCGTTTTGGTGTTAATGTAAGCACAACTAAAGGTGTTCTTTTTGAAGGTGGAGGTGCACCAAAACCTTTCTTTAGTTTCATGGTGGATATTCTTCGTGAAATAGTATCAGTAAAAGCACCTTGTTTCCCATCAAGTACAAGAACAAGACAACATAACGGTGAAAGTTTTCATGAGAAGATGAACAAAGTAGATTGTTTTATTTGCTTTGTTTCCATTTTCGTTGGTGTGTTCAACTATTAGAAGGCAGCGGAAGTAACTTGTTATGGAATTTGAATGCCACGTGTCATAAAAGGGGGGAGAACATTTGCCGTAACATGTAAGGGCTAACATTACAAGGCTGTCAAAAGTTGAAAAAAATGGGTATATATATATATAGACTACCCAGTATACATAAGGACTTGGGCATAAATCACGTAAGGCTATTCTAGGCATTTCCACCTTATTAGTTCATGTAGACTTTAAAAATAAGTAATACTAAACAAAAAAAAAAAAGTGCAAGAGTTGGCTGTTTTTCTCAATATTGAAGAATTGGTTTTTCTCTGATCATCACCGTATTTTAGGTGTTTTTTCCAAAAATTTCCAAAAGTTACATAAAGACCATGTACGTGCTCTTGTGTACACCTATCCACACTTGTTTCCTCTACAATTTTCAATAGATAACAGGCCCTCCCGTTAAAGAATTCAAACGGAAGCATGTTTCCAGTAAGCAAGTGTATATGAATTCATCTAACGTGAACCGTGTATGACGTTGACACTGTTATTCATTTCTTAGCTGTCATGATTTGTATGGACCAATTACAATGCATGTATGTGCATCAATAACCTAAACTAATATTTTGAGAATCAGGTTTACATGCTACGTCAATTTAGTTATTTATGACAACCTGGTAATGCCATAGTAGCTTCTAAACATTAGCTAACATCCTGTCCATGCTTTTCCGAACAGCTTCCCATAAATTTTCAGCCCCTAGATCAAGAGAGAAGATCACCTTTCCCAGCTTAAAAGTGGGATGACAAGTCGCGAGTCGGCTAAGATCATCCATTTACTAGGTCAACTTGCCGAATCACTTGGGATCCTCAACAAGCTGCATGTCTTCTATTGTGCGTTGCTAAATACTAAAGTTTGCTATTTTTTGAATTGTGAAATATCACAAATTTTACTAAGTATACACAAATACTCATATTACACGTTATTCAGTTTTAGTTAATGAAAAAATCAAACATCACGTCCCCATAGACTTGACTTCTGCATCTATTTATAGAAAAAATATATATTATAAAATTTATAACTTAACCCAGCCAAGACGCTGAGTCAACACTCTGAGACAGTGACCCAGCCTTCAGCCAAACGAGTCCAAGGCATGGGCTTGCAAACTATAATGTCAAGGCCCAAAGCCCAATCTATACCTAACTGCTGGTGAAGAAAACTTCATAATGTTAAGACCCAAGTTTAACACACAGAATTATGCCCAAATTGGACCTTAGATCAACTAAAATCCAATCTAGCTACATCTAAAAGTTCCAAAAATTATGCAATTCAAACCATTGGTCTGGTTTACGAATTTATCGTCATTCTGACATAATGCGATTTCATCAACATAAAGAGTTAAAGTACAGTTACCAACCCCATTGTGGCCGCTGATTTCCAAAGCAGGAAAATGACAGAAGTAATGGGGAATAAATTTATTAGTCGCCTCGAGGGTCTCCCTGCCAACTATGATCCAAGCAAAAGAATACATGAAAAGCTCCAGGCTCCAATGACCTTACAAACTTAAATGATACAAAAGAAAGAGAACTTAGGTACGGAAAAGAAGCAGTCAGAAAGGGTCAGAAAGTTGTTCAAGCTCGGCAACACACTGAAGCAGTCTTCCGCCCATTCACCTGCCATGGTTCCTACAAGCAACTTGCCGGAGAAATAACTAACCATCTTCATCATAAGCCATCTATTGCAAATAAAGGACAACAGTCTTTATTCAACTTATCTCAACAATTGATGAATCCTCAGGAACCAACCTTCCAATAGGAAGCAAAAGCACAAGCATTCCACCTAAACAAGATAAACAAGAACTGACAAGGACTAAGCAGTTGAGTGCAGTTGCATGAAGCATCTGATGAGCAAGAAATGGAAATCCCTTTCACACTTGCAACATCCATATTGACATTCAACACATGGTGGACCACAAAAAACACCTACAAGCTTCATATTGATGAGTGATTGAGATGCTGCTGCATAAGATCACATCCAAGCATTATGAGCATTCTCTTTATGAATCATCTTCTAACATGATCTAATCATTCAACTTTCTGATAGATATAGTTGAAAGAAAAGGTCAAAAGATCTCTTCAAAGAGAAAATAAAAAGATACAAACAGCAACAAAATTGCCAAAAACAACTAAATATATGATCATCATTTTATATGAACCTCATAAATGAAGTCAAACACATTATAATAGATTGCATGTGGCATCACATGATACTAACAAATAATGTGACATTATGTCAAACAATAAACGCATATAGAAAGCATGCTACTACTATATCGAGATGTTCACAAGGAGAACTTAACAGATGATCAAGATTTCTTTTTCAAATTAGTCCCTAAATGGTGGCAACAATGGCTGCAGTTGGGAACGCAACCGGTTAGCACAAGGTGAGAGGCCATGGCCAGTAAGTGGTTAAAGGTTTAATCCTCAATTCTGGATTCTTGAAGACCCTTGAAGAAAAGAAAATGACTGGTTTTATCAAAATAAGTATGCAGCTGACCAATGTATCTAATGTTTGGAATTCAAAGTTGGTTTTTGCCTGACGCTCTTGAAGTTTTAACCCCTACTGAAAGGAGTTCAGATCAATTGACTGTTAGAACTTAATAATCAGTACGTCACTACACATTCCTCTAGAAATAAGTCATGCAGTACATTTTTCATGAGAATACGAGTGTTTATTTTTTATGTTAAATACTTGCAAGTCATTAATATTTTGCACATCTTAATAACTTGCAGGCATATTCATCTTAGATGCATAAACGGTCACCCTAATACCTGTAGAAAACTTACCTTCATATATGTGTAAAATTTTCACACCTTGAGGCAGAAGGAAAATGTTCTATGCGTGGTACTTGCTTCAGCTTTCAAGGATACAAGCTTTTCACACCTTAAATCATTGTCACAAAATCATTTACAGGTTTTAAATGGCAGCTTTTCTCAGGTGTAATACGGCAAGTTGTTTTTCTTGAAAAAAATTTGGCAAGTTTTAAATAAAACAAAACAAATGAAATGAAAAAAAAATAAAAAAATAAAAATGCAGTAATAAAAAATGCAAAAAAACTAAAAATGAGGAAAAATGCATTTTAAGCATTCTTTTGGAACTTTTTCGTTTGGGCATCCTTTCATAAAAAACGGTCTGCAGTTTTTTTAGCTGACCTATTTTGATGTATAAAATGGGTTTTTTTTTTTTTAAATGTGTTTCTGTGACAATGCATTAAATATGAACTTATATCTGGGCTTAAAAAAACCCTTATTTTTAAGAAGACATACACCCACCCACTCCCCTAGCCCCACGGTGGATTCACCCTCTACCTGAATACCATGTGACAAGGATGGAAGCCCATGGTATTAACATTTGAACCATACCAACTGCTTTTTCACTAGCTAAGTGACATCTAAGACCAAAAAAAGAATCTAGAACTATACTTATAGATGCAAACCATACCCAACCAAGAAAGATTTGACATCAGGAGCCCTACTTGATTAATCTAATACACTTCTCCATATTGCTTCTACCATCCTATTTTATATCTTCAAGTCCAAAGCATATCACAGGCTCACAGCTTCCAATGCCACAATCACTAATGGGATGGACGGTCGAGCAGAAAAGGATCTCGAACTTAATCTGAAATGTCAAGGATTTACAAGCCACCACCTTGATCCACTTGGCTACTTTAACTTGAAATAATCACACTTTATCTTTATTTATGATTCTGACATATCTGCAGATGTGCTTAAGAACTCCAATGACAATATCCTTCCTCTTCATAAGTATATTGCATAAATATTCCTTGCCGCACTTATTTAACATTCTTGCTACTTCTTTCATGCTGCATTAACAGAAACAGAAAAAAATAAATAGAATTTCAATGTCATGGTAATGAATGCTCCAACTAGGGAATGGAACAAGCTGCTTTTCATGAAGGAATCTGGCTTGGTTTGATCCCATCTGTTTTACAAACAAGTTAAGATTTAGCAAGGGGGACCAAAGACATGTAAAATCAACAAAAATAAGCATAGCATGTTACTTTTCAGTTTTTTAAGATATTTCATCTACTTGATGCGGAGTAACGAACTTTGATAAAGGCGGTCACATATATTATTCCTATTCCTGAGGGTTCAGAACCATCATTTCTTTTAAACCAATTTGAGAATGCAAACTTGGAAGCTATGTACAACAGCTAGATATACTTTCAAGAGCATTTGAAGTGTTTAGAGGCCAAAGACGTAAACCACTTTTAAAAGATACATATATCTAACACGTACTCTTTTTGGTTTTTGGGTTTCTGATTTCGGAAATACCGCGATTGCAATATTGTAAACCAAAGAGAACTTAGACAATCCGTTTGGTTACGAGGTTTAACATTGGTGCCACCTAAAGTAACATTTACAGGGCCATTTCCAAATCTGAAGTCTCCTCGTGTCGCAAATATGTTTCAAATTTCCACTAGATTACGATCTTCAAATAGACAAAATAAGTCTATATTAGCTTTTCTAGAAGATCCCAAAGGGGGACAGTACTAAGGTTGATTAATTTGATGACTACAGATGCCGAAACTTCTTTGGCTTAACACCTTGTTGTCCCTGATGTATATGATTCCGAAGACTAAGGATGCAATCAGTGGAAGAAAAGTACTTCTGAATCTTAGCAGTCAATCAACATGGATTTTCTAACTACCTCCGCATTGAACTTGGCTGCTTTTAATCAAAGACCAACGTTCGAAATCCAATCCATAATATTGATGTTTTCCAGGTTTGTTCTAGCTCTCGCTTCAATATGTCAATTTCAACATTTTGGTGCAGTATTTTGTTTTTCCCAAGATGCATTAGATCAGGAAATTTCACAGAATTCAGAAACAAGGGCTCGAATTTCTCCCCGCCAAAGAATGATATTCTGAAAGATATGGAAGTCAAAACTGAAACAGCAAAGGAAAGAGGGAAAAACAAAGGAGAAAACACTGAAGAGAGATGTGTAGGCAAGGGAAGTACCGGTTAGGAAGTAAAGAATCCGTTCAGGTCCTTGACCTTCAGGCGGTTCCGATATCCATGATGCTCTTGACCTTCGGGGCGTACAGAGAATAGACAACAGCCTGCCTCTTAGCGGCCTCAAGCTGCGATTTACCGTCGGCGAAAGCGGAAGAAATTGAAGACGCGTCAGTGAGGACGCGGTTCTCCCGAAACCCATCAGCTGCCCTCCGCCTCACGTACTCCCTGATGTTGTAGTCGGGAAATTTTCCAGAGATCCTCAGCAATGATCTAAACAGACAGAGTATCTCAGACCTCGATGGAACAGCCGCCATAGACGTTTCTTCCCAGGGTTTCAATGGCTCGGCTTCAAGCTTCAACGCTAACGCTCTCTATCTCTCTCTCCCTCTCCTCTCTCTCTCTCTCTCTCGGGACGGAGTGGACTGCAGTAGACGGTCGAGGCCCTATTTGATCTACAGTAAATACTAAATATGATCTAAGGAATTAAAAGAAATATAAACTGTTTAAGTAATTAACAAAATAGATATTCCATTGAATAAAACTCCGGTTATTTAATTATTGATTTAGAACTTTTATATTATTTTTAAATACCATGGAATATCTACCATTTTCTTTGAAACAAGTACTTTATTCATGAAAACTTGTTTAGTTGGTTGGGTTAATTATAAAAGTTTGTTTGATTTCAAATTGTTTAATTAAAGGAAACATCTTTTAAATGATTAAATAAAATTAACTTTTATCCTAAGGAATTAAAAGAAATATAAACTGTTTAATTATTTTAGAAAATAGATACTTCATTGAATAAAACTCTGGTCGTTTAATTATTGATTTAGAAATTCTATAATTATTTTTAAACACTATAGAATATCTAACATTTGCTTTGAAACAAGTGAATTGTTTATGAAAACTTGTTTACTTGATTGGGTTTATTCTAAACGTTTGTTTGATTTAAACTTTTTTAATTAAAGAAAGCATCTTTAACAAGAACCAACATGGTCCCTGCTATTGAATGGTGGAGAAACAAAGAACTTCAACTAACACTAATGCCAAAGAACAAGGCCGAATCATTTCATGAAAACAGTAATGGTTCATGAATGCCCAATAGACTTGGGTTTGATCCATATTCTGATTCAAATCAAATATGAGAACCTCGGTGATCTGAGACCCTTAAGATCTCAAATCCATGGATTTAAGATTGGACACTCCTCCCTCATCCGACCTTAAATCCGTAGTTTTTAACATGTAAAAGTGAACTCCACGTTCCAAGGATCAGCACATCTTTTAGTACAGCCTCAGATCTTAAAAGGCAGCCTGATATTTCAATGCAAAAGTATCAAATAAGTATAATTAAAATACCAAATGCCTACAATAGACTTGAGTTAGTCGATGTTGTAGTGTGGTTGTATTTTATGTGGGCAAGCACCTTTATATAAAATTTGTATTCACTAATTATTATATGTTTGAACTTGCTATTCTTGGCTAAAGGTTTTGCTAAAAGGACCACCAGGTGGCAACTTCTAAACCATCAGGATGTCATTTTTAAGATGGAACTCATTCTCATTTCTTAATCGGTCTTAAAAACTTTTTCACATCTGTCGTTTAAAATAATTTGGTTGGACATTCAATTTGAATCTGATCACATCCTTTTTTTTTTTTTACATTTACTTAAAAGAAAACTGAGTTTGGCATGAAACGTGAGTACCTTATACTTGTTCTACCTTGCTTCGGGGCTTGGTAGACATATGTTATCCTTAAACGCAGATGTGGCAACTATAAAAGCAAATTGATTGATATATTATCTGAGTATGAGCTATTGAACCATGTGTACTGTAGTGCAAGTTTCCTTCGTTTAAATATTGGAAGCGTTGACAAGAAAGCATACTGAAATTTAAACTCATGGAGGCAAAGTTTATGTGGACTTGTACTGAACTGTGTTATATAAAAGTTGATACCCTCTATGTTATGATCTAGGAAGATTTTTATAATGCCCTTGAAAGCTTTTCATGAACATTAGAGAATATTCTTATTGAAGGTGCAATCTCATCTTACAGAGAGAAAAGAAAAAAAAACATCCCCGAGGGTTTGTGCAATAGAAGGAGCAGGAGTTGGTAGGTTAGTCTTCACTTTGAATTTGAGGAGCATCAATTTCCGGTAATGCCAAGAGATTGGCACTCAATTTCCGGTAATGCCAAGAGATGACACTGACGTGTAAGTTCAAGCATAGCAGAGTTTTCACTCAGAGGTACTGAACTTTGACTCTCTTGTTGAATGGTACGATGAAATATTCGTGGACAGTTGCCCATACTAGTCTGTTAAAAGTTCTTTATTTTTAAACAAAAATTTTAAATATTTATCCTTATATATATATATATATATATATATATATATATATATATATATATATATATATATATATATATATAACAAGTGCCCCTCGAGCAGATTTTTCTGACTCCGCTACTGCTGCCAACTCCCACCACCTTCTAGTAATTGTTAAAAACTTTAATGATCTCAATGAAAATCTCACAAATTCAAAGGCCCAATATAATGTCATTTGGACAAAGCCATCTTTGAGTAATTTTCAAATGGTATTCCTTGCCAAGGTTTTCTAGAAAACAAGATTTACTGTTGGTTTGTTCATAATGGATAGTTGTCTACAACTATTGTTCCTTGCGTTGAATCATTTACTTGTAGCTACTGAAAATATGCACAAAGAAAAATAATATGGATTCAATCAAATGCAAGATATAAGTTATTTGAAAATAACAAATGATCCCTTTGCTCGTTCTTTTCTTAAAAATAATCGAAGAGATAAAATATTTCCTCCCAACTTATGTTCACTTTCCCAAATAAATGTTTTCAAAACGGGGAAGCAAACCTGTTATTAAAAGCTTGTGTCCCTTTTGGGAAGACGATGAGCCATCTAAAGACCAAGAACAAACTGGTAAAAAACTTAAAAGATTCAAACCTTAAGATTGGTATTGAACAAAGTTCTTCCCCGTGATATTCTTATCATATCACCTGCCCTCCATTACGGAAGTACTCGGACTTGGTAAGATCCATTCTTTTATTGAGTTTGAATAAATAATTAAGTTTGAACCGAGAAATCAGATTAGACTTTATTGGATCCCACTGAAAACTAGATTCATGTTTAGTTCGGTTGTAAAATTATACGCAGTCTAATTGCTATTCGGACCTAACTTATAATGCTACGATATGACTAAAGAGACCTAAAATTGAGCCATTTGCGATCAGATATATCCAACCCATTTACATCACACGAAGTAACCAACAAGTGAATTTTTAATACTTCTTAGGTCAGAAATATTTCACCATTTCACTTGTGTTACCTTAAAAAATTTGACCCAAATCTTTAAAAAAAAAAAAATCCAGTGCTATAGGAGAGTTGGGATTTTCTCACGTCCTTCTATTTGAAGATGTCAATGGATCAGATTTGAACCAGACAAATGAAATTGAATTGTTTTAAATAAGCCAGATGTATATATAAAAAAACCAAACATCTACCTAACTGAAAAATTGGTTCATATTTGTTTTTAAAGACATGTGATAGGATTCCAATATTAAGTAAATATCTAAATTGAATAATAATTAACTTATCATATGGGTATCTAAATTTGAATCTAGACGTCCCACTTCAATAGCCACTACAGCAAGAAGGACGAACCCCTAGATCTCAGTTAACGATTTATATGATCAGGATTGATTCCCTGAATATGAATTAATCAATATGAATATGCATAACATGCGCAGCACGAAGACCTAAAACTATGCTCCTATTCTCTACGTAAAAATGCAATCTACCTGGCAATGAAGTTAACCTAAAGATGAGCAAAGTGCAATTTTGTTTCAATTCATTTCAATTCGTAGTGCTCCCTATCGGTTTTGAAAATATTGATTTGCCAAACGTAACTTCTTCAAAACTACCATATTAGGTGGACGTTAGATTTATATGAAAAGTTTACATACATTATAGCATTCATTAAAACTATCATAAAAAATAAAAATTCCAAGTGAACTATTACAGGCATACGGTATTTTAATTATATTTATGTCGTACTTCTGTATTGAACTAACATAGATAATATTGTAGATTGGACCCAAGTTTATTGTAGGCATTTTCAAACCACACTACAACATTTACAGGGTTTAGCTCTGGCGCAGCGAAGACCAGCGTCAGTTTTCCTTTCAGCATTGAGGGATACTGCCACGAATCGTGTCGGCGCTTAGTTAGTCAGCACCAGAAATGTTCAGGAAGAAGCTTTTTGCCTTCGTAGCGCCAGAGAGACGTGTCTGTTGGTGCCAGTTTTTGTGTAGTGCCAGTGGCAGATCTTTGGTGCTGCATGAACCAGTGCCAGAACCAAAATATTTTACGCTTGAACCAGAGATAACTGAAGGCATTCGAGCGTTCGTTCTCCACCTGCACCTTCGACCCTCCATGCCTGCTGCCAGTTCGTTGGCCCGATGCTTGTGATCCCTGAATAGGCCCGCCCAGGCTGTAGCTTTTGCTCGACGGTCATTTTATTCGAAGAAAACCAAGCATCCCTGCAGTCGTGATGATCGCTCTAGAACGACAAGGAATCTCCTGAAGTTGAACGCCCTTGATCAGTATCTGGCGACAAGGAATCTTACCTTCGATCTGATGAAAATGCAAAAAATAAAAAAAAAAATAAAAACGTGTGGATGTTTATGAAGAAGGTGAAGGGTTCAACTTTTGAGTTCACCAAAAGTTTCATGTGCCCCTTCACTTTACCTATTTTAATTTTCAGTTTTTTGTTTTTAATATGTCAATAATGACCATAGTGGAATCACCAAGAGTCATGTCATTTATTTTTCAATTTTTTTGACATGTATATATATACCCCTTTGGATTGGCTAAACATGAGCGAGAGAAGCATTTCAAGTGTGCCCAAAAATTTAGTGTTGTGTGTGTTTAGATTTTTGCTCCTATCTTGTGTCATGCCTTGTGATCACTTGTAGAGACAAGTGCTCCATTAGTTGTTGTGTTGTGTGTTGTGTCATTCACAGGAGCACAAGAAAAAGACGTGCAGACAGGTCTTTCCTTTAGCTAACATATCTTCTCTGCCCAGTGATAGAGGTCTTCAATTAGCAAAAAGGTTCATGTTGTTTAAATTCATTTGTTTTTGTTTAGTTCACCAACTTGGAAGAAATTCAGGATGTTCGCGACCCCTTCACCTGGTCAAATAGAAGCGACTCTTCAGCTCTTGTGCGAAGCAAGATTGATAAATGTTTCTTTAATCAAACTTGGGTGACTCTATGCAAGGAGAATCACGGTTGGTTGTGGATCATAGAGCTTCTTCAGATCGTGCAATCTTGATATACTCCCCTAATCCAAGCACTGTTCAGCATTATGGTAAAAAAGTGTTCAGATACTTCAAACACTGGGAAACTCATGCTGGCTGTGATATTATTGTTTCATCAGCTTGGAATAGTGAAGTGCATGGTTGCCCAATGGTCAAATGTCTTCTCAAAATGGAAAAGGTCACAAGGGGATTAATTCTATGGACTTCGTTTGGTCTTGAAAAATTGGAGATTATGGTGAAGAAGCTACAGGGACTTCAAGATTCCTATGACCTAACTGCTCTCAGTGGACAAACAAAGAAAAGCAAATTTGAAAAGCTATCTTGGATGCTCTTGCGGAGGAAGAGATTATGCTTAAGCAAAAAGCTAGAGTAAGATGGTTGCAAGCTGTTGATGGGAATAATAGTTTTTTTCATGTTTTTAATAAAGGTCGCATCAAGAAAAAGTAAATTACTCTAATCGAGACAGATGATGGGAGGTTTACAGATCCTGGTTCAATTCAGACTGCCTGCATACTTTAAAGACTTCTTTAGTAAGGGAGAAGCAACTGGTGTGTTAACGCCTAATTTATGGCCTGATAACATGGTTTTGGACTCTGAAAATGACCAGTTTATGAGACCCATTGAAGTTGCAGAAATTTATCATGCTGTAATGGGTGCCAATAAGGACAGCTACCCTGGTCCTCATGGCTTCCCCAATAGCCTCTTCCAAAAATATTGGCATCTTGTTTAGGGAGATTTGTCCAATGCTGTAAATAATTTCTTTGCTAAGGGTAGAATGGTCAAGTAGCTTGGTCAAAACCACTTGGTTTTACTTCCTAACAAAGGTGACTCAAAGCATACTACTGACTATCCATAGCCCTGGGACATAGTGTGTTTAAATTTATATCTCTAGTGATGGTTGCAAGGATGAAACCAATTCTACACAGGATTATTTCAAAACAGCAGGGTGCTGTTTTGGCAGGCAGAAATATACATCAAGCTTACCTTTTAGCGCATGAAATGATTCATGCTATGGCACGAAGCAAGTCGGCTAGCATCCGGATCAAGATTGACTTGTCAAAAAGCCTAGATAGAGTAGACTGGGATTTTTAAAGGCCTCCCTGATCTATCTTGGGTTTCATCCAATTTGGGTGGAAAGGATCATGACTTGTGTGGTCACCGTATCTTACTCTATGCTTATCAATGGAAGAGTGGGCAACTTTTTTAATAGTGAACGAGGTCTAAGACAAGACAATCCACTGTCACCATATCTTTTTCTTATTGTTCTTGAGATTTTTACAAGGAAATACCAAGCAGCAATAATGAGGCAGAAAATTTCTATTCCGAAGATTGGTCGAGGAGTAGATGGCGCTTCTACAACTTTGTATGCGGATGATATGCTTCTTTTTCTTAAGGCTTCCCCTCGTTCTCTTTTTATTTTTGTTGAGATTTGAGAACTCTGCCGGGATGAAAACTAATTCCTCGAAAATCCAATTTTTTCAGCTTTGCTATGCCAAATAGCGACATTACTGCTATCAGTGAACAATATGGTTGGATATTAGGTACCTTTCCAACTAAGTATCTTGGTTTACCTCTATCTACATGTCACCTAGCTACTGCTGATTGGGATTGTGTTGCTATTAAGATGCAAAACAGATTGAGCCAGCAGAAAAGCAGCATCTTGTCATATGCTGGAAAATTTTATCTTATCAAATCCGTACTTGCTGGCTCGAAACTATTGGTCTATGGTTCTTAAATGCCCAGCAGTAGTGCTTAAGAAGATTGGAGATGTGACGATTCAATTTCTATGGGGAGACTCAGACATCTCAAGAAAAATGCATCTCTTATCAACCAAAGTTCTTACATTACCAATTATTGAAGGTGGAGTAGGACTAAAGAGACCAGGGGAGGTCAATGTATCTTCTTTCAGTTTTATGGGATGCCTTGCAGTCATGGATCATGGTATTTGGGCCAACTAATTATATCTTGGCAAGAAAGATGCTTGGGATGACCTAAATAGTAGAAATCATTCTCCACTATGGAAAGACATTTTCCAAGCTTGGAAGAGAGTTAGACATGACATTTGTTGGGAGCTCAGAAATAGAGAGATGGCTAGATTCTGGACAGACCCTCGGAAGAATGAGAGAATCATATGTTAGAATGTATGTATTCATATATATATATATATATACATACATATATATATATATATATATATATATATATATATATATATATATATATATATATATATGTGTGTGTGTGTGTGTGTGTGTGTGTGTGTGCATGTACATTACATATATTAGTGTGCTAATATATGTCTTTCATATATAGATATGTGTATATTTTAGGGTACCTAGGTCATACTTGTAATTTTCCTTTTTCTTTTATGTATTTTTCTATTTCTTTTTACACCTTTATTATTATTTAAGAGGGGAACTACCTGTTGGGCCTCTCTCCAACTGCTAGAATTCTAGCCGTTGGAAATGGCCCAACAGCCATTTCCCCTCCTCCTCTCTTCTTCCCTTGTATTATAAATAAGGGACTGTTGTCCCCTTTTAGGTTATGGCTTGTTAAGCCACATCTTGTAGTATTTTGCCTTGTTTGGTTGAAGATCAATATATTTTCCTTATCCTTTTGTTAGAGGATTCTTGTGTAGTGCCTTGTTGAGTTAGTGAGAGATTCAAGAGTGATATTCTTGAAGTATTTGCCTAACTTGGGCCTGATTTACATGGTACCAGAGCCTCGTCTTTGGCTCTTTGTCTTGCTGCCATTCAAGATTGAAGGTTCAGTTTTTATTCTTACGTTGGAGTTGTGAAGCACTCCAAGTGTTCGAGATATTGCTTGCTGCAGTTTTACACAAGAAGAAGAGTGTTTTTGTTGGCTTCTTTTTGGTGATTTCTTGACGAAATCTAGCTCCCTTGGTGGTGAGCTCGTGGCTGTTGGAAGGGTGACTGGTTGCTATTATTGTTGAGTCTTTATCCTTGCCGTGGACTTCTTTTCATGTGGCTGCCAACTTCTTCATAACTTGTAAGTGGATCTACCTTATTGATTGTGCCCATGGATGACAAATTTTCTTCTCTTCATTTTCCCAAACTCTCGTCAACAAATTACATACAATGGGCTAGAACTATGGAACACTTTATTCGTAGTAAAAGTCTTTGGGGACTAGTTGATGGGACAAAACTTGAACTACAACTAGTCCTTACGAAAGTTGTTGATGAAAGGGCTATGGAATTGGATGCAACCGAAAAAGAGAAGGTAATGGCTGAATACAACAAGAAATGGGGAAAATGGAGTGTTGGTCATCACAAAATTATTACTTGGATCTTGACTTGTGTTGACAATGCTACTAGCGGGCAAATCTCTAAATTAAATTCTGCCCTAGAAGCTTGGGAATATCTAAAGAAAACTCATACTGTGAGAGATGTTTCTTATATGCATCATGTTTAACTCAAAATTCACAATCTTCAACAAGGAGATAGATCCATTAAAGATTATGTGGCTGAAATGGATCAATTGTATGATGAATTGAGTATTTTTGAACCACATTGGACACAAAATCTTATTCTTAGAGAAAAGCAAATACAACGTGAGAAGTTTTACAAGTTTATCATAGGTCTTAGACCGGAATTTGATGGTGTCAAAACCGCTTTACTTCATCGTTCTAAAACACCATCTATGAATGAGACTATTGCGGAGCTTCAAATGGAGGAATCGTCTTTGTCTTGATAAAGAAAAAGTCAACAATGTGCTTGCCACATCTAGGCCGGGGGCCCATTTGAGACCTTATAGACCTCCTCACTTCAATCGTACAAATGAAGGAGCAAGAAGAAAAGTTATTTGCTATCATTGTCAAGAAGAAGGACATACCAAGCCAGGATGTCCAAAACTTAGAACTTTTGACAAAAGAAGCAATGTTGCGGCTCCAATCCAAGAAGAAAGAAAATAAGCAAGCTCATTCCAACTTGATCAACTCATAAGTGGTCTTCAACCATTTCTAAAGGGAGGAGGCATGCCTTCCACTTTGGGAGCTACCGTGGCATCTACTTCTTCAAGTAAGTATTCTTGGATTATTGATTCGGGTGCATCTTTTCATATGACGCCTTGTGGATCCCTTCTCACCGAATGCACTAAAAATGATTCTTATTCCTTTGTGAAAACGGTGGATGGTACTTCTCTTGAAATTGATTTTATTGGAAATCTTGACCTAGATTTTGGATCTAAAACTTTAAAAGTACATCAAGTAAGACACATTCCTAAATTAAGCTTAAATTTATTGTCCGTTTCTCAAATAGCCGACATTGGTTTTGATATAATCTTCTCACAATCCAAATGTTTGATACAGGACCGAGTATCCAAGAAGACGATTGGGGAAGGTTTTAGAACAAAAGATCTCTACTACATAGACTTTTTGGATCTTTCAAGACCATCTTGCAATATCTCCAAAGAATGTGACATTCAAACTTGGCATCAAAGAATTGGACATTCCAATATAGAAAAAATTTCTCATCTTCCCTTCATGGAGAATTTTTGTCAAAAAAACTTTTGTTGTAATGATTGTATCAAGGCTAAAATGAAAGTCTTACCTTTTGATAATAGAAACTTTATTGCCCAAAAATCTTTTGATTTAGTGCATTCGGATGTGTGGGGACCCGCTCCTATTATGTCGAAAGGAGGATTATTGTACTATGTGATTTTTATTGATGATTATTCTAGGCATACTTGGGTTTACTTTCTCAAACACAAATCAGAGGTTTTCATAAACTTTAAAAATTTTTACAACATGATCTATACCCAATTTGGCTCAAATATCAAAGTCTTTAGAAGTGATTCGGGAGGAGAATTTATGTCAAATGAATTTCAACAATTTCTAAAAAAAAAAGGCATTGTTCATCAAAGATCTTGTCCTAACACTCCACAACAAAATGGAGTGGCCGAGCGTAAACATAGGCACATTATTGAAACTACTAGAGCCCTTCTTTTATTTAAAAATGTTCCCAAAAACTTTTGGGCTGAGGCCGTTTTGACTTCAACCTATTTAATTAATAGAATGCCTACCAAACTTTTGAAACATGTTTCTCCTTTTGAGAAACTTCACCATGTTAAACCTAATTACAATAGACTTAAAGTCTTTGGTTGCAAATATTTTGTGTTAAGTGACAAAGATGATAAGCTTTCTTCCAAAGCCATTTCTTGTGTTTTTATTGGGTATTTCGAAACTCAAAAGGGTTATAGATGTTATGATATTGAAAAAGATAAAGTTTATGTTTCAAGAAATGTGATCTTTCTAAAAAATGAAGATGGTTTCAAAGATGAACCTAAGAAACTAGAAGATTATACTTTTCTTTGGACTAATGATATTGATGATGATGAACCCGATAAAGTTGTAGAAGTGCCAATTGAAGAAGTCAACAATGACAATTCTACTCATTTGATTCCTCCAAAAGAGATCTTAGTTTATAGAAGAAGAGATACCCAAAATCAAGAAACTAATCAATCTCTCCCTAGGAGATCCCAAAGGCACACTAGACCTCCTCAAAGATTTATCTCTTATGAGTCTTTTTCCTCAAAATTTCGAGTTTGTCTTATGGCACATCATTCTTTTTATGAGCCAACTTCTTACCTTGAAGGTAAGGAAGATCCCAATTGGATTGAAGCCATGAATCTTGAACTTAAAGCTCTTGAAAGCAACTAAGACTTGGGATATTGTGCCTCTACCAACAGGGTTGTAGATGGATCTACAAAATCAAAACTAGAAGTCATGGAACCTTAGAAAGATACAAGGCCAAACTTGTTGCCAAGGGATATGCTCAAGAATATGAGATTGATTATGAAGAAACCTTTGCTCCTGTTGCTCGCATGACTTCTGTTAGAACTTTTATTGTCATTGCTTCTGTTAAACATTGGACTATTTTTCAAATGGATGTTAAAAATGCTTTCTTATATGGTCAACTGCATGAAGAAGTTTTTATGAGTGCTCCCCTTGGTTTTGATCTACCTCAAAATAAAGTTTTATGTCTTAAGAAAGCCCTTTATGGTTTAAAACAAGCTTCCAAGGTCTGATTTGATAAGTTTAGTAGTGTAATGTTTAATCAAGGTTTTCAATCTTGCTACTCTGACACTGCCATGTTTGTAAAAACCACCTCCGTAGGTGTAATTGTTTTATTATTGTATGTTGATGATATGGTTATTACTGGGAGTGATGATAAATGGATTATAGAGGTTAAACATTTTCTTAACAAATGCTTTCAGATGACTGATTTGGGAAGACTAACTTATTTTCTTGGAATTGAAGTTGCTTATAGCAAACAGGGTTATCTTCTTTCTCAAATGAAGTTTGCCAGTGAATTAGTTGACAGAACAGGTATCTCAGATGACAAAGTTGTGGATACTCCAGAGGCACTGGGAGTAAAAATGAAAATTGATGATGGAGAGATATTGGAGAATCCCACTCCTTTTCGGCAAATAGTTGGCGCTCTCTCTTATCTCTCCATCACCAGACCTGACATTGGTCATGCCGTGCATGTGATAAGCCAATTTCAACAAAGACCCACCTCAGTGCACATGGGAGCGGCAATGCGGATTGTCCATTATGTGAAAAACACTATCAACAAAGGACTATTTTTGTCTTCATCTTCTATATTAGAATTAGTTGCTTATACAGATGCTGATTGGGGTGGAGATCCCAATAATAGGCACTCCACCACTGGTTTTTGTGTGTTTTTAGGTGATTCATTGATCTCCGGGCGATGCAAGAAACAAAATAATGTGTCACTATCATCAACAGAAGCTGAGTATCGTGTGATGGCAACTACAACAATGGAGATAGTGTGGCTTAAAAGCTTATTGAAGGACATGGGAATTCATATCATGAATCCTGTCAAGCTTTGTTGCGACAACAAAAGTGCAATCTATATTGCTAGCAATCACACATTTCATGAAAGAACAAAGCATATAGAGATGGACTGTCATTATGTTCGTGAAGAATTTCTTCAGAAAAACATAGATCTCTCCTATGTTCCCTCTGAATATCAACTAGGAGATTTCTTTACCAAGGCTCTTGCTGCTGCCAGGTTTCAATTTCTCTTTGGCAAACTTTCGGTTATCACACCGTAAGTTTGAGGGGGGATGTTAGAATGTATGTATATATATATATATGTGTGTGTGTGTGTGTGTGCATGTACATTACATATATTAGTGTGCTAATATATGTCTTACATATATAGATATGTGTATATTTTAGGGTACCTAGGTCATACTTGTAATTTTCCTTTTTCTTTTATGTATTTTTCTATTTCTTTTTACACCTTTATTATTATTTAAGAAGGGAACTAGCTGTTGGGCCTCTCTCCAACGGCTAGAATTCTAGCCGTTGGAAATGGCCCAACAGCCATTTCCCCTCCTCCTCTCTTCTTCCCTTGTATTATAAATAAGGGACTGTTGTCCCCTTTTAGGTTATGGCTTGTTAAGCCACATCTTGTAGTATTTTGCCTTGTTTGGCTGAAGATCAATATATTTTCCTTATCCTCTTGTTAGAGGATTCTTGTGTATTGCCTTGTTGAGTTAGTGAGAGATTCAAGAGTGATATTCTTGAAGTATTTGCCTAACTTGGGCCTGATTTACATCATCAACTCTCTTCCTATAAAAGAGATGTTAGAAATGGATCTAAGGGTATTGTTATGAAATGGAGGAAGTGGGTGTGGGACAACAAATCTATTCCGAGAGCATGTTGGTTTGTGTATATTGCTATGGCAGATTGCTCACTGATTCCAGATTGCAAAGATATGGGGTTTCTTGGCTTCTAAGTGCAGGTTGTGTCAGCAAACTATTGAAGATCACAATCATGTTCTGTTTTACATGTCATTATTCCTTGATGATCTGGAAATTTGTTGCTTCCAAATTTGTGATCTTTGTTAAACCTAGAGAAACCTTCTGCTCCATGTTTTTATGGTGGCATGGTAGGCAATTCTCGTGTAAAGAGTTTAAAGTTTGCTGGATGATTTGTTTCAGGCTTTCAGCATCACGGTTTGGAAAATATGGGGGGATTTAGGAATTTGTACTCCCATGAAGAAACTTATAAAGATGTTCCTGAAGCCAGGCAAGAAGTTTGGTGGGCATGTTTTGAAAATATTTTGAAACACCACTGGAAAGATCCGATGTTTATAAGGCAATCCATCTATGGTTGTTGATAGGAGTGTTCAGTCCCTTCTAGCATAATGATAGTTTGGAAGGATATCTGATTGAGATCGGCTCTGCAAAACCGACAAGCTATTTTTGTGTTGTCGTTTTTTGGTATAATGGAGAAATCATCTCCAAGCAAGCTCTTCCTGATACTTGATCTAGTGGTTTTGTTGAAACTGACTATGGCTAAGCCTTCTGCAGTATGTTCCTGATTGTGCGAAGAGTTTGGCTCAGAGAAAACAACGTGCAATGGAAATCATGGCTTCATGGTCTTAAGGAGTCAGCTTTATATCATGATAGTAATGTTCTTGGCAAGATGATAGTATGTAAACAAGCTTTATCTTTTGATGTTCTTACCTTGCTTTCTGAGCACAGGTTGTTAGACCTTTTGATCGACTTTGATGTACATTTTTTTTTTCTCCAATGGAAGGGGACCACCTTAGCCCACTTTCGTCGGACAATCACACTCCCATCCTAAATCTGTGCATGTAGAAGGATTACATGTTCGGTGGGAATGTTGAGACATTGCTGATAATTTTCAGAGAGACTGGCAGATTACCAACAATAACATATGATGTTAGCCTAATGTTGTAAACATCGGTGTGGCCAATACATATCGGCAAGATCGAGCTCAAAAAAATACATATTTTTTTTATAAGATAAAAAATAAAAAATAAAAACTAGACTGGCCCTGGCCAATAGGATGCACGTCCGTCGACATGCTCCAATATGGAATGATATTAACACCACAGAGCCAGCCCGAGAATGGCTCTTAATCGTGAAACGCCACTAATTTGCCGACTGCACTTTCAGTAGATTCTGCCTATCTATTACTACCAACTTGATGGTGTTTCATTTTAAGTGCATGTTCGTTTGCCAAGGTGATTTCTCTAAGAGGATTAGCAGTCTGCACCGTATATCGGTGAGACAAACACCAGATAAAAAGTCCGGGACTGCCTCTTCAAGTCTAACACAGCCAACATTGTGTGCCCTTTAAGACTAGTATACCAAACACCCATACGAAATCAATCAAACATTCCCTAAGAGAGGGATTGACCCATGGTGTGAACCGATACATCTTCATATTCACTCCATCGCTGTTATTTTTCAAAGACTAAACAAGCATCCATAAATCAGTCCAATTTGCCTGAAAGTTGTATGACCATGTAAGAAAAGTTGATATGGTAGTACTAAAGATCGCAGGTCTCCCATAGAAAAGGCCCAACCAGAATGACAGTAATTTTTTTATCACACCTGATCTGCCAAAGCTAAAATAAGACAGAAGCACTTTTGCAAAAATGGAAAGATAGAGAATGAAAAACTCATTTGACCTATAGTGCCGAGATGCAGAAGGATGACAATAGAATTTTCAAACAAACTTATAGTCGATGTTACTGACAGTATGCAGGAAGAGAATGCGGCTATCAACGAATGTGGACATCAAAACATCAAACCCTTTTTCCTAATTTAAATTGCTTTCCAAATATATTATAATGGTTATTGATCATAACTGTGTCCAATGTTTCAGTAATCAGTGGCTTGAGATCATCAATTCTCATTGCAGAAATTCACTCTTACAGATATCAACAAGCCGATCTAAAAAGTGAAGTATATGAAGTTTGTCTTAACTGTTACATAAATGGGAGAGGAAAAAGTATTATATGAACAGCATGAAGTACACCAGAGTTGGATTGTTATATTGACAAGAGCTGGTCTCCCACTGCTGAAAAAGGGTTACTTCCCTAGCAAACGGCGGCCACGTTCATTAGCACCTTTCACTCTATAGTTCAACTCTTCCACATCATCATGGAGGTGATCCAATGCTTTGTTTTGTCTGTCAGCATCCAAATCAGTACATGAAGTCATGGAACAATATAAAAAATTCACAAAACATTACGGAACACAATAATGCTGTAAATGCAAACCAAGGAAGTCCAATCTGAATGTCAGACATCTAGTTATGAAGACTATTCAAAAGGATGAAATATCTGAAGAGTAACAAGTTTACAACAATATCTGAAGGAAACCAGCTCAGATAACCATACGAATCTTACCTTTCTATCTCAGATCCCATGTCAACTGCCATAACCTTCAGGTCACCCAGCAAGTTGCTCAAATCAGAAAGGGCGTCATCTTGCTTTTCTTTTTCCAACTGTTTTTAGAAGAAAAAGCCAAGCATAAGCTGTGTTGCCAAGTCATATTGTTTTAGGTGGTCTTTATACCGTTCAATGACAGACCTGGATTCTTTCCTGAGCAGTTGATGCAGAAGGATGCTCTCGAGTCCCAGATTTGTCCTTGGGACCACGAGCTATTCCCAACCGCTCCCTCTGTTCTGTGTGTGCTGCTCTTCTTTTGAAGGAGTCGCCTGTCAACCAAGGGCTCAAATTCAACAAACTGTAACATTTTTTTATGAAATCAAAACCTCAAGACCGCATGTTACTGTAAAACCTGCCTTTTGTAATCACTGGACCAGTAATTTGTCGAGTTTTCTTTGGCTTCCAGGTTTTTGAGAAGATCCCACCGAGACTACCCAGCAGCTTCTCCCCCTGCTTGAGAAATCTCATAAATTAGGGATCACCAAAAGAAAACAGAAGATTTCAACAAAAGATTCCAGCTGATGAACCATTACAAGTTGTTTGAAATGGTAGTCAATGGCATGAAAGATGTACTTCTTAGGTAGTTCAAGGAACAGCTGTATGATTACCAAGATTTCACAGCTTGAATGCTGCAGAAGTTATTCCCTGCTTGCTTATTAAAGAACTTTGATATCATTATACACGTATCTAATATGACTTCGTTACTCTTCAAGTCTTATGCAGAAACAAATGCACTTGAACACACAGAATACAAGCAAAGATGCATGCCCAGAGTAAGGTACTTCCTCTGTAAGAAATTTTTCACTTGATATCCATGCAAAATAATGAACCTCAAAGGACATAACAGAATCTTGATATATAGGTCAAATCTAACTATTCAAGGATGCGAACAATCTAGAATATGCGGAAATATACCTAGCTGACAGATTGGCTAATGAATTTGAGGCAAACCGGAACCTGGAAAACAACAGATCCCATCATTGACTGCTTGGCAAGTATTGAAGGCAAGCATCCGGACCAGGTTATCAATATACCTACCATCTCAATTACCAAGGTAACTTCAGATCAAAAAGCAGCCCAGACTAGGGCCCCTCAAATTCCAAACCAAGTACAAGTAGGTTCTTTTCAGACAGGTTAAATAGAGCATCTGAAGAAAACTAACTGCACTCCAGGTCCCAGGTCAGAAGATATTTTCATATAGGTGTACAATTTAGGCAAGATGTAGCTGCTAACATTTTTCTTCAGTTGATGCAGTAAGCATAACTTCCAACAATTGGAAAGATCATTACGTCATATTTCATTAAAACAAGTGTAAAAGGATAAAAAAATTCACTTTTGTAGTAACTTCATGTTATCAAAATATTGCAGCTCATCATCTGCATCTTTCAGTTATTGAAGGAGACTACCATAATAGCACGTTATACAGAAAGAAATCTCTGGCATTTTAAGGGATTTCCTTCTTCCTGACCAAAATACTTTCAGATGACAGTGTATGACCTAAATTGGTGGGTAGTAGATAATTTTTCTGAGACTAGTTATTCACATAAACTGTGACAGCATATCCTCATAGCTCATTGTCCATAAAAAATGCCATATAAGATTATGTCTATGAGCGAATACGAACAAATATGAAATGGTTGTCAATATAGAAAACCAGTCTAACCACACATTACAAACAAAAATCTCCAAACTACTGAGCCACATCAGAAAAAAAAAACACGCAAACAAATCGATGGTAAACAGGAATTGCACATGTTTGCCCTACAGCAAACTACATCTCGTTATTCAAATATCAAATGCGAACTGGTAAATTTGTCATAATTGCAACTTCCAAAATTTGAGGATGAGAGACTACGAAACTTATATCCACCACTCTCAAAAGTCAAAAGCAAAATTATCATTTCGGTGGAAAGAGAATGTCATTCAGAAGACCGTAGTAGATCTTTTTCACAAAAAAATTTGCGACATATAAAGATGATCTTTTTGATGAACAAGATCATGTTGTGTCATTAGTTCCTAGATAAGCATGATCTATTATGAAACCTTTCCAAGCAAAAAGGAAATGCTGTTTAAGTTTGTTACTATTTGTATCAGACACAGATAAGATGTCAATTCTAGTTTGCCCCCCGGCAGGATCTTTCTACACAAACAATAGTCATACTCGATAAGAACCTAACCAACTTTCCAATAAAAATTCCTTAAAACACGTTTCGAAGTGGAGGAAATCTCATATAAAAAAAAACACAAAAATTACAAGCGAACTTGCAATATAAGCTTCTCCATCAAGCTAACTTGCAATATAAGCTTCTCCATAAAGCTAACTTGCAATATAAACTTCTCCATCGAAGGAGAAATTTGTCACATAAAAATTTTAAATTTCCGGGAAAAAATTTCACAAGAACATTTTTCGTTTTCAAATATGAGAAAAGTTATGACTTTTTCAAACTCTTCAACTTTCCCATTACCAAGCATGCACAACTTTTAAGCCTTCCACAGGGTAAAGGTAAACAACAAAGTAAAGGTAGTCTTCCGTTCCTGAGTTCATTAACAATTAGAATTTCCCATTAAAAAGCTGTTCCAAAAGACCAAATCAACCAAAGAGGAGGACGACTATGATCAGAAAAGTATGTGTAATCATAAGTTAATTAAATCGATCATCTCAGCACATCGAGATCGAGTCAAGGTCCAAATGAGAATGGGCAAGAATATTCACCCTGCTAAGTTCTTGATCTACGCCCACTGCCTGCATATGTGTCCTTTCAATCTGCTCTCCTTGCTGATGAAGCATGATCATCGTCCTCGTCCCGTCTTCCCTTATATCCTCTGCAATTTTCAGGCAGTTGTTCACGGCATCCGTCGTCTCCTCCGACTTATAGACCGCATAATTCTCCAGCTCCTGGACCGACTGGTTCTCAAACCCACCCTCATCGCGGAAGTCGTTCTTGTAGCGATCTCTCGCCGCCCGCGGCACCGAAAAACGAGAATTTGAAGTGGAATCTTCCACCTGTGCTTGAGACGTGAACAATTCATCCCTCTGCTTCTGCTCTTCTGCCGTACTCTTGGGCTTTAGCGTCTGAGCTTGCGCAGCCCCGTCTTCCTTCGATTTCCCGACCGTCCACATGGCAGACCCGCCGATGGAGGCGGCCTTCTCCTTCACCTGGGCGACGAATCCGCCACCCATGATCCTGTAACGACTATTGCCGCCCTTCGACTGTTGCTGACTTTCAGAAACGCCTTCACCATCGCTGAATGGGTTTCCGGAACCGGTTTTTCCAGGCCCTGCCTTGTCATGGTCGTCATCAAAGGGGTTGCTGGAGATGGCCGGGAGAACGGGCTCGGACGACCGTCTTGTGGGCCTCGGCGGGGGCCTTATGTCATCGTCGGAGTCAGAATCAAACGGGTTACTCGCGCGATTTGCAGAATTGGCATAACGTTGCCCAGTTCTTGACATGGTGGCGATGGTGCTAACGCAAGAAAATCAATAAAGTGGGCAAGAAACCAGCGAATCCGAAGAGTGGCAAGAATTGAGAGTCAAATAAGACTCCTGTAACCTTAACCAAGAAGTAACTGCGAACAGATTTTATAGCATCATTATAGACAAAGGTAGAGAAACTGGCGAAGCGAGAAGAAGTTTAATTTGACGAAAATGGCAGAAGAAATATGAAAAGAAGAAGAAATAGCAGAAGACAAGAAGAAACCACGAAGAGAAGGAGAAATAAAAGAAGTTACGAAGTGGGTAGTTGATCAAATGACGGAAATGATAAACAAAACATCAAAAGAAGGCAGAGGACGTAGAATTTCCAAATGGGTGTCGTGATTTCCAATTCATTATAACTGAAGACTTTAGCCAACCAGAAGAAATAGACGAAGAAACAAATGCGAACAAGAAGAGGAGATTTCAGATGGATGTGGGCGCTGCAAGCCGAGTCAAAACAGCGTTTATAGGAAGGTGGTGAGAAGGAGAATCCTCACATACAATACGAAAAACAAAAGGATAATAAAGAAAGGAAGATTCAACTCAGGGAGAGAGATATGGAGAGACCGTTGTGAATCCGTCAACATCCGCCATTCACCACAGGAGGTAAACCCCCTAAAAAAAAAAAAGGATAAAGGGGATTTCCATTTTTTCCACAGTATATATATAGAATTTGAGAACAAGCAAATGACGAACAAGTCCTTAGTTCGCCAGGTCTGAGGTTCTAAGTTGACTCCAACCGCAGGTCAGCTAGGGTACATGTTGGTGCTGCGTCTTCATACATGCTTTACAATTATTTACCTATATATATCTTAGCCGAAAATTTTTTACTCCGTCACTAATGTCCGCTATTAAAAATAGAGTGAGAAAATTATATTAGTTGACATGCATTAGATTTACAGGCGAATGTGAAATCTAACCTGAGCCGAGGAATGAAACAGAAAGGGTGCCATCTCTGGAGCAATCCCCTTAATCAACGAAACAGAAAGGGTGCCATCTCTCTTCAAAACAACAGGGAGCAATCCCCTTAATCACCAGGACCATGTTTTTTCCTATTAAAGCACTTTTGCATGAACACGTTATTGTTTTGCGCTAACCATGGGGACTTGATGGAAGAGTTCAAAAGCAGAGACGTTGGTACATGGGCTTCAAATTAAATGCCCTTTACAAGGCCCTTTCTATAACTATCATGCTTTTATTGAAAATACAAGACAGGTACAACTATTAAAAATAAATCACATAGTTCGACAATGACAATGAGATATTGGAGACATGTTCAAATCATTGCGTTATCTTGGTCTAATCCCAAGCCTAGAATTTAGAAAGTAATGGGGCCTTTACTTACCTTGAATGGAGCTTGTGGTTTTACAGGCGGGGCTAATCAATAAGTGGTAAACCTGCTAATATCACTAGAACTGACAAAAGCTTTTATATTTTGAAACTATTGGGTTTCTCAGTCATCCATGTTCATAACTACCCAATTTACCCAAATGTTAAAAGAACTAGGGCTATGCAGGTGGTCTAAAAGAATTTTGAAGGCTGCCTACAGGCCTGCAAGTTTTCAATTAGTAATAGACCTTGGCAGCCATAGGACCCCTCCCCCGGGCCCAAGTTTGCTTGTTGTGTGCCCCTAAACCAGAAATTCTTAGCTCCACCATTGGTCATTGCTGATACCTTTTACACTTTCTTAGTTTAGAAAAAAGGGAAAACAGAGAAAATATAAGCAGTGGTAAAGCCAGAAAAATTTTGTGGAGGGAGCACTTTTCACATATTTTCATATCAAAAGGGGCACTCATATATATAGCATAATAAAGATATTAATTTGGAAATAAAGGAACCTTGAGGAACAGCCCATATGTGTCTCTGCCTCTGAATATAGGAACATTATGCCCAACAAACTGCTCATGTCTGCGATGACTTCACATGCATGGCTAAGTAGGTCAGCTTGAAAACTTCATAAATTGAAGCCATTATACAGTTAAATATCTGAGGTGGGTCTTTTTTGTTAAACAAGCTACTTTATTATTTTTTTTGGTCAACTATAAACAAAATACGAACATGGGCAACTGTTATCCAAGTTAAAGTCTTTGAATCCAAGTCATGATTCTACTATTTTTACTGTCAAGTGTTTCTTTGGTGTTGTCACCCTTTATCATTAAAAAAGTAAACGGGCAAAGAGACATCATGTTCTTGAACAATGGACTAGATTACATGCATTCTGCAATAAAAATTGTTTACTTGTCCAAGATTGAGAGAGAAGTTCAAGTCATAAGAACAATAAAAACTGGGAAGGGATGATGCTTCCTAGATTAGGCACTTGATTGACAATTCTTAATTCTTTCCATCACTCTCTAAATATGGTACAAGAGTCGTGAAAAGTTTTTACTTTCCCTGATTAGGGAGATAAGTAGTCTTTCAAGAATAGGGTAAAATATTTCTTGGTGAAACATTTTCTCCCGGGGATACGGTCGCGTTTTTGTTCTTGTTGACTAGGTCCGTGCTAACATGGCTAAGTCTTTCTCTTGACTAGCTCGATCGGTCAATTTTGGAGATTGATTGGAGGGCAGACTGGTCACTTCGGTATAATGGTAGACTTGGTTGACCTGTGATTTGCTGTCACCGTTTGACACTGGTGGCATTGGAGAGGAGACTTTTTTTAGGTTTGTATTTTAGATGCCACAAATTCTCGTCTATTTTTTCCTCTTATTCTATAATTCAATTACTTCTCTGTCACCAGTTCTGACCGATTCAATCTTGCTTTGCTGAAATGTAGCAGCCAATCGGATCCATCTTCTACAAATTGAGATTTTCTTAGCCGGTACAAAGAATTGACCAATAGATGAACGGAACATGGAGACTGTTCCCTTTTTGCCCTTTCTTTTGGGGGATATTTTTGTAAATTGAAACATGTTTTACAAGACGTTTTTTAAGTTCACCGTATTTAATTGACAGACTTTTCCAAATTTAAAAATTCTCAACATCAGTCTTTTCCGCCCTTCAAATGCTAGGAGTGCTATTGGAATCTGCACAATTAAATCAGCAAATCCATTCGTTGGAATTGAATCAGTGGGAAAGAAATTCGTGGGTGTCACTCTTCAGCTTTTACCTTTTTTTTATTTGAAATTAATTTATATAGATGTTTAGGTCATATTTCTTAAATAATATTTTACTTTTAGCTATATCTTAAATAATTATTTTTAGTATTTGCGATAATAGCTTAATTTTTTAATTTTAAACTATTTCATATATATGTGTGCATCATGTCTTTTAAATAATATGTTTAACTTCAGCTATTCCTTAAATAATTCTTTTTAATATTTGTAGTAGGCAAAATTGAAATATGGTGGCTGCCAGCTGTTATCAATGGGCAAATATTTAAAATTGTGGCTTTACTAAAAAAAAAAACTATAAAACATAGGTATACTATAAACGGTTTTTAATGCTTCTGTTGCACGACCTTTTAAATATTCTGCAATCAAACATCATTCACAAGTGATTCTGATCAGCACTATAGTCAATTCAATTCATCACCAGATTTTTCCAACATTCAACACAACTATCTTTTCCTGGTTTTGTTAAAAAAAAATTATTACTAATTTTTGTCTCCAATTTGTACATATATGATTCAGTTGGTGCAATATTATCTGTGCATGCCTTCATAATACGTGACATCCACTTGTATATATAATTGGTCATGCAGGTCAACATTAATGAATAAATAATTTATTTATTACTTTTCATATTTTGAAAATGACATTCAAATTGGCATCCATTATCGGGTGGTTTTTATAATGTGGATGCTAAAAACTGTCGCAAATAGCTTGGCCAATGTGGGTGTTGCAGACCGATTATGTATGGCCCGACCATGCCAGTAGAAGGATATGATACTTGGCCAGCTTAAGTATTGTTCAAAAAGCATGTGAGATTCAATCGGATGCTAAGTCATGCAGAAACCAATGCACGTGGATGTGCAGCATGGTGGTGCACTGACAAAGCGTATAAATGCATATGCTGTGTTTACAACCGCGTAGAGTCACGCGGGGATGAACAAGTGAATACTAATCATCGAGTAGGGCGATGCTTGGCCGCCTTGCTTAATGACATATAGTCGTCAACTGGCTTCAGCTGGAAACTTCTTCCTAAGGGAAGTCTACTTCTACCCAGATTTTGTATGAAAGTAGATAGACACTTGGCGGAATGACGATGTTCTGACATGGCCTCATGGCCACGGCTTGTCAATGGTTTACAATGGGATAAACCTGGGTGATGGTGTGCCGAGTGCATAGCACTCCTCATTTAGTATGCAGTCCCAAAAGGTTGATGAAGACTTCCGCTAGTTTAAGAATGAGTCAGGCTGGCCGAAGGCTTGGGAAACCCTTCGGCACCACGCGGGCCAAATAGGCTTGAAAAAGTCAGCCTGAGACAAGTGGTATTAGAGCAGACGATTTCTCGAAAAGAACTTGAAAATAAGAATGCTGCAAAGATAAGCAACAAATGGTTTTGAAAAACATTGGCTTGTTTGGTGCCCCATGGTTTGGGCATGTTTGTCAGACACTAGTTTAAGTGACAACGTTGGTGTTGACAAGATAGAGATCACATGCTTCGAAGATGGTGTCTGGGTGTCATGAGCATAAAGGCCAAGAGAACTGCTCACTGAGACAGATAGGGTGAGAGGCCCAACGTGAAAAGGATTGTCCAAGGCAAGTGCCCTTAGTGTTTACATGACTCAAGGGAGCATGTAGAGCAGAAGTTGGCAACACATCTTGAAAACTTGAGATTTAGTGGTCGTCAGATAAGTTCCAGACTTTACTAAAAAAATGTACTAACAGTGATAGAAAAGTAGGAAGAAACTAAGGATAGATTAGAGGCAGAACACCCGATAAGGTCGGTTGCTGCGATGTGACAGGTGCGTCAATCAGACGGATGTAGTCTCAATTGAAAAGAAATGAAGGGGATGGCTGCAGAATTTCTTTTGCTCGAGACAAAGTCACTACGGACAGTGACGATTTGGCAGTGGGAGAATGTTGCAAACCGACTATGTATGGCCCGGTCAAGCCAGTGGAAGGATGTGCTGCTTGGTCAACTTAGGCATTGCTCGGGAAGCATGTGGGATCCAATCAGACACTAAGTCAAACAGCAAGCAATGCATGTGGATGTGCAGCGCGGTGGTACAACGACAAAACGTATAAATACATCAAGGTCATCAGTCCCTTTGGAAGTACAAGTCCATCATTGGGGAATCAAATGAGTTTTCCACGCGTAGCGTTTAGATGCACACGGGGGTACACATGGGTTAGGGGCAATTCTCCCAGTGGATGCATATGTTGCGTTCACAACCGCGTAGAATCACGCGGGGATGAGCAAATGAATGCTTATCATTGAGTAGGGCGATGGTCGACCGTCTTGCTTAATGACATATAGTTGTCAACTGGCTTCAGCTGGAGACTTCTTCACATGGGAAGTCTACCCTCACACAGATTTCGTATGAAAGTAGATAGACGTTTGGAGGAATGACGATGTTCTGACAGGGCCACATGGTCACGGCTTGCTGATGGTCTACAATGGGATAAACCTGGGTGATGGTGTGCCAAGTGCATACCACTCCTCGTCTAGTCCGCAGTCCCAAAAAGTTGATGAAGGTTTTCGCTAGGTTAAGAATGAGTCAGGCTGGCTGAAGGCTTGGGAAACCCTTCGGCACCACATGGGCCAAATAGACTTAAAAAAGTCGACCCGTGACAGTGGGTGCTAACCCTGCTACTACAAATGATGTGAGTAATATCTCATGTACTTGTTTGGTTTCCTTTCATGACCTTCCTTAGATAATAGACATTGGATATGCATATTATATGACCCCTCGATTAAAGCATTTATGTGACATCTAAAGTTTAGCACCCAAACCTAAACATGTCAACCTACCCAATGATCATCAAATCATGGCACCCAAGTTGTTCAGATTCACTTCAACACTGGTCTTATTCTTTAAGTTATTTTGTTTGTTCCTAGTTTTAGATACAATGTTATATCTATACCCAAATTAACTCATTCTTCCAAATGTGTAGTTACCTTATTCTCATCATGTTGTGTTTTTTAGTACCATTTTTGAAGAGGATTATTAAAGCATGTAAACTAAATGGCAAGCCATATCACCTTCTTGATCTTCCTAAACCAGATTCTCATGTCTTTGCTTTCACAAACAGTCAGTGTTACCAGTTATGGCTTGTGACATATATCTCATCAATGGCTTGTGACATATATCTCATCATCCTCTTCTTACTTTGTTGCATGAACATTTACCCATTGGTTCTATGTCTTTGAATTTTATTTGTCATGTTTGCCATAGAGAAAAATTATCTTATATCTTTTTCAGATAGTACTAGTCGAACTTCATCCACTTGTTTGCTTTGATTCATGTTAATGTTTGAGGAGGATATGCCATTGTTTTTCGTACTAGTCTATGTTATTTTCTTACCATAGTAGATGATGTTTCTCATACCACATGGATTTTTATATGCAGTATAAATTGGAAACCTTTTCACCTTTAAAATGGTTTTATTTCGGGGTAAAAATATATTTTAAAAATGTGTGGTATGTGAACAAAGTGATAAAGGATCATAGCCAACAACACTTAAAGACTATTTTCATTAGCATAGCATAGAGCACCAAGCTTCTTGTATTAGAACCTAACATAGCACAGTACACAAGCATCTTTTGGGTAGCCTGACCTTTTTTATTGTAGCACATTTGGTCAACCTCATTCCAACACTTATTTTGAACAACAAAAGTCCACATGAACTTCTTTTTTGGACACCCACCTGATTATCCATATCTTTGTATGTTTGGTTGCTATTATTATCCTAAAGTCATTCTGCTCCAAGGGATAAATTTGTTGATCATGCTAAATAGTGTATTTTTGTTGGGTATCCTTTTAGAAAAAAATGATATTGAATTTTTTGTGATTTAGAGACTAAATCCTTATTTGTTTCTAGAACTGTTGTTTTTCATGAACATAAATTTCCATTTTAAGAGTTCATCTCATATCCTCCATCAACTCTTGCTTTGTCAAAAGCTTTTGATGAAGCTGAAGCCTGGTCATATATCAAGGCATGCTTGGATATACTCAAATTGCAAGGGTTGGATTATCATGAAACTTTTCATTCATACTGCAAAATTGACTACTATGCATTCCTTATTGGCTAGAGTTGCTATCAAGCATTGAAGACTATATCAAATGGACCGGTTAGTAATGGTATGGTTTTTCTATAGTGATCTCGACGAAAAATATATATGCCACTTCCTTTAGTATTTGCTAGTGATGGGGGAGATCAAGTATGTCACATACATATGTCATTTTATAGACTCAAATAGTCCTCAAAATATTGGATTAACAAATTGACATCAGCTTTCAAGGAATTACATTTTCAAGCAATCAAATGCAAATTACACTTTCTTCATCAGTGAGTGCTTCATAGCCATCTTTACAGACATGAAATAATGAATAAAACATCACCATGCTCAAAACAATTTTGCATTCACAGTTCAATTTCAAGGCTCTATACTTGCTTGGAACTGGAGTAGCTTGAACATGGTATGGTATTTTTCTAATGTAAAGAAAATATGTAACTGACATTTTTCATGATGCTAGACTTAATGGTGCAAAGCCCATTGAGTGTCTTATGGATCAAAAGCCACATCTAATGAAGGAGACGTTCTATCAGATTTGGCTCAATATAGATGGCTAGTTGGTCATCTCATCTATGTGACTATCACTCGCACTGATATAGTATTTACTGTTCATATCGTATCATAATTCATGAAAAATCCAAGGACACACACCTCATTATAAGCTCTTGTCCTATGATGAACCCAATTTTTGAGGTAATTTTTTTTAAATCCAAAATCATTTAAAATTAAAATCATAGTATGCAGAAATGACTTTCAAAGCATCCACTTTTCAAATAGGCATAGTTAACGATTAACTTCAAACCACCAAGACTTAAAAAACATCTTCAAAGACAATATTTCATAAAATCAGAATACACCAAATATATATGATATCCTAAATTCTTTAAATATACAAAATCTAATTTTACAAAATAGAATGGTTGTGCAGCATCAGATCATCACAACAACATAGCAACATCATCACCATCTCTTCTATTCATGATTACCTAGAAAGAAAAATTAGGGGTGAGAACTTGGGGAGATTCTCAGTACAATTTCTACTTATGGTTTATGCTAGCATTTCAGTACAAGGTAAATATATATTTTGAAAACAAGTTGGATCCAAACCAATATTTGGTATCAACTTCAAAACTCTTTGAACATAATTTCAAGACCAATAATACATAAAACCACATTTAAAATTATAAGTAATTATTTCTGCTTGTAAAACAGAATTTAAGATTCTTTGAATCAAACCCATAACAAGTTTCAAATCTACCACCAAATGACAAATTTCTGAAAAACTCCTTATTAATCAGTGTTGGTCCAAACTACTTTGACTCCCAAAGTTTGGTGAATTCAGGGTAATCTACCTAGCCTGCTTTTGACAAAAATCATATTTCAAATAAAACAGAATAGGAACTAATGCGTATTCAAAGCATCACTGGTTGGATTAATTGAAATCATATTTTAATTTGAATGTATATAGGACAACTGAATACGAACCAAAACATCTACTTTAATGTAAATGGGATCCAAATCCAACTCTACTGATTCTTTAAACCAACTCGTATGTCTTTTATACACCTTAACTTAGAAAATCCCTGCAATAATAGGTGTGAACTTATTTTTCTGTGGAAAGCTCGAATCGGCCAAATTACACCCAACTTAGGATCCCAATCCAATTCATCAAAAGTAACCAGTTTATACATAGAACCATCATAAAAAAAATGGAATAATAAAACTATATCTCAATATTGTTCGTCCAAGCCTCAAATCCAACGTAATCACTCTTTCTAAAATCTCAATTGAGCAAGAAAAGTATATTTATAAATTAATTTTTAGAAAGCCTAATAGAAACTGTTTTTTGAAGCTGAAGGAGAGGCAAGGATAAATTTTCAGCTTAAGGCCTGTTTTCAGAAATTTCCAGAAATTTACAAAACTGGGAGGCGATTCATGAACACCATTTTTTGAAAATATGTTCCCAGACATGACGCAGCACAAACAGTTTTCCAATTGTAACACTGTTTCGGAAGAGGATAGAAAACTAGAGGGCGGGTTTGAAATTTCCCTTATAAAGCATAAAAACCTTCTCCCGCGCCGTTCGTCAATTTCTTATTTCTTCCCTGTTTTTGAACATTTTAGAAAAATCGTGGGCCGATTTTGAAATTCGTCTTCTAAACCCATAAAAGACCCCAGTGTCACCCGAAACACTCATTTTTCTCACCTCTCTTCCCTTCCTTCACTCAATCTCTCCCTCAAGCTGAAGCTTTCTTGGCAATTTCCAACCATGACCGACTTCCGGCGATGCACAGGAGCGACGACGCCACTGTCGGCGGTCGACCTAAGCGCCGGGAAGAAAACACAAGGTGCATCCTCCTACCCTGTTTGTTAATTTTCTTTTCATTATTATTATTATTATTTATTTTTATTTGTTTCAGGTCAGACACCAAATATAAAATTTTAAATTTTAAAAGACACCAACATGTAAGTAAAAAAAATTACTCAAATATGCAACAAAAAAAAACAACAAATATGCACCCCAATAAAAAGAAGGTGGGGGCATTTTAGAAAATTTGTATCTTTGTATGTACATTTTAGTTTTTTAAATGTTTTATAATTACCTTTTTGTTTTTTCAAAGTTTTTATTTTCTACTTTAAGGAGGGCGTTTCAGCCATTACGCACACCTATGCATGCACAGCGGTATGCACTTTTCCAGCTTCGTGCTTAGAGCAGCTGCGCAGGGGAACAAGACACAGAGCGATCGTAAGGGTGCACAAACGAATCAATAGAACATGGGAAACCCTTCTCAACGCTCAATTGTAGATCTGAAAATCATGAAATATACTATGCATGCAGGTGAATATGGAATGTCGACATGCAACAAATCGTAAATCAGATGTAGGCATTCAATGAACATCACATACGGATGTAGCATCATGTAAGAATGACATATTCTCATTAGAAGCAAAGATAATAGAAGTGGATCCAGATAAGTTTAAAGACATGCATAGGTTCGAAACATTGCAAACGCATCTTGATCAGAACATCAATGTATGATGTTCTAGATTAACAAGTTGGAAAAGCAACATGTTCACAATCGAAGTGTGAACGCCACCACAAGTGATAGTTTAAACGGTAGCACCACTTCCGCAAGTCATAGCATGCATGAAACCACTCTTGATATTGATCATGCACACCCACATTACATATTGAATATCATTGAAACCAGGCGAGAGGCATAAGCTAGACAAGAAGCAGACAACGTTCCTAGCCTATGCACTCAGCTCTCAACAACCGTGAACTGGACAGACGCATGCACCCCTCAACACTCACGAAGCAGCAAGGACGGAGAAATGAATAAAAGAAAACAAAGAAGGGAAGTTAAGATAATGATGGCTGTATAAGAGGGTTAGGAATTTAAAGAGGGATTTTTGGGTGAGCAGAAGGCAACCCACCACCCGAAAGAGTGGCATATATATATATATATATATATATATATATATATATATATATATATAGAGAGAGAGAGAGAGAGAGTCATTAAGGTGTGAATACCAGCTATATAAAGCCATGCATGCTAATGAACTAATAAAGAATGCTATAAGTTTTATTTGCTCTTACTCACGTAGTTGTGTTTTTTGTGGGTAGTGAAACTGTTTTAGTCTTGGGATGGTGCTCAAGGCTGGCTTCCTTGAGAAATACTAGAATACTAGAATATATGTGAAATGACAAATCTTATATTGATACAAAAAAGGACACTGATGTCATGGGACATGTGGTTGCGAACTGAGTTTAGTGGATGGTTTTATCTTGAGAAGTAGTAGTGTGGCATGAGCTTACTATGGTTGCATGCTCCTGTGTATCTACTAGATTGCCCATAGGCTATTGGGTGTCACAAGTGCCTAGAATGTTATTATTGTTGTTTTAGAGAGTGAGGCTTGGTCCCTCAACTTAGGACCTAGAGGAGATGGTTTGCCACTTTGGGTAATACCATCAATTATATCTTAAGATGCTTCACTAAAGGTTACCTTCAATCATTGTGGATTGTTTGGTAAAGATGATCACTCGGCATTGAACTATCGTCGTAACTTTGTAACTCATTATGGATCGTGTTATCACATTTGTGATAGTAAGCTATAGCCATGGTGTGGCTAGGGCTGTTCAACGAGTCGAGCTACTCGAGCTCGACTCGTTTAACTCGACTCGTATGTTTAAATGAGCTGCTTATTTAGTTAAACGAGTAGAGATCGAGTTGATGAGCCGACTCGTTTAATTAATCGAGTCGAGTTTGAGTTCATTTGAGTGAACTCGTTAAAGCTCGAATCGGCTCGATTATTTAGTGAACCGGTTTTTTAAAACCGGTTCAGATGAGAAAGCGCCAAAGCGGGAAAAATTTTAGGGTTTCCTCATTTCCTTTTTTCGTTTTCGTTCTCACTTCTCCCTCTCTGAGCTCTCTCCGACTCTCCCTCTCTCGCCTGACGCGGACGCTTCTCGGTCTCTCCGACTTTTCCTTCTCCTCTCTTCTCTAGTTCTCCCGTCTAGGAGTCTCCGACATCTGCAGGAGGAACCAGTTGTCCGCGGGCCGCGTCCGTGGGCCACTTCAGCCTTCAGCCTTCAAGGTCAGCCGGCTGCTCCGCCTTCAGCTCAAGGTGAGGTCTTCCACTTCTCAGTCTCCAGTTCTGTCACTCTAGTTCTCCCGTCTTGAACATGTAGTTGATAGACTTAGAATATCTATCTTTGCGTGCATGTAACTGGAGTTTGTTGATGTCATATAGTTATTTTTGGGGATTCATTTATGATAACGATATGGGTGTTATGTAGATAGGTTTTATGTTTCTTTTAAGGGTTAAAGGAATAATCTCGATGGATCTTTCACCCAAAACCGTGAACAGGATCGGCTATTGTTGTAGTTGATTTTCTAGCGATTTCATCTGTTTTTTACCCCATTTCTTGTTGGATTCCTAACACAGTTGTGATCTAGTGTATAACAACTGATTTGAATGTTAACACATCGTCTTCAGACTGGATTTTGCCAGAAAATGCAGTGTTTTGTACAGTTCTTCCGTCAACATAGAAAGTTATGGCTTCGCCCAATTTTTGGTGCTTACATAAACCATAAAAGTGTTTTGTACTTTACCTTCCTCTTTTTATAGTTTTCAACAGTTTATGCAGGATGCATGGTCTGTCAGAATGCGAATATTAATATTCTTTTGTTAGTAGAAGTCACTTTTGTTGGTTTGAGCTACAAGATATACCTCGCAAAGGTATTTCAGAGACTTAAACAAATGAATAGCCCATAAAGTTTCAAATGTTTGAGGCTTGAAAGATATTTGTTCATGGAAAAAAGATCTAAGAGTTTATTCTTGGCAAGATGATTACACTAGAAAGACTTTTGTTCATGAAAAAAGATCTAAGAATTGATTCTTAGCTAGATAATCGTGCTGAAAACAGTTGATGTCTGATTTGAGAAACATGTATACCTGTTCTCGTGCTTGATTTTTTTTATTAACCATTTTCCTGGATTACAAATAAATTCTTTATGAATAATCTTTCAGAATTTCCAGCTTGTTTGATTGATATACTTTCCATTTGTTATATTGATCAAATCAACAATGTATAGGTTTGTGCTTGGAATTTAAATTGCAGAAATTGGTCTGTTGCAACTGTTTTTGTTGATAACAAGAGGGATTGTGCTTGACAGAGAGGTGAGTTTTCTTTATTTATCAAGAGTTTAACTGGACAGTTGGCTGTGTTTTGTGAGTTTATTTATTTAAATTGCAAATGGTTTATTTATTGCAGCTGACCACCCATCTAGCACCCTTGGTGTTGCAGCTGGTTCTTCATTGCTTGCACTGAAAAGTATTATATACCACCCCTTCTCCTCCCTCTGTCTCTCTCGATCTTATTTGAATCCACACTTCATGGTATTCAGTATTTCAGTGATACACATAAAAACACACGTTCACTTGTTAGCTAATGATAAGTGCTTTCCACTCAATATATGCACATTAAACTTGGCTTGTACTAGAGTTTAATGTCGTTAAGTGAGTTATTAATTGACAGAGTCATTTGTTTAATCTTGTAAACATTTGTTGGTTATTTCTATGTACAACTTCAAAACTTTTTCTTGCTTTTGATATTAGAAAATGATATGCACATATGTAGCCATGCGACACTGGAGCTGCTGGATATACAATCAAGGAGGCAGTATCTCTTGTTAGAAGCATGGTGAGCACCAGATCATGTATCATAGCAAGAGCCCTGATATTCTGTTTGCTTCTATAGCTGTTCTGTTACAGTCACCAATGGTCTACTAAAGTTATGATTCTACTGTTGTATTTGCATTTGACAAGATTCCAGGACAGCGAGCTCTTGCTTTGCAACTTTTGGCTGTTGTACTTGAACAGGCTTTGTGCAGTTTACAACCACAAAATGTAACTGGTTGCGAACTTGGTGTCGCTCAACATGGTGATGATTCTGTTGACTGTGAAGCTCTTTGGGCTTACGCTATTGGTCCAGAACCAGAACTGCTCTTAACTTTAAGGTAGATGTCTCATTATATCTACACATAAATATTTGCTTCACTGAGTTTTCTTTAGTCTTTTTTGGTTATCATAAGAAGCTTTGGAAGAAACAAAAGTAGATGTGGTGCCATGTACAAATAATCTGTGAACTTGGTGGATTTGTTTCACTGGATTTTCTTTTAGCATCCTTTGTTACCATTCTCTTGAAGAAGGAAAAATAAATGTTCAATAGTGTATACATGGTCTGCTAACTTTCTGGTTGTCTTTCGCTTGACATATCTATTGTCTGACAAGCTATATGGGCTTAGAGCAAACCTCCCAAGCTTGTCTTCTTGTAGGTGTCTTGTGTCCTTTGTAGATATGCAATGTAAACGTGCTTCATTATGCCACAGTTAATTCATATTTTCTAAATTATAAAAAGGAATTTATGTCTGTGTATTGTATATGTTTCTATTTTTAGTTGCTTTGTTAAGTACAACAGATGTAAGATGGCTGGAACAATGATATTTTTATTGATTGGAGAAGATGTCTTTCAATATTTTGAAATATTGAAATTCTTGATGAAGCAAACCATTTATACTTTTCTTTTATTGTTATCTTTATTTTTCTGTTTCATGTACTATGATTCCTTTACTTACTGATTGTGCAAATTGAGAAGCATTTAATTTTACTTTGTCTCTCTCATAATCCCGAAAACCTCAACAATTATTTACAGAAGAACTTTGAAACTCTTGGTCCATACCCCAGAAGTTGTGAAGAACCTTCTTTTTTTGCCCTGAACATTCATGTGCTTAGAGTCTTAGACTGATCAAAGGTTGCAGGAAATTGCAGCAAGATTGATGAGGATGGGGGTACTCCCAAGAATCCGCTACATCATGGAGGTTAGCATAATTTTTCTCATTGAATTTTCTCTATTCCATGTGCGTTCCATGTGCTAATTTTGTTTCAACTGTGTAATTAGGGAACTTGCTGTGACCTCCTTCTTGCACACATATTGGTCAATATGTTCTCTGCAATTTTTTAGGAGTCATTTCCCAAGGTCTGCTTTTTAGCATTGCTGCATCCAAGCAGTATCCATGTATACCACTCATGTGGGTCATCAGTGAATCAGTGAATGTGCAATAGTTTTTGATAGTCATTAGTTGTGTCTACCCTGTTGTGATTTTGAAGCACATAATGCTGTTTCTGTTTTCTCATGCTTGTGGTTATTGTTTTTCAGATGGATCACAATGTTGTTGCTGACTCGCTGAGGAATACCTTCTACCTGTCCTTATTGCTTTTGCACGTCATTCTCCTGCATGTGCACGTGCTATCATGGAATGTCCTCGGCCTGTCGACACTGTCATTAACTGCTTTGTTAAAACAAAAACCTTACTTTTGAAACTTATCATGGGCTTCCTTTCCATTGGTTGCTCTGTAAGTACCTAGTTGCAATTACAATGTAAACAATGAAGTGCACGTCATTCCCCTGCATGTGCACGTGCTACATAACAATGAAGTGAAAAAGATAGCAAAATTTCATCATGTACACCTTAAACGAGCTAAAGGAAGAGTCAGTGCCTAAACGAGTTAAACGAGTCAGCCCGGCCTAAACGAGTTAAACGAGTCAACGCGGCCTAAACGAGCTAAACGAGTAAATTGTTAAACAAGTTAACGAGTTATTTGGGTTAATCGAGTCGAGCTCGAGCTCAACTTTGTGTAGTTGAGTCGAGCTCAAGCTTGATATAAGAAGCTCGACTTGAGCTCGAGTCGAGTTCGAGCTCGAGTAATTTTAATCGAGTCGAGCTCGAGCTGGCCAAGCTCGGGCTCGGCTCGGCTCGTGTGCAGCCCTAGGTGTGGCTTGAAAGCTTCAACTCATGGGTGGTGGTCTTGAGCCTGTATACTAGAATTAAAGACTTGTTTGATTAGCTTAAGAATGCAAAGGTATTCTCCAAGATTGATCTGAGGATGGGTTATCATCAACTTTTGATATCGGAGGAACATGTTGTTAAGTCTGCCTTTCGAACTAGATATGGACATTATGAATTCAGGGTCATGCATTTTGGGTTGACCAATGCTCCCACAGCATTTATGGACCTTATGAATCGGGTTTCCCAAGACTATTTGGATCGGTTTGTTATTGTTTTTGTGGATGATATTTTGGTGTAATCAAATAGTGAGGCAGAACATAGATATCACTTAAGGAGTGTGTTGGGTATTTTGCACAAACATAAGTTATATGCTAAGTACTCAAAATGTGAATTTTGGTTAGAGAAAGTAAACTTCCTTAATCATGTGATCTCAAAAGATGGAGTTTCCGTCGATCCGGTTACGGTGTTGGTTGCACAGGACTGGAGGATGTCATGCAACGTAACTGAGGTAAGAAGCTTTTTGGGATTGATAGGATACTATCGCAGGTTTATACAAGACTTTTCAAAAATAGCTACGCCCATAACTAAACTATTAAGAAAAAGAGTGAAATTTGTTTGGAATGAAGAGTGCAAAAGGAGTTTTCAAACTCTGAAGGACAAGCTTACCACCACCTCCATTTTGATGCTTCCATCAGGTCATTCCGGATTTGTAGTGTACTCCGATGCATTGCTAATCGGTTATAGTTGTGTTGATGCAACATGATTGCGTAGTGGCTTATGCATCAAGACAGTTGAAAGAACATGAAAAACATTATCCCACTCATGATTTGGAATTGGGAGCGATAGTGTTCGCACTAAAGATATGAAGACACTATCTCTATGGGGCAATATTTGAGATGTTTACGGATCACAAGTCATTGAAGTATATATTCTCCCAAAAGGATCTCAATCTGAGACGAAGAAGATGGATTGAATACTTAAAGGATTACACTTTCAAAATATCATATCATCCAGGAAAGGCGAATGTAGTGGCTGATGCTTTGAGCAGACATGCTAAGGCAACGATGTGCAGTATGTTGACTCATTCTTGGGCATTGTCGCAAGATATGATAGCATGACTGTCTTACCTATGTGACGAGAATAAAGCAACAATGACGGCCTTGATATGATATCATTTGTTGGAAGAGTTTATCTTGAAGCATAAAGAAGATCCTGATTTTGCTAAAAATATAGAAAAAAGTAAGAAGACATATATATTCTCTTTGGTATCAAGATGAATATGGTTCATTGTGGTTTCGATAAAGATTGTGAGTCCCTAGAGATGAAGATATGAAACATCAGTTGCTTGATAAAGCTCACAAATCTAAATTTGCTATACATCCTAGCGGTACAAAGATGTTTCATGATATGAAACGAAATTTCTAGTGGCCTAAAATGAAGCGCGAAATTGCAGAATATGTGGCAAAATGCTTAGTTTGCCAGTGGTTTAAAGCAGAGCATCAAAGGCCAGGAGGCTTGTTGTAGAGTATTAATATTCCAATGTGAAAATAAGAGGATATTACAATGGATTTTATGGTTGGTTTGCCACACACTAGAAGACAATATGATACCATATAGGTGATTGTTGATCGACTTACAAAGTTCGCCCATTTTCTGCCAATCAGAATCAGTCAATCTTTGAAAAATTACAAAGTTATATGTTGGCGAGATAGTGAGATTGCATGAAGTGCCAAAGTCTAATATTACAGATCGAGATCCACGTTTTACCTCTAGGTTTCAAGGGCAATTACTAAAGGCTTTGGGTACTAAACTTAAGTTGAGCACAGTGTTCCACACTCAAACTGATGGGTAATCTAAGAGGACCATCTAGACAATAGAGGACATGTTGCATGCTTGTGTTTTGGAATAGAAAGGACAATGAGATAAACATGTGAAATTGGCAGAATTCGTTTGTAATAATAGTTACCACTCTAGTATCAGGATGGTGTCTTTTGAGGCCTTGTATGGAAGGTCATGCAGATCGCCAGCTTGTTGGATCGAATTTGGTGATGCCAAGATTGAAAACCCTTTGGTATTGCAACATTACACCGATCAAGTACAATTGATAAGGAAAAGATTGTTGACTGCTCAGAGTAGATAGAAAAGTTATGCCGACATTCGACATAGAGAGTTGATTTTTGAGGTTGGTGATCATGTGTTTTTAAAAATTTCTCATACTAAAGGCGTTTTTGGGTTTGGTATTACGGGAAAGTTGAACCTGAGGTTCATTGGACCTTTTGAGATATTAGAGAAGATTGGAGAGGTGGCATACAAATTGACACTACCACCTAATTTGAGTCATATTCATGACGTTTTCTATGTTTCCATGCTTCGAAAGTATGTACCAGATCCTACACATGTGATTGACTTCCAATGTATTCAAGTGCAAGATGATGGAAGAAAAACCTATTAGAATTTTGGATCAAAGAGAGAAAGTACTTCGCACCAAGAGAATTCCTCTAGTAAGAGTGGAATGGCAACACCATGGGTTGAAGGAGAGCACATGAGAACTCGAAGATGATATGCAAAAGAAATATCCACACTTATTCTTACATTGAGGTATGATTTAAATTTCGAGGACGAAATTTCATTTAGGGAGGATAAGATGTAACGTTAATCATTATTGCAGGTTGGATTTGGATCGGGGTCCAGAACTGGACCCCAACCTCACCCGCATGAGAGCCCAACTCGAGGGAAATCTTCTCCCTCGTCTTTCCTCTCGGTCTCCCTCTTTGTTGCCTCTCTTGTTGCAAGCGAACACCCAACGTAGAGAAGAAGAAGGTGGAGGTCTGTGCAGCGGCATGGAGGTAAGCTCGCAGGATTCTTCTTCTTTTTCCTCTCTTTTCTTTCTTCTCCTCCACCCTCTCTCGTTGTTTTGTCGCCTCTCCCTCTGTCCTGATTCTCCCTGTCGGGTCCTCCCCTTCCTCTCACACTCCTCACACGCCCTCTCTCTACTCACGCTCTCTCTATCAACACTCTCCCCTCTCAGTGAGTGCCCTCTCTCTGCCCGTCTCTCTCTCTCTCTCCTTCTCTGGCACATGCTCTCTCTCCCATTTCTATTTGTTTTCCCCCCTGACCCGATCCTTCTCCACTCTCCCTCAACCGAACACTCTCTACGATCTCTCTCTCTCTCTCTCTCTCTCTCTCTCTCTCTCTCTCTCCCTTGCGCCAATCACTTCTCCTTCACCCAAACCCTTTGTTTCCCTCTCTTTTTGTTGTCCATTGTTGTTTTCCCCTTTTTTGTGTGCTATCTCTCTTTCTCTCACTCCCATCCTCTCATGCCCTTTCCCACTTGTCTTCAGCATCCCTCACATATACAATGAGGCTCTTCTAACAACAGACCCCTCTCTTAAACCTCCTTGTCGTTGATATTCACTCTTTTGTGGTTGTTGGATTGGATTGCAGCTTAGGGACACGTCTTTCCCCTCATAACAGCGAATAGAAGGCATTGGTGGTGGCGGCATTGCATGATTTTTGCTGCTAAGGGATTAATCGAACATTGAGGTTGGTGTTGGGAACATTGCAGCAGTTTGGACATTAAGATTGGAGTGAGTGAGGCCTAATAGAGCTTAAATTATCCAAAATTTACTATTAGTGCATGTATAATTATTATTTGAGCATGTAAAACTCATGATTCGATGATTTAGAATGCATATTAGCGATGTTGCTATTTCGAGAAAAGTTTATGACTATTTTGATAATGACGAGGATCTACGTATATAATTGTCTTTTTAGCATGATGAGTTAATTCTCAAAGCGATTTGAAAACATGATAGAGATTTTGATGATGTTGAGAATGTTTAGAAAAGTTTTAGTGAGCTCAGGAAATATGTTTCTATTGATGTGCATGCACGTCGTTTGTTGGAAAAGAGTATGTATGTTAGGAATGCACCTCAACTAAGGAAGCAAGGGAGAAATATATTAGTGATTGGTTCAAATCGAAAGCACGGAACACAAATCATTTGGTCACAACTCTAGGAGTTGGAAAGAGACCTATTGGAGGGCTTGGGTCGATACTACCCATCGACACCCTCTTGAGGTGATAACCTATGCCTCAATGATTCTATTCTATATTTGTATAGATTGTAAAGCGAAACAAGTAGAAATCTTATCGTTTGACTTTGTTTGCAGGTACACCGGCACGTCATGTAGACCTTGAGCAATGAGATTCGAAGCTTAAGGCAATTTGGCGACGCACGTCAGGTATAGCGGCATTTTAGGCAAATCTCTGCCTGGGGCCAACTTTTGAATGTGTGTTTTCAAGATCGTTGGATCCTATGATTGTGATGTGATTGAATGATTGTGATGTGATTGAATGAATGTATGCATGAGATTGACTGGTTATGTGATTATTAAAATTACTACACAACTTCATTTGCATGCTAGAAATGATAAGTGTTTAGGACAGATGAGGTGGAGTATCAAGTCGAGTATCTCCTCGATCCCGATTGTGCATTAGAAAGTATCATAGAATAATAATTGTATAAGACAACTAAGAGCCAATCACGGATCGAAACTACTATCCAAGGTTCGGATAAGTTTTGAAAGATGTGATTGACGTGTTGAATGATGTGAATGTTGCAACATATTTTATATGCATTGTTGTGGGCATGATGCAAATGAATGAAATTGAAAGATAGTTGTACTAGTATTGGTATGACGGCTAGCTAAAAATGTTAACTATATATGTAGCCCTCATGTTGAGGTAATTAGAGGTATGAGTGCAGTCGTGAAGTGAACCAACTTCGTGAGCTAGCCGGTCATTTTGTGAATGTGCTTTCATAATGATAAGTAAGAAAGAATAAGAGATGAGAGACCAGTGGGTTGTGGCTATTTGTTTGGGAGATGTCCCGCCTTCGCCACTAATCTCGCCTGCTCGGAGCATAGGCGGTGCAAAGCCCCAGGGTACCGGTTGTGTGATGTGAATGGATCCATATCGTTTCGGGCCACCACGGGGGTTATCTCTCGACTGTATGTCATCTGTGGTGTGAACATGTTTGTGTTTTGCACCCACAAGAACTATCAATTCACTAAAGCTAATGTAAATAAAAAAAATGTGAATAAAGTGTATATAAATGAAGTGTGTGATTGTCAAATGTGTTTAGTCTGGCCATTGAGTGGCCTTTACATGTCATGGTATATGTAAGGGGCTTCCATGACAAGTCATGTGAATGTATGCCCTATCGTGACATGATAGTGATTTGCTTTCATATTTGTTATGTCTCATATTTGAGCCCTTACCTTAGAGGGTTAGGGATTTATCTGGCTTGTTGCCATACTGCGAAGGCTAAGCCTTCAGTTGTCTTTCTTTTTCAGGTTTTGGCAGACCCAGTGCAATAGGTTGATCAGATGAGTCTATTCGCATCCTACTGGGGAGGTTTTGGGTCTATTGTAGTGCCGGCGCATTTTGTTTTGGTCATATGTATTATTGAGAAGTATGATGTCATTTTTGTGTGAACTAAAAATTGTTATATAAATGAAAGTTTGCCCCATTGTTTTGAATTGCATAGTTCATTTCCTTTTGAATTGATGCATCGTCGCACCTCAATGTTTTGTGTTTTAACAAAAAAAAGAAAAATATTTGAGGTCAAAGGGTTGGGGTGTGACAGATAATGGTCGATGTGTGAGTCTAGTACTAGCATGTGTTGCATATGACACCTTGTAGTGGCTATTGGTTGTTCTCTTGGGCTTTGTAACAAAATTTTGTATGAAAATACTAATGGTGCCTGAGGCACCACTTGTGTAGTGCCCATAGTGAATTGATAAGAGAAACTTAATTGTGGATGCAAGCATGTGATATATATATATATATACATAGTTGTCTTGTACAATGCATATTGTTATCTGTTTCGTATTATGATTGTATGCATAAGTTGATGAATATTGACATGATTAGTTACTTGATGTAGTTACATTTCATAGCTACGTATATCCTTTGCTTTAAACATGGTTACCTAATTTGAGTTGGATTACAAGTATGTAGATTATAACATGGTAAACCTAAGATAGTTGCCTACTGAGGACTTTCAAATTCTCACCCCAATATCTTTTCAAGTGATTGGGGATAGAGGAGAGTGGTGACATGGCTGCTACATTGTTGTGATACTCTGATGATGCCAATGTTGATGTTAAAATTTTAGGACTTGGATGTCAGAAACTTTATTTCTTTGTTTTTTTATTATGCAGGGTCGAACTTATTAGCTATGTTCACTTTATTTTGTTGGTGTAGTTGTGACTAGTAAGATGTAATGACTACTAAATGCTTTAAGAGATAAAGGTTGTTGTTTATTTTCACACACTATGTTTCAAAAAAATATATATGCCTTAAAATTTTCGGGTCATTCCAAGCATGCCTTCGACCATCACTACATTATTATGCTTCTAAAAGTCCTCAATCGTTTGATTTGTATATGGTTTCAAGTTCTACTTTGTCCTCCCTCCATGTTGGCAACTCCATAATTTGATTAGTTGTTGACTGGAATTGTGATTGTAATGGAAAGGCCTTACTTTCTCCACCATTTTGATATGCTAGGTCATATACTTGTTTGCAAACAAGTATATGACTATGGCATTGATATTGTTTGCCAACAACAAGTTTATATTCATCAATGATCTCTACTTAAGTCATTAAATGACTCATTTGACTTTAAGGCATGGACTAACTGCAAAAGCATGGTACTTTCTTGGATTTATAATCCTCTCAAAGGGATGTTACAACCAAAATTATCTTTGTTGGTGTTGATGCCCAAGTGTAGCAAGAATTGCATGAGCAATTGCTGAATGGTTCCCATACATTCCAATTGGATTTTCCATTATGTGACCTAGAATGATAACTTACTCATTTCTACTTCTTGTACTAAAATGAAATTATTTTGGGATGAGTTGGGTGCATTGATAATGTTACCCTCTTGAATGGTCCCCATACATTCCAATTGGAATGTTCCTTTGCCACAACCTTGAAGGATAACTTATTCATTTATGCATTTTGTACCAAAATGAAATTATTTTGGGATGAGATTGGTGCATTGAAAATGTTACCTTCTTATTCACGTGGCTCTTCAATATCTTTATGTATTTATAGAGGAAGTAAGAATCCTAGTCAATTCTTTATGGGATTAAAAGACTCATATGCAAGAACTCAAAGTAATTCAAAGTAATTTATTGACTATACATCTTTTACCCTCAAATAATAAAGCCTACAATATGCTTTTTTAAGAAGAATGATATACCATCATCCTCTATGGATGAGGATATTATGACAATGGTTAGTTAAAAATATTATTTAAATGCAGATTTTGTGGCAAAGTAAGATATACTAAATTGTTTGAAGGCTTGCATCTAGCAATCATTTCAAAGGAAACGAATTATCAAAATGTAACCATTATGACAAACTTGAACACATCTAAGGCAAATCCTACCAAATTTGTGGATTCTCGCCTCATACCAATTCATCTTTCAACTACCATGAATTAATATGTAATGCTTCTCCAATACTAACCAAGCTACTATCATACCAATGATTGCTTCTTATCTGCAGTCAACAATAGCTTTGCCTTTAGTTTATCAGTTTACCATGGATCAGTATCAATGAATCTTGTCTTTTACTGCATCAAGTAAACCAAATCTAAGAGTCAACATGCAGGTACTTCTCTACCTCTTTGTTCATTTTCTTTCTCTAGTTGTCTTGATACTGGAGCTATAGCTCTGACGCCTTCCTATGGTAGGGTGGACAGTGTCCACCTCCGGACCTATGATGCCACTGCATGAAGAAAACCTGATGGTGGGGGCATCTCACCTTCTTTCGCTGTTTTGCATTAATGAAGAGGAATAGAAGACATATAAATGTCTGTGTGAGATTGATTGATTATGAGATAACTGTTTTTAAAATGTTACGTGATGACATATGCATGCTAGAAGTTTTAACTGCATAGGACAACTTAGGCGGGGTATCAAATTGAGTACCTCCTCAACCTCGATTGTGCATTAGTGAGCTTCTTAGCATGATATTTGCTTAGAACAACTATGATCCAATCACATATCAAGATTACTCTTCATGGTTTGGCTAAGTTTCCATATGAAGTCATTGTTATGGTTTGGTTGTTGTGATTGTTATGTGATTTTTATCTACTTTGCCACTGGGATTGCTTGATTGAATAGACTTAACAAGTAGAAGTATCTACAGAGAGTGGTTTGGCTAGCCAAGAGTATTGATTGAATATATGACATTCTTACGGAGGCAGTTTGGGGTCTACACTCATAAAGTGAACAAACCTTGAGTGCTAGCCAATTATAATGTGTTTTAATAATAATAAATTGAGCTCCATTTTGATCGTTGTGTCGTCAAACCTCGATGTGTTATGTCGAAAAAAAAAAGAAATCAGGTAAAAAGTCAAAGTGTCTCAGGAGCTATCAATCACATGTGTGGATCTCTATCATTATTTTCAAAAAAAACCTAAAAATACTTTTGGTTCTAAGCTAACCAAATTTCAAAATTGATTCACCAAGCCATCAACCACATTGAAGGCGAAGTTTTATATTCATCTTGTTCTTCACAATGTCTTATTTGTTTCCCTTCTTTGTAGTTAAACCTCATTCCTTTCCTAAATGTTTTGAGCATATCATTCTAATGTCATTTTCATCATGCATCTTGTTGCATGCAAACCCTAAGGACAGAAGAGATGTTTGGATTGGTTATGGCTTGCTTTAAACTTTATTTTCTTGAAGATAATGAGACACCAGTTGTGGCTGATTTTTTAAATAATGACATGGATTCTTGGAATATGTGGTTTGGACATGTTTCAAGATATTTAAAGACACTTGGTAATGTTGTTCATAACATCAATAAACTTGTTCATGTGTAAGTTTACTAGGTTGCTTTTCTCACTAGTAACTAAATGATATCTTTAACGTTATTCACTTTGAAATATGGGGTGAATACCACTTGACATCTTTTGTTGAGCACATTCATTTTTTTACTATTGTTGATGATTTACAAAAGCTCTGGGATACACTTAATGCAAAACAAATCTCAAGTACAATGCAACTTAAAATGACTGTAAGGTTTGTGGAAGGACATTTTCAAAACTAGGTCAAGTTTTCCCAATCTGACAATAATTCTAAATTATTTTCAAATGATATTCGCATTCACTTAGAAAATAATAAAATAATACATTTTTCATCAACATTCTTGTATTGGGACATCCCCTATGATTGATGAATGCAAACACCACCATTTATCTGAAGTTTTTAGGCAAATTTTCCATCCAATTTTTGAGACAAATGTGCTTTTAACGTTGTCTATTTTAATCAAGTATATTCTTACATGATCCTCATAAAAAAACCCTTTAAAAAATCCACATGAAATTTTTTCCAAACGCCTTATTCAATATGTCAATCTCAAAGTGTTAGTATGCATTTGCTTAGTTGACTATGCACATCTCAATAAGCTTGATCTCTAGCAAAAATATGTATATTTATTGAGCACAATTTGGACCAAAAGGATACAATGTCTTTGACTTTGAAACTAATTCCAGTTTTATTAGTTGAGTTGCCATGTTTCATGAATTTTTTTTCTCATTTCATGACTAAAATTTTTTTAATGATTTTTCACAATGTTTTCATGGTGTCATCTTATCCAAACCCTTTGATGATATCATTAAAAAACATCCTTACACCTTTGGATGTCAATGTGGGCAACCCAAATTCAAATATTAATTTGGACCCCTTCCACCAATTGGGATATGGTTGACTATGAGATAAGACCAGCAACTCATAGATCTTCTTGACCACAAACTAGATTTTGTTATTTTCTTGACTATGATTGCAACCAAGTTAAACTTTATGTTCTTCTATCACCATTATCTCCCCATCCCACTCGCCATACTATTTTAAATTATCTTCATTTTTCTTGTCTCTCTAATTCTCACATAATTTCTTAGCAAACATACCTACACTTGAAGTCCAAAAGGTCATTTTGTAGCAATCAAAGATCGTAAAAGAAAGGCTGTCATAAATGTTCAATTAAAGGATCAACAATGAAACAACACTTGGACTTCATACACTTGTCCCTAGATAAACATGTCATCAGTTTAAATGGGTCTAAAAAATCAAGTACGATTGTGATGGGAGCATAAGATGATACAAGGTGTGGCTTGCAGCATAGGGATATGCTAAACAAGACAAATTAGATGAAGGATGGCACCTTTACTATTGTTTCCAAGTTGCTAACTATGTATTGCCTTCTTTATTTTGCTACTTTTAAAAGCTGGCCCCTCAACAAGCTTGATGTCAAACCATGCATTTCTTTTGCTATTTTTCTCCCATGTATGTTGACTTTATAAAGCATTATATAGCTTAAAACAAGCATTGTGGTTGTTTCCCTGTGTCTAGAGTTTGTATAGTCATTTGCTTTGTTATGTACTTCCTTTGTTTATGTTGAGTCTTTGGTTTATGCTTGAGTATTTACCTGCGATGAAGCACCCTCCAATCCGGTCCCAAGTGTATGTAGTGGGATTCTTTGTTTTGGTTGGTTGGCAGGAATCTTGCGGCTTCAACCAACCCTATGTAAGCAAGTTGATATTATTCTTCTTTCTTACCTCCCTTGTGATATACAAGTTTTTCAATAAAAATACATTGTAAGTTTTCTTTATTCACACTTTGTTTATGCACTTTACTTTTCAAATGATCTCTGAACCCTTTGCGATTGTTTAAGGCGAAAGGCGTGAGGTGCTTATTGTGCCGCAAGGATTGAAGTTGTCAGCCCGTGACAACTGGTATCAAAGTCTCATTCGCATATCTGGCAAGGTAGGATGAAGTGAATTAAGTCACTATAGAGGTAGCTAGAGGTAGCCAATGGTTAGCTGCAATTGTTGGCGGCATGGCGGGAGATCAAACAGGTTCACTGCTGAAGGTGGACCTCTGACTTGTCTACATAGAAATCAGGGAATTGGTGCTGCGATGTCAAGCACATCAGTGGAAGCTCGACTAGTTGTTGTCGAGATGGCAATTGATGTTCAACAACTCGATGTCAAAAGCGGCTAGAGGGTTTGAGGATTACAATGTTGGGATAAATTAGAATTTGGAACAGATGAACTCAATGTTGGAGGATGCTATGTCACACATTTCTGCCTTGGAGGACGCTTTGGCATGCCACCTTGGAGGATGAGGTACAAGTCCTCAAGGTTCACAATAGGTCCTTGGAGAATCGGTTCACTTTCTTGGGTGAAGTTGGAGGTGTTGGTGTGGCACCTCGATTGAAAGTCCCTTAACCAAAGAGATACAATAGAACTCGAGATGTTAAAGAGTTCGAGAACTTCCTCTATCATGTGGAGAAGTTTTTCAGGGTAAACTGAATCTTCGATGATGACACGAAGATTTTCATGGCAACAATTTTCTTGGGGGACAATGCCATATTTTGATGGTGTCAAAGGAAAAGTGATATGGAAAAAGACCTATGTGTCGTTGATAGTTGGGAAGGATTTAAGCAAGATATGCGTAACTTCTTTTGCCCAAGAATACTGAGTACACAACCAAACGAAAGCTCAAGGACTTGAAACAGATAAGTTCAATCCATGACTATGTAAAAGCCTTTTCAAGGAAGATGCTAGAGATTACAAGTATGTCAGATGAAGATAGACTTTTCAACTTCATGAACGGTTTATAGTCATGAATGGAACAAGAACTTTGTCGACAAGACCCAAAAGATTTGAGTAGTGCTCTTGCAGCTGCCAAGCGGTTGATCAACACAAATAGACGGCACAAGTTTAAATATAAGCCCTTCAACGGGTGCAAAGAAAGGTGGGAACACTAACAACAATGGTGATAGTAATAGTAGGAGGACTAGGCAGCAAGACAAAGGAACTAATAGTTTGACTATCCAGAGAAGCGCTGGTGGAAATGGACGAAATAATAACAACCTCAAATCTTACCATTCACATGAACAATCATTGAAATGTTGGCACTGTAGTGGCCTCCATCTCTCGTTTAGATGCACAAACCAAGGAAACAACCAAGCAAGTTCTTCAAAACAATCGGCTAATGCGGTACAAAGTGAAGAAGAGGAAGGCCCAAAATAATGGGTGCTCTCTAATTTCTGAATGCTTTGAAAAGAACGGCAAAAGCAGAGGTGACAGCGACACCTTTCAATGGTCTCATGCATCTAGACATCCTGGTAAATGGAAAGCCCACGATGGCTATGGTGGATATGAGTGCAATGCATAACTTCGTCTCGGATAAAAAAGCAATGAGATTAGGCCTCACCCTCGAGAAGGAAGAGTTATGCATGAAGGCTCTGAACTTAGAGGCAAAGTCCATCCGCGGAGTAGCCTAAGATATGACCGTGAAAATTAAAAGTTGGTCAGGTAAAGCCAGCTTATCGGTGGTCCCGATGGATAATTTTGAAATTATTCTAGGAATGAATTTCCTTAGTGTTGCGAAGATTGTTCTGATGCCGCACTTGCATAGTATTGTTATTATGGATGAGAAGTACCCCCACATGGTCCTTAGAGGAATTTATAGGGGCAAAGTTTGCGGAAATCCATAGATGGTTGCCACCTCATCATGAGGTAGATCATGTCACAAAACTCTTTTCTAGTGCCAAACCCTTGGCGATGACACCCTATAGGATGGGCCCTGATGAGTTGAAGGAGCTTCATCGATAACTAGATGAGGTGCTTGCTAGATGCATAATGAGACCCTCCAAAGCTCCTTTTGGTGCACTAGTGTTGTTTCAAGCAAAACATGATAGCTCTAAAAGATTATGTGTGGATTATAGAGCATTGAACAAAGTAATGGTGAAGAACAAATATCTCTTACCTTTGATTGCGGATCTTTTCGATCAGCTTGGGGGAGCATGAGTATTTTTCAAGTTGGATCTTCGATCAAGATATTGGCAAGTTTAGATTGTTGATGGTGACGAGCCAAAGACAATTTATGTCACTTACTACAGTGTGGCAACCTTTTTGAATTTGATGAACAAGATATTCTACCCATACTTAGATAAATTTATGGTGGTCTATCTTGAAGATATTGTAGTGTACAACAGCTCTATGGACAGTGTTCGAGGTGTTGAAGGAAAATGAACTCTATGTGAAGCGTGAAAAGTGTTTATTTGGACAACAAGAAATCAGCTTCCTTGGTCATATTGTGGGAAACAGTTAGTTATGGATGGACATAGAAAAGGTAAGAACTATTTAGGACTAGAAACTGCCAACCAATGTGCAAGAGTTGCATTCATTTCTCGGCTTGGGGAACTACTATCAGCGATTCATTGAAGAGTATTCTTTGATAGCAGTGCCCCTTATTGATTTATTGAAGAAGAACTGAACTTGGGCTTAAGAAAACTTGCAGGAGATGTCTTTGATTGCTTGAAGAGGGTCTTGACGCAGGAGTCAATGGTCAAGTTACCCAACCACACCAAGAAGTTTTAACTTCACACTGATACTTCGCATTTTGCCTTAGCAGAGTGTTGATGCAGGAAGGTCACCCGGTTACTTACAAAAATAATAAGCTTAAAGACACTGAGTGGTGCTCCTCTGTGCATAAAAGAGAAAAGACAACAATTGTCCACTGCCTACGCATATGGAGGCATTACTTGTTGGGAGCTCAGTTTGTGGTGAAAAACAGATAATGTAGCCACAAGCTACTTCTAGACCCAAAAAAAGCTGACCCCGAAGCAGTCCCAGTGGCAGAAGTTCTTTATGGAATTTGTCTTTGTCTTAGAGTACAAGGTAGGAAGGAGTAATGTCGTAGCCGACACGCTAAGTTAGAAGGTGGAGCTAACAACTACTCGGACGGAGACATCTAAAGCACAGTTTGAAGGTGCTCTTATCGGACGGATTTGAGAAGGCATGAAGCAGAACCCTACGACTAAGCATTTGGTCACGGTTGCTAAGGCGGGAAAGACGCGGTGATTCTAGCTGCGTGATGGACTTTTGATAACAAAGGACAAACGCATGTTTGTGCTTAGGTGGAGCAGCCTTCGACAGGAGTTGCTGAATGAATGCCCCATGACACATTGTGGATAGGCCATCCTAGCCAGGAGCAGACATTGACGCTCTTTGAATGTGGTTATTATTAACCACAAATGTGAGACAATGTTGAGGCGTATGTGAAGACTTGCTTGATTTGCCAGCAAGACAAGAGGACAAACTAAAAGATTGCTGACCTCTTGGAGCCTCTCCCTATTTCAAAATGTCCATGGGAATGCCTCTCCATGAACTTCATCGTCAGCTTGTCCAAAGTTGATGGCTTTAGCTCCATCCTTGTGGTTGTAGATAGATTTCGAATTATGCCACCTTCATCCTGTGAAAAAAATGGTGGAATTGTTTGTGAAGCACATAATGAAACATCGGGGTGTGTCGAAAAGCATTGTAAGTGATCATGACGCCCACTTTATAGGAAAGTTTTGGTGCAAAATATTTTTCTTGGTGGGTTCCAACTTGCTATTCTCAATAAATTTTCACCTGCAAACTGACGGCCAAATTGAACGTATCAACGTCTTATTGGAACAATATCTTCAACACTATATTAGTGCAAATCAAAAGAATTTGGAGAAATTGCTTGATGTTGCCTAATTTTGATATAACTTACAAAAGAACGAATCTTCTAGGCATAGTCCATTCGAGATAGCTATCGGGGCAGCAACCGTTGATGTCGCATAACCTTGCTGTTCAGGAGAAGGGACGACCTACCTTCGCCTATCAGTTTGTCTGTGACTAGTAGGAACAAATGGAATGACCAACGTGTTCTTGCATAAGGTCGTCAAAAAGATGAAGAAATTTGCAGATTGGACTCGAAGGTATAGAGAATTCCAAGTGGGAGACCAAATCCTTGTGAAGTTTTACCCTGACTGCACGGCCATCTTCCGTAGCCGACATTGGGCATTAATCTACAAATATAAGGAACATTTCATAGTGCTAAAGAGGAGCGGAAAGCTGGCATACAAGCTAAACCTGCCATCAAACTTTAAGGTGCATTCAGTGTTTCACGTTTGTAACATGAAGCCCTTTTATTTTGATGATGAAGACCCCGATAGAAGCATCTCAAAACGAGACCCAATCGTTGAGCGAGCCCCACCGATCAAGTGAGCAGCAGACTACTATAGCAGATAGAGCAGATTCTTTGGCACAAAACAAACTATCTAAGCGAGCCGAAGAAGTACCAAGTGAAGTGGATAGACGAGCAGAACCCAACCTGAGAGTATGCATTCCACATCAAGCAGCGCTACCCGCTGGAGGTCAAAGCCTTCCATGAAGCAACTGGAACTGAGGATGGCACATGATTTGAAGGGGGGAGCCTATTCCCCTCTATCTAGAGTCTGTACAACTCTTTGCTTTGTTATGTACTTATTTTCTTTATGTTGAGTTTTTGGTTTATGCTTGAGTGTTCACTTGTGACGGAGCACCCTCCAAGCTATTCTCAAGTGTATGTAATGAGATTTTTTATTTTAGGTGGTCGGCAAGAATCTTGTAAACGGCTTCGATCTACCCTATGTAAGCAAGTTGAGATTGTTCTTATTTCTTACTTCCCTCGTGATATACAAGCTTTTCAATAAAAATACATTGTGAGTTTACTCTATTCATACTTTGTGTTCTTTATGCACTTTGCTTTTCAAATGATCTCTACACCACTTTCGATTGTTGAAGGTAGACAACATAAGGTACTTGTCGTGCCGCACAAACTGAAGTTGTGAACACATGACAATGATAGTAGTTTGCCAAATGCTCTAATACACTCAATCATATTTAGTCTACTCAAACTTAAGTAGACTAATTTTTTTCTTCAAGAAACATGGGAGAAAAAAATGGTCATTCTTGTATATGGCGATGACATAATCATCATAGGCAATGATGATTCTGACATATTATCAAGATGGAGTAATTTTAAAAAAATGTTTTGTATCAAAGATTGGCAAAGCTAAAATACTTCCTTAAAATAGAAGTAGTCCAACTAAAGCAAGGGATACTTCTCAATCAAAGGAAATATTTTAGGAAACAAATCTTTTGAACTCTAACCAACACTATTCTTAGGGAGCAGCAAAAGAGGACAATGAACACAAATTGCTTGTAATTGCTGACATTCAATAGAAACTTTTTGTTCGACTTGTATATTTGACCATTACAAGATTCGTCGTCACATGAACGGGCATCTTCTAAGCCAATTTATGCAAACCAGCAACAATGGAATGCAACTACCAAATCACTAAGGTATTTAAAGGGAGCTCTTGGACAAAGCATTACATTCAAAGTCCTTGAAATTGAATTGTTATGTTGACTGAGATTGGGCAACCAGTCATGTTTCAAGTAAATGGTCAATGAGGCATTGCACTATTTGAGGAGAAAATCTTATCTTATGGAGAACATAGAGCCAAAATATGGTGTCATAATCATCTATTAAGCTAAACATAGAAGTTCACCAACAAAGATAAGTGAAGTATTATGATTGACTTATCTTCTTAAGGATCTTGGATAATGTGAGCAAAAATCTTCAACTATGTTGTATTTGTGATAGTCGAGCAGCTATGCGTGCAGCAACAAAACAAAACACAGTTTTTCACGAGTATACCAAATGTACAAGCTAGTATCATATGAATTAAATACATACAGAGCATAAAGCAAAGGAAGTTAATTCAAATATATTACTGATAAGCTAAGGTCACTTAACTTGGTGCACCCAACTTAAGTGGGAACAATAAAGAACAATTTGGGGTATGGATTTCTGATTACCACAAAGGAAATATCATCCTTTCATAACCATCAAGATCATCATTATTTCAATCAAATTAAAGTGTATCCAATGAAGACTGACAAGATTTCAATCATAAAAACATTTCTAAGATTATCATTTATAACCATCCATATATTGACATTATATTTGTGAAATTATGAGAGACGTAGAATCGCTCCTTGTTAGTTTACCACATCACCCTTTGGCAAAATTTCATTTTTGAAATAACAAGTAAACCCTTGCTGCACAAGAATTTTCCTTGTACATCTCAATAATGGGGATTCCCCTTCCCAATGGTTATCATTCTTCCCATGTACCAAGTAAATGACTAGTTCATTATTTTGGAGTCGAATCTCCCTTCTACACTAACGCCCTATTTGGTTGGAGGGAAAGGGAGTGAAATGGAGGGATTGAGTAATCTCTCCTTTGTTTGGTTAACTAATTAGAAAAGAGAGAAAGGGAGGGAAATGAAGAAAGTTTGTTTGGCTACGAGGGGATGGAAAGGAAGAAAGTTTGTTTGGCTACGAGGGGAAGGAAAGGAAAGGAGAGTGCAGTGTAAATCCAATCCCTCCAAAATTATTTTGGAGGGATTGAGAAGGAAAGGAAGGGAAAGGGATGGATTGAGCATTCCATTCATTTCCATTTCTTTTCTCTTCCCTTCCCTTTCCTTTTCATCCCTCCCTTTCCCTCCAACCAAACAGGTGAGATGATCATCTAAGTGAAATGTCAAGTGCATGTTTTTCTTGTGTTAGTTAGCCACTAATTATGTTCTGAATGTTCAATAAATTATTTTTTGCATCTTCCAAGGAAGCATAATTCATTTTGCCACTTTCTTGCGTTTTTTTCCTTTTTGAGAATGTTTAGCACTCATGTTGCTTGGATGTTAAAGTCATGAAGCACACTATTTTTACTCACTTTTACTCATGTAATGATTTGATGTTTTGCATATCTTTGAATCTGGGCTTCATTTGAAGATTATCATTTCCTTTGCATTAGGTGAATTAAATTTCTCCACAATAGGCATACTTCTGGCAGCTACTTGATGTGTGGTGCTCACCTCCAGCCTACATTCAATGAACTTCTTCCAGCTTATGAAGTCAAGGCATCTTCTGCAACCCATTTCCTCCATCACCTAGGCCCCATTTGTTCTTGATTTAGTTTATAAGATTGTTAACTTTACATTTCTTCATTTTAGTTTATTTATGAGGTATCTGTTTTTCATCGTACTATGTATTGGTGCAGAGAAATTATTGGCTCTGTCATTGATTCAAATGACGTTTGCGGCAACTTATAGTGGTAACCAACTTTTTATTAAGTCCCATACATATAACTTCACATTTGCATAAGGGGCAAGTTCAAATGGCAGCATAAAAGGATCCCACGCCCTTCCTTTCCACGTGGCATTTAGTGCATACCGGTCACGTGCACACTCACCAAAATGCCCTCAATAAAGTTAAAAAAATGGACTTTCAAGTGGACAAAAAAGACAATAGGAAAACGTTTAAGGTATAAAAAATTCTAAACTACTCAACCCCCTTTCCTTTTTTTTTTCTTTGCATGCATGCATATTTGTTGTGTGAACACAACTAAGGGTGGGTGTCGAGCCGGGCCGACCCGGTTGAGCCTGGTTGGGCCCGGGCCCGGGCCAGGATTTTTCAGGCCCGGGCCCGATAGGCCGGCCCGGCCCGGTTCGGCCCATTTAAGTTTAAAATATATATATATTTTTTAATTTTTTATTTTAATAATATATATTTATTATTAATAAATATATTTTATATTTAAAAACATTATTTTATGATTAAAAAATGTTTTTTATTTTTAAATGGGCCGGGTCCGAACCGGATTGAACCGGCCTTTACCGGGCCGGGCCGGCCCGATGTCCACCCCTAAACATAACTCGGTCTCCATCTGGTGGGCCCACATATCATTAACGGAGGCATCCTTTATGCTGTCCCTTCATAGGAAAGTCCACCCTTCTCATCCCTAAGGTTTTTGTTATCTAAAGTGGATCTCAAATGTGTAGCTGTGAAACTTTCTTTTTACTTCAGCCATGGATTTCACCTAGTACATAGCACATGGATTTGAGATCTTGCCCCCAAGTCACCCCCTATGTTTGATAGCTTTGGATTTGAAACCCATGGCTACTGCAAAATTTATGGTTTGTATTATGCAAGGTGGATCTCAAATGTGTAGTTGTGAAATTTACTTTTTTCTTCAACCATGTATTCCACCAAAATAAAATTTGATATCATCACCCCCCTCCCCACAAAAAAAAAGTTGTTCGTTCACATGCAAGTCACCCCCTATGTTTGATAGCATTGGAATTGAGACCCATGGCTACTGCAAAATTTATGGCTTTTATTTTGCAATGTGGATCTCAAATGTGTAGTAGTGAAATTTACTTTTTGATTCAGCCATGGATTAGCTATCAGCTTTATATATCAAATTTGATGCCATCAAACACAGCTCAAGTGTCCTTTGGCCACTTCACGTATACAAATTTTTTTTAAAAGGGTGAAGCATTTTGACACTTTCTAAAGAACATTTGACAGTAGGAACACTAACATAGTGCTTTATGAATCAGACTCCAAGATATGGGTAAATTCATAGAACATTAGATACAAATCCATAAATTTTTATGACAGATTCATTAAACATATATGTTCTTGTTATCAAACACCCTCTGCATGATTTGCCTTTCAGCTATTCAAGGTTTAGGGTGGCACTTGCCCATGAATCAGAAGTTGCTCCAACACCATAGAATACTCTGTATCTTTCCCGTTCAATTCCGGAGCGTGAAAGAATAAGAACGTGACATGTTTCAAACACATAGGGTTGGTTTAAAACTTTACCGCCATGAGCGAAGATGTAAGAGTGAAGCAGTCGCGAAGAAAGCAAAAATATTGCGCTTACTTTCGCTACCATGTTAAAAAGTAAGATCGTATTTCAAATTTTCATTTCTTGAGCCGATGATTACCAAGAGGCTACCTTCCGACCCAACCTTCCTCTGACGCCGGCGTGGCAAACCAGGAGAGAGGTCGACCTGCGACGGCCGACAGTCTGGTGCGGGAGAGGAATGAGCCTAAAGTGGCTAAGAGAAAGGCACCATTTCTTCCTCCGAGTTATCTCTCTTTCTGCTCCCCTCTTGTTTCTTCGTAAATCCGGGCGTATTCGGCCTGGAAGGCAGATATCGCTTGCCAGAAAGAAAGAAAGAGCTAAAGGTAACCATCGTCTGTGACGGCGCAATCTCGTGGGCTATATGTTCGAACGATAGGGCCTTGAAGGGAAAAGGAATAGCCGAAAGGTATGTTTGGTAAAACACTAAAACGTTCTTGATATTCATAGATGCTTTTTAGTGAACGTGATAACCGGGATGATAACAGCCATAAACCTTGAAAAATTGGTTTCAAATCCCCCAATCCCCACCACCATCAAAAAGAAAAGGAAAAGGAAAAGAAGCTGGAGATCATGAGGGATTTTCACCAGCAATTTTCTCTTTGGTGCGGAAAATATTTTTTAACATTTATCCTATATGGACGCATTAAGTGCAAATTCTTAAAGACGATAAAAAATTGATCGTATGAGTTTTCATCATTCTATGATACGAGTGTTTCGCTGTATACTATTATGCCTATGCACATGTACTGTTTGTTGAAACGACAATAATGGTATAGAGATACCGCGCCAGCAGGTGCCTTTTGCACACTCAAACACAAAATTAAAGGACAGCGGATTCTTAATTCTCTAATATATATGTTTGTGACAATGAAGGTTCTTTTTCTACGCAAAGTTATACACACACACACACACACACACACACACACATATGTATATATATATTTAAGGGTGAATGTTAAATTCATCGTGAAAGACATTCTTGCATTACACATTTACAGTAAACCATAACATTTAGGCTGCTTTCATGAACTAAAAAGTAGACCTTTAGTGGTTTTTTGTATGCAAACTTAAGTCTGTCGTCCAAAATAAAAAATTTTCAAGTTCTCTCACCATTAAATTGTTTCAAGATGTCAGGGATTAGGTAATCCATGATGAAAACTTATTTACTTTGATTCAGATTTAAGTATTGGAAGTAATTTAGGTGGTCAATTTTGATTATTTCTAATAAAAGATGCATGTTATAGGTGGCGCATAGTTGTTCTTTGTGGTCTGTATTTGTTTTTACTGGCTTATCCAATTCACAGAAAATTTTAATGTTTTTCCTCAATTTTTCTATTATTCTTTTGCTTTTTTATTTTTTGTAATTTTATATTCAAAAATTAAACTTGAGACTTTTTATGTTGCTTACGTTATGTTACATCCATATCTAACTATGGCCTTCAAGGTTGGGGGTTACATGATGGGTTTAACAACATTCGTCCCCCCCTTTCTCAAAAAGTAACATTAGGCGTAGAACCCTGTGTGCTATCAATCAAATTAATAGATGATTCATACTCAATGTATACATAAAGCATGATGATCTGACTACTGTGAACAAAATTAGATCCTAAAAATTATTGTCATACAACCTTAGTTGTGAAAATCTGGACTAGTTGGCCAATTAGTCCAACCAGTTTGTTGACTCAGGTATCAACTGAACTGTGTTTCAGATCAACAACTAGTTGGTCAAACTAGTCAATGACTCAATTAGTTGGTTTGGTCAGCCAACTAATTCTTGTCTTATAAATATAAATGTACATTGTTTATGTAGATATATATGCTTTTGTATTTGTTTCCATATAAACATATGCATTTATTTATTTGTAGTCAATCGGTTTAGACCAAGTTGGAAGACCGACTAGTCCAATTAGTCTTTTTATGGTCTTGAGTGAGCTGTGCCCACTCCTGATTTCGACAACTTATTGTACGACTTATACAGATCTTTGTATCTGTCTTCTCATAAATGTGCATTGTCGAGCATTTAATGAGGAGAGAAGTAGAAAAAGTTGTTTGAGTTGTTCTAAATGTCTGCTAGTTAGTTGTCTGAATTTAGTTAATCCTATAGATAGATCCTAACAATTATATGAAATTAGATCTTGACAACTCCTACGTGAAACATTCCTGACTTCTCTCTGCTTCTCACTCTTCAATTTGAATGTTTAATTGTGAAAGAGATAACAAGAAAAGTTAGGGTCAATTGTGTCTTCAGATGTAAATGAATCATATGCTCATAATTAATAACTCATTCTAAAAAATCTTTGTAGTTTGTGCATTTTATGTGTCATTTAGAACATCTTTTTATTTTTATTTTAGTTGTTTTCCATATTAAAAAGTTCATTGTATGCACTATGAACTCTGTGTAAGATTTTGATATCGAATACCAAACCACCGAATGAACTTAGATGCAAGAGGAGGAAGAGAGAAGTGGGCTGCACGTCCAAGCAAGAGAGAGATGAAAGAGAGCAGCAACAAATGGCGTCTGCCTCTTGTTATCATTATATACTAGTCACGATTTAGGGTACATCATAAAGTACACAAAATAACAATAAGATTTACAAGTATGCCACCGCCCATGATGTGTTGCACGTGTGGATCAAATGGGTCGGGTCTGGGTGACCCGATCCATATGTACAAACTTAACAGCCCCCTTCAAGTTGTGCATGGGGTTTGATCATGCGCAACTTGTTCTTCAATTCCTAGAAATGGTGCCCTGTGAGTCCCTTGGTAAAAACATCAGCCACTTGTTCAGACGTGGATATATAAGTGGGAACAATCTCGTCTTCCGCAACCTTTTGACGAATGAAGTGTTGATCAATCTCTATATGCTTAGTGCGATTATGTAGAACAAGATTGAAGTCAATCTTGATCGCGCTTTGGTTGTCACAAAATAAAGATGTCTGAGCAATGGGAAGAGAAAGTTCCCCAAGCAGATGACGTAACCATGAAACTTCAGATGTGCCTGCAGCCATTGCCCTATATTTTGCCTCAGTGCTAGATCTGGCAACTGCACGCTGTTTCCTGCTACTCCAACAAATAAGATTGGAATCAAGGAAGAGACAATAACCGGAAATTGGTCGTCTATCGTCTGGATCACCTGCCCAATCTGCATCAGTATAAGTGGAAATGTTGTGGCCATGCAAAACAGTTGACTGTCTTGTGTAGATGAGTCCATTCCCATGAGTAGCCTTAAGATAACGCAAAATACGTTTGGTATAGCATCCATATGCCCTTCTGTGGGTGCATGCATAAACTGAGAGACTTGATTCACAACATATACTATGTCTGGGCGTGTAAAAGTGAGATATTGCAACATGCCAACTATACTCCGATAGAAACTAGGATTTGGGTAGGCATCACTCACATCAGAGACATTTAATTTTGTGTTGAGAACACTAGGTGTATTTATGGGCTTGCAATTTGTCATACATGCCTTATCCAAAATATCAAGAGTGTATTTATGTTGTGTAAGAGTTAATATGTCATCTTTTCTATCAAGCTCAACACCCAAAAAATACCGTAGTTCGCCGAGATTCTTCATCTTGAATTCTTGTTGCAATACCTCCTTAACATGGGATATATGACATGAAGAGTTTCCAATAAGAACTATGTCGTCTACATATATGAGTAGCCAAGTGGTAACTTTACCTGAATGATAGATGAATAAGGAATGATCAAGTGAACTTATGAGAAAACCAGCATGTTGTATATGGAGGGAAAATCTATCGAACCATGAATGAGATGCTTGCTGAAGCCCATACAGCGATTTTTGTAATTTGCACACCCATTTGGTTGGATCATTGGTAGGATATCCTAGAGGTTGTTTCATATAAACTTCTTCCTTTAGAAATCCATGAAGAAAAACATTTTTAACATCCAACTGATATAAATTCCAACCATATGAGACGGCAAGAGAGATGATAACCCGGATCGTTCCCATCTTGATGATTGGACTGAAAGTCTCATCATAATCTTCCCCGTACTGCTGAGTGAAACCTCTAGCCACGAGTCGAGCCTTATATCTATCAATGCTTCTATCAGGTTTATACTTGAGTTTGTAAACCCATTTTGAGCCCACTACATTCTTACCATCTGGACGAGGAATAATCTTCCATGTTTGACATTCATTTAAGGCAGCCATTTCTTCATTCATGGGCCATGGCCTTGATCCAATGTTTGCTTTTGCACGCTTGCTCATAGCATTTGAGCTCCACCTTTTTGTTCAATTCTGTCATGAAGAGCTGAAAATCCAAAGAGAAATTACCATAACTTACCCATCTATCAATAGGGTGCCGCACACGTTTTGATCTACGTGGACAAGTAGTGGCCGTTTCTGGATCAGCTGGAACTAATCGTCGATTATACACCATTCCTGAAAACCGATTAGGTGAAGTCATGCTCATGTTGTTGGTCTGAGTAGATGAAGGTATGCTGTCCATCTGAGTGTTTGTGGCTGTCTCGAGCTCATCAATAGTTCTGGCACTTTGTGCGTGGTGTGTATCAGCTCTTTGGTCTAATATTTCAGCATTCAGCCATGAGTCATATACATCATTTCTAACATTAAGTGTTGCATGTGGCTCCTTTAAATCCTTTCACCTGAGCTCATAAAAAACAACATGTCGTGAAATATGCACACGTCCAGTTTTTGGATTGTAACAGCGATAGCCTTTATAATTTTCTGCATAACCCACAAATCTACACATGACAGCTCGATCTTGAAACTTATTTCTCAAAGAAACATCAACATGAACATAACAGATGCATCCAAAAAAACACGTAGCTCATCATAATTTGGTTGTTCTTGATGTAAAATAAAGAATGGAGGTTTTCCTTCAAGCATGGATAGTGGCAGTCGATTAATAACATGAATAGTAGTATGGAAGACTTCAGTCCATAAAGTCATGAGCACATCAGTGTTATGCATCATATTCAGAGCACTTTCAACTATGTGCTTATGTTTTTTTTCAGCAATACCATTCTGTTGTGGTGTGTGAGGACAGGAAATTTGTCTAGTGATCCCATGATTTAGTAAGTACTCAGTAAATTCATTTGAAATGAACTCACCACCACCATCACATTGGAAATGCACGATATTACTAGAGTATTTGTTTTGGACCAAGGCGTGGAATTGGGTGAACAAGCGAAAAACTTCTGATTTGCTTTTCATGAAGTGGATCCAAGTGTAATAAGAATAAGAATCAATGAAAACAACATAGTATTTACTCCCGAAAGAGGAAGAAATAGGAGCAGGCCCCCAAACATCAGAATAAATGATGTCAAATAACTTCGAAGCTCGCTTATTTATTGATTGAAAAGGAAGAGCATGACTCTTACAAATACGACAACTTGAGCACATGCTAGACTCACTGACAGGACTTAGATTGGACTTTTGTAATAGTCCGTCTGCAACAAGACTTTGAATAAAAGACTGACTACAATGTGCTAAACGACCGTGTCAAAGAGATGACATATCATACTCTGTGATATTGACTTCACTATGACTGGGAAAGGATGAATCTGAAACACAAGACTTAGACACTTTTGGAGTTTCTTCAATGACGTACATGTCTCCTTTGCGAATACCCTCAGCGAATGTCTTCTTGGTTCGAGCATCCTTAACATAAACAAAAGGAGTAAACTCAACAGAGGAATAAGTATCATCAATAAGCTTTGACACAGAAATGATATTTTTCTTGACATTTGGAACAACAAGAACATTCTTTAAGGGTATTGAGGAATGAGCTATGGATAAGTGTGCATTTCCAATATGTGATATTTTGTGATGGGAACCATCTCCTGTGACGACTGAGCCTGTAGCTAAATAAGGGAGAGCACTAGAAAGCTTACCTGCGTCACCAGTTACATGAGCTGCAACACCAGAATCCACATACCATTGTCATTCCTTATTTTGCTTGAGATTGACTTTAAACAACGCTGTCATTAGAATCTGCTGCACATCAGGGAAAATGTTCGATGTTGCAGTCGTGTTCGAAACAGATGACCCTGCTGCCTTATTGTCACGCATGAGCTATTTTCCCTTGTTCTGTGGGTTATGCCAACATTCTGACTTCACATGACCTCTCTTATTGCAATAAAAACAAGTAGGTATCCTTCGTGGTACATTTGCCTGTGCATTTGTGTTAGGTGTAGGAAGGATACCTCTCTCCATCCCTGCCTGTGAGTTCCAAACTCTTGGACGACTTCATTGTAAAGCATGGGTCCCAGTGACCAATACATTGTGACCGCCAGAATGAACTAATTCATGTCGTTGTACACGACTCGCTTCATGCTGAATCAATTTTGCTTTCAAGTCTTCAAAAGAGGGAAGAACAGGCAATACCTCTAAAGCAGTGCAAAAAACATCAAATTCTGGCCCCAATCCACTCAAAGCCTGTTGTACCTTGTCCTTGTCACCGACTGGATGCCCTATGATGGCAAGCTGATCACTGACATTTTTTATCTCATGTATATATTCGAAGACTGAACGTGTGCCTCGCTTGATATCCTGAAACTGCCTCTTGAGTTGTAGAAATCTCGCTTCTGATACTTGAGAATATGTGGTAGCAAGTACATTCCACAACTCAAGTGCTGAAAGATCATCATCAACACCCGCCAAAACTTCCTCTGATAGTGTGGATGTGATATAAGCAACGAGAGATTGATCATGAGCCATCCGCATCTCATATTTAGGATTGATTTCTGCAATGGTCTCTTGAACTTGTCCTGCAACATTCTTCACCTCTCGCATAATCCATTCAGGTGGCGCAGGTGTGGTGCCATTGAGATGTCCATAGAGATGGTGATCCTTGATGAACAAGACTATTTGACGTTTCCATGTCAAATAATTGGTGTGATTTAGCTTTTGTGAGATGGGTTGGGAGAGGAAATTGGACGACAAGATGCTGGAATTGCAGTGGGGATCCATAAATGCAATAATAAAAAAATAGAAATTTTGAGATTAGGGTTAGGTGGCTGATGGTAGGGCAGTTTAGGACAGATTAGGGTAGGGCAGACGGTAGGATTAGGGAAGATTAGGGCAGAAAGTTTGGGGATTAGGGTTAGGGCAGAAATTTGGGGATTAGGGCAGAAAATAGAGATTTTAGGATTAGGGCAGAAAAGAAACAAAGATTAGGGCAGGAATTAGAGATTTTTACCGAACATTCTCAGTGGCAAAACCTGCTCTGATACCATGTAAGATTTTGATATCTAATACCAAACCACCGAATGAACTTAGATGCAAGAGGAGGAAGAGAGAAGTGGGCTGCACGTCCAAGCAAGAGAGAGATGAAAGAGTGCAGCAACAAATGACGTCTGCCTCTTGTTATCATTATATACTAATCACGATTTAGGGTACATCATAAAATACACAAAATAACAATAAGATTTACAAGTATGCCACCGCCCATGATGTGTTGGGCGTGTGGATCAAATGGATCAAATGGGTCGGGTCTGGGTGACCCGATCCATATGTACAAACTTAACACTCTGCAGCTGCACCTATGTGAAATCTAATTTGAAAAATGCCGCAAGACACACCTGCACCTTTATGATATAGATATGGTTCTATACGTGATACTTTATGTTGGTATATAACATTGTTTGTGCTAACTCTGACTATCAAATGATTGATTCAACTGTATGAATATCCTTAATAAGTTTTATTTACCATGTCAATAGATTTAAATTTTTAATCATCTTGAAAAATTCAATGCATCTTAGGATTTTAGTTTTGACATGATGATAAATGAGCGTCTTATAGTTCATGAATGTGGGGTTAGCTAAAAAGTGTTTCAGAATGTCATTTGTGATCAACTTTATCAAATAAAAAAGTAAAGGGATTATGTTAAAATAAGATTTGCAAGTTAGGTTTTCCTTATGAGACAAGGTTTATGAAAATCAATGGCCTACCACTTTCAATACCATAATAACATCTTTGGAGATTGGACCTTCTTGGGTTCCTTCTTCTAGCGAAAAAAGGAGCGCACCTGGTGGTAAGTAGTTCATCTGCAATATCACGAAGAAAGGTAGACAGTTGGGACTTTGAATGGATATCCAGATGGAAAGGGAGGCAATGGATATCATTATTCTGTCATTCTGGTTGAGTTGATGTTCCTTCTTGATTCTTAGTTTTATTCTGGCATCAGATGAATCATCCCAGATGATGGTTTCATCAGCGAACTGCTTTTCTATTTTAGGCTATACATGTGTTGACTCAACAGAGCATGATGCTCCCCCCTAGTGTCTTATGTCACTAGGGCTGCTTCGAATTTTTTCTGGACTAGAAAAGTCCATCAGCAGGTGAGTGGATCTTTAATCAGTTACATGTGAAGCAAAGAAGAGAGTTCCTGGTCCTAGAGAAGAAGGATCCACCAATATGCAACAGTACATTGAGGATGTATGGTTTGAACATTTAGTCTATCGGCAGTGAAGCAATCAAATGAACAATTTGATGCCTAAGCAGTCAACCTATTAAAAAATCAGATATTGAACATATGTTATGGTGGAGATACAGGGAAGCAGTTATTGCTTGTCCTCTAAGTCACATTGGTATGAGCTGTGCCCTAGTACCGGAACGAGTCACATGGGTACGGGTACGGTTTGGGTACGGTTACGGAGATACGAGTACAAATACGATAACTTTAAAAAATGTGGGTACGGGGGTACAACAGGATATATGTGTGTATAATGCAAAATAACACAAAAAAATCAAAATGAAAACAACATTTTAGTAAACAAGTGATATAAATAAAAACATTAGTATGCTAATGAACAATAACTCTAAGAATAGAATGAAAAGTAAGGTGGAAAAAATTAAATTAAAGTAAAATTAATCAGTTTGAATCTAAGGTACCCGAGTGTGTCCAAGTACCTATTTTGGGTATAGGTACGGCGACACAGGTAAGTGGACCTTACTGAAGTACTCATGTGACTTAGGTACTAGTACAGTGGTATGCTGTTGATACGTTTGGATCGGTTCCGGTTTCCGATACAAACCACTTTTTTTTCTTGCATTCTAACCATATTTTTGTTAGTCTATTTATGTTTTATGAGATTATATGTAGGAACTATTAAACATTGTCTTACCCATTTCCCCATACCCGTACCTATGTACCTTTGCTTGTTCTGAACATCAGTGTCTTAGGCATCTGAGAGTACAGTCATATGGCCATCTTCCTGTACAGTGTACCCACAATAGGTCCTGTACAAAGGCTGTGGTTCGTCCATCCAGTTCCATCCCTGATCCTGTGTTGGACGGATGCAGTACCATTTTTCTAAGAGCAGCAAGTTGGGAAAGTTGTTGTTTTCAAGGCCCCATCTATAATATTATATGGGGCCATTACAACTTGAATTGTGATACCTCAGCTATATCTCATACAATGAATTATAGAAAATGTTTGTGTCCATAAAGATAATTCAATAAAATGGAACAATGCATTTCTATGCTGTTTATAAACATGGTGTATGATCCAAAAGCTAAATTAGCTTTTCAATTATATTGGCCAAGAGCTTAAGCCCTTTCTATCAATAAGCTGTAAAGAGATGTAGGGTGAATATAGCATACCAGTTCAATGAGTTGCCTCAATAAAGATAATAGTGCAGCAAGTTGCCCAATGTATGGCAGTTCATAATGAAGTTCACTACGGGCCACCAAAACACCAATTGCTTTAATAGAATAAAGGGGCCATAACATAGAGAGAGAGAGCAAGCTTCGGTTGGATAATGAGCTCAATTTACACTTGTGAATGGCCTTGACTAGGCCATTGATCAGCTTTCTTGGTCAAGTCAAGGTTGGAAACTAGTCAAAGTGGTAGCAGTTGGCTACCATTATTCACGTGCAGGTTGAAGTGAAGAAGGGAAATAGAGGCTACCCCATAACACTCAATTTCCGTTAGTTAGGGTTAAGTCCCCCAAGGCATTAACTTCTCAATAACATCAGCTGATTAGGGCGTCAATGGACCCTTACATATTTATATGGTGATTAGTGTGGTCGGCCTGCAAAGAGACCAAAGACCTGATCGACCTCTATTTTTTTATCTCTCCTATTTGCTAACTCTTTCCAAAATTTCCCTTAAGCAACCGTATGACTATCAATTCCACTCCTTCCCCCCCCCCACCCAACTCCCCCAACCCTTCTTTTACAAACACCTTGTCGTCAAGGTGTGCATAAGGAAAAGCATGAAGAAAACATGGGTTTTAAGCAGTTTATTCCACATAATGGTAGGAACTCAGTACAGTGGAGTTCCAAATTGGTTCCATTGGCTACAATTTCTCCACTTGCGCCCGGGTATTGTTATTCATTTCAATGGACTGTGCTCCTCCCAAAGAGTGGTTGATGGCATGGTTAGCAATGGCATGTATACTCCCTTTACCTACTGACTATTGCTCCCTTGAAATCCATCGTCATGGTAAGAAAATCCCATTCGAAGGTTCCACCTCAAATATCTGTTCTTGGATGCATAGTTCCCTTTGGGCATCTCCGTTTACATTACATTTTAGTGAGCTGATCATTACCTTGAACCCAGGCTGCTTCAAAATGATGCAGCAACATTGCTTGGCAGATTGGTCTTACACAAAATTGTGCATAGAGTTAGTATTGATCAATATTTTCATGGGAAGCCCCTTTAATTTCCCTTCTAATCTCATTAGTTGAGGAAAATTATCCCTTGTCAAAGCAGGTACTGAGATTTCTCGCAGTACATTCTCAGAAGTATAAACTTCTTCAGGTTGGTCTGTTTCATTCTCTTCACCCTCCATCTCCTTCCTCTACCAAATACATGTGAAGTTTGGTGACCCAGAGTCCATTCGTTGTCACAATGAAAACATATACCCTTCCTTCTCTGATCCTTAATATGATCAGAATTCAACTTCTTAATAAGAACTTGTCTGTTCTCATTTAAAATAGTTCTTACAGTAGCTTCAATTGGTGGGGCTGAGACCTTACATTGTAGATTTTTCAGTTATCATCCTTCTTATTCCCTAGCACCAACCAACTGTGCTTCTCTTCTGCAGTTTGTGTGAGTTTGAAGCTTTCCAACAGGGTGTGCGGGCATGCTGTCTGTACGTCGTCTCGATTCTCGAAGGTCTCGCACAAAGGCTCCGACAAGAGCTTAAAAAATTGGTAAAAAAGAAAAATATGGTAAATTTTTAAAAAATTTAAAAAAACTAAAAATGAGGGGAAAATAAAATAAGTGAGAAACTAATAACACAAATATAAAAAAATAGGTAGATTTGCAACAAATAAAAATTAGAAAATGAAGCAAACAGTTTGACATTAAAAAAATGTGAAAAAATGAAGAAAATGAAAAATAGAGAAAAAAACACAAAAACAAGTTTTTTTCACATTTTTTCATTTTGATCTTGTTTAAAATGGCTTTTTTTTTAAGTTTTAAACAGCTACTTTATTTGTCATGTTTTTTTTTGTTTAGAAAAAACATGTTTTTTGTGACTACACTAAACCAAGATTTTGGATCACATTTTTAGGGTTTGATTTAGGAAAAAATTGAAATAAATGGATAATATAAGACAATGGTTATGTGTACTCAACTGTAAAAAGAAACAGTCCATTGTTATGTGCAGCCAACTCCAAAAATAAATAAATCCTGTGTAGATGCATAGTGCATATATGCACATATTTGTTAGGTGGGTAGGATGTATCATTAGTCACAAATATGGATTTTTTTCAAAATATTGTGATAATTAGCCAAAAAATGGAAGAAAGAAGTTTACGTTGGTAGTTTGAAAATATTTCCAGTTTCACTTTGCCACAAAAGGATAATGATATGTCCAGAATATTTCTGCAGAGTTCTTTTTCAAAATGTTGTTTAAAATTTTAAATATATTGCGAACATCTTTTGCTTCTTTTATCATTTTAATAATCACTCTAACCTTTTATGAATGGTTTTGTAAGGAAATTCTTGGAGAACTCATAATTTCATAGTTTTGTCTGTCCTTTTTGTATATTTTTATTATTGGGCTTCCTAAAAATTTCCCAGTTAATGTATATGGAAAAGCTTGTCGGTAGAAACTGTGAGAGAAGTTCGTGAAATGCTATGTATGTATGTGTATATGCTTGTAAATATGTATGTATGAAGGAATGCATGTATTTTGTAAATATGTATACGTGTAGGGCGTTTGTAACTTGAAGTGTAGAAAGTACGAAGGGACTATGCTGTCATGATAAGCTGTCTAAGTCTTAGCCAATGAGAGCAAATGCCTCATGAATTGTCTCCTTAAAGGAGACCTTTGGAAAAGTAGATGACATCTGGCAATTGTAAAGATTTTTGGCCAGCTTGTAAGTTGTCTTCATAGTCCTCATAAGTTCATCTATTCCGAGAGCCTTATGCATATATATTATGTCTACCAACAAATACAATAATCAGAGATACCATCGTGAACTGTATACTGGCTTTTCATTAGTTGTTACATTTGAATAAACTTTTCAAAAATGCTGATGATAGTAAGCACTTTAATCTCAGAAGTTACATTATGGGAATTTGCTGTTTGTTCAGATTCAACAACTCATAATTGGTGTTTATATGCCTCATATCTCTTATAGCACATATTTCAAGATCCTATCTATGTCTATACAAGGTTATATATTCCATATAATCATCTGTACATGTACTCCAGTTTGGTCTTTCTATTTTTCCATTTTTGAAAATTGTTTGTAGATGCAACGCTGCCAACATGATCTGTATGGTCGGATTGGCGGACATTGACTTCTGAATCACCAAAAATTGACATGTATCAAGAAATTAATGGTTAAAAGTGCACCAGATTTTCATAGGATAAAGAACCTTATTTTTTGTTGAAAAGACACAAGACTTGACCTATAGGGTTTCAATAATGATAAACATATCTGTGCCATTCAATTAGGTCAAAACAAATTCAATTAAAATCCAAATTAGATTATTTTTATAATCAAGCAAATATGCACACACACACACACATGCATATGTATGAATAATTGTTGCAACTATCACCTTTTATTCAAAATATCATGTTAAAAGAATATAAAAATAAGGGAAAAAATCACCAATGTGAAAGTTTTTTCACATTTGCCTTTTTAGGTGTTTAACTCTGTGGAAGTGATTTCAGTTGTTGTGTATATAAATTTACAGGATTATATTTGTTGCATGGAAAATATTGAATTGTTGTTTCCAAATTCAAACGGAGCCATTGTTTTTCCTCTCTCTTTTCGGTCTTGGAACTCTTCAACGTTGCACTGATTCAAATATGGGCTTTGATATAGATGTTCAATAGAGCATATTCTGCTGATATTGAAGAATTATTGAATCTCGGGACAATGTGTAGAGAGGTACTTTATTTATATATTTCCTGAAAATGGAAACAATTTTTGTTTGGTATTAATTATGATATTTGCTTATTCTTCAATGGTGTAGGTTATCAATTTACATAGGGGTCTTATCTGTTTATTGTATTTTCTTTGCTTTTCAGCTGCAGAAAGAAAATGACTTGTTAAGGGAATCTCTGTCAGTTGAGCAGTCCAAGAGTAACCTGATAATCAAGGTAACTTCTTTATTGCTTCTTATACTTCTTCTTTTTTTCTTTTTCCTTTTTTACGTTCCGAATGTGGTCTAATATTGCATTGGACTTGGCAACTGGTTACTGAATAGTTGTAACTATGTCATCACTAGTGATTGTGGGTTATTATTATTCAATTTCTGCCACTTGAGTGGTCCAAGAGTTACCAGTTGGTTAGATAAATGTTTCTCTAATGCTTTCTATCTTTTACATTTCAAATGTAGTTCTATATTGTATTGGAATAAAGGACTGTTGGATGACTATAACTGTGGCACCATTAGAGACTGTTAATCAACCATATATGCTCTTAATTTGTCTAATAGATTCCTATAAGCATCTTGGTGAATTAGATGGTGGTCAATAAAAACTGTTACCGAATTGTTTGCAACATGAACAGGAGTTTCACTTTCACCTGAGTTCGAAGCAGGTGGTATATCCTAGAAATCTGATTCAACCATTTTAATATCTTCATGCAGAATGTTCATCATGGTCTAAATATATTTATGAAGACCGAAGAAGAGTTCAAGGAGCTTCATATTTCACCAAATAAGACAACTCTTAGATTTTAAAAACATGGTCGATGACTACTGTGCAATGTTTGATTTGCCCATGTCTTTGTGTGCAAAAGTCATCTTGTGGCATTGGGCAGCAAAAGTTCACAATAAGTATCTGTTACACACGTGTTCCTTATGCTTTCATTTATTAGTTTACCAGATTTCATTAGTCGACTCTATCATTACAAGGAAACCTGACAGCTTTACCAATTTTTATTACTTGGTGGGATTTAGATCTCACCAGTTTAATTGTCAAGGTGGCTAGCCGCACCTAGCCTAAAAAGGCATCCAAAAGTCGTTGCAATTTTGCTTAGTTATTTTTCATTCTAAAATGTTAGCTTTATATTTTATGTGTTAAGTTAGAATGTTAGCAAGTTAGGATTAGTCAAAATCAACTTATAAAACAGTGGAAGAAAAGTTTAGGGAAGAATAAACCAGATGATAGAATTCTCGTTGTAGAACTAAAACTGAGCTTTAAACAATATATATGAAAAAGAAATAACCAAAATAATACCTACTTTGAAATCTGTGCTCTCCCAACTGCAATATGAATGAATTTGAAAGACTGTGAAAGACACCTACACGACTCTGACTTAAGCTATCTAATGCATACATTAGCAGAACTGAAATCACACCTACAATCCTAACTCAATCAACTCAAGTAAAAGATAGACCTTGCAAGCAATCTAATTTCTGCACAAATTGTAATGTTCTGAGATACTTATAGCAAAAATTCTCTGTTTTCAACATAAGTTTTGCAACCACTGGGTCAAATCAGACTCCCTGCAATAAAATTAAGCTAAACTCAAGGGATAACAGGTCTTGAGAAGCAAAAAAAAATTCATGTATCAGAGGCTAAAGTCACCCAAACACCCAAATGAACTAGGCGCCAGCGCGCCTAGTCCAGCCTAGGCACCAAACCCACACCCCATGCCTAAGTGATGGACTTAGGTGTGGGATGTGGACTGACGACTAGTCCACGCCTAGGCGACGACGCCTTGACAACTAAGCTCACCAGTCACCAGATTTCATTTTAGCAAAGAAGACTGATGCTTCATTAGATGCTACATGTATAATACATGGTATCTTAGATTATTCAAGTCTAAGTCACATGGGTATGGTATAGGTTTGGGTATGGGTACAAGCACAACAACTTTAGAAAATGTGGGTACAGGGTACAGGAGGCAGGAGGCAGGAGGGTATATATACCTATATATACAAAATACCATAAAAAGTTCAAAATGAAAGCAACATTTAAATAAACAAGTAATATAAATAAAATAGTACATGTTAATGACCAATGACTCGCAAAAATAAAATGAAAACTGAGTTAGAAATAGGCTAAATTAAGTAAAAATAAGTAGTTGAATCAGATTTGATCCCAAAAATACCCAGGTGTGTCCAAGTACCCGCTTTTCCATGTCGGGCGACATGGTAACGGGAACGTTATTGAACTGCCCATGTGACTTAGATTCAAGTTATATTCTCAAGTTGGAGTTGACCCTGATAACAACAGGCTTCACTTTATTGGTGAGGTATATCATGGTTCCAAAATATCTCTTCTTCTTTCTTAGTTTCCTGACTACTTGGAATTTTCTTCTTTCCTTATTGTGTAAAATTATCCTTCAGTGTTTTTTTTTTTTTCCTTTTTGTTTTGGGCTTTTAATAATCAGTTTTATGCCCTTCCTTTGGTAATGAGAAGTCCTTTTTGACAGATAAGAATTGGTATTCCTCAATAAAGAAGAATTTCACTTTCTAGGCTTTTAAAATGTACTGAATTTTCAAAAGTCCACATGTTCAGTTTTTTTTATGGCACCTGAAAAAGGTTAGGAACTCTCTTTCTGGCCAGTTTAGTTACTCTTACAAGTTACAACATGCATGTTGATGTTTCTTGCTGCATATTTGTGAAGCTATATGACTAGTTTTTATTAATATATAGAGAACTTTTTAGATCAGAAGTTACAGATGCTTATTGGCAATTTTTTCCCCATCCTGAAAGAGCCATGGAGAGTTCTGAAATTTCTTTAATTTTTGTCCTTTATAGAAAAGTTAAGAAGGTCTCTTTCCTGATTGGAGGATATGAAAGAGCCTAAATTTCCAATTTTCTTTAATTTTATCATAGAAGTTGGAGTTGGATGTAGACGTACTTTCTGAGGCTCGTTCAGAGGATAAAAAATTGATAGAGGAACTGGAAAGTCAGATAAGGAACTGTTCTCTTCAAATGGGTAAAGTTCGTGATCTTGATGCCTTTCAGAACGTCTATATATTCCATGATAATTGGCCTAGCAGTTATCGAGAATTAACCTTATTCTTCTTTATCTTTTTTCACAATCTCTCTTTTGCTTGTTGTGTCTGGCTTCACATGCACATGTTAGTCTACTGTGCACAAGGACATTTACAGTGTTGACAATAATACCTCTGTTTTCTCCACTTTTCTATAGAATGACAGTTCACTGGGAAAGCATCCACTTAAATCTATTAGCATACAGTATTGGTCCGCATAGGTCCTTTTGGCTGGTGGACTAGTAACCACACACATTTTCCTGGTTATTTGTCAAGACCACTGTCACAAATATCTCTGGTCTTTTTAAAAAAAAATATATTTTGTTAAAATGGAAAGTTCTTAATAAGTAAAAATGAGAAACATGTAGAAATTTTGATATTTTGAAAATATTTCCAATTTAAAAGTATCACCTTTTTTATGAAAACAATTGTCTTGAATGCATTTTTAAATCTTTAGTTTTTTCAACTTTTTAGTAATTATTTTAAATTTTTGTGGACCTTTTTGTAAGAAAAATCTTAGAAAGCTCATAATTTATTAATTTCATCATCTTTTCTTTTATGTTGTCTGTTTGTAAACTTTTGGAATTCCTGATATTTCTGAGAAAAGCAAACTTTTAATTGATAATTGAGGAAATCCTCACCAGTAAAAGGCTGAAAAGATATTTATGATATGTCACTCAAAACTTTGGGTTTTAAATGTTTTAGTTAAATAAGGCTCACATAATGCATGCTTTCACTAAAGAACCTTTTATGACAGAATACTTACAGGATCAGTTACATTTGAAGAATGTAGAAGCAAATTGCGTAGCTGAGCATGTGCACAGCCTAGAGTTGAAGCTTTCAGAGTTTCGTAAGTTGAGTGAGAAAGTGCACCAGATGAGGAATGATTACTTAAAATCTGAATCTGATCGCTTAATTTTGATGCAAGAGTTAGAGCAGAACAAATTGGATCTTCAAGATTCTGCAAGGTGTATAAATAAGCTGGAGGCAACTATTTCGTCGAATACGCTGGAATTTCAATGCGAGATAGAGACTTTGATGCTTGATCTGTCTGCATGTGAGGAGAAATGTGCTCAAGCTGAGGGATACAGTGAACAGTGTACGAGGGAAACAGCTAGGATGGCGTCTTTGCTAAGCCAATTGGATATCCATCTTCTGGAGGGGCAGCAAATGATCAATCGATTGAAGAATGAGAAGGAATCATTACAAGAGAGGCTAGGGAAATTCAAGCAGCAAACCATATCATTTTGTTGTAAGCTAGATGAATATATTAATGAGCAGGAGAAGGATTGTAGCCAATGGAGAACTAATATGAGCTCCCACCCGTCTGTTTCTATTGCACTGGATGATTCTCTACCAATTGAAAAGGAAATGTGGTAAGAAATTTATGTCTTATTTCTTGACCTCTTTATGTTCATAAGTCTGCACACTCTTGGAGCATGTGGATCCTTGTACAAGACATATTTATATTGCATTATGCTTGTAATAGTCTCTAATCCCATGCAAAACTCAGCTTCTTTGTTATCTAGTCTGAACCTGATTCAGAAGTGAAAGTGCTATTCTATCATTGGCATCATATTGCTGAATTTGACTTTGTGTATGTGTGTCTATATGTATATGTATATACATACAGTACATGTAGAATTAGCATACTTCCTCATCCTTTTCTGGAAATATATGTATGTGAATCTTGTATTTCTTATTCCTCTTTTGTGTTTCTAAATGAAATTTTTCCTCAAGGATTTGTTGTAATTTATCCAACGAGGATTTACATGAAAGATGTATTATTCTTGGGATACATAAAGTATATTTGTTTCTATAACTTTGTTAGTTCAGAGAGTTTGATATGTAACATGAAGGTTTCTTTTGGATTTTCCTAATTTGGATTTAGCCTTAGGGAAAGGCATTTATAGTTTTGCTAGTTTGTTGCCAAAGGGCTTCGTTGAGGGTCATATTATACTTTGAAGGGACTCAGTTTGAGAGGAATGTATTCAAGTTGGGCATGTTCGATATGTATGCCCAACTTGAGGGGGAGTGTTGACATATGTTGTATTTGGGTCATCCAGATCAGGGTCTGGATTTGGACCCGATCTAAGGTGTTATGTTATGGCCCTATTTAAACTGTGTAAACTCTAATTTTCTGCGTGTGAATGAAAATCTAAGAGAGAGTGTCTGGTTGCTAGTGGGCACCAGTCCTCCTCACCCGTGTTTTTTTTTTCCCCTCTAGTTGAGGGGTTTTCCACGTTAAATCCGTGCTTGTTCTTCGTTCTTCTCGTTTTACTGTTTCAACATGGCTAATGGAAACTTATTTCTTCTCTTTCTCATAAACCTGTTAAAGAGGCTTGTCACTATGGATAGACTCGGGTGGCCTAGACCTGAAAAGATGTAAACCAACAACCTAGCCAACCCTTGCCGGCAGCTGGACCCTAGCCCATTAAGATATTGGGCCAGATGGCTCGATGGTGGTTTCTTTGGCTCAAACATGCCCTAGGGCCAGGCTGGATATATGTGTGAATATGTTATTCTGTTTAAAATTTTTTGACACATATATATATATATATATATATATATATATATATATATGTGTGTGTATATATATATATATGTGTGTGTGTGTGTGTGTGTGTGTGTTTGTCACTATGGATAGACTCGGGTGGCCTAGACCTGAAAAGATGTAAACCAACAACCTAGCCAACCCTTGCCGGCAGCTGGACCCTAGCCCATTAAGATATTGGGCCAGATGGCTCGAGGGTGGTTTCTTTGGCTCAAACATGTCCTAGGGCCAGGCTGGATATATGTGTGAATATGTTATTCTGTTTAAAATTTTTTGACACATATATATATATATATATATATATATCTATGTATGTGTGTGTAGTGTGTGTGTGTGAATATGTTATTCTGTTTAAAATTTTTTGACACATATATATATATATATATATATATATATATATCTATGTATGTGTGTGTAGTGTGTGTGTGTGTGTGTGTGTGTGTGTGTGTGTGTGTGTGTGTGTGTGTGTGTGTGTGTGTGTGTGTGTGTGTGTGTGTGTACAGAGGTGGTTCAGATTATGGAGAACATTTTCAATGTGGACTTTGATGCCACTATAAAATGTCTCATTGTTTTTCACTTGTAGAAATTTGCCATTTCCAGATTTATATTTTTGCATGTGTTACTGCTCTCTTCTATATGATGCTGTTCATGTGATTGTGAATGCACTTGGAATCTGTGAGTTCTGCTTGTTAAAAATCCTGTTCTATTTTTCATGTAAAGATATTTTTTTGTTGAGCTGCTTGTATTTATCAGTAGCTTGATTGTCCTTGTAATAACAATGCTATTTCTGAAGCATTGGTGAAGAAATTTTTGGCCCATTGCTTTCAAAAATGGCAGTTGTAAGATGCTGCGACAAGAAGTTACTGGAGAAGAGAGAGAGGGTGACATCTGAGCTCAGTGTATCTAAACTTGTCAAGAAACTTCAGGTATGCTTCTAAATGGAAGGAAAATTTCTCATTACAACATCCTCTCTGTCCTATTCTCATCTTGGTCTACAAAGAATAGTCACTTGGATGATAAAAGCTACATGCATTGTAGGAGGAGTTGAGAGCAGAGAAGTGTAAGGCAAAAGAAGATGCAGAAGATCTTGCTCAGGAAATGGCTGAATTGCGCTATAATACCACAGAATTGCTTGAAGAAGAACGCAAGCGACATGCTTTCATTGAGCAAGCATCTCTTCTAAGGATAAAGGAGTTAGAAGCAAATGTACTGAAAAACTGAAAAATTGGATTTCATTTCCCCTGTACTGTCCATCTTTATAAAACTAAATTCTTTTTCTGTCCCTGGCTTCAAGGTATGCGATGAGCATCAGAAATTTTTGGCTGCTGAGAGGCATCTGTTCAGAGCAGAGGAACTGTCTGAATCTCGATACAAAGAGATTCTTCGTCTAAATGATACTTTATTGGTATGTTACATGTGTCTCTTTCCATATTTTTATTTTATTTGTAAATGGTAGAGTAATATTGTGACTAGATGCTCCCTAGGATTTTCCCGTTTTATACGTAAGTTCTGGTTTATCGTTCTTGTACAAACCTTAAATTTGCACAATTAGGTAAGGAGCTTATATTGACTTCTCTAGTAACTTACCCGTGTGCTTATATCAATAGTAAGAGCTCAAGCATGCTTGTGCTGCTGAAGTTTAGATTTCTTTTTCCTTTTGCACTAACCCACATGTTAAGTGTTTATGATTGTGGCAGCAATCATGAGATGGCACTTTTCACATAGATATTTTAATTGTGGTGTTGAATCTCTGTCTTAGATACCCATGAACGTTTTTATTTACTTGATCCATGGTTAAATGCTGAGAAAAAATGCAAATGAACTGCGGATTCGTCTGGACCATGTTTTTGCAAAAGTCAGCGTAACAAACGAAGCATATTCCTTCCTCTTTTTTCCTCTGTTTGCATATGTGCTATATAAATGATTGTAATCTTGCTTATCAAAATTTTGTGTGCTGCTTAATTCAGAACTTACAAACTGGCAACGACCTTAAGACAATTGTGCAAAGGGTAGAGACATGCACTTGTGGGGCCTGTGGATTATCTGAGCCTCTTAATTCAAGCCATACAAGCTGAAAGGATACCGAAAGGGTACTTCTCTTGGATAGTTGTGCCATTGTTCATTTTCTTTCGATTGGTTATTGTGTCAATTGTTGGCCATGTTTTCACAAATGCAAGGAAACATATGGTCAGATTGCAGCAAATCTGGGATTTGTGGTTGAATTTGTTCGTGTATTTTAGCTTTGTGTCAATTGTTGGCTATGTTTTCACAAATGCAAGGAAACATATGGTCAGATTGCAGCAAATCGTGTATTTTAGCTTTGTATATTCACATTTTATTCCATTCATTAATAGAAAAGCCTATTGTTGTAAAAGAACCTTGAGTAGACAAGATGATTGATCAGACTCAAAGTTATGTTCCTTGTCCCTGCATGCTTATAATTCATGCTGCAGGCTTACGAAGAAAATTTTAGTGTCCAGGAGAATGGGTTCCTCTAGCCTAAAGCAAATCTTGCTCGAGTTTGGCAACTGGAATACTAACATAGATTCCAACATAGTGTTCCATGATTCCAATCTTTGGGACAGATTCATGTAACACTGTATTAAATGCCCCTAAAAACTCTTGAAATGACCTTTCCATATTTTACACTTCAAAGTAATTGGGTGGGAAGAAAGATGTGTGCATGATATCTGTAATTGGCTTGCTTTGGGGTTTAAAAGGCCCGACCATAATCAGATCGGACCTAAATTCTGAATTTCAGTGGTGTTTTTGGAAACTTGTATCCAACGTTTGGCCACCTTAAACATCCATTCGAAAATTGGATTTTATATTTGGTTTAGAATTTGGGTTCCCATTCAAATATAGACCAAATCCAAATTGGATTGTGCTTGGAACACATTTTCCTCTGAGGTTGCATGTATGCGGCTTGAGCTTTGAGTTAAAGCTGCATGAGCTGAAATGCCCGGGCTTCAGCTTGATCTCAGGTCCAGCTCTTGGATCAAGGCCTGAGGTTCTCTTTTCATTTTGAATTAAGACGGTAAGATGGCTTGAGCTTAACCAGGCAGGTCCAGCTTGAGTGGAGCTTAACTATGCTGGAAGAAGGCCACCTCCCAATCCCTGTCGTGTTCGTGCATGCTCATGAAAGAAAACAAGATGCCCCAAAATGAAAGAGAAATCAAGTGACTTCATCGGTTAGGGAAGCCTTTCCCCCTTCCTTTTGACGACTGTTAGATCAATTGCTTCTTCCATCTTCTTCTGTGTGTGAGAAACTGTGATTGGATGCAAAGACCTTTGTCTCTGCGGGTCCCTAAGCGCCTTCCATCTTCTTCTGTGTGTGAGAAACTGTGATTGGATGCAAAGACCTTTGTCTCTGCGGGTCCCTAAGCGCCGTCGTTGTACTTGTTTTTATTATGGTGTTTCTTCGTCATGCCTTCTTGCCTTCAGCAGACGGAAGCTGGAAAATTGCAAAAGGTGAACCCCCTAAAGGAATTCTCAGGAAATTCACTTTTGCATCTTTTCCTCCATTGTAAGTTTTGGTAAAACAATATTTTTTTGGGCTCCTTCCCGGTGACTAGTTTCTAACTTTCAAGTTGGAGCCAGTTACATTTTCTTTTAAAATCGGCTTGTTTGATATATACGCTAGTTTTAGACCGAGATAGAGACTGACTCGTTTATTTGTGTCTAAACTCGAGCCAACCTTGTATATAATGGGACAGTCAACCAGGTGCTTGTTCTCTGTAAAACAACCTTAACTAATTTGATGCCATGGGATAGGTCATGGTCCAGCCCATGAGGCAGTTAAGGATGTTAACGGATCTTATTCTAATGATGTACTCTTAACTAAGATGTTCCCATATTAGGATTTGAATTCATTCAGAAGAGTCATATCTGAATCCAAAACCTGATTTCACAATCTAAATCCAATTCAAGTCTAATATTTGAGTTCACGTCTGAATCCAAATCCCAATTGTGAATTAATCTATTTGGCTTTTAAAATGCAAGAGCATTAAAAATAGGTTATTCAATCTGAATTTGAATCGGATCAGATGTCATTTCTTAATCCAAATCTGAGCTGATTTTAGATTTTTGTTTTCATATCAATTTGTTTTTTCAACGTTTAATCAGAGATCCGATCCAAATTAGATATATCTCTTGATAGCTCTAAAGGCAAGCAAGAGGCAGTAGTGTAAAACAACGAGTTTGACGCTGAGCAGAAAGGGATTCCTTTCTTTTAAAATCACCACGGCAAGTCAGCGATGTCCAATGAAGAGTCACTACCCAAAGACAGTCAAGAGGGTTGGTTAGCTACTCTGCAGAAGACCTACTCCGGGAAGGCTCTACTGGAAGGGAAAGTTCTGTTATCGTAGCAGGAGGGAATTTTCAGGGAAAGTGCCCAAGGGGAGCCGTTCACTACTCACTAGTGGAGGCATGTGCTGAGCTTTGAATCACCAGCTGGGTTTGATTAATATCCAGTTGTCCGGTGAATAGGTCAGTGGGTTGGTCACTGGAGAGAGCTTGATAGGATCACTATTAGTGACTTTGGCTTGACTGGCACCATCCCTGCTGTTTGCAGGCTCGAAAGCCGGAACTGGCTTGAAAGGAAAGGAGTACCGTGTGGATGGATATCCATCGCCACTACTTTTGAGTCTTCAGGATTTGTGTCCTTTAATCGATCTAATTTAACAAAACAACATTAGAGACATGCATTTTGGCCTTTATTACGAGACGCGTAGGAGAGAACTCTTCCATTTTCAAGGGATTTTCTCTTGAGCCAGGCTTTTCTCTGTAATTAGCCTAAAGTCGGACCGAACGATCGAAAGCAACGTTCGGTCGCTAGCCAAGTCTCCCTGTAACGCTTTATGCAGGTTTGACTGGAGCGGGTCCAAACCCGAACCCGAACTCTACGCGTGAAGAGGAGCCCGACGCCGCTTCTCCCTCCTCTTTCCTGAGGTCTCCTTGCCACGGAACGCCCGACGCAGAGAAGAAGAAGGCGGAGGTCTGTGCAGCGGCGACGGTGGTGGCACAGCGGCGACGGCGGTGGCACAGCGCCGTGGAGGTAAGCTTCCGTGATTATTTTTTTTTCCCTCTCTCTTCCTTCTTCTCCTCCACCCGCTCTCGCTGTACTATTCGTCGCACCCTCTGTCTCTTTTTTCTTCTTCTTCCTCGCCCTTTGTTAAAGACAATTACCCTTACTAAAGAAAATGAACAATAATCGACAGCACTAATGAATTATGAAGTTGCAAAAGTACTAGTCATCAATTCTGAACAATTGATGATTCCCTTTTCTAAATTCTGTTGTAAATATCTGTAGAGACGTCTCTTTCAAGTGGTTGCTGAAATATCCTTCACCGCATCCTTGTAACAGTTTTGTAACTAATTTCTCCCTTTGCTCCTCTGTAACGATGTTGTATATATTCTTTTTGGAGGTTCAATTCATTTGTGCGAGACACAATTCTTTCAGTGTTCCCATCATATTTGAGCTCTGTTTCTGTTCTGTTGCCTTTTGCTGTCTCTTCTTTACATTTGGTATCAGAGCAATGGAAACTTCTCCTCAAAATAGGCATCAAGCATCTACGCAAGGCAAGCCTTCTGCTGCTGCTGGTCTCAACTCAGCGTTTGATGCATCTGCCGCTAATCTAGCAAATCCATATTTCATCCATCACTCGGACAACCCTGGCTCCATTCTGGTGTCACAAGCGCTGAACGGTGACAACTACTCAACCTGGAGTAGAGCAATGACGATGGCACTGTCTGCTAAGAACAAAGTTGCCTTCATTGACGGTACGTTGGCTCAACCTGATACCTCATCCCCTGAATTTTTTGCTTGGAGGAGATGCAACGATATGATCCTCTCCTGGATCCTAAACTCAATCTCAAAGGAACTTGTGCAAAGCGTCATTTATGCCACCACTGCTGCTGAAGTCTGGAATGATCTGAAGGAACGATTCACCCAGAGCTCTGCACCAAGGAAGTATCAGATAAAATGTGCCATTGGTCGTTTGTCCCAAAACACGCTTTCTGTTGCAGCGTACTATACCCAACTGAAATCTTATTGGAACGAGCTCTCCTCATACGATGCTCTGCCTACCTGTTCATGTGGTGTCCTAAAGGAAATTTCGGAGAAACAACATGAAGACCAGGTCATCCAATTCCTGATGGGCCTGAACGACACCTTCAATACTGTGAGAGGTCAGATACTGTTGTTGGATCCCTTGCCCTCAGTCACCAAAGTCTACTCGTTGATTCTTCAAGAAGAAAAGCAAAGGGAGGCAAGAATGCAACCTCCCTCAAACGATCACATCAGCCTCTCTGCTAGTTATGACAATCGCAACTTCAGAAATCGAAGTGGTAAGAAGCCAACATACTTTTGCAACCACTGCAATATTACAGGTCATTCCAGAGAGCGCTGCTTCAAACTGAATGGATACCCCCCAAACTTCAGAGAAGGGAGGATAAAAGGAGATAAAGTGCCAAAGTCAAACAGTGGTGACCAAAGCAAAACTGCCTTCATCGCTGCAACTTCCAATACCCAATCAAATGACTCCGGTAAGGAACTTGCTCTTGCTTTCACTGCTGAAGAGCTTTTACAGCTGAAGCAAATACTCAAGGACCGATCAACACCACTTACCTCGTTCGCAGGTCTGTCATCTTTATCTCCTTGTGCATGGATTGTCGACAGTGGTGCCTTCCTTGTTCAACATGTCTGAAGTTACACGCCTTTCAATTCCTTTTCCTATTAAACTCCCTGATAATCGAATCGTCCAAGCGTCGCACGTTGGACAAGTAGTTCTGTCATCTAATCTAGTTCTCAAAAATGTCTACTACATACCTGATTTTCACTTCAACCTTATTTCTGTCAGTAAGTTGTTGAACCAAACTGATTACCATCTCTGTTTCACTTCTACTTGTTGCTACTTGCAGGACCCGACCTTCAAGACAACGACTGGTCTGGCTGAACTGCGAGGTGGCCTTTACATCTACAAGTTCTCATCGACACAACCAATAGCCTCTATCCTGAACTGCAACCATGACCCGACAGATCTGTGGCATATTAGATTAGGACATCCTTCACCAACCAAAAATGACTTGTTTTCTGAATATGATATAAACATCAAACAGTTTTTGTGATGTCTGCAAGTTGTCTAAACAGTCTAGACTTTCGTTTGAATCCAGTAAAGTGCATTCTGTTGCTCCTCTTGAACTTCTTCACTGCGACATTTGGGGACCTTATTTGAAAGCTTCATTCTAAGGTGCCCTTTACTTCTTATCCATCGTCGACGACTACACCAGGTCTGTTTGGATCTACCTAATGAAGTTCAAAAGCGAAACTTACCTGCACTTGAAAAATTTCATTGCTCCAGCTGAAAGACAATACCATCACAATGTCATTAAGGTGAGAATCAACAATGGTGCAGAGTTCTTCTCTGACGAAATGAAAAAACTTCTGTTGGAGCATGGAATTGACCATCAACACACCTGCACCTACACTCCTCAGCAAAACGGGGTTGTAGAGAGAAAGCATCGGCACATACTAAATGTGGCGAGAGCCCTGAAAATTCAATCTGGACTGCCAATAACGTTTTGGGATGAATGTGTCCTCACTGCCACTTACCTGATAAACAGGACGCCTTCAGCAAGCCTACAAAATAGAACTCCATATGAAATGATGTTTGGCAAAAAACCGTCTCTTGCTCACCTACGCGTCTTCGGTTGTCTTTGCTTTGCTACCAACCTAAAACCCAAACACAAGTTTGACCAGAGAGCTGAAAGATGCGTATTTCTGGGGTATCCTTTTGGACAAAAAGCCTACAAAATCTACAGCCTTGAGAACCAAAGAAAATTCACAAGCCGTGATGTAATCTTCAATGAAAAGTTGTTTCCCTTCAAACTGCTGAGTCATGAATCATCTCCGTTTGTGTTGCCCTTCATGTTTGATGAATATAACGTTTCAGAAAACAATCCTTCATTAACTCCCCTTGACAGTCCTGTTCATGAAGAAGGAGAGCGCACACCTTCCCAACTCCATTTGCCAACTATTAGTGAAAAATTGATGCCACAAATCTGCCAAACCCTGTAATACAACAAACAACTGTTACTGAACTTGACCCACCGACTGAACCGATGCCATAGGTTCCTCCTCCTCGCTTGAGAAGATCAACTCGCAAAAGCCAACCCTCAGTACTGTTGAAGGACTTTTACTGTAACATGGCCACTCAAGGATCATCAGACCCGTCGCTGTTGAGAAGGAAAGAGGTCACCAGGTATCCCCTTTCTCAAGCTCTCTCTTTCAACTCCTTTTCCCAACCTCATAAAGCCTTCTTGTTGAATATCTCAAAACACACTGAGCCTACTTCATTTAGTGAAGCAGAGCAAGATCCAAACTAGAGGAAGGCAATGCAGTTAGAAATCGATGCGTTGGAAGAAAACAAAACCTGGACGCTTGTTGCTCCTCCGCCCAATGTGAAGCCTATACCCTGCAGATGGATTTACCGCATCAAGTATAAAGCCAGTGGCGAAGTTGAGAGGTTTAAGGCCAGACTAGTGGCTAAGGGATTTGCTCAAACTGAGCAACTAGATTATCAAGAAACCTATGCACCAGTCGCAAAGCTCGTCACAGTCCGATGTCTGATTGCGGTCGCAGCCAAAAAGAACTGGTTCATCCATCAAATGGATGTTTACAACGCATTCTTAAATGAAAGTATGGAGGAAGGATTTATATGGCACTCCCACCTGGCTATGAAGAATGTGATAACAAGATGGTCTGCAAATTAAATAAGTCCATCTATGGACTGAAGCAGTCACCCCGTTGTTGGTTTGTGAAACTTTCTGATGCAATTGTGTCCTATGGTTTCAACCAGTCCAGAGCTGATTATTCCCTGTTCACACTCACATCTGGAAATGTGTTCATAGCTGTGCTGGCGTATGTGGAGGACTTGATCATCTTTGGCAACAACCTGGAGGGTATTCAAAACTTCAAAGATTACTTGAGCAATTGCTTCAAGATGAAGGATCTAGGAGATTTGAAGTATTTTTTAGGTCTTGAACTCACTCGTACAAAATAAGGCATTCTCCTCACTCAGCGCAAGTATACATGTGACTTGTTAGATGAAGCCGGACTGTTAGGCGCAAAGCCCATGGAAACCCCAATGGAATATCGACTGAACCTGTCAGCAACTGATGGGCAGCCATTGAAGAATGCAACCACTTATCACCGGTTGGTTGGTTAGCTGATTTACCTCACAATAACTCGTCCAGACATTATGTTTTCTGTCCATGTCCTCAGTAGACACATGCAACAACCAACTACAGCACATCTAGACTCAGCCATGAAGGTGTTACGATATCTGAAGAAAAATCCTAGGCAAGGCTTATTGTTTTCTCAAAACTATAACTATGAGTTGAAAGCGTATTGTGATGCCGACTGGGCAGCCTGTAGGGATACTAGACGCTCAGTTTCAGGTTACTGCGTCTTCTTCGATGGTAGCTTGATTTCATGGAAATAAAAAAAATAGCCTACTGTGTCACGATCATCCGCCGAAGCAGAGTATCGTGCCATGGCTAATGTTTGCTGTGAAATCTTGTGGCTGAAGTACATACTAGCAGATCTCACAGTGCAACACTTAGACTCAGTCCTGGTCTTCAGTGACAGCAAGTCAGCCTTGCAGATGGCTGCCAATCCAGTGAAGCATGAACGAACCAAGCATGTGGAACTAGATTGCCATATAGTGAGAGATCTAGTGAGGAACAGAACGATCGAGACCAGATTTGTGTCATCCCAGTATCAAGTTGCTGACATGTTCACCAAATCCATTAGCTTGGATCAGTTTCTCTTCTTGAAAGGCAAACTTGGCCTCTGTGATCCATATGCCCAGTTTGAGGATGGGGTGTTAAAGATAGTTACCCTTACTAAAGAAAAGGAACAATAATCGACAGCACTAATGAATTATGAAGTTGCAAAAGTACTAGTCATCAATTCTGAACAATTGATGATTCCCTTTTCTAAATTCCGTTGTAAATATCTGTAGAGACGTCTCTTTCAAGTGGTTGCTGAAATATCCTTCACTGCATCCTTGTAACAGTTTTGTAACTAATTTCTCCCTTTGCTCCTCTGTAACGATGTTGTATATATTCTTTTTGGAGGTTCAATTCATTTGTGCGAGATACAATTCTTTCAGTGTTCCCTTCATATTTGAGCTCTGTTTCTGTTTTGTTGCCTTTTGCTGTCTCTTCTTTACACCCTTCACTGCACCTTTCACTCTCTTTGTTGCCCATCTCTCTCTGTCAACGCCCTTTTCTCTACCCACGTTCTCTCTGCTGCACTCTCCCTCTCTGCATGCACCCTTTTCTCACGCGCCTGCTCCCTAGCCACTTTCCGTCCATCTCCACTGTCGGTCTGCACTCCCTCTCCTTACCACCAGCCTCCTCCCACTCACATCTCTCGTGCTCTCTCTCGTTTTCAACTGCCCTCTCCTTCGTTGTTCCCTTCCTCTCCCAACCGAACCATCCCTTTCAGCCGAACCTCCTTTTTTACCCTGCCAGAGGCCCTATTCTAACGGCAGACCCTCCTCTTGCATTCTTTGTTACTGATTTTCACTCTTTTGTCACTGTGGTATTGGATTGCAGCTTGAGGACGCGTCTTTCCCTTCATAACAGCTAATAGATGGCGTGGTTGGTGGTGGCATCGTATGGTTTTTTCTGTTAGGGGATCAATAGAACATTTGAGGTTGCTGCCGAAAGCATTGCAGCAGTTTAGACACTAAGATTGGGGTGAGAGAGGCCTAATCGAGCTTAAATTATCTAAAATTTACTGTTAATGTTAGTGCATGTGTAATTATTATTTGAGCATGCTAGACTGATGATTCGATAATTTGAAATACATATTAGCGATGTTGTTATTTTGAGAAAAGTTTATGACTGTTTTGACAAGGACGAGGATCTAGTGTATAATTGTCTTTTTAGCATGAGGAGTTGATTTTCGAAACGATTTGAAAATATGATAGAGATTTTGATGATGTTGAGAAGATTTAGAACCGTTTTAGCGAGCTCAGGAAATATGCTTCTATTGATGTGCATATGCATCGTATGTTGGGAAGCTTAATTGCGGGGTAGACGCCTCAACTAAAGAAGCAACGGTGAAACGAATTAGTGGTTGGTTCAAATCGAAAGCGTAGAGCTTAAGTCATTTGGTGACAACTTCAAAGAGTTGGGAAGAGGCCTATTGAAGGGCTTTGTGGGTGGACACTCTCTTGAGGCGACGTATGCTTCAATGATTGTATTTTATATTTATATAGCTTGTAAAACTGAACGAGTAGATAATTTATCACTTGCTTACGTTTGCAAGTATACCAGGCACATCAAGTAGACCTTGAGCAGCACGATTCAAAGCTTGAGGCATTTTGTGTCTTTTGGCAACGTGTAGTAGGTATGGCGACATTCCAGACAAATCCCTGTTTGGAGCGAACTTTTGAATGTGCGTTTTTAGGATTGTTGGATCCTATGATTATGATGTGATTGAATGAATGCATGCATGAGATTGACTGGTTATGTGATTGGTTTTGTTTTAAAATTACTACGCAATTGCATTTGCATGCTAGAAATGATAACTGGTTAGGACATATGAGGTAGAGTATCAAGTCCAGTATCTCATCGACCTCGATTGTGCATTAGAAAGCATCATAGAATGATAATTGCATAGGACAGCCATGAGCCAATCACGGATCGAGACTACTCTTCATGATTCAGTTAAGTTTTGAAAAAGTGATTGATATGTTGATTGATGTGAATGTTGCAACATATTTTATATGAATTGTCGTGGGCATGATCCAAATGAATAAAATTAAATGGTAGTTGTACTCGTAATGTTATGACGACTAGCTAAGAATGTTAACTATATGTGTAGCCCTTTTGTGGAGACAATTGGAGGTATGAGTGCACTCGTGAAGTGAACAAACCTCATGAGCTAGCCGGTTATTTTGTGAATGTGTTCTCATAATGATAAGTAAGAAAGAATAAGAGATGAGAGGTCAGTGGGTTGTGACAATGTGTTTGGGAGATGTCCGACCTTCACCACTGGTCTCGCAGGCTTAGAGCGCACGCGGTGCAAGGCCTCAAGGTATCGTTGTGTGAAGTGCTTGGAGCGTTGGACTCTCGCCTTCTCAAACTGTTGTGTGAAGTGCTTGGAGCGTTGGACTCCCGCCTTCTCAAACTGGAAGGAAGACTGAGCAACTCTCCTTGGAATTCACACATCCATGGATGATTGCTCTTCTGCTGCAGCGTGAACAGATCCATATCCTTTCGGGCCACCATGGGGGTTGTCTCCCGACCGTAGGTCACTCGTGGTATGCACATGCCTGTGTTTGTACCTACAGGAACTGTCAATTCACTAAAGCTAATATAAATGAAAAGAATGTGAATGAAGTGTGTGTGAACGAAGTGATTGTGAATGATGTGTTCATGCATGAATTGCATGTGACTAATGAATGTGCTATTGTGGCCATTGAGTGACCTTTACATGTCGTGAATGTATGCTCTATCACGACATGATAGTGATTTGTTTTCATATTTATTATATCTCATATTTGAGCTCTTACCTTAGAGGGTTAGGGATTTATCTTGCTTGTTGTCATACTGCGAAGGCTAAGCCTTCAGTTGTCCTTCTTTGTCAGATTTTGGCGGACCTAGGGCAGTAGGTTGATCAGATGACTCTACTCACATCTTACTGGAGTTGTTTTGGGTCTATTGTAGTGCTGGCGCATCTTGTTTTGGTCATATTGATGTCTTGTTTTTGTTAGACATCAATGTTGTGATTTGGGGATATTTTTGTTATATGTATTATTGATAAGTATGATGTGATTTTTGTATGAATTGAAAATGATTATATAAATGAAGTTTGCCCCATTGTTTTGGCTTGCATAGCTCATTTCCTTTTGAATCGTTGTGTCATCGCACCTGAACGTTTTATGTTTTAATAAAAAAAAATTATTTGGGGGTCAAGGTGTTGGGATGTGACAGTTTTGGTATCAGAGCTATGAAAAAACCTCACTATGGATGTCAGTAAAAGCCTATCTGTGAAGCCGTGTTGCCTAGGTACGCTCTATTTGAGTTAGCTTTTATTAAAGCTTTGATTTTATTATGATATATATACGTATGTGATGGATTGATGTCTTGATGATTGTGCTGCATCTTTGCAAATGAAACTTGTAAAAGGTGTCTCAGATTTTGTAATGAGAATGAGAGTTTTTGCTTGTAGAGATGCAACGTAGGGGTAAGAAGCGAGCTGGGCCACCTGCAGAAGTACAAAGAGAGCCAAGTTCGGCCCATTCAGACGCGCATAATCTACTGGACGACAGTACGTTAGGGCAACCATACACTCAGACTAGTGTGGGTGCTCAAACCCCACCAAGGCAGACTCCACTTGTGGATCAACAGATCATACTGTTGACGACTTTGCAGACGCTGACCTCTTTAGTACAGTCAATGGTCAGTAATCAGATGAGTCATGCATCCCCTACAGGAGACACCACTGCACCACCTAAGGAGAAGGCAACTTCGGTGTCATTCAAACAGTTTATGTCAATGCAGCCACCTGTTTTTACTGGAGATGGTAGCCCAGACACGGCATGAGAATGGATTGAAGAAGTTGAACACATCTTTTCTCAAGATGCCAGAAGGAGATAAAGTGAATTATGGTTCGTATTTGTTAAAAGGTGATGCCAAACGGTGGTGGCAATCGACCCGTGAGATTCGGTTTGCAGGCCAACAATCAATCTCATGGAAGCAGTTAAGAGATTGATTTTTCAGCACTTACTTCTCAGTGTATGCCAGAAACAAGAAGATGCAAGAATTTCTTGAGTTGCAGCAAAATCATTTGAGCTTGAAAGAGTATATTACAAAGTATCGGCACTTAGAGGTGTATTGCCCACATCTCTATACTACTGATGAGGCCAGAGCAGACAAGTTTGTGCATGGTTTGCGGGACGGGCTGCGAAGCAAGGTGATATCCAGCAAACCTCGCGATTTGGACGAAGCGGTCACTATGGCTAGATGCATGGAAGAAGATTGGGCTAGAACTCAGAAGGACCATCACAAGAAGATAAACCAGCACTCACACGATGGGCGCACGCAGGTCAAGCATTACAACTTTGCAGGCAAGGCAAAGCCTTATGGGAGGCGTGATGACCGAGCATTTAGGCGGAACAGGCCAAACCACAATGACACCACACAGAGAGCAGTGACTACTCCAACTCTATCGAGGTGTCCTGCTTGCTCACGTGTGCACTCCTGGAAGTCGTGCTATCGGGAGACCAGAGCGTGTTTGCACTATGGACGGATGTGACACTTCATCCAAGATTGCCCCATAATGCGAGGAAATAAGTTGAAGAAGGTTGAGGTCGGTCCGTCTAGTGCTCAAAAGATTACCAGACGTGTCTATGTGACTACCATGGAGGAGTTTCAGGCACACGATCTCATCGAAGGTACATTACTTGTTGGTTCTTACATTGCTAGAGTGTTGTTTGATGCAAGGACAACTCATTCTTTCATACCTAGTCAATTTACCATTTAACTAGAAGTGACAGTTAAGATGATGCCGTATGTTCTAAAAATAGTCAGCCTTATGCATATTAGCGATGTTGCTATTTTGGGCAAAGTTTATGACTATTTTGACAAGGACGATGATCTACTTGTATAATTGTCTTTTTAGCATGATGAGTTGATTTTCGAAGTGATTTGGAAACATGATAGAGATTTTAATGATGTTGAGAAGTTTAGAACCGTTTTAGCGAGCTCAGGAAATATGCTTCTATTGATGTGTATATGCATCGTATGTTGGGAAGCTTAATTGCGGGGTAGACGACTCAACTAAGGAAGCAAGGGAGAAACAGATTAGTGATTGGTTCAAATCGAAAACGCATATCTTAAATCATTTGGTGACAACCTCAAAGAGTTGGGAAGAGGCCCATTGGAGGGCTTTGTGTTTCGACGCTACCCGTCGACACCCTCTTGAGGCGATGACGTATGCTTCAATGATTGTATTTTATATTTGTATAGATTGTAAAACTGAACGAGTAGAGAATTTATTACTTGCTTATGTTTGCAGGTACACCGGGCACGTCAAGTAGACCTTGAGCAACATGATTCAAAGCTTGAGGCATCTTGGGTATTTTGGTGACGTGCAGCAGGTATGGCGGCATTCCAGGCAAATCCTTGTCTGGGGCCAACTTTTGAATGTACGTTTTCAGGATCGTTGGATCCTATGATTGTGATGTGATTTAATGAATGTATGCATGAGATTGACTGGTTATGTGATTAGTTTTCTTTTAAAATTACTACGCAATTGCATTTGCATGCTAGAAATAATAATTGGTTAGGACAGATGAGGTGGGGTATCGAGTCGAGTATCTCTTCGACATCGATTATGCATTAGAAAAAATCATAGAATGATAATTGCATAGGACAGGTACGAGCCAATCACGGATCGAAACTACTCTCCGCGGTTCGGCTAAGTTTTGAAAGATGTGATTGATATGTTGAATGATGTGAATGTTGCAACATATTTTATATGCATTGTTGTGGAGATGATGCAAATAAATGAAATTGAAGGGTAGTTGTACCTGTAATGTTATGACGGCTAGATAAGAATGTTAACTATATGTGTAGCCCTTTTGTGGAGACAATTTGAGGTATGAGTGCACTCGTAAAGTGAACCAACCTCATGAGCTAGCTGGTCATTTTGTGAATGTAAGAAAGAATAAGAGATGATAGGTCAATGGGTTGTGGCAATGTGTTTGCTAGATGTCCCGCCTTCGCCACTGGTTTCACCAGCTCAGAGCGTATGTGGTGTAAGGCCTCAGGGTATCGTTGTGTGACGTGCTTGGAGCGTTGGGCTCCCACCTTCCCAAACTAGGTGTCATAGGGAAGGTTGAACAACTCTTTTTAGAATTTACACATCCATGGATGATTGCTCTTCCGCTGTAACATGAATGGATCCATATCGTTTCAGGCCACTATGGGAGTTGTCTCCCGACTGTATCCGTTGCAACGTGAATGGATCCATATAGTTTCGGGCCACCACGGGAGTTGTCTTCCGACTGTAGGTCGCCCGTTGGTTGCACGTGTTTGTCCTTGTACCCATAGGAACTGTCAATTCACTAAAGCTAATGTAAATGAAAAGAATGTGAATAAAGTGTCCGTGGACAAAATGATTGTGAATGATGTATTCATGCATGAATTGCATGTGACTAATGAATGTGCTATTGTGGCCATTGAGTGGCCTTTACATGTCGTGAAGGGCTTCCATGACAGGTCATGATAATGTATGTCCTATCATGACATAATAGTAATTTGCTTTTATATTTGTTATATCTAATATTTGAGCCCTTAAAGGGTTATAAATTTATCTAGCTACTACGAAGGCTAAGCCTTCAGTTGTCTTTCTTTTCTAGGTTTTGGGGGACCCTTGATAGCAGGTTGATCAGATGGCTTTACTCACATCATACTGGGGAGGTTTTGGGTCTGTTGTAGTGCCGACGCGTTTTGTTTTGGTTATATTGATGTCTTGTTTTTTGGTTAGACATCAATGTTGTGATTTGAGGGCATTTTTGTCATATGTATTATTGAGAAATATGATGTGATTTTTGTAGGAACTGAAAATTGTTATGTAAATGAAAGTTTGCCCCATTGTTTTGGCTTGCATAGCTCCTTTCCTTTTGAATCGTTCTGTCATTGAGGTTCAACTTTTTATGCGTTAACAAAAAAAAAAAAAAAATTTACTTGGAGGTCAAGGTGTTAGTGTGTGACACTCCCACTACCTATAGCTAAACACAATATTGTTAAGTGGGGAGCAACGTTCAGGCTCGCTTCTCTCCCGTATGGCAACATCTCACCTTAATAAGTTGCAATGACGGATGGATGCTGGCTGCTGGCTGCCATGAAAGTGCAGAGGACGAAGGATGGACGAGGCTGCAAGGAAAACGGGAGAGAACAAAAAGCACAACTGGGGCGTGAATAGAAAATGAAAGTTTTGCAGAGGCATTCTGTTTGTCAGGATAGCAATTTGGGATCCCATTTTGAAGGAGGCAGCCAGCCAAACACCTCCTGAGGATCGATTAAGTAGTTCAGGAGACAATGTTTTGGGCATCAACCAGATGCTCCCCAAGATCTTTTCTGTTTTATCTTGGATGTTACGCTACTGCATTCTCAATTTCTGCATGGTGCCAAAAATACGAACACGAAGGCACAAAACTAAACCCTTCTTTGTTATTGGGATAGGGACATCCATTGAAGTAAGCATTCTACAGGATTGTGACTGATTACAGACACAGGACTCAAAGAAAGGGGAACTAAAAGCTTCCCCTCGAACCTCCAAATGGTTGGTCCGACTTAGATCAAATTGTACATAAATTCGTAGGCTTTGAAGAATGAACAGGCTTACATAACACAGGAGGCGGCATCCAGGTTGCACCTTGACGAACATGTGCATGTACTTCTAAGATGGCCGAGCAGGAAGGATACCCCATATATCTTTGGCATACTCGTGGATGGTCCTGTCGCTGCTGAACTTGAAGGAGCCTGCAGTGTTCATGATCGACATCTTCGTCCATCTCTGCATTAGGACAGTCAACAAGGGGAAGCACAAGCGAGTCATATCAGCAACTGACGGTGGAGAGCATGAAATGTTGTAACCCTTGCACAATTCAAACAGTACCAGCTGACAACTTTCATGCGACAAAGAACGAAAAGTCCAGAAAGAAGAATGAAACCAATGATTGTTATCTTTTCTATTCCTGCGACGTCATGGTCGAGCTGGACAAGTTCAAGGGCGTTGTACTTTAGAGAGAGAACTACTTACTTTCTGGTTTGCGTATGCAGCATCAACCTGATCTTGGCATTCAATGTAACTTGGGAAATCCTTGCCAACAAGGAAATAATCTCCCCGACCATATCCTTCATTTCCCTCCAAGGACCCGAGCAGGGGAGAGTAGTCATATTTTCCAAAGGCGCCGCTTCGGATAAACTCTTTAGCCTCTTCAAATCGACGATCGGGCTTAAACTGAAACGAACAATGAAATAATTAGAAACGAGCATACGCTAACAGCATAATCCTTTGTTTTTACTCCGTTGAACAGGCTGCATTCAAAGAGAAATGGTGATAGACGAGGGCCACAAGAGAACTTCAGCATCTAATGAACATACCTTTCCTTCAGCTCTTTCTTTCCTCAGTCCAGCAATCTCATGGGCGCGAGCACCAAATAGGAAAAAGTTGTCCTCACCAACTTCTTCACGGATTTCTACGTTAGCTCCATCCAGTGTTCCAATCAACACACAACCATTCATTGCAAATTTCATATTACTAGTTCCACTAGCCTCCATCCCAGCAGTGCTTCATATGATAGAACAAGAAAATTTAGTCTCTGGTACGCGTAGACATGTCTGTGTGTGTCTGTGTATGCATGTCTATGTGGCTCTCAAGAGTGCGAAAAGAATCAATCAATAATGAACTTTGATGTTCTGAAACGGAAGGTTGCTACTAAACATCTCCTCTTTTTGGAAAATAGCATTCATTTTCCCATTTAAGACGTGGGACTTGCATCACCAGACTATGACAGCATGTTCTTCAAACTTTGAGAACTTCCATGTTCTCAGCACATATATTTTTCACTTAGTATTAACAACTTTAGAGATATGTCTCAAGGACATGGAAGTGGAAATGGAACACACTGCTGATGCACTTTGGTACGGTGCAGTATCAAAAAACGTAATGCAGGGAAACAGCCACGCACACAAAATTGAAATTCATTTTAACTGACGAGAAACTTTAAAGAAAATTATAAGAAATGTGCCTAATATTTTGAGAAATAACAAACTGTCACTCCACTTTTAGAACTACAGAATAGACACAACTTTTTGAGACAAATTTTAAAGGAGCTGCCTACTGACGTGGCATTAATTTTGACATAAAATGACACAGACACCTATCAAATATTTTTCATTGGCCAAGGGAAGAGTGGTTTTTATAAGAGGTTTTTTTGTCATTTTATATAAAAATTAATGTTTTCTATCGGCAGACAACTTGTTGAGAATTTTTTCAAAAGTTGAGAATTATTAATTTTTTAAAGTTGAGTGATGATTTGTTATTCACCCAAAGATTAGATGCCTTTTTGTAATTCTTTCAAGATAGCAATCAGGATCGTAATAAAAAGTTAACAACAGTGTCAACAGTAGAGCATTGATAATGTCTGTCATTGGTCTGGACACGTTGATGAACTGTCCAGAAAGTGCTGTGTCCTGTTGACGCAGGATGGACAGGACAAGTGAAGTGCCTGCAGGACAGAACTTTGGAGGCATTTTTGTTGCAAAATAAACCCATAAAATGGAGAATTAGACCATTTTTATTGACCTAGCAGTTATTAGTTATCCAGATTATTTATTATCTGGTTGTCATTGAGGGGAACAGTTCAAAACTATGGGTATTGTCAGCATGAAAGCTCTTGCAGAAGCCCAAAATGGACAAGCAGAAAATCTTTTGACATTCTCATGAAGATGAAATTAAAATATATAACTGAAGATTTAGAAATACGAAAACTCCAAAATGCCATTAATGATTTCAGACATGTTACACAATCAATGTATGTGACTGTGCCTCAAAAATGATGCTACAATCGACCATTATCAAGGTTTCAGCCATGCAATTCTTCTCTATGTTAGCCCTGTTAAAGATCTACATGTATTTAGATGCCAAATATTAGCCTGTTACAAATACCTGATGTGTTGCGACAGTTCACTGGCAGGAATCAGCATTTCAGCAACACTAACATTATAGTTGGGAATAAAAATAACCTGCAAAAACGGAACTAGGAGTAAGTTGTAGGAGACATTGGCACATATCTCACAGTCACATAAGCTAATGAAGACGATATCCATGTTTGAAGTTAATAACAGGAACAAAGCATCCACAAAACATTTAAGCTGAATAACATAAATTAGGTGCAACTGTAGGAGAATCCACATGAACATATCAGAGTTTGTGGTTTCATGTCTCTTCTGTTATGGTTTGGAAAAACTGGAAGAAAAAATGAAAAACGAGGTTATAGAACAGGTCCAAATTGAGGAAAATCTACAAGGGGATAAGGCATATTTTATCACATTTTTCAATTGATTTCAGTGAAGTTGTATGCAAAACTTTAAAAGAACTGGATTATGAAATAACTAGTTGGATTTATTACAAAATGTAAAAACAATGTAGTGTATGCAGATAATTTTCTAGCTTGAGCATGTAAGTCCTTGCAGTTTGGGAATTTTCATTGAGAATGACAATTTGAAGAGGCATCTAAATGCAAGTACCTATATTGGAATCTGAAGGATGAAAAATGGCCTAATCATACAGAAAGGATAACAGTACAACATGTTTCATGATTCATCCATCAAAGCATCTGCGTCGCTAGTGCTTGATGCACAACATACCTTCAGAAGATCCCCAATATCAGGATCATGATTTATGACAGCACCAACATCTGTTATGAGCTTGACTATCCTCTTCGCTTGCACATATGTGGCAAAAGCCTTCCCTCCAATTATGCACACCCTTGGAACAAACTTCAACTTCCTTTCTTCAGCACTCATCTCTTTCATTTTTTTGTACCGGTAAATAATGCCTAAAATGTTCAATAGTTGTCGCTTGTATTCATGAATGCGCTTCACCTAAAAAGCAAGATTAAATTGTGCTTGCATTTTATTATTAACTGGTAAAAGAATTTAAAGGACAGAAAATCCCAGGGATGAGAAATTACTTGAATATCAAACATTGCGTCAGGGCTGACAACATAGCCTGCTTTCTCTTTTATGTATGATACAAGCTTCAACTTGTTGTTGCGCTTTGCTGCAACCCACTGGGCTTGAAACTCTTCATTGTCTGCAAACTGGAGAAAAGAATAAAGGTAAGTTTTTCCAAATTGTATCCTTGGAATACTGATGCTAATAGATTAAAATTGTTCAGAAAGCACTTATATGTGTCAGTCTACAAAAACAGGTTAGAATCCAGAACCAAACGTTACCACAGAAATTGGCTCATGCAAAGAGATGCAGTATGTGCAACAAATGATACGTGCTAGCAATAAACCACATGGCTGCACATGCATGCCTTCAGCTTTTAGTTAAACCATTTATGCTTCAAACATTAAAAACTGAATTTATATAAGGACTATGACATACCATTCTGACAGTGCATAAATGATCCTTGAATTAGGAAAAGCTTAATCTAAGAACAGAGGCAAGAATGATAGAGAGATCACCTTTCGGAGCTCAGCTACCTTCTCAGTTTTCAGGACCCATTCCTCTGTACCAAGCCATCTAGTTATTATTTCGCTTAAATCTGGATTGCAAAATCGGATCCATCGCCTTGGAGTTACACCATTTGTCTTGTTCTGGAATTTTTCTGGCCATAACTGCAAAATGTAAAGAGAGAAACAGCAACAAAATGGTTATTCATTTGACTTGATACAAGATATATTAGTTGAACTCTCAAATACAAAATGATGAGATGCAAATGATACAACAGTAAATTTTCTCCCATAGGAAGCAGAAGACAAATAAAAAGCTAAGGACTAACCTTGTAAAAATCATTGAAAACTTCATTTTTCACAATATCACTATGGATTGCAGCAACCCCATTTACAGCATGCCCCACAACAACACAGAGATTGGCCATGCGAACTGTTTTTGGAAGTTTTGCATCCGACTTGTCTTGTTCTTTTTCCTTCGAATCGTCCTTCTTAGCGTCACCTTTTGATTTGTCAAAAAGCTGTCTAATTGCTGAAGGTAGTGGATAGTTTTCTAGTATTCTCATTTGTGAAATCTTCTTTTTCAATGACTCAAGATCCTTCGTCCCATACTCTGTAACAAGTGTCCCAATCAACTGCAATACATGCAGTAGGTTAAAAAGCAGTAACAACAAACTACAAAAAAGAAGTCATAAACCATTGCAAGAACTAAGGAATTTTATTTCCTACAATCAACCTCTTCATCAATCCTCTCTATAATCTCAACATGTCTTGGGAGTAGCTTCTGCATGATATCTAGACTCCACTTCTCCAATGCCTCAGGAAGGACAGTGTGGTTTGTGTATGCAACAGTCCTGCCAATATTGTATGCTTAATGTGAGAACTATACTAAAAACAAAGAAAACCATTTGTTAAAACAATACGTCGAAAAAGCAACATAATTATGTTAATCTTTATTCAAAGACTAATTAGAGATAGGATCCGGGACATGTATGATGGAATGAATCAGCATGCTATAAGAAGGCCAAGTATATTCAGCAAGTTCAGAACAAGATCAACATGCAGCCACTTAAGGGCTTCCTTGCAGTTTGATGGAAAACCTAGACACCGTGATAGGCAGTATTCTAATTCTCAAACTAAAGATACATATAACTTCTTTGACATAGCAAGAACCTAAATGCATAAACTTTCTTAGTTAATGCTGCTTCTGTAGCTACTCTATGGTTGCAAGATTGAAAGCCTTCCAAAAGTGCTATCTTATAAGGAACCGGACAAAAAGATCATGAACCTAATGATTATTTCTTTTTTCAAACATAAGCTTCTCCTGCATTTTCGACCTAAGATTACTAATTTTTGTGCTTTTAGTATTGGTACTTTTGTATAACATACTTTGTTGATCACATAATAGAACCATTGAGTAGATTAGAGAGTACAAAAGATAACATAATATAACCAATAGAAAGGACCTTTGAGTAATTTTCCAGGCTTCCTCCCAGCTCAAGCCCTTGACATCAATTAATATCCTAAGCAGCTCTGGGATGCACAATGTTGGGTGTGTATCATTCATCTGAACTGCAACTTTTGAAGGAAATTCGTCCCAGTTGACAGCATGTCCAGATCTCTTCTCAAAACGGGCTATTATGTCTTGAAGAGAGGAAGAACATAGGGTATATTGTTGCTTCAGCCGTAAAATTTTACCCTCCGTAGAATCATCCCCAGGATACAAGACATAGCAGATCTATCAACATAAACAAATATAATGTTTCAGTTCCACACACACACACACACACACACACACAGGCACTCTTAAACACTGCATAAAAATTTCTGATTCACAAAACTTTGTCGAAAATAGTGAGCGACATGGAAGCAAAAGCAACAGGCTTATTGTCAGAAATGTTAATCTATGAGCATTTGACATACAAGAAGCTTGTGAAGTAGTATTTGAGGTGTAACTTCCTGATACGCTAACCATATTCTAAGCATTAAAACAGTCTAAAGTGCAACTTAAACTTCATTTGGTAGATTGAATCGTTGGGTATCCCTTGTGGAAGGGGGACAAGATATGAAACTTTTGTGACAGAAAGTGAACAAGACAAGCTTCTAAACCAAGTAATTACAGCAATAAAAGTAATTTGCTCAGACCTTTTCAGCATTTATCTGAGCCTCAGTTGCTTTGGTATGTTGTCCAGCATTGAAGGCCCGCAAGTCAAAATCTTGCACTGGAACTTTTGTAGACCAGAGACGCAAATTGATGGTTGTTTTGGTTTTGTACCCAGGTATAGGAACATCATATGCAACAGCTGCAATGTCTTCTCCTCCAACCCAGTGTTTCTTGCCATCTAAACCTTCAGTAACTTTTCCATAGAACTTTATGGGATAAGAAACATCATGTCTCACAATTTCCCAGGGATTTCCCATCTGCAAGACACAATGAGATGGTTAAGTGGGAAAAATGGAATTTTAACGTTATTATATAATTAAATAAGATTGTCGGTTAGTGGCTCAAAATTTTGTTTAGGTTCATCTCCAAGCAGGAGTACCTCAAGCCAACTTTCTGCAGCCTCCTCTTGACCATCTTTTGTAATGTTCTGGTGGAACAAGCCATACTTATACCTCAGCCCGTAGCCCCATGCTGGGTAATCTAAAGTTGCTAGGGAATCCAAAAAGCATGAAGCTAACCGTCCAAGGCCTCCATTTCCAAGTGCTGCATCTCGTTCCTGTTAATACGTAGTATTGAGTCAGTTTATTCGGTAGCTGAGAAAGTTCAAAGGTGCAAGCTGTAAAAGGAGCTTGAACAAGCAAATACTAGCATATGATTAAGAAATGACATCGCACACACAAATACAGAGGAACAATTAAATGGCACCAATGAACAAAGTTAGGAAGTGAAAACAGAGCATACAATAAGCACTAAGCAGAATTAGCTAAATCATTTACAGAGGCAAACAGTTCGCTACAGACCTTGAAGAGCAAAAATCCAAATCATGAGTTAGAAAGGAACGAATGGCAAGCTGCTGGTTTTTGAAGGTTTTAACTACCAATGTTTCTGATCTTGCAGAAAAAAAAAAGCCTATTTGAAAACTGAAAGTGGAGTTTCAGTTACCTTAACCACCAAAGGCTAGATATGCTATCCAGCTAAATGGGAAAAAAGAAAAAGTAAGCAAACCAATAAAGAGTAAGAAAAGTTAAGGTTCTGACCTGTCCTGCAACATTTTCGAGATCATGGCCAAGCTTTTTCAGAGCTTCCGCATAAGTACCAGTGAGCTCTAAATTTCCTATGGCATTCAGAAGTGCCCTACCCTGCTCAATCATACACAGTACATAAAAGTAAATTATGGTTATTACAGAGGAGACTGTCAATCAAAATTAAAATCTTGCCAACCAGAATCACCTGTAAAAATTCCATAGACAAATAGTATGCCTGTTTCACATTTGCTTTCTCGTAATGTTCATATGTCTTGTTCCAATTTCTGATAAGAGCACCACGAACGCTCTGTGCAGTTGCCAGATAAGCCTTGGGTAGGCTAAATTGCTTTGGAGAGAATGAAGGTGTGAATTCAGCATGATATTGGATATTGGAAGCGACCGAAGCAGAATCCAGTGAAAATGAAGTTGAAACAGCTGGTATTCCTGCATTGCAATTTCAGCAAATTATTTAGTTAAAGTTGATCATATAAGAAACTTTACATTTATCACTCGTTCTTTTCTCTTTCTTTAACTTTTGATTGGGGGGTATATTATTAAAGTGTCCCATCAAGGCAGATACATTAAAGTCATTTTATAAGTAACTTTTTTCCACCTTTTGTTAAAGTAAATACTCCTGCAACGCAATTTCAGCAATTGGTTCATCTAAGAACTGATAAGAGGCATTTCTTTTTCCTTTCCTATAAACAACATTATTTCATGTAGGCAAATAATTATTTGTCATTTCGTAAGTAACATTTTTCTAACATGTTGTTAGGTATAAAAATACTATAAATTTTTTCGCATCTTTTTCACGTATTTTCGCTTTTTTCATTATTTTTACATTACTTTTGCCTTAAAGTTTAAAACTTAATTTAAATTGTCTTCATTTCTATCATGAATAAAAAATCATTTTTGTCATTTTATCAAATTATTTTTTTATATTTTCTTGTTAGATTTTCATTTACTTGTTCCTAATTTCTTGATTTTTTTTCTAAAAGAATTGCCAAATTTTTCCTGAGATTTTGAGCTTTGCTCAAAAATACCTAAGAAAAACCTCATGTCAACCATATTTGCGATCATGATTGTAATGTATCACAAGAAAACATAAAATTATTTTTTAATGTTAAAAATTTCCAAAAATGAAAAATAGATAAAAAAGAAAAATAAAAATAAAATATTTTCTATAAAAAAATGTCGCACATAAATATAGCAATAAAACATTAATTTTCCTCTTTCTTCAACCGCAAATCAATCTCCCACATGCAAATTTAGTTTCAACTTTCAAGTCGATGTTTTCTTCCTTAAAGTGGCATCACGCACAATTATTAAGAATTTTTAGGAGTAAGATGTAGAAATAAAAAACCCCTCCTTTTTCAATTGCAAATCAGTCTCCCACATGAAAATCTAATTCCAAATCGATGTTTTATTTCTCAAACTGGCAAGATCTCTCTCACGGACAACTTCTAAGAACTTCTAGGAGTAAGATGTGATGGGGTTTTAAAAACCCGAAATCAAAAAAATTAGGACTCAAACTTTTTTTCTTCCACCTTTCCCCTATATAAGACCATTGCAGAATTATAACTAACTACAGGGGTGTAACAATCCCTTCAAAAGTTACGGCATGTATTGTATGATATGTACAACATTTGCCATAAGTGTGCATCCTCAATGATGTGGACTTGTGGTTCAATGCATGTATAGTGATGCTTAGCTTTTCTCCAGATCAGCAAATGTGCTATTAACTGTTCAGTTGCATTTAGAAATCCTTGGAAAAAGCAAATGAGCTAAGAAAAAAAAAAAAGCTAAGTTGGTCAACTACAGTCCTTGGTATTTGCAACATCAGCACAGTGCATGTATAGGAGATTAGAGGGGTCGAAATTGTGGGCAGTTGGACAAAGAAACTTGAATACATTGAAGTTTAACTTCATTCTTTCAAATTAAATCTAGCTTCTTTCACTCTTTTGGCAATCAAAGACCATTTTTTGAGAACATACGCCAACACACACACACACACACATATATATATATATATATATATATATGGAGAAGATGGCTGTAAAAGGTGAACAACAACCACAAAAGGGGGAGAGAGAAAAAAAAAAGAGAGAGATAAAAAATCGTTGGTACCAATATCAAAATGGGATTTGAATGCATTTTAGAGAGGATGATCGTAAAAAAAAGGAAGAGAAAAAAGTAAGGAGTGAAAGATGAAAAAAGGTTTGAACCGGTCTCCAAATGAGACTTTTTGAGTGAAAGATGAAAAAAGGTTTGAACCGTTCTCAAAGTGAAACTTTTTAAACCTAATCTCACAAATATCATTCTCAGGTTTTAAATGCAGAGTTTTTTGTTGGGTATTTTTTGGTAAGTTATTTTCTTTGGAAAAAACTCAACAATTTTTTTCTAAAACAAACAACCCTAGAACTAGCTAAAAAATAAAATTAATGAGAAACTAATCAAAAGTATACAAAATTTAGCTAGATAAATGATAAAAATGATGTTTTACAATGATACAAAAATAAAGATAACTTAACTTAATTTAACTTTTACATTTAAATGCAAAAAATGAGATAAAAACATGAAAAAAATGCGGTTAATTTATTTTGGCTTTCTTTTTTCAAAAAATAACATGCCTTTTCCGGTTTTGTTTGTTTTAATCATTTTTAATGTAAATATGTGTTTTTTTTTAAATAAAAGACACAATATTTGTGACAATGACATAAAAAGAGAAAGAGCGTATGATAGATTTGTTTTGAAAAATAAAAGGAGAGAAAAAGCAAGAAAGAGTAAAAGATTAAAAGGTTGGAAAAAGTTTCAAACTAGACTTGGCAAACCCATTATATATTTTGGCCGGACGAATCCAGCCTCCCACACGTGCCCCAATGAACTATGAAGTGCATGAGAAAACATGCATGATAACTAAGAGGGTTATATATATATATATATATATATATATCTTGAAAAATTGAAATGAAATGGCTATCAGATGTTTCTGAATGGCTAAATATTCCATGGATCTGATGTTGATATGACATGGCATACTTTTGCTAATATGGTAAAAAGTCCATGGTTGATCAAACAAGAATCTTTAAGTCAAACCTATGTGATCTATACTTAAGATATTTATTTTCCTTCTTTGCACTGAGAAATAGTTGGATTTAAAATCGAAGGGGAAATGTCTGAAATAAGTCTATGGTTTTCAAATCCTAAGATCCAAATCTGAGGCTATCAAATGCTCCTTAAAGCACCATCAACCATTGCTAAAAACACTATAAACTGTTGTTATGTTTATTGTTATTTGTTAATACTCAGACGGTGTCTCTGCCGATGGTCTTTTAGTATTTAGTCGTGTAACAACTTCCGCAGCCGGCTGATTATAATTTCTCTAAAGTTCTTTACACTATAATATATATGAAAAAGAACAAAAAACACAGTCCCGAGCTCAAAACCATGTTATTACAGCAATGAAGTTTGATTGCTCTTCAGAGGCTTCAATCAAAAGCAGAAAGCACAAAAACGACTTTGCAAAACAGTTCTACGCCTGAGGGCTAGACGATTGGAATGTAAAACCCCGATAGTGTCATGTGCCTATCCAATTTTAGAAAAAAGAATTAGAAGGATTATTGAACTTGTCATATGGTGAATCACGCATCCCAGAATGGTTCTCACCCTGTCAATTACTACTTGCAAACCAAATAATGCCAACATATGTACAGAAAAGCAGACCCGCATAATGCCGTCAGAAGCACTCAATTTTCCCACACTACGACGTGATGCGAAGACAAGTCTTCTTCCAAAATTCTCAAAAACAGGGAGACGATCCTCCTCCAAAATTCTCAAGAAACATGGACAGCGGAAAAGAAGCAAAAATTCTCAGCAATGGCGCAAAGAAAGCACCGGTACCTTCATCCTCGGTCTCCTTCTCCACTCTCTTGTCGCTGGCGACGTTCCTGATAGTCCGACACCTTCCGTATCGCCGGCTTCTCCGAGTCTTGCACGACAGAAGGTGAACATTCCGGATGCCGGAGCTCAGATCGCTGATTCCGAGAAGAGAGCTCCGGGAGATCGGCGTTCTCGACGATATGGCTCCCGAGGGAGGGAGGGGAGACGCAGACATTGGTTGAAAGAAAAAGAAGATGCCGCTTCTTCCTTCTCCTCCTAGTCTCCTGTCTCAGAGGGCTAGGCACAGAGACTGCGTGTATGGTGCCAGTTTTGATTGTGTGGAGGGAGGGAGATATGATGACGCCTATTTATAGAGAGCGAAATGACCATATTTGACCATGAATGCTTCAAAATGACTTATATGACCTTTGACCCTTCGCTTCATGAAGATATTTCCAGCTCCTTCCTGAACTGATCTTTTTCTCGCGACCGCAGAAGCTGATCGTCTCTTTCGCTTGCAAGGGACGACCGGGAGGGACATATTAGTCTTATACAAAGTGAAGGACCTTTTCCGTCCTTTTTTGGAAAAAATCTGCACGAACTGTGATTGAAACCGCCAATCTGAGGTTGGTGGGATCCCTGGGGTTACCTTTTCCACAATTATCCCCACAACTTTTAAAAGTATCGAAAATGGCATTTTACTATGTTCAATTTTTTTTTTTTAATGTTTTTTCTTGTTGAAGATTTAATCTTGAAAAAAGTGGCAGAAAGGATCAAATCCAAGAATATGAGTGTTTCGAAAATCAGTTCATTCATCGACTCATCAGCTTCCTGAATTTCTTTCGGAAATTTTCTTCATCTTTTTTTTTTTTTATATCAAATGTAAGATTTCCTTGATCTTGTCATTTTTTTTCATTCGGGTTTTGATTTTCTAATTCAAAAGATCTCTTTTGATTAGGTTCTACTTCTAATTTTAGATCAATTCTTTCTCTTTTATCAGATTCATCTTTGGATCCATATAAAAACCACTTGTTTTATTTCCATGAAAATCAAATTGAAGCAATTTGATTGGTCTTATATAGATGATAAAGCGACACAAATTCTGGTAAGATTCAAGAGCACAAATTCGATATACGTTTGATCCATCCAATAAAAAAAAAAAACTCTTTTTTGCTTTGTTTAGATGTCTTGAGGAATTCTGATATAAAGAGCCTTTCTTCTTGGCCCCAAGAAAAAATAATTTTATTGTCCAAAAAATTGGGAAAACTTATTAACAAAGTAATTAAAAATAAAAATAAAATTATTTTAGAAACAGTTAACAAGTATGCCGTCAACCATGTCTTATGAGTAAAAATGAAAAAAAAAAAAAGTTGAAAAGGACAAGGAGAGAAAGGTTGGTGAACCGACCAGAACGATAAAAAATCGGGCATTGAGCTTGATGGCCTTACTTGTGCTGCGCCAAGTATTTCCAAGCAGGCTAGTGCCAGTTGACGCATTTACAAAAAACCACCTGGAATGGCGTGTAAGGATGCACATAAGCCCAGTCAAAGGTTGAGTTGAGCCAGCTCCAGCTCGATCTGATTCAAAAAAACTCGTGTTGAAGCTCAGCTCACATTTGAGTTGAGATTCATAGAACAGGTTTGAGTTCGACTCGACTCAAGTTCAAACTCGATCACTTAACTAGTTTTCATTAACCTGCTTCGATTCTTTTAACTTTAACTCATCAACTCATTTGACTAATTCAACTATAATGAACCAGTTTTACATAGTTGAGTTGAGCCGAGTTTAAACGAATCTAGTTGAGCTCCACTTGTTTATAAACATGTCGAACTCGAATCAAATTTTTTCGAGCGAGTTTGAGTCGAACCCAAGTTGCCTTGACTCATTATGCAGCTCTAATGGGGTTGAAGAATTTAGCTGGGCCCGTGAAGTTGGTTGATTGAACTACAAATGTGGACATCTTCTCTTCTCATTTTGACGCTTGGAAGATGTATCAAAAGCGCAAATTGACCACGCAAACCCTTTTTCTCTGCTTGAATATGCTTGTTGTCTTCCAAATTAATTTACATATGTTATGTAAAAAAAATTTATGGGAGTTACATACACACCCTAAAAATTTTATAATTTTATAAGGTTGTTTGGTAACCGTGACATGATTTTACTGTAACGCTTTAAAAAAGTGCACTATAAATTTGCCATGATTTTTAGAACAGTAACATCTTATTATTGTTGCTAAACAGACGCTGAGGTGGCATTTGGCAAGAGAACAATTTGTTACTATTTCATAAACCTGTCTCAATCAATTGGAATATGTTTATAAAACATGTTGTTAGTATATTCTTCACATCTGCCTCAATTTTTTAGGCAGATTAATAGCAAATGTTATACATGTCCAACCAGCAACAAAATATCTTAGCATAGGATGGTTTTCATAAAAAATCTAAAAAAACAACAAAAACTTAGCCTCCTCCCTTATAATAAAAGAATTGCTAATTAAGTACTGCTAGGTAGAATTCGATATACATTTTTTGTTACCCCAAATGCCCACAAAAACTAGAATAAAGCTTAGAGTTGATGATCAAATGTCGTTCCTTAAACTTATTCATTGGTGTCTTCTTGTGATTTTTTAACAAGTTAAAATAGTTTTCTGCAAATATGTTAAACGTTGGGCACTGGGAATGGATCCTTGCCGACCCGTATGCGTGAGTGTAAGATCCTTGGCCAAGCAAACACGCCGAAATCGTTGGCTTTAAACGGAATGAGGACCAAGAGGCGTTGGGACCAGGAAAAAGAATCACGGGTCGGTGCTACTGAATCTGTTGTCCAAGGACGATTAAGCACCGGAACCTCCAAATATATTGCGATGTTAGACATCAAAATACAAAATAGTACTCTCTTTTTTTCTCATCATCGACCGTCATCATGTGATCCAATGTTAGTAAAAGTTCCAGAATCGAATAGCCGGTTCTCGGAATTAGACGAATCAGTTATCAGTTATCAATCGGCCAAAAAAGTTAAAAAAAAAAAATCATTTTTGAAAAACATAAATGAAAAAGTGCGTACAAATATTTTAAAATTAAAATATGTGAGAAAGATATTTGATATTTGTTATTTAACGTGTCAAACTCTTGAAAAATGAACATGAAACCCTTTTATTTTAATACTTTGTACCCGAAATGAGTCGAATTCTCTAATAGCCAATTGGTGGAATTTATAGACTACTAGTTATAGTCCTTCCCAATCTTATTATTATTGGCATCCCTTGCCTAAAATTGATGTTCTTAGGAGCTATTTGGGACATTATATTATGGGCATATTCATAAGACATTATATTACAATCATAAATTATGTTATGAATCCATTTTAATTTTTAACGTACATGATGTAATATTCCAATATTTTATGAATCTGTCTAAATTTTTAAAATATATTAATCTCCCATCTCCAAATAACCCATTAACTAGACATGGCCGGCCCAGCCCAGCTCGATAAGAGTTGGGCCCGGGTTGGTCCGATGCCCGAAACCTGAGTTCGGGCCCCGCTTGATTAAAATAAAAATAATTTTTAAAATATAAAATATGTATTATCATTAAAAATAATTAAATTAAAAAAAAACTAATCGGGCTGATCTGGGCCGGCTCGAGTTGGCTTTTCCAGGCCCAAGCCCGATCGAGCCGGGTATTCGGGCCCATTGCCCAAGCTTACCCTTAACCAATGAAGCCGTTGTACACCAGTTAGGGTGGGTTTCTATACGATTATATTTAAAAATACAGTTTTTTGAGATATATTCATGAAATACTATGTGACCTTTCAATGTAAATTTTTTTTTATGTGAATTAAAATTCCCACTTCCACTTCTAGCTAAGGTTGCAAATAAATCGGATTGCATGTGGATAATTTGATATATATTTTTTTTTCATATCAATGTCATTCGAATCCAACTGCGCACGTATTGATGAGCTATAACAAAACTCGGAACCGTTTTAACTATTCATATCTACCTTTGAGAGACAATGCATAGCATGTATGTGGCCAGTTAGCGACGATGGCAGGTCCGTTCCGATCAGATGTGACTAATTACCATATCCGAGAAAACGGATGTAGATTTTTCCGACTACAAGTTGAATCCAAATTCAAATATGAAAAGTTTTAAAACTACATTCAATATGATGAGATTGGAGGAACAATCCTCAAATTCAAATATCCACTCGATTCAGTAGGAAAAAAATTTTATACCATGGGAAGTCTGCTCGTCGAGGGCGGACATAGGTGTCGATATTGTGTGGGCAATTACTTATACACATTTATAAAAAAAATACTTATTTTCATATTGAAATACATAATGGCGTCCTTTAAAAAAAAATTTAAATTTTATATCGAGTGCTCCTTAACCAGAATTTTATGGCTCTGCCCACCGAAAGGGTAGACCAATGTTATCAAGTATTAATTGCATGTATAAAATGCACACTGACAACACTGGCCAATTCGATCAGTAGTTATGCTACGCTTTTATAGAGTAACCAAATTACAAGAGAGAGGGTTGTTTCTGTTATCGGCTGATAAATGCAAGGGCAGTTTGGTAAAATTCTGAATAAGATCTTTACAAGCACGAGGATTGGGTACAGGAAGGGTGATGTAGGCGGGGCGGGCCCTTGGGGTGCTTTGTCCAAAAGGAAACACAAAAAGAAAAAGAAGAGAAAGAGAAACAGTAACAGTAGTGGCCTTTCTCCCGCTACTTGGCGCTTCCTAGATATTTTGTCAAAGATATTAGTAATGATTTTGGAAATACTTTTCCCGTTCCAATACTTTGTAAGTTGTGATTACGGGTGCCGGAAAAGTATAAGGGAACCCAACTGAGCATCGCATCTTGTAAGGATCAGTTTGGTGTGTTTGGGTAGGCATGTGCAAAAGAGACGCATTGTCTCAGGATAAATTGTCGTGTTGGTCCTTCAAACGGCCATTATGGCATGACAATGTAAATCCGGGTTGGGGGAAGGAAGGGAAATATACCATGAGGAGGTTGAAACCTTTTTTACTTTTGACCATGTTTCCGAAGTTTAGGGTTGTTTGAGAACTTACATCTATCAACTAAGCGTTTGGTTGCAGTCCGTAAGAATAGTGCTTAAAAGAATCAAACTTACAACCAGATTTTCTTGGATCCACTAACCCCATAAGCTGCCCCAAAAAAGACATATCCTTTTGACCAAAGAGATACATCTTAAACTTCTCTTCTTGGCACTTTAACCTTCAGAGCCTCTTCAAATTTAGCATATTTGGAGAATACAATCAGAACACATTTTTTTTTTGTAAACAATCTAAGCTGTGACAGATTATATCATTCCCTTTTAGAAAGCGTTTTTTTTTTTTTTGCCAAAAACGAGCTTTTGGCAAAAATCGATTTTTGTCATCAAACACTCATGAAAGCAAAATCATTTCTTACCTCCAAAAAATGAGTTTTGAGGTGCCATCCAGACACCCCTTAAACCTTTGTAACTAAACAAACCTCTCACTGCCACTGCTTTGATATTTTGATAAAATATTAGTGACCTTTTTATATAAATTTTTGGCTCCACCCTATGAACATAATAAAAAAGAAACCATGGGTCGTACTGCATTTTCCAACTTAAAAAGAAAATCGTTTTTTTTTGTAAATTAATGTTCACCAAAAAGGTAGGACTCCCTAAAAATAATCTCTTTTTGTTTTCCTTTCGGACCTTTTGAGAAGGCAATGGAGTTGTTGGAGGACTCCGTTTGTTTTGAGCGAAGCTGTTTGGACGTATTTGTAGATTTCTTTTCTTTCGTCTTTTAATTATATTACTCGCCGTTCCTGCGAAGGCGGAGCTATGATTTTTTTTTTCTCTTGCAAGGCAAATTTTTGCAGGGGCGAAAATAAAACTTTTAAAGATATTAACTTTAAGATATGTTTGTTTCACCGGGGGATCTTAAAGCCACGGTGATCTTAGATCTAATCTAACTTTAAATTAATGGTTTTTAATATGTATTCCTGTATACACAGAGGATCCCCAAAACACATTTTTTTATTAAGTCATAGATTTAAAGCTATCAAAACACAACAAGTGGATTTTTTTTTTTAAAAATCTCATAAGGTCATGCCACTTTTAGACTACCTTGGCTTCATCTACTCCATTGATAGGTGCATAAATAAAGTTAAACGACACCAACACCAACTTGGGCGGAGACAAGGAGGGGCCAGCAGGAGTATGTGCTACGGCTCTCCTGCCCCGAAATTCAAAATTGTAAAAGAAAAAAACGTATAAATATTTGAAATCTTCAACTTGGCTCTTGTAGAAATTAATTATGAAAAATCAAATGACCTCAAATGATTTTTTTTCAAAAATTTTATTCTTTTCAGTTTTGGCAACCTAGAAATTGTCATTTTTGTTATTGATCACATTTAACCATATTCACAAAAAATGCATTTAAAAAAAGCGCAAAAAAATGGGATAAATTAAATAGCTCTTTAAAACTTAAAAAACGTGCTTTTTTAAAGGTTAAAAATGAAAAATACGCATTTTTAAAGTGTTTTTTTAGTTTTTTCATTTCTTTTCAGTTTTTTTAACGCCAAACAGTTTTTCTTTTTCATTTTGTATTTTTTATTTGTTGCAAATCCCCTTATCTTGTGATGTTTGAATCATTAGTTTCTTACTTACTTTATTTTCTAATATTTTTAGTTTTTTAATATTTTTAAAAATTTACAGTATTTTTTCTTTTTTTTCTCATTTTTTTCAAGTTCACTCTATTATACTTGAGAAAAACCTAACGGTTAACATTATTTATGAATATGCATTTAACAAATCAGACAACACATTTTGTGATGTGTAGAAATGGCTCCACACCTGCAATCATAGGCCCAAAAAGTGAATAAGTTACAGGGTTTTATTAGGAGAACTCTCTAGTGGACCCACAATTAGTAGTCAGCCTGTCGGTGGATCAGTTCAAAACAAGTCGACTCAAGTCGATGTTTTCAGCCTTTAAAAAAAAAAGAAGAAGACAATGTTTACTTATAGAAAACCGCTTTTTGCGTGAAACCCTTCGATCAAAAAGTGGACATAGAATTTTTTTTTTTTATTAGACACTAAATATCTGATCAACAAAGTTTCAATTGACCATAAGACAATAAGTCAGATTTGGTGGAACTACTCCTGGACTCAAGTTTACCCAAATTTTAACATTAAATTGACCTTTTAAAAATGAGCTAAGTGAAGCGTTGCCCTAAGGAGTTTCCACCTGCTCTGCCCCTGCCTTCGGCATGGTACGTAAATAAACTCCGGTTCAGATTATTAACAATAATAAGATCCACATTTTATACAATTTTGCGTGCAAGCCTAAGGCTTGCACCAAATTCTCAACACATTGAATGATAAGCTGCTTGGTGGGGTCCAAACTAAAAAAAAAAAAGAAAAAGAAAATTGCTTCTTACTAAAAGTAGAAATATTTTTAAAAAAAATTTTGGAGTCACCTTTGAACATAATCTTGGGCCTTGCTTTTTGAATTGCCACATATAAAAGTATGTTATGTGTCAGGGTATTCTCCATAATAGCGGAGCTTGAATTTTTTTAAGGGACAGACCAAATAGTTCAACTTATTGGTTCATGTACAGCCAAACTGAACCAAAATCCAAACAATACATGACACAACTAAAAATTTTAATTTTTTTAATATATATACTTTTTTCAATTAGCTAAGTGAAGCCCCCTCTCCCTTCGCCCTTGATTCTACATGTGATGGTGAAATGTCCCAACCACAGTTAGAAATGCACACGTCAAGTGGTTGGGGTGTTCCGGCGCCCGCCATTAGGTAATGGGGGTTGAGTTTTACTCTAGTCTGACTGAGTCAGAATGGTGAACGGAACATCCGTAGTTTGTTTCCCTTCCATTTTCTGTAAATAAATAAATGTGCAACCAGTGTCAAGCAATTCAGAAATGTAAGATATGAACATCTAAAATAAATAAGTGACATTCACTAGAAAAGCTATGCAGAAAGTATTAAATACAAGATATAAACATCTTGAGAAATAAAAATGTATTCAACTGTACATGATCATACTATGTCCAAAATATGACACTCTAAAGTATCCTCGATTTTTTCCAAAAAATGTGGCTCATGTTTGTGACAACCACATATAATTGATGCACTCTCTAAAAGTGCATCCAATAAATAATATCGCAGAATATTCGAAGATCGATGGAATATTTATCCCGATGGGACCTCGAACATCCAGCTCATGCCTTATTGAGTTCATATTGCATATCTTAAACTTATGGCCGCCATTCATGTGGAGGATACAAATAGGTCCAACGGTTAAAAATGGAGAATTCCTAGCAATGAATGTTCGCTAGTTAAACGTGGACTGTATTTTTTTAGTGATAGATCTTAGGTTTTAGCTATCCGGCAACGTCCACACTACAAAAAAACTAGACATTATCGACGGCCAGAAAATGTCACGGAAACACAGACATGTGTCGGTAAAGGTTTTATTGACGCTTCTCGTTAGTGAAACAAATATCGGTAAGAATCTTCACCGACACACAAGAGCAGCGTGTCAGTCTAGGCCATCACCCACGTGGTCAACATGTAGGTATATATTGATGATTACTGATGTCCTATCGTGTGGGTCATAGTCTATTATTTTCGAAATCTTAGCAGACGTGGTAAAAACCTTATATCGACAATGGTCCTGGATGTTTTTTTACTGACAATTAACTAGACGTTGGGAAAACTTTAATCGTCATCCGCCTAACATCGCTGTTACTTTTCATTGACACAAATTATATGTCAGTGAAAGTCTTTTAGTTTTTTTCTATTAGAGTATGAAATATTTTTTTTCGAAAATTGAATGTACATATACAGCATACTTGCTAACATTTTGCATGTATCAAATGAAGCAAATGAAACAATTGCATGTTCACAAACGAAACATATAGGTATAACAAATTTTCAAACTTATCTTACAATACAACTGATTGACTATAGTTCAAAGTTATAAAAACATGAACAGTAAGTGTTTCTACGATGATCTCATCGTAGATGTAGAAATCATACAAAGTTTGGCAATGTTGGTGTGTCTACAATGAACATTAAAAAAAAATATTAGTTCTATCAGAAATGAATTTAACAAACAAAACTCATTACATCAAATGAAATGTTACGTAACTTAAGTTTGTATGACCAGGCTGTTGTGCCATAAACTTAGTAACTTGAGCTTGAAATTGAAGAAACTGAGATCCAAGCGTAGAAACTATATCATTTAGTAATGCATTTTCTTTGTGCAGGATATGTATTTCGCTCGTTTTAGAGGACAAACCGAACTAAGAATGAGTGACACCAAGCCTCATCATCCTACTCTACAATGTCTCTTTTGTCCCATCACCCTGGAGTAGACATCATTATTTTTTGGTGTATCTTGTGGCCCTTGAGGCACCGTGTCGAGTTGCTCTTTTAGTTGATTCTATAATATATATACTGAAGAATGTACTTATTTGAGTATTTGATAACATATATGCTGCTGAGATAGAAGAATGTAATTGTTCAAATGAGACTTACAATCATAGCATTGGTTTCAAGGTTAGAGCAGTTTGGGTTCTAGCTGGTCCTAGTAGCAATGAACAACTCAACACGTGATAGTTGTTTAGAACTTTCTCTAAACTATATATTGCAATTAATACAAGTTATCAGTTAATATGTGCACTTATATAATACATGAAAGAAAATTACAAGTGCATTCTTCGCCTTGAAACGTGCAAAACTCTGTATGCCAATTCTATGCAAGTACGTCTATTTAGCATGTGCCTATGCATTTTTTTCAGCTGATTTTTTGAAACACAAAAGCATCTTATATAAGAAACACATTCATATTTTTCTATAATGTTATCTTTATATTAAAAAGCCATTATATATGAATGTGATATACATACATTCGACTTATTTGCAGCAAAATACTTGGTAATGGACTCTCAATGATCTTGTGGGATATTGTACGTGTCTATGAATTTCGCTATTTTAGCATCAGATTGAAGACTTCTAGGTTTTTTGAATAATTTTCTACACTCATATCTCCAATGTCTGTACGGTTGTGCATATTCATGTATACTTCCAATGCCTGTATGGTCATGCACATTCATGCATACTTGTGTAGATGTGCTTTTTTTCTTCTAGGAATTCATATTTCTCATGTTTTTATATATTAAAGGGGATGTCAATATAATACTTCAATATAAACAATTTATATGAAAATATTACATACATGTACACACGAGCATAGATATGTCTTGAATGACACTGAAAGCTCAAAAAAATTATTATGTAACAACAGTGTGACAACATGATCACACACCTATGTACCGATGTATGTCGTCAACCCTTGAATGTTTTCCACAACTGTTTATGATGCACATTTATGTGAAATTCTTCTTTTTCCATGATATTCTTAACAAACACATGTTTGTACAAAGCTATTACATATGATATGATCGAAAACATCTTTAGCAACTTGAGTGAGGACAAATGCATCTTACACAAGAACATCTCACTCTTCCATTCACTATCGCGTTATGTGTGATAGCTTAGTTGAAAAATTTAATTCACACCAGTTATATATTCCAATTGTTTCTTCCTTTCGTAATGCAAGTTCAATTATCGATCTTTTAATAAGTCTATACAAACAACTTTAATGTATGATAACTCTCCATATTGTGAATGCTAAATTTAACCATTTGGTTTCTGATTCATGCAAATGAATACTCGTTGCGTAGTTCATCATGTAATCTTTCAAACAAGTACCTAAACAATTTATTTGGATAATACTATATCTTTCAAACAACATCACAAATTGACACCTTTAACATATATTCAAAATAAATATCATCTTACACTAACTCAAATATCATTAACAAAATATTAATTACACCATACGATGATGTAACATGCTACATAATTATTAAATGACACTACAATTCAAACAGTTCAAGAAAATTATAAGTTTCTAGCCGTTTAAACAATTCGTTGAACACTTGGTGGGTAGATGAAAGACTAGGGTCCGAAAATTCAAACATCCAAAAAAACATTTAAATAACAACCAATCAAACTAATATTTTGTAATTAAGTATATGTCTATTTGAATTAGACAGTCCAAATTTGATATAGAAATCTGGCCATAATACATTGGAATTTGGTCAAGACAAAAATTAGAGAAAATTAGGGTTTTTATGTTTGTGTGGAGATTTTATGCAATCAATATATTAAATTGAAGGTACTAAGCTCAACAAACATCCTTTCAAAGTTTCACGGCTAATACTATCAATAAACAGTGATATCTAGCGGAAAAAATTCATATATATACCCTACAAGCATATTATAAGTTAAAATCATATACTAAAAGCTAGAGTTAGGTATAAGTTAATTAACTAGATTATGCCAAATTATATTTGCCTTTTCCTTTTTCAAGTGAGCAAGGTGTAACCCACTGTTCGAAGAAGGGCAAAGCTTCCACCAGACCAATTCTCTCCCATGGTACATGACCTACTTTGGTGCCTTAAGTTGCCTCCCTACTATGCTTCAACTTGCATGTCAATGACTCCCTGCTTGCAGTACATAGGGTTGACACCTCTAGGATTTGAAATGAAGATTGTTTGTCTGCCAGCCTTTGGTCAATCATGTTGTGCCAACCCTTTTGAGTATATTTATCACTTTGAACTTTCAAGTGAGACCTTGTAAAGTCACCAAGCATCGAAGAACTTGAGCAGCAACTTCTTTCCCAGTTTCCACTTTCCAGAATGGTAAAGATAAAGATTGATCTAAAGGACCTTACAAGACAAAAAAAGGAAAACATCAACTGAATCAAATAAAAACTGAAATATTTTTTTTCGGTGAAAAACAAATATTATGCATTTTTTAAATAAAAATTAAAGGGAAAAAGAGTTAAGAAAAAGAAATAAGTGAAAATCAAAATATAAAAATGCCAACACAATGAACTAGGAAAAGGTATGGGTTGAACCCAACTTTGTTCCATGAGATTGGCAATTTGACTCAGGATCAAATATTGGATTAGGTCCAGGAGGTGACAACTCCATAAACAACTAATTGGTCTGATCCAGCTTCGCATTATTCTAAGGACATGTAACACCTTTTCCGTAGTCTCTCAATTGGGTTCAGTTAGTTAATTTGGATTAGTTTCACTCAAATATATTTTAAATCTCAAAAATGAGAAAAAATGCACCAATTTTTATTAAGACTCCCCTAAAAAACACACACACACACAGATATATATATATTTGTGTGTGTCAGATAAGGAGTAGTGCCTACGAGAATCAAAGAGGTGGTGCACCATCTACATATAAGTAACCCCTTGCTCCAACCACCCATCCTAAGCCTTAACTTATTCTCACATCAGATTTCTTCATAATTTAATTCCTTGAAGGCTGGAGCTTTAGTCTAAGAAATTCAGTCCAACGAAAGTGGATTGGTGGATCTGTAGCTCCTGCTATCTGCAGGCTGTTACATTGTATGCTAAGCTGGATCTAATCCAAGTTTTACCTGTAATCAGATCCAATTCAATTCTGCATCTAAAGATCTTGTTTTATTCTTTGGTTGCATTGATATATATAGATATATATATATATATATATATATATATAGGAATCGCAGTTGGGATGTGCTCGTAGTGGTGCAAAACCATAGCTAGTTTACATTTTCTTCTCGACCAATTCTGCCTAAGCATACACTTATTTAAGTTGGTGGTAGAACTTTGAGTGGTATTCTGACAGCAAAAGTCCAACCCACTAGCTCATATTTACCACACACATTTTTAATACCCATTAACTCAGCAGTACCTCATGGTATCATATTGAACTCCGCAGTTAGAATCAGTTTCCCTGAATAAATTCTTATAAAGCACCAGTTTTTTTTTTAATATTTATTTAGAGAAAACTGACTTCAGGGTAAAACCCTGCAAGACCATACATGCTTTCAAGGTTTCGGCTTTCTTTGAGTACTAGGTGGACATATGGTACATTTTCTTACTTGGGTGTTGCACTTGCCATTGTCCGTAGTCGAGAAGAATAACATACCGGAGCATGACGGCGACCACAGGATTTGAATTTTGAACCCTTTGAGTATGAACCATCTTGTTGCCTGATTGCAATACACCCCTTAAGGCTATGAAGCTCATGCTTATCTTTACCAAATCTTGGACCCCTTGAATGTGTGCTGCATGGCTGTTTGGGTTGTGCTATGCCTCTTAAGATTATGAACTTTATTTTTTTATTCCATAAGCTTTTACCATGTTGGTGAAACGTGCATCACCTCTTCTCTTGGAGCAATGCACAAAATATCACAATGCACATAACGTGCTCATGTGTAGTCTCTCTACCTAATGAGGGTCATTTATCATGATCAGCAGCCCCTAGCATCATTGGAAGCCCCCAGAAATGTAGCGCAGCTGATTGGACTGGTCGGCTGGTGAAAGTCCGACTGTCAATTTGAATCCTATTGGATGCTACTTCAATGGATTGCATACGATAGATGCATGACACTATAGTTGATGGGTGTTTTACTCTCCACCCAGATCATCTAACAATCCTGAACCCCCATGAGTAGGGGGAAGTTGGTCTTTTTTGGGTATCTCCTACCCCTCATCATAGGACAGTGATTGGTAGCGACCCTGCCGGCGAGAGGAGGGGTGGGGCCGGATACAAACAATCTTAAAAAATCAACCATTTTATTCATGATCTTCTTACAATAATATTTCCAAATGTCAAGGGAAAATTACATTATAACTAGTGAAACCACCGAAATATGATGGCTGATCATATTTACGACATACTTTTTTTTTATAGTAAAAGTAATTACGTGAATTCAGGTTTCTTAATTGTCTGAACTATTTAGAAGTAGCAAGTGTGTCAACTGAAAATGTGTTACTCAAAAGATGAATAACAAGTCTAACGCATGTTTGTCGAGCAAGGAAACCTATGTAGAAGTGGGTTCCTAATCTAGATTTTAAAAAATTTCAGCCTTTTAGGCAAACGTGAGATCAATATTCTGGATTTCTATTGCAAATTTGGAATTTCAATCCATGGGATTTCGATCCATCCATGAGGGGTGCGATCAAAATCCATGGAAAAAAGTTAAGCCCTTAGTTCTTCCTCTTCCGCCTCCACTACCTTGCCCCTCCTTCATCTTCCTCCTCTTCTTCATCTTCCTCGCCCTCTTCCTCTCTGCCTCTTTCAGTCCTCCCGCCTCTACTGCCGCCACTATTGGAGCTACAACAATGGAACAACTTCTGAATGGCCCTTCTAAATGGCTCTGAGTCAGAACAGCAGGTGCACCAGCATCAACAAAGGCAATAAAAATAGTAACAGTAAGAAACATCGGCAGAGGCAACAACAATAGTAATAGTAGGAAGAAGAAAAACAGAGACAGAATAATTTTTTGGTTTGCTTTTAGGAGGCCGTCGGCAAGGCTAATCTCACAATTAGCCTTGAGTTGAAATTAGTTGGGCTTTATAGACCACCTCCTAGGGTTTCCTGATGCTCAGCAATGGTTACGTCCAGAGAGATTTGTGGGTAGTTTCCTTATTTAATCTTGTAACTGCAAGTGGGCCCTCTTGCAGTTACAAGATTTAGAGATAGAGTTCTTGGCCACTATCCCACATCTTCCACTTAGCCATGTGACTATCAGATTGCTTCCACTATTTGTAGGTTTCCTTAATCTTTAGTTATGAGATTTTTCATAATTGGTTTGTCCATCGTAACTTGAATTTTTTTTCAAGGTTTATAGCGAAGTTTTCCATACAATGGTTTTGCATCGCAACCTTTCAAATATATTTTAGTCTCATACAAACTACATGTTTAGCAAATAAATCATTATGAATTCATTCTGTTCAAAATTCTAGCAATCATATGAATATATCTTTTGTTTTATTAATATATCAGAAAACACCTGCCTTAAAACAAGGTCAACCTGGACTTTCTTAATATATCAAGTCAAATTAAAAAGCGTGTATCAAGTCCAGCACACAAACTAATATACATTAACAGCAATTGTATATTTTTTTTTATTGTTTTCTACAATTACTTAACTTCTTTAACAATGGGAGTTCCAAAACATTCATTTTAAATTCATGCAATACATAATCATATGACACATATAAGCTTTCCAATAGAACAAAAGGGTACATTCAAGTGTACTCCCACTTTTCAAATGTTTACATAGTCATCAACTTGATTAGCAATATGCCTAATCTTTATTATGACTATTTTAAAAAAAGAAGCAATTAACTTAAAGTCTATTATACAAGTATTTTCATCATGTATAGTCATTTAACTCATTGTTCATATAATAATTTTCATGACCAAATATTTAAATCATAACAAGCAAATAAATCGCTTGCCATCATGTCAGATTTGTCAAGTATTTCATAAAGTTTAAAACATAGTTCCACTACTAAATGCATAAACAATAATTCAAGTATCACCATTTATAACTTTAATTATCAATATTTGAATAATAGAGAAGTTGGACTCAATTGGTTATTTCCCTAACTGATCCACAAATAAATCCACAAGATGATCATTGAGATGCCTAATAGACTTCAGTCGGTTCATTACCAAACTGATTCTTAGTTGGTTCATCGTCTGACTACTTATTAATATATTCAAATGATCAAACTTGATCATCAAAAAAACCATTATATTTGTACTATTGGAATAATTTCATCACATTCATAAAAACATCATACCCTACTTGTATTTGGGTATCCAATACATATGTATCTGCAAACATATTCTTTAATTTCTAGATCTGCATTTGGCATGCATACTTGATCTCTAAAGATCTCAATATGGATCTAGTTTGTGTGGATTTCATTATATTCATAAGTGTTATCTTACACCTCATGGAAAATATTGAAAAGCAAATTCATTCTTAAACAAGAACTTACTTAGTATCATACTAACATAGTTGAATCCACAAATAAACAAATAGCATAATAACCAAATTATATTAGTATGGATCCAAACTAGTAATATCCATAATACAACTAATATGAATTTAAAACATAGGATCCTCACTGAAATATTATACAATATGTTTCAACAACCATATTTGAATCAATGCTAACCCATCTCTCTTTTGAGAAAATCGAGTTATCATCTATTAGTACTTTAGTATTATAAAGCTTCAAATAAACGCATTCTTGCCAATATGAATTTTAGTTCAAGAATATTATATCTCTTGAACAGTATTAAAAAAAAATCATTTTCCTAAAAAAGAGAAGCAAACAAAAATTTATTCAATAGTTCTCTAAAATGTTTTTTGGATCTAGTATGACAACAAATATCACAATATGATAAGATCCAAAAGCAAACGTGATAGCATATATTAGAACAAATGCAAACAGGATATGAATTTTTTCTCACATATCCAAACAAGTCAATTTACTTATAGATCTAAACTTTATGTAATGTGGATTTGACCAGTTCAAATATAGAAATTCAAATCATATCAACATAAATCCAAACACAACAATAGGAAAAGATTACAAATATTTAGTCCCAAATAACAATATAGTTCTCTTCAGTACACCAAAGATTTTTTATTTTTCTCATTTTTAATATGACACAAATCTAAATCCATACTAGCTAGCCATCTTTGATAAGAGTAAATAAAATTTCATGTACCAAAACTTTAGTACAACAAATCTTCAAATAAAAAAATATTTTGTTAATATGGATTTCATCATGTGTAAGAGTGCCACCTTACAACTGTGCAGACAAAAAATAAACATGATGATATATTGGATTCAATGTAACTACAGATATTTGGAGCAAATGATCCAAACAAATTAATCTGGATCTAAATCTATCATGAACCAAGCACAATGCTAATGGATCTCACCATGTCTAAGAGTGTTGATTTCCACCTCTTAGCATGCCAACATACAATAATATAATCATTCCAGAATAAACATACTATAATGTGATTTTTGTCTAGGAAATATTCTTTCATAAGAAGCAAAAGAAATTAGTCTTTTGGAACTCTAGTGCTACTCACATTGAAAATGCACATTTTTTTTAAAATTCGATAAAATCCTTAGATCCAAAGACAATGCATATCATGATATGTTTAGATCTAATATAAACAAAATATAGATCTTGAACAAAAATGTGTAAACAAGTCAAATCAGATCATGCTCCAAGAGTGCAATGTTTACTGTGAGATCCAAATTCAACAACTAAATGGATATATAAAACAAAATTTTGGTCATATCTAACCTACCCAAAATGATGATGAATATCCATAAAGCATGCATAATAATATATATTTGAACTAACATAAACAAGATATGAATTTTTAACCAATATCTAAACAAATTCACATATGAATATGTGATGATCCCAACTGAATATAAATATGGATCTTAAGTAAAGATGAGATCCAAAGCAAAAATCCAAATTGTTATTTAGATTCAGATCATACCAATGTGGATCCAAACACAATGATGTCACGAATAGAATATGTATTTAAACAAATAAAGAGGATCCAAATTCAAATACAATATGAACATGTTTCAACATAATATCCTTATCCAAGTAAGATTTTAGTTAGTGTAGAAACACAAGGTTTATTCTGTCATTGGGTCGTGCATGCACAAAAAAAATAAAAGAATACATACATGTGGCTAACCATTTAGTTTTTCGGCCTTGGCGAGTTATGAGGATCCCACTCTAAAAGTCATTCCTAAATTTTGATTTTAAAATCAAGATGAGAACCACAATGAACAATTTAAATCATTGTTTAGATATTTGCAACACTGGCAATATCATGTCAAGACATCTCCAACAAAAATTCTAAACACCAATTAGAAGCCATGATATTTCAATTTTAAATTTCAGAGCATGAATTTCCTCAATTATTTTCAAAACTATTTTCAGAACTCTTTTTCAGCAATTTTTTTAATAAGTCTGAGGGACCTATACTCAATTGTACATAAAATCTCGATTTTCCACAGAAATTACAAAACGATTTTTTGAAGCCCTCTTTTAGCAATTTATAATAAGTTGGAGGGTATTTTGTATAAAGTCCCAGGTTTTTATTGAAATTAACTTTCACATGCCTCTTTTTTGAAAAAGTTTTCAGCAAAAATGTGGTGGCTTTAATTTTCAACAAATTCGATAGCTTTTATAAAAATTGATGAAAGAGGTGGACTAATTTCGTTATTTTCAAATTTTTGTATAAAACCCCTTTCGGACCGAATTTTTCTCATTTTAGAGTTTCCCTTCTTTCTCCTCTTGAGAGCTTCTCTCTCCTCTTGTGAAACACTCTACTAGTGTTTCGTCCGTCGTGCCTACGCCGCTGCTCTTTTTTCAGCCATTCTTCGCCATTACAGCGAGGAAGATGCTCACAACTGCTTCTACCATACAGAGGATGGCTGAAGTAGCTTCTGACGAACAGCAAGCAGATGAAGCCCTTTTCCACCAGATTGGAGTTTTGGGTCACTGCGAGTAAGCCTGAGCGTCGGGCCGGGCCACCGTCGGGCTGGGTCCGGGTCGAAAAATTTTGTTATTGGCCTCAACTTGAGTAAGCCCGGCCCGGCCCGACGGCCCGTTAGGTCAAGGCGTCTCCTGCACGCAGCGCCATCCCCTAATCTCATTTTCTTTCCATCGAGGGAGGCATCGAGGATTCGAGGGAAGCATAGATAGGGAGACTGGGAGAGGCAAAGGCAAGCGGCGGAGGGCGGCGGCTGTGGCGGCCTCCGATCATATATGGGTGTGGTTGGCCGGAGGAGAAAAAAATTTCTTCTCCCTCTCTGTCGGCCGTTTGTTCCCCTTTTCTTTTGTGAGTAGGTCACCGGATGTCCGAGGGTGGCCGACCTGAAGCCAAGAAGAGCAAAATCGTCCCCGGCGACAGCCCCGCAGCACTAGGTCTCTCCATCTGCTTTGAGGCAACTGGCAGAACGTAGACACCAGTTCCACCTCTCTCCGTCGCTACCCTGTGCGTCCAGAAAAACTGACTGCCGACCATGAAGAACTCAGCCACAGGCAGCGTCGACGAGTCTTGGCAGCTTTTCTACAGGTATACATTTTGCCTTTTTTTTTGCCCATTTTTTCCCCTTTGATATGTGTCGGGGCGACGGCGTTTGACCGTTGTTCGTTAGGCATGGGACTCTGTTGCCAGCCATGACAAGAAAACACCACGCCAGCAAACCAGATAGATGGCAATTGTGAGTTTATTCACGTGGAAGAAACATGTCATGTCCTTTTTCCTTTTTCTTATTTGATTTTTGGACCAAACCGACCCGGCCCACCAGTTAACAAAACGGGCCGAGCTGGGCCTCGAACATGGTGGACCAGTTGTCCACTTTTCTACCATCCAATGGTTGAGGCTGCCAGTTGACATAGTTGACATGATTTAGGCCCCGTTTGATTGTCGGTGAAAACACTATGCATCGAGGTAAAGTTTACTTTGTTGTACGGTTCTTCCGCTTGCCATCAAACGCCGAAAATTTTACCATGGAAAAACTATACGAGAAGGGTAAATTTAACGCGAAAAAAATTCGGACCTCTAGAGGTCCAACTTTTTTCTGCGGATTTTTTTACAAGCTTTTAGGGCTCTCTTGCTGCTCCTCTCCCTTTGTCGAAGCCCTCTCCACTGTCGAAGCCCTCTACTCCCTCTGTGTGGAAGCCCTCTCCTCTGTGTCAAAGCCCTCTCCCTCTGTCGGTGCTCCTCTCCCTTTGTCGAAGCCCTCTCCTTTGTCAAAGCCCTTAAAATCTTGCTACTCCCTCTGTGTCGAAGTGCTCTCCTTCTCACTATCTTTTTCCTCTTCCTCCTTCGCGCTGTGTGTGGTTGGAAGAAGTAGTGTTTGCCCCATTCTAGTGAGTCTCTGTCCCTCTTTCTCTTTCTCTCTCTCTGTGTCTATCTGAAACGCGTAGACTGCAGGAGAAGTGTCACTGCTAGGACGCAAAGCGGAGGAAGATCAGTATAGCAAAGCCCTCTGTCAAAGCCCTTGCCTGCACTCTTTCTGCTCCAAAATCTTAAAAGGTTGGTGCATATGATTTGTCTTTGTTGGAAAGTCTTCAAATGTTGGTGCATATGATTTGATGCTGAGAGGGTGTCTTTTTTTATGTGCATATGAAGTGTTTACTGAAATTCTTAAGTAACTTACATTTGTATTTATAGTTCATGTGGTCCACATTTGGGACAGATTTATTAAAACCTACGGCCTTTTTTAGGAAACTAGCCTCATACTTCTTTTCTTGTTTATGCTTAGTCAGTAAGAAACTCTTTGAGATTAGACAAGTATAGGAAGCTCTGCTGATTCTGTAATTACCAACTAGTGGTAGATTAGGGATTGGATTTGTGGAGGTTTCAAGTTGTATGAAAATGAGAGGGGGAGAGAGAAGCCAAAAGAAGACCATCAACCTCTTACGAGACCCTCTCTTTGGTTCCCTTTAACTGCTTATTTTGTTGAGCATGTTAGTTAGGAAAATCCTAGTCTAACTTAATTTTAATTTTAATTCAGTTATTATGAGTCTGAATTCATTTTATGGGTCGTGCATGTCTTTAGTCCCTCTTGTTATGTTTGAAAGTTAAGATGAGTCCACTCAATTGCTGTCATATTTTTTTATTAGTATATCTTTAATCTATTTGTTATTTTTGTGCTATTATAAAGATTTAGAACAGAGAGATCGTAGCTTTATTTTCAATTACTTTGGTTAATGTTATTGCACACTTTGTTCAATTCACTTTTGATCGAAGATAGTTGTGAAAAAATATTGTGGAACTCATTACCATGGAAGATAGCGGTCCATCAAGGGAGGACCTTACGTGGACTGAAGCATAAATGGACTACTTAGTCCAACTTCTTTGGAGGAATCACACATTCTGGTATGAAACTGGTGGAGGTTTGAAGTCGAAAGCTTATACAACAACTGAAAAAGCATAATTGACAGTTTCGATTCTGGAATTCACTAAAGACAAAATAAAAAACAAATTGAAGTACTCGAAACCCAACCTGACAGTTATGAATGAAATTTTGAATACAAGCGGGTTTCAGTATGACCCCATAAACAAATGCATTGATGTCGACCCCCAAGTATGGAGTGACTACATAGAGGTATGTTATAGAGATGATAATGGTAGGTTATGTCTAACATGTCTTTATTTGTGCAATATTTAAACAAATGAAAATTTTCAGAAATATTCGAATAGAAAAAAATACAAATGTTCAAAGTTATGGAGGTATTATGAGGAGTTCGCTAAGGTATATGGCGATACTCATGCAACTGGCAAAGAAGCAGACATATGAAACAACATGTTACATGAGGGCACAAAACCAATCTCAACTACACCTGCATCTCAATCGACTCCATTCTACATGCAACCTGAAAGTTCAGAATCATTCACACAATGCTCTATGAAGATAGTCATCCTCTACAATTGCCAATATCTCTAACTCTTACAACTCAAGATCCTCCATTGACAACTAATAGGACTACAAGTAGGTTTAGAAGGAACAGGTCAACCAATGATGAAGAATATTATAATTTGTTGTATGGTATTGCTGATGATGTCAAAACCATGATACATGCATGTAGAGAGGTTCAATTTGTCACATGTTGCGAAATTCTATAAGAGTTGGTTGAGACTAGACAAATAGATATTGATACACAAGTGAAGAGTATGGACATGTTAGAAGAGAGCACCAACCCCATGATCTTTGTCAACCATTTACCTTCACAACGGGTGTCATGGTTGAGGCATAAACTTGCTGATTTGTAGGTAAGAGTTGATTGTTAATTATATATTTGATGATTCATTATTGTATAATTTATGTGTTCAAACATTTCTTCTGTGTTATTTTAATCTTGAATGTTATTTGAAATGGTTGTTGTTAAGGTACGTCGTTTTCATTAATTTAGTCACACATAGTTCATTAGATCTTTGAAGATATTTATACACTTTCATGATGTTTGGTTTTCAATAAGTTTTGCTATATGTTCATGCAATTTAGTCAAAATGGTTGATATTGACATGTTTGATAACGACGAAGACCAAGAGTGTAACTTGATTCGGCTAGTTTTTGTCTTCAACTTTTTTCTGTTAAGGCGATTACCTCAATCTAGGAGGATTGTTCATCCATTTACAGAAGCTAGTACATCTTTTGTTTATCTCATATTTCGAGGTCATCCTAGAAATTGTATGGACTTATTCCGTATAGATCGGTGTACATATATGACATTATGTAATACTCTAAGAACTAGGAATTTATTGGAGGATGTTCATGACATTAGCATAGAAGAACAAATAGCTATTTTTCTATTGACAATTAGACATAATGAACATAATCATGCCACTCAAAATACATTTCAACATTCCGAACAAACAATAAGTAAATATGTCAGCCTTGTCCCACGAACAATATGTTTATTGGGTAAGGATTACATCCGGCGGCTCAACGATGGGATGCCAACTTATATTCGACGATTTAAACGATTCTTTCCATACTTTCAGGTAATTTCATAATCGTCAACTCAACATGACACATAAAACATGTCTAACTTGCATATGTACATATAGGATTGTTTAGGATTGGTGGCACCCATGTACCTGCATGAGTCCCAACATCAGATTAAGCAAGATTTCACAATAGAAAAAGAGTCATCTCTCAAAATATCATGGTTGTAGTTGGTTTCGACACTCGATTCCACTATGTTTTGGCAGGATGAGAAGGAAGTGTAACAAACTCAAGAGTACTACATAATGCACTTGATCACCTGACCGACCCATTTGTTGTGTCAGAAAGTACGTACTTCCACCAACCAATGCATACCTTTTTACAAGCATTTAACAATGTTTAAAGAATTTGTGTTCACTTGTAAGCAAATATTATCTTGCTGATGGGGGTTATCCAGACATTGTCCATTTGCTAACACTTTATTGAGGGCATCGTTATCATATGTTTGAATTTAACACATCGGGGGCACGCACACCTAGAAGTCCAGAAGAATTATTCAACCATAGGCATTTGTCACTCCGAAATGCAGTAGAAAGAATTTTAGCCATGCTGAAAGGTCGTTTTTCAATATTGAAAATGCAAGTGTAGTATCCATTTAAAAAACAAGTTCAAATTGTTTTTGCTACATGTGTATTGCACAATTTCATAATTGAACACAATCCAAATAACGAGCAATTTGTTGATGAAGATGTACCTTTAAATGATAATTTTTTTGTAAGCGAACCAGAAATTGCAAGCCAAACACATCAGCGAGGAAGCAACAATTCTATGAGAACATCTATAACAACTCCAATGTTTACAGATTATCAATTGAATAGTAAGTTTTTTTTTATCAATTGACTATTGTTACATATAGTTGTTTAACATTTATTTTGTTTTGAATAGGACAACGAAGATGAAGTCTTACCAGAAGTACTATGTCGTGTTCGAAGGGAGGTCGCGAGCCATATATGATAGTTAGGAATAGTGTCAATCGTTAGTATATCGATACAAGGGTGCACTCTTTAGATCGTTCGATACCTTCGAAGCAGCAGAATGTCATATGAATGTGTATCTCAACAAGAAGTATGATGTGCAAGTACGTAGGCCTATAGAGATTGACAATGTCATCGCAAATCAAGAACAAGAAGATATGAAGTTTGTTGAACATAAGTGCAGCCAAAAAGCAACAATTACTTGTTTTGTGATTGCATATTTTCTTTGTTGGATCTGTACTCATTAAACTTATATACTAGATGAGAATACACGCTGAATCTGTGGATTTCATGGACTAGTTCTGTAATTATTGATTTCATCCTTATACTGTTACTTGTTTTTGTCTGTCTATCTGTATGTGGACGCAGTCGATGTTGAGGAATGCATAAACTGTGCGTTGCAAGATCAGGTCACGGCCATACTCTTGTTTGTTCTTTCTATTAACAGATATCTTAGATTGTTGTTTAACCGGATTGGATTGCCTCTGCTTTCTTCTTCTTGCCAAGAGGTGTTGTAGCTTCATTTTTTGAGGTACTGGATGTTCTTGCTTAGGTGTAAATCCTATTGAAAAAATAGAAAATGAAATGAAATGGGTCCTCCTTGCTTAGGTTCTTATGCTATTAATAGGTATCATTATGCTAACCATGTATTTGGATGTCTCATTAATAATGCGAGTGTATCCATGTGAAATGGAGGAGAACAAAAAAAAAAAACCCACATCTTCCAACGGCCACCTAAAAAGTCTCTTTTATTTTACTCTGTCCACCAAACACATTTAATTTTACCTTGCAAAAATCTACCCTGCCATATGGGGCCTTAAGAATTCATATAGATTAAATCTAAGTAATTATCTTGTAAAAACATATTTCTTGGTTTGCTGAAGTTTGCATAATTGTAATGCATCTATATCTTTTATAAGAGTTAGATCAGTGGCCGGGGTGGAACTAGAATTGTTTGTTGTTATAGTCACTGAATTATAGTTCCAAAATTTTAATAGGGGCTGAAATAAAAAATTTCAATTCTTTTTTATATATTAAAATTTTTTTACTTGGCAAGAGGAGGGGCCAGAGATGCAACCTGTATCGAAAGGACTGTCTACCTCCACATCCGGGCCCCTCCTCGGTCCCTCTTTATTTCTTTTCATAAGGGAGGGGGAGGAAGATGGCCTCACCTGCCGGCAGCTTCTTTAACCCTTCCTGGCGAACCCATTACATTGTGCAGGGAATTTAATCCTACTCACCAATGCAATGCATGCAGTTATCCAGATGGCCAAATGATTTCATCTCCTCTCTCTCTCTCTCTCTCTCTCTATATATATATATATATATATATATATATATATATATATATATATATATATATATATATATATATATATATATATATATATATATATATATATATATAAGCTACTATTTACTAATTTCGACTATATCAACCAATTCTCAAAGGTTGTATTCATGAAAAATGAAATGCAGTTGTTTAGGGTACTTTTGTCCTTTCTTACAATCAACTGGCTGATATTTTTTTATCAAAGACGGATCGATCGAGTATCGAGTGGCATGGCGTGAGTTAGCACAGTTGGCATAATGTGGAGAGAGAGAGAGAGAGAGAGACGGTGCAGAACTTCCATTATGAATTTGAGAAATTGGGTTTTGAGGAATGCAACAAATCTCTCTCTCTCTCTCTCTCTCTCTCTCATTTTAATAAAATGGATGTTTAGTGTGTCAGCTTGTTAAGTCATCCGCATCCGCACGTACTAGCGCTTTCACTCTCCTTTATTTTTCCGTTAGGTGAATTCTATTCAAAGCGTTTCCTGTACTTGGTAGTTAAACATTTGAAAATTGAACAGGTTGACTCTATGTCATCCAAAGCCTGATTCAATTTAATTGAAAAAAAAAGTAAAAGATATATATATATATATATATACATATATATATAAATATATAAAAAAGAATATATAAAAATAAATTTAAAATTAAAAAAATTGAAATCAAGCCCAATTCGGCCTGACGTCAACCTGGGTTCTAGCTCAAGCCTGACCTGATTTCTTGTCAGGCTCGAGCCTATTTTAATGGCCCAAGCCCAGGCTTGATGGGCCCTGTATGACCTTCAGTCGGTAACGGAATTGGAATTTTTTGACTGACATATACTATTATGTCAAATCCTAACTCTGAAAGGCAACTAATTATGATGTAAATAATTAAATGATTACAAGGTGGAATAAGACTTGCTTGACATTGGCCCCTAAGGAAGGTTGCATCACATCTATAGAAGGATCATATACCAAATTTCTGTCTTTGTAGGGCAAAATGCTTTCAAAAGTCTTTTACCAAGCCCTTTTCAATTAATTTCTTGTACCAAGGGGGGGTATAGCCTTGCTGGTAAGGCTACAAGTATGGAAAAAAACAAGTCTTTAATTTGATTTGTAAGAACACTATACTTTGGCATTTTAAATAGTGAAACGTGGTACTTTAAGTTAAAACGTTTAAGTTAAACGGTGCACTGCTAGCATCATTGACATCAATGCCGCACAAGACCCTGAAGACAGGGATAATGTTTCATTAACCTTCAAGTCTGATTTATCTGAATTACAAACTTTTTTTTTTCTTCAAACCAAATGCACAAGGGTACACTTCTTTTCAGGGATTACAAATGTACAATTCACAACTACAAGGAACAAAGAGGATGTCATGGCAATGGAAAAAAACAATACGCATTCGTCTCCTGGGAAGAGGGAAAGTGAGAAAATGTCCAATACAAACAAGATCTGACAGATCGTTGCCATGGATGACGATCTCTTCAACAAGTGATGAAACCAAGGCATCTTCAACATCATTATCGATGATGGTACGATTTTATTTGCCGCCATAGTCGCCGGCGCTACGTCTCATTGCGGAGCCAAGCTGTCCAGCGAACCCACGGACCGAGCCCGGGCCGAAGCCCAGGCAGGCGAGGAAGCCCCTCCGATACGGCACGGAAGTTCCATCCCTGAACTCCTCGGAAACCGTTCTGTTCGCCGAGTAGCGCAGTTCCTGAGACGACGAGCGCGAGGCGACCCTCCTGTTGCTGCTGCTTCTGGAGCTGTCGGTCGACCGGAAGCTCGAGTTCTTCACCTCGAGCTTCTTCTCTCGCCCCTCCGACGCGCTCCTGAACAGCAGATCCTTCAGCCTCCACCTCTTCCCCGAACTCCCCGTCGCCGCCGACGACGACGAGGAAGAGCCAGCGGATGAGGGTTTCAGCCTTTCCGTCTCTTCCTGCGCGACGCCTCTGCGGAAGAAATTGGTGCGGAGAGGGGATAGCGATCGCGTCCGTCGGGTCCCGCGTTCCCTGCGGCTGGCGGTCTTTCTCGCCTCCTCCAGGGCTGCCTCGAACGGATCGAAATCCTTCATCGCCGGTCGGGAAAACGCGCCGCGCAGGAGCTTCTTCGGCGATAGCGTCGATTTGGGCGACTTCGGCGATAGCGTCGATTTGGGCGACTTCGGCGATGCAGGAAGCGATCCCTCTGGCGTCAACAGTCGCGGCGGGAGCTTCAGCGGCCGGATCTTCCCCTCGTAGAAGAGCTCGTCAGCGGAGGAGATCGCTGGTTTCTCGGCAAACCGCGCGCTGAATTCGAACTCGAAGTCATTGACGACGGGGCTACCGGAGCCCTTCGGCTTGCCGGGCGATTCCTCCCAGACGAACGGCACGACGGCCGACTGCGTTCGGGACGGACTCGTGGGAGCGCTGAAGTAGAAGAGGCCAACCCCGGTCCGGCGGGTGGGGCTGGACGGAGCCGTCGTGAAGGGGGACGAGCACGCGCTGTCGAGCTGCAGGTCTACCGGGCGCATGATCTCCATACCCCTATGTCCCGCCTGAAAAGTGATGACTCGCCGGCTGGTTCTTCCGTTGCCTTCTCCGTCTCCTTGTGGCTGCCGTTGCTGGTTGAGCGGAGGAGAAGAGGGGGAGTTGTTGAGGTTTTTATGAGGTTGAGCGAGGAGAAGGAAGAGAGAAGGTGCGCCTTCGTTGCGGCTTGACCGCTGCCTGTTCGTCGTCGGCGACGGCTTTATGATGACGACCTTTCCCTTTATTTTATTTTTACTTTCAGTTTCAATTTGACCTACCACCCGGCCGACTTTCTTGAGTAAAGCTTGAGGCTTGAGACTGGGGCGACCCTCTGCTCCGGTTTGAACGCGCTCTTCCGTGGGGCCGTCTGGTGCACCGCAGAAATTTAATTTCAGAAAGAATTTTCCTGAAGCGAGGAAGATGCTCCTCGGAGATCCAATCAATTATCATCAACCTTATCTTGGTTTTCTATTTCTTATGGCAGAATGAGAGAAAGGGGAGAGGTGGAGAGTGCGCCGGAGCTGTTTTCCGGCGATGCGCCGGCTGCGAACTCCTGACACCGGTCGTTGTCGCAGGTGGTGAAACTGCCATTGTGTTTTTTTCTTCTAAGCTTAGTTCTTACCCCTCTTTGCATCCTCTCCTCGTTCGGTGGTGTGTGAAGCGGATTTTTGTAGTTGGAGTTTCCAAATTTCAGGTTTGAAGTGGTGATTTTGGTGATGGGGAGGAGTGACCACAACCACAAGCGTTGAAAAACAAAGGGGATCAAAAGATATTTGCTGCAAACAAATCCAAAAGACCAAAGTCAACACAAAAAGTCATGAGAAAGACATTAATTTGTTCAACATGTTCGGGCCACTTGCAATTAGAGGTAGATTCTTGCACCCTTCGGGTGTATATGGCGAAGAGAATTAATGTTGGAAAGAAATTTTCTAAGTTCACCTCCGGTCTCAATAAATGCATCAACCTAACGTTTGAAATTCTTAAAATAGTGAATAAGCTTGATATTCATTCTTCCAAGGACACAACCACCCTGAGATTTTTTAAATAACCATCAGCCATGAGAAGTAGGAATTTGAGATTGTCATGAGGCACCATTTGAGCATTTGATAGCTTCCCGATTTGAGTTAAGATCAGACATTCCTTTCAAATTCAACTTGTTCTCAAGTAAAATAAGGAGTTAAGTTGGTTTGATAAACTATTAATTTTACTATGGATCTTTTACCATACCTGCAACAGCATGCCATGTCATATGCATATCAAATCTATGGATTTTGGATTTTAAATCTGAAGTAATCAAATGCCTCGGTGGAAGATGATCCCATACGTCTCGTCACACCTAACTTTTAAAGTTTTAATTGAATAATATTATAAAACCTGAAAAGATACTTTAAAATAAAGTAATAATAGTTTGTTCTAAAGAAAATAAAATATGATTTATAATATATGATTAGGATTTATGAAATAATATAAAATGGGATAGGGATAAAGACATTTGAAATGAAAAGTCAATGACCACATAGAGAAATATGAAAGAAAATTATGACCATCGAAATGTAATTGGATCGTTAAAAAATTATAACATTGAAAAGGAATATGAACATCGAATCGATAAATTAGATTTAATATAACGATCATTCGAGTAGTAGGTTTTCATTTGTTTATACCCCCATAAGATCTAATATTCTGATCGGAATTTATGTTCCCTTATAACATATACAATTGGGGGTTCAATCGTCAATTTACTGAAAACCGGTAAGATGGCGTGCCCAAAGGGCATATATTAGGCGCACAAACACACGAGTATTTCTAACCGCACAACTTCAGGTTACAAAAGATTCTGAAAGTTTGATGTGTTCATTTCGCGAAAGCTTCATGAACAATCAATGTTAAGAGATTGATAATAAAACCGTTCTATAACTTGATTGACATATTGAAAAGTCACGTCATTTGTAATCTTAGAAAGCAAAATGAAATGAAGAAGAAGTAGAGAGAAAGAGATACTTGCGTTGCGAATCGGCGGCAAATACGAGGGCAGATGGTTCGCTGGTAAGCAGTCAATGCAACGAACAACCTGCAAGTGGAAGTTGAAAATGTGAGGAACCCAAGATGAAATGAAGGCAAAGAAGAAGAAGAGAGAGGGAGATTTGAAGGGATGAAATGCCATTGACGATGACAAAGAGAGTGAGCGCGGATCAGAGGGACAGCGAACGGAGCATCAACGGCAACAATGACGAGTGGTTCCGCTGCTAACGTGCTGGGTGGGGTTAACAATGACGAGTGGTTGCCTGCAGTGAAAAACATGGCGACTGGAGCAACGGAGAACGCCAGAGCAGAATCAAATATCACAACTACAGAGATGAAACTTGTGCCCGAAATGTAAACCACTTCGATCTGTCTATTCATCGCCTCACCTCATCCAAAATGGTTTTCTTGGGTTTTTATCAGTATTCCTGCTTCCGTGGACTAATAATCCTTAACAATTAACTACTATAAGCCATCTGTCGCCAATGATTTGTCCTGTGCATTTAGTTTCTTCTTTATAGACATTTGAGAGTGTTTCTACTTAGTTAAATTTCAATATTGGAATTAATGCAGTCTGATGTGATGTGCACGCATATCAGCACACCAAATTTTTTCGGTTCAAGAACTTCAGTTCATAAAAAACCTTTAGGTCATGCTATTGTGAACCTTTCTCATCAGCTGAAAAGTTGGTGGCCTTAATGTGATTTCAAGAGGTGCACTTCTTTCTAATTGTTTTCCAAAACTTTGTGATTTTCATAATTTTTCAACTAGACAAATATGAGTGTTTGTGTATGAAGTTATTTATGGAAAAAGGAAGTTGGAAAGTAATATTGTGTCCGCAATATTTCGATACTGATTGTGTTTGACAAAATGGATAGAATAGCCCATGAGTGCCGAGAGAGAGAGAGAGAGAGAGTTTAATAAAAAGAAACGAAAGGGCCTTGAGACATTCACCCTATTTTATCTTTTCTCCCGTTTTAAGGGGGGTCTGAGTTAAGTCTAATTCGGCTCATACTTGAAAATGATTCATAAGGGATAAATATGTAGGCAGCAACATCTCAGCTGCCTCAGCGAGAGAGAGAGAGAGACTGATATACTGAATCTATAAGCACTGCATTAGTTTCCAACAGAAAAAATTCCATGGAAGCAGATAGCATGAATTACAAGGATCAACAAGCCAATAAATGGAGAATACCACATACTCCATTTGCTGACGCTGAATCTGCATGCACTGCAATAAAATGGAGGATACCACATACTCCATTTGCTGACATTGAATCTGCATGCACTGCATTAGTTCCCAGAGCAAGACCTAAAATTCCATGGAAGTAGATAAGCATAAATTACAGGAATCCGAATGCGAATAACATGGAGAACACTACAAGCTCCACCAGGCCATGGGCTTCATGGGAATCAGTTGCCCCCAAAAGGCATCGCATTACTGTGATGCAGATGTTCTAAACACCAGAAACAGCACGTGCTTCTGCCAATTTTTTCAACTGAGCAGCATGTTTTTTGCCAGCTATGTGGAAATCATATACCGTCTTACTGTTGCAAACAGTACCACACAATATGCACACCCTCACTTCAGCAGCTGATGCACCACCTTCCAAGAGCTTCTGACGTTTCTTCTCCAAATCTTCCTTCGGAGCTGCACTAGCAGTTTGTTTCTCATTGGTGGCTGGAGGAGTCTTCTTGGTATCCACAGCAGCAGCCTTAGCCAGACCCTTCTTTGAATTCTTTCCCTCTTCAAGCTTTGTCATGTTCCTCAAGTGCTTTTTGCCATTCTTATGCTTGTCGAGTACATCTTTGCTGTTGCAATCGATTTTGCATACAGCACAATACGCAGACTGAACAACCTTGTTCTTTTTCTTCTTTATCAGCTTCTTTGGCAACACATTAGAAAATGTAGCATATGTCTGGTTCCAAGCTGCTGCTGCTGCTGCAGCAGCATTGGCAGCAGTAGGATCAATGACACTCTGGCTTCGCACCACCTGTGGATAAACAGAGATTCCAATTTTAAAGCCGCAGCAAACCAGAGAAAATTGACTTCATAGGAAGAAAAAAAAACAGCCGAAGACATATACAGTCATCGATAAGTTGCAAAGGTGCATAAACAAGGGGAGCACATGCCCCCTAACTTATGTGTATTTACATATGAGTTCCCCCTCTCAATCAAAAACCTATATACCTTCTACCCTCCCCCGGTTGAATTTTTAGCTCTACCACTGCTGATCGGTTAGATAAGTAGTTGAAAATACAAAGAGCTACACAGATATGGTGCACAGGAAGGAGAACCATCGGCAGTTTCTGCTTTCTCTTCTCACGATACCATGGGGTTGAGACACATACTTCAAATGACTTGTTCTGCCTTCTTATTTACTCTTCATAAGAAATTAAGCAAAATATGAATATCCTACGTAATCTTGGCATATCCTTCAGCATTTTTAAGTCATTGCACTTATTAATGTTAACCCTCATACCATGTGCATGAGGATGTGCTTCACACCTTTATTTGTTCAAACGAAGCTACTGCACTAGAAAATTCAAGAACATTATCAATTTCGTTGGCACATAAAACAGCTCAAAAGCACTACGGCAGCATCGTGTCTTGTTCAATAAAAATTGAACATGTATTTTTTTGTCACAGCAACACTTTTTAATTTAGATGTCCTAGGTGTGGTGAATATAAGAGAGGATCAGAATACCAGACTGACAGGATCCAGAAACGACGTCTCAGCTTCAATGGAAACTGCAGATCGCCGGTTGACCTTAATTTTGACCCAACAATAACAACAGTAGGAGAAACACAAAAGAGATACTGTGGCACCTTGATTCAAAGTTCAAACCCAAGTTGCTAACTTAAGGTTGACCTGACACTTTGCTTTATGCTGACGAGGTTGTTATGATTCTCATACACTTTCATGTTCAAAGATGTGAACCATAAAGTATTGTATGTGGAAGTAACCCTTTCCATGAAAGTCAGACATCTTCAGGAGCATACAACATAGAAGTCCATCTAGCAAGTACGACAACAGCTTTCAACTTTATTAAATGCCCTATCAGTTTTTTGCAAGGCTGAAAATGATAGTGCAGGACTGAGTTGTTCCAGGCCACCACGATATACTAAAAGAGATACTTCTGCAGTTCAAGTTATGTCGGATTCTTCCAACAGGTCTGGCAGCAATGCAGCCATTGGATCTCCCAGCCCCTTATCGTGAAAAGCACAGCCACAAATGCAGACATGTTGTGGGAAACGCATACAGAAATGCACCGGGAGGCAGCAGCCAACAGTTCTTTACAAACAAACGCATAAAGGGACTAGAGTAGTCAGATCTATCTGTCATCTATCTATGGCTATGTTGGCCAATACAACAGATTAATTATGACGTTCTCCAACAAGGTGCCATTCTGACAAACCACTACTTATTTATGGGCATGTCAGCAACTGAAAGCACACAATTCTATAATCCATGATTTTCCTGCATGGAAGGATTACGGTACTCAAATAAAAGACTTATTATTCATAGTAACCAAGTTTTTTACTCAAAGTAACCAATATCAGTTGCATAGCATTCGCATCAACAGAACAACATAAGAATAATATCAATAAAATTTTGTGGTATTCTGAAAATGCACAAAACAAGTAAATGCTACAACAAAACTCAAGTTCTATAAGAGCCCAAAGACTGATTCTCATCATTTAGCTTCAAGAAACCACTTTCATGTTAACATAAGCAAAAATATTTCTGAAATTAACATGGATCCTAATCTCTAAGTTCATTTGGATTAGAACCATATCCAAGTAAATGATTTTCACTGGTTTTCCTTTCATTTGAAATTCGTTAGTTTGCAATGCAACATAATAGATTGTAAAAGGAAAAAACTTAATTGACCAATATAACCATCCAGTCTGAACATAATAAACAATATTGTTAGTTCAGGTGTGATCTCAAAACTTATAAAGCCAAGCTGTGTAGGCCTCAAGGCAGTTTAATTTCAAAACTTGGTATCTGCAAATTTAAACAAGTTTTTCAATGTAAAACAGTAAAAATGAACCATTGTCATAGAAAACGCGTCTTATTCCAAAAAGACGGGTATAATATGCCAAAACACAGTCAGCCGTAAAAAAGGTGAAAAAAACGTGTCTTTTTCAAAAAATGCTAGAAAATAAAAAACGTGAAAAAAACACATATTATACGTGTATTATACGCGTTTTTTCATATTTTTTATGATTTTCAAAATTTATTAATATTTTTTTAAATTTGCCGAGATATTCCCGAGATATACAACTTTGCCATATTGTACCCGAGAAATTTCTCGCCGTATAATACTCATACACGTTTTTTGTGACAATGAAATAAACCAAGGTGTCCAAGGGAAATATAGAGTTTACAATTTTATGCAACATCCCAAGAGTGGAAGTGGCCTGGGAATGGTCTCGTATATATGATTTTCAGAAAAATAAATGGCCATATATATTTGAGTCTCACTAACTTATACCCTAGTTTTGGGTAAGAATTAAAGCTGTCGACAAGGCAGGTAAGGATTCGGTAGAGTGGGGATCTGGGTCAGTCTTGCACAGGGTTTTTTCATTCTCAAAAAAAAAAGAAAAAAAAAAAGAAAAAACGAAAAGAGAAAATTATTAAGGTTAAATCTAAAAGAAGAAAAAAAGACAAATGATGGAGACAGAGAAAAGAAAGAAAGACAAGAAAAGGATTGATTAGTCACAGGAAAAGGGTTTTAACTTTTGAAAAAATAAAACCTAGCTTGTTCAACCCAAGCCTTTGCCAAGCAGTTCTGCACATGCAAGAGCAAAATATGAAGTAAAAGAGAAGGAAGAAAGGAAAAGGATCTCTTGTTTGTTCCTAAGCAAATTTGCCCATGAATTTTAGGCTGTCAAATCAGTAGTCCGACTGAGACACAGGTTGTTCAAGCCCCTAAAAAGATTAATCAGGGCTAGTTGGGAGTTGGGACTAGTCAGTCTGGATCGGACTAAGTTGATTTTCTATAAATACAATAAATAAATACATATTTTTTATATGAAAATAAGTACAGAAACATATAAGTCTATATAAAAGTGCATGTACATATTGATAGGTCAGAGATTAGCCAATTGACCAATAACTAGGCTAACCAATTGACTAGTTTGACCAACTAGTAGCCAGTTTGAAACACAAATCAGTCAATATCGACGCAACTGACTAATAAGAATTGTGACAATGGAAAGCAAATGGTTTCTTCAGTACACTTAAACAGTTAAACCAGGTAGTCTCTCATTCAACTTAATTAAGGGCTGGACACCAAGACAAAGTGAACTTATCTTCGAATCATGTCATAAGGTAATAAATAGGCTTGAGCTAACATACATGTGCAGGTTTGTAATCTCTCACCCAATCTACATGCACTAATGTATAGAAGAATAACATAAAGCAATTTAGAGCATTCAAACAATAGAACTGCAAAACTTAATATCAAAGACCAACCAATACATAATGTCTTTTATCAGCTATGAACATAACAAAACAGCCTTTCTAAAAACTAGAAAGCTACATCTTCCTCAAATTTTTACACCTTCTATATAAGCCATCAATAGACATACATTATTCATGGTCCACCCTATGCTCACACTAACGAAAAACATAATTGAGGGGTTCACAAACATACACAAAGCAGGAAATGGGTAAGAAACATTTAATAGATGAACTAAAAATCTTTTAGAATACTGGCACGTGTTTAAGTATGACAAGAAAATGTAACATCATTTAAGTGCTATTTTCCACTAACTAGAAGCCATTACGGGAATCAAAATTTACTAAATTATGTAAGAACCATTTTCTCAAGTAAAAATTCAGTCCTCATGTTAAAATTAACCTTCAGTAGTGTAGTTCCACAGAAATTATCAAGTTCAGTAACTTCCTAATTTCCTGTCACATAAAGGTTTACTGCAGTGGGCAGGTGCAAATGTAGGTGCTGGTAAACTATTTCTCAAAAAATTGACAGTGTAGATAGATACATACATGTGTGTGTGTGTGCATGTGTGTGATGACTACTCTACGGGTACCTACAGTCCTACACCCATGTTAAACCATAGCTAGAGATTGTGTTATTGCAATCAAACCATATTACATTCAGAATGATCATTTGGATAATGTGTTTTAAACTTCTGAAAGTCTTAAAAACTGGCAAAATGTGGGCTATTGATTTTTTAAGTTATTAAGATGCTCATATTTACACTAGAATTATATGATTTAAAAGCTAGTCACATGGGTAAGGGGTAGGTGCCAAGCAATTTCAAAAAACATGGGTGCAGGGACATGACCACACACACACACACACACACACACATACACGCATATATAACAAAAATAAATATATACAACAACAAGGAACAAAAGTAAACAATTATAAAAGGATAAAAGGTGGATAAGCATGGAAAATTCCATTTCATAGTCCATACCCTGTGTATGTGTATACACTAAAAAGAAATCCTAAACAGGACCGTTTTGAACATGGTCAAAGTTGGCCTGGTCCAGAAGATGGCTAAAAAAGGGAAAACAAATATTATCCTTTTATCAAAAGATAGCTAAAAAGAGGGGAAACAAAAAAAGGCCAAAAAGGGAAAAAAACACGATACATACTTGGTGGAATTATTCACGTGACATCAAATAGATCTTTCCATATTATTCATCTATTAGTAGAACTGATAAACAAATAGGCTCTAGCTTCATCTCCAATGTTGTTGATATGATTGCCTACGTAATGCTTAGTCACAATTCCACCTTCAGCGCCGAAGTCCAGCACTTAAGCTGTGGAAGGTGGGTATGAGCCTCGGCTCTGCCTAGGCATGCCCATATGGGAGTAGGCATGCTGTGCCTAGTCCATAGATGCATCCATATAAGGTGACAAGGCATATTGAGGTTCAATTAAAGTGTATGTAGCAAGGATTAAATAAACTTGGAAACAGTTAGTGGTATTAATTGCTGATTGTGGAAGCCGAAAAGGAAGTTTCCATTCTTCAATAAACATGGAACTGGGCTATTTATAGAAGCAAAATGTCCATTTTGATTCATGTGAAGTTCAGCCTTCATCCTTCACGTGAACTTCAGCCTTCTGCTTAGCCAGGTATGTTTCATTAATCATTATACTATGTTATATTCACTTCAGTAACTCAGTGAAGTCAGCTGCTCAGTCTATGATTTACAGTTTATTAGTTTTATAGTCTATGATTTTATTTGTCTATGTTTCATTATTTCATCATATGTTATAAGGCCAGCTCGAGCTCGACTCAACCCAAAAAATTCGAGCTCGAGCTCAGCTGAACTCGAGTTAAGGTCTATAGAACAGGCTTGAGCTCGAACCAACTGTACAATGTTGAGCTCGAGCTTGACTAGCTTAACTCAGTTTAAATTAACATGTCTCATTTCTTTTAACCCATTTAACTCGCTTAATTAATTCAACTATGATGAGCCAGTTTTATGTAGTCGAACCGAACCAAATTTAAACAAGTTCAATTCTTACAACTCAAACTCAACTCATTTAGTATCGAAAGTATAAATAACTCGAGCTTAACAAGACAAGTTCGAGTCGACTCGTTGTGCGGCCCTGTCCTTTAGTGCAACTACTTTGCATGGTTGACAACGATGAAAAGCCATCATTGGGATACATATACAAGGCAATGGACCATGTGAAGGACCAAATAAAGGTAAGTTAGAAAATTTCCATTTTTTTATGAAGCTATATGGAACATCATTGATAAAATATGGGAGGCTCAATTTCATTGATCTCTGCATGCAGCAGGACTATACTTAGCACTCTTTTATGATTACCCTGATATTTAGTCTAATTATGACATCAAGGATGGACTATTCAAGTGCATTTTCCATCTTATTACAAATACATTTCAGGCTCCTAGATATCTTCAACACTGAAATGGTGTCTCACTATCCTAAATCATAGCTTTTCCTTCATCTTTAGTAGTCAAAATTGGAAATCAATCTCAGGTTGGTCAAGGACCCAAAAGGACCAGACAGGACTAGTCTCTTTGAGTTGGTCCAAGTCAGATGGCACATCGACCTCAAATACATAATCATTAAAGGTTCACGTTTTGGAGCATATAGAGTATACATGGTAAGAGCTTCGTGTTTCATGTTTTAGAGAGACAGCGCGAACACATAAGATATAAATACAAAGAAAAACAGAATACACAGAATATATATTATCTATATAGATATATATATATATACACACACACACACACAAAGAAATAAATAAATAACAGACCACATAATATACAGAAATATGATCCTAGAAGACTGAAGAATATATCTACAAATACAAACGATATTTAAATAAGCACATAAACTGCAAGAAATACATTTAAATTACAGAACAAGATAGAGGAATATATCACATGGAGAACAATATAGTAAGTTAAGAATAAGAAAAAGAAGAAAAAGAAGAAAAAGAAAAAATAATACTAATAATAACAAATCAGAGTTATATGTATCAGTTTATATCATGTGATGGAGAACAGTATAGTAAGTTAAGAATAAGACTAACAAGAAAAGGAAAAAAAATAATAATAATAATAAATCAGAGTTATATCAATATGTATCAGTTTATATCATGTGAGACACAACTAATTTTAAGGGTGTAATGCACCGGTACTGATCAAGGTATGTGTCATATCACATATGATATGGCACATTGTGGGTCATAACAATATGGCCCTGAGTACCTGACAAAACCTTGGACACTTTTAGAAGGTTTGTAAAGGGTAATGTTAGACATTTGTACGAGGTTTGTTAGGGGAAAGTCAGACACTTATAGGAGGTTTGTTAGGGGGAACTTTTGTGCCCCTGAGCAGAAAAAACAATGATTTGAGGTAGACCTATGCATGCCACATCGATTTCGCATTGGAGAAAGACAATAGCATCATCTAGTTAGAATGCATGAAAATATCAACTCATGCACCTGTTTGAATAGAAGCTATAAAATTTCAAAGCCAACAAATGACTGATATTTTGAAGAAAAAAATGAAAAAGATATGGAAGATGCAGAAATGGGGTATGGTGAGCTTTGGAAAATTGAGAATTATGAAGCCCAAAAGTGGTTAGTTCTAGCACAAGGGAGAATAGAGTGATGGAGGCAAAAGGCAGCTCTGGTAGAAAAAGAAAAGGTAGGACAAGACCAACACGTGACAAGTTCACTAGGAGAGTACCTAATGGCAAGTTTCAATGTGGCAAGTTTACCATATTGCACTTTACTTGACAGAACCATTAGGATTTATGTTAGTTATAAGGGTGCAACATGCCCATATTGCAACATTCCATGTGACAAGGTGCCATATTGTATGATATAATGCCATATCGGCCATATCAGATGACATCGCCTCCGTGAAAATTTAATGGGACCCAAACCTAGATTTTTGCATTTTGGGCTTTAAAAACCCTTCAACATCGAGCAGTACAGACTTTCAAGAGTGGAACAAAAGACAGATCTCGCCAGTTTGTGGAAGGAAAATTGCAACTGACGTTGGCCTCATGCATAAAGATCGTTCTCCCATTGGAAAAGATTACTAATACCTGTTTCTCATGTAGGAGGTATTGTTCACTATGAAAGGCATTCAATTTTGGCCTTTTACCACAGCTTTGTGATAATTTGAAGAAAAATAGCTTCCAATGATCATGTGTGGTAATGGTGCATTGGTGCTGAAGTTGACAATAAGTTGAGAATGAGGTAAAAATTTAGTAAAAACTGATCGCTATGGGATTGCCAGATTGAAGCATCATCTAGCTCAGCTACATGAAAATGTTGACACATGCACCTCCAAGGATTAGCCAAAGGTAATAAGATTTAGTGCCAGAAAATGTCTAAGAACTTTAAAAAGAAAAAGGGAGAGAGATATATAACAGAGTTAAAATTGGGTATGGACAACCCTGAGAAAATTAAGGATGATGAAGATTATAAACTTCCCACTTTTGATTGAGTGTAAGACCAGAAGCGTCTAGTTTTAAAGCAAAAGGGAAAAGAATGATGGAGGTTCAAGGTAACTCCAGTAGAAAAAAGAGGTGCAGATGCAAGTTTTTTGGTAGAAAACTCAGTGGCAGGTCGAGTACTTGCAAGTGCAACTATTAGGAATTTTTGTCACCTCATATTGCACCAAGTTCTTGATTAGATATTAGGACTGCTATGAGACCCAAACACTTAATAGAATATGCAAATAATGCAGTTAAGAGATGGTTTAATAATCTTTGCATTTCTTTTAATGTGGCAATGTTGATTCATGTTCAACGTACTGTAGACACAATTACTTTTATACGCCCTGGGTGATAGAAATGTAGCACCAATATCTGTAACCCGAAAACAGCACTCACGCAGGAAGAGAGAGAGAGAGAGAGAGAGAGAGAGAATGAAAACAAGAAGAAACTGAGGAGAAGAAGCCGTAGCCAAAATGGTTTGCACGGCCTCTATTTATAATCTCATTTTCAGAATTCTAAGAGTCTCCAATCGTAGAATCCTAGGAGATTTCACAAGCTCCAAGGACATTAATTACATCATAGAAACCTAAAAGACTTCACATATTACAAGGATATTAACTACAACATAGAATCCTAGGAGACTTCCCATATAACAAAGATATTAACTATAACATAGAATCCTAGGAGACTCTTCACATGTTACAAGGACATTAAATATTTTAACACATTCTACAAGGAGGTGGAATCCTAAGAGACTCCTCTTCAACGTGCTGGTGAAGGATTTATATTTTAACACCCTCCCTCAAGTTGTGCATGGTTTTGCACCATGTACAACTTGCCTTTTAGAAACCAGAATCGTTCCTTTGTTAATCCTTTTGTAAATAAGTCTACAACTTGTTCATCTGTACGAACATAAATAGGCTGAATTTCCTTGTCTTCCACCTTTTGTCTAACAAAGTGTTGATCAATCTCAATGTGCTTTGTTCGACCATGTTGTACGGGATTAAAGACAATGTTAATAGCGCTTTGATTATCGCACATTAACATTGATGTTTTAATCTTTTCTCCAATGTCTTCTAGCAAATGTCTAACCCATGTAACTTCAGCAGTACCTGCAGCCATGCATCTGTATTCAGCTTCAGTGCTGGATCTTGCTACTGCCTTTTGCTTTCGACAACTCCAAGACACAAGATTACGTCCAATGAAAATACAAAAACCAGAAATGGACTTTCTTTGATCGGGATCTCCAGCCCAATCTGCATCTGTGAATGTCATAAGTTGATGTCCAATAGTTATATTTTCACTCTTACCATAAACTAAGCTATCTCCTGCTGTCCCTTTAAGATATCTTAATATTCTTTTGACAGCATCCATGTGAGTATCTCTAGGTGCATGCATAAATTGGGATACTTGATTCACAGCATATATAATATCTGGTCTAGTAAATGTAAGATATTGAAGTGCCCCAACAATACTTCGATATTGCGTAGGATCTTCATATAACTCCCCATCTTGAGCACTTAGTCTTTGATTTAGAACACTAGGAGTTCCAACAGGCTTACAATCAGACATACCTGACTTTTTCAACAAATCCAACGTGTATTTCTGTTGTGTCAATGTGAGGCGATTATTGTGCCTATCAATCTCCACTCCAAGAAAGAATCGTAAATCAAGCTCTTTCATTTTGAAGTTTTGCATCATCAAAACTTTAGCTTCTTCTATGTGTTTTTCTGAATTGCCTGTGATAACAATATCATCAACATATATAAGAAGTAAAGTAAATATGTTTTCCTTTCGATAAATGAAAAGAGAGTGATCTAGAGGACATCTCCGAAAACCACATTCTTGAATCTTGCAAGAGAAACTGTCAAACCACGAACGTGAGGCCTGTTTAAGTCCATAAATAGATTTTCTTAGTTTGCAAACCCATGCATGAGAGTCTCCTTTCGTGTATCCTGGAGGTTGTTCCATATATACTTCCTCCCTTAAATCACCATGAAGAAAAGCATTCTTCACGTCCATTTGATGTAGTCTCCATCCATATTCAACTGCCAATGATATAATCACGCGAATTGTTCCCATTTTGATCACAGGGCTGAATGTCTCATCATAATCTTCTCCATATTGTTGTGTAAACCCTTTTGCTACTAACCTTGCTTTGTGTCTTTCTATGCTGCCGTCAGGTTTGTATTTAATTTTGTATACCCATTTGGAGCCCACTACGTTCTTTTCGTGTGGCCTCGGAACGATCTCCCATGTTCCACATTCATGCAAGGCATCCATTTCTTCTTTCATAGCCTTTCTCCAATGATGTGATTTTGATGCTTATCAAATGAAGTAGGTTCTTCCTCCTTGCCAACTTTTGCCATGAATAACTGAAAATCAAGTGATAAAGAATCATAGCTAACCCACCTGTGAATGGGATGACGAATGCGTTGGGACCTTCTAAGGTGGGGCATGTTGTCTTCTTCACTGTGAGCATCTCTGTCCCTTAGTCGTCGACTGTAGATAAGACCCGAATACCGATGTGCATCGTTGCTCTGTTCATTATTGTTTTCGTGATGACTTGATGACTGTGTTGGATCTTCTTGATTTTCACTTTGAGCCATATCCGACGGTTGTATTGCTCTCTCTGAATCTTCACTTTGAGGCACATCATTTTCTATAACAGGATCTGCATTGAATAACTGTGTACTGGTCCAGGGATCATAAGATTCAATGGTCATAGGCATTTCATTTGTATTATCAAAACTATGTTCATCAAAAATGACATTTCTTGAAGTTTTGATATGTTTAGTTGTTGGATCATAGCATCGAAAACCTTTATATTCATCAGCATATCCAACGAATCTACATTGAATAGCTTTGTCTTGAAACTTGTTCCTCAAGGCAGCATCAACGTGAACATAGCATACACAACCAAAAACCTTCAAGTTCTTGTAATCAGGTTGTTTGCCTAAGAGTGTAAAATATGGCGATTTAGACATCAAGAGTGTCATAGGCAAACAATTTATTATGTATACAGCAGTATGGAAGGCTTCAGTCCACAAGGAAATGGGCACATTAGTATCATGCATCATGCTCATGGCGCTTTCAACTATATGTCGATGTTTCCGCTCAACTACACCATTTTGTTGTGGTGTGTAAGGGCAGGAAATTTGTCTAGTTATCCCTTTTTCACGTAGAAATTCAATAAAATCAAGCGAGGAATATTCTCCCCCTCCATCACATTGAAAATGCACCACATTGGATGAAAATTTAGTTTGAATCATGGCATAGAAGTTTCGAAATATGTGAGGTACTTCCGATTTGTGTTTCATGAAGTAAATCCAGGTGAAACGTGAGTAAGAGTCAATGAATAAGACATAATATCTTGACCCAGACACGGAATCAATAGGGGCTGGCCCCCATACATCAGAAAAAATAGCTTCAAAAGGTTTGGAAGCCATTTGATTTATATTATGGAAAGGTAAAACATGACTCTTACAAAGTCCACAACTTGAACATTTTTTGACACTTGAAGTAAGAGGTAAACTTGATCTTGGAATGAGACTATCTGTGACAAGTTTTTCAATGAAATGTCGACCACAGTGTCCTAGCCGACTATGCCACAAATCAGACTCCAAAAATTGGTTAGGGACCCTTACTTTTGATTGAAAATGGCAAGAACTTGGCACTGATGACGCATTATGAGAAAGAGAAAATGTCTTCAATCCTATATCAAAAGTGGATGAATCCTTGGGTAGACATTCCTTGAGGACGTACATATTCCCTTGACGCTACCCTCTAGCGAACATTTTCTTCGTTTGGAGGTCCTTGACATAGACAGAAGAAGGTGTGAATTCAACAGAAGAGCTTGTATCATCAATGAGTTTAGAAATGGATATGATGTTCTTTTTGATATTGGGAGCAAGAACAACATTAGACAGTGATAGAGACGAGGATGACAATGGAATATGTGCATTTCCAATATGTGTAATAGGATGAGATTTTCCATCACCTGTTATAATGCAACTTCTACCGTAATGAGGGGATAAGTTAGTCAATTTACCTGCATTTCCTGTCACATGGGTAGCTGCACCTGAATCCAAGAACCATTCTCCCTGCTCATTTTGCTTTATAGTCATCTTTGAGAATGCGGCCATCAATAGCTGTTGCATATCTTCAGCGGTGGATTTAGAACTTTGTCCTCCTTGTTTATAATCATGTCTTACCCCTTTGTTTTTATTTTGAGGATTAAACCAACATTGTGCCTTCATGTGTCCTTTCTTGTTGCACTGAAAACAAATTGGTATTTTTCTTGAAGTATCCAAAGGAGACATACCTTGGTTATGTGGTGTTGGTAGAATGCCACGACCACCATGGTTGGAGTTCCCATGGCTCTTACCAAACTTTACATTCATAGCCAACACATTTTGGGAGTTCCCTTGATCAGTCCTTTCAATGACTCTTTTCATATTCATTTCATGTTGGAGAAGTTTACCTTGTAGTTCGTTGAAGGAAGGCAGAACAGGAAGGACCTCAAGAGCTGTAATAAAAGCATGATAATCATGCCCAAGTCCATTCAAGGTTTGCTGCACCTTTTCCTTATCAGAAATGTTATTCCCTGAGGCAGCAAGTTGGTCTGCGACGGCCTTAATACGCCCCAAATAATCCATGATAGACGTTGAACCTTTGCTCAAATTCTGAAATTCTTTCTTTAAGTACATAATTCGAGCTTCTGATATTTGGGAAAAGGTATCAGCAAGGGTTTCCCATAATTCTTCTACAGTACAATCATCAGAAACTGAAAGTAACACTTGTTGAGATAAAGTGGACAAAATATACGCAACCAGACTTTGATCACGTCTCATCCACATAGCATGTTCAGGATTGTTGTCTTCATGAACAGCAATAACTTCTCCAGCCTCATTTTTTATTTCCTGTAAGACGGATATTGGTGGAGCCTTTGTTGAACCATCGAGATGTCCAAAGAGGCCTTGACTTCTTATGAAAGGCATGATTTGCCTTTTCCAGATCAGATAATTCTCATGGTTGAGTTTTTCGGTAATAAGGTGAGGAAGAAAACTTGAGGACATGCCAGAATGCGAAAGGTTTTCCATGACAGCATAAAGGAATGGTATATAGGTAGAAGATGAGAGGGAAAGAAGACACGATATAACAAGATGTGTCCTTGGTAAGCAAGAAGAAAAAGGAACAAGAATTGCGCAAGAGAAAAGTAAATTCAGGATAGAGACAAGATGAGAAAAGAGTTCTAACCAGATCAGACCTGTTTGGGCATTTCGTTTGGTAGAGATAACGTAACCTGGCGCTCTGATACCATGATAGAAATGTAGCACCAATATCTGTAACCCGAAAACAGCACTCACGCAGGAAGATAGAGAGAGAGAGAGAGAGAGAGAGAGAGAGAGAGAGAGAGAGAATGAAAACAAGAAGAAACTGAGGAGAAGAAGCCGTAGCCAAAATGGTTTGCACGGCCTCTATTTATAATCTCATTTTCAGAATTCTAAGAGTCTCCAATCGTAGAATCCTAGGAGATTTCACAAGCTCCAAGGACATTAATTACATCATAGAAACCTAAGAGACTTCACATATTACAAGGATATTAACTACAACATATAATCCTAGGAGACTTCCCATATAACAAGGATATTAACTATAACATAGAATCCTAGGAGACTCTTCACATGTTACAAGGACATTAAATATTTTAACACATTCTACAAAGAGGTGGAATCCTAAGAGACTCCTCTTCAACGTGCTGGTGAAGGATTTATATTTTAACACTGGGTACAAAATGCCCTTTTGTCATCAATTAAGGGGCAAATTCTTGACGATACTATGAGAAAAATGAGGGCATATTCTGATGAATTAAATTAAGAATAAGTTGGAAAGGAACAAGGTGCTTACTTATATAAAATGGATGGACAGGTAGAATGATAATAACATTGATAAACTTTCGTGTGTATTTTGTTTTAAGCCTATTGATTTCTTAGATGCTCCAATACCACTAAAGAATTACATCATTTTCTAATGACATTTTGGAATAGTGTGGGCCTCAATGCAGCTATTTATAGAGCTGCAAAGAGAATGATAATAGTAGAGTAGGAGACATTATGTTGGATTATACGTGCTACTTATTGCATTAATCTAACACTTGCAGATCTTGGTGAGATGGATGCGATGTTAAAAAAAAAAAAAAAAAAAACTCACAAAGTAAACTTATAATCACACATAAGTTTTGATTTTGATGATGAAACACATACATGGAGGTGGATTACTGCCTTCCACCAACGAAATTTGCTACAAGTGTTTTAACTGTGTAAAGCATAGTGAAACACAGAAATGCTTTGAAGCAGATATTCTTAGGTGATAAATGGGTTGTATATCCCAATGCACATAAAAAGAAGTCAAGAGAAGTTGCGAGTAGAGGATGTAACAGTTAGTTTCAGGAATCATGTATGAAGTTATTGGAAATCAATATTACCTTGGTCAAAGTTTTGAGATAGTTAATAGTGAAAATCCAAGGTGAAGTCAGAACCGTATGCAGTTATGTAAGGGTTTCTAGAGATATAGGAGGCACATGCCTCTATAATGTGATTTCATCAATAATGAGGATGGGTTTGCTGTGGGGCACCTCTATGAAGCCCTTGACAGAGCAAAAGCAGCTTAGGAAAGCACTTTAAGCAAAAGAAAACTTTATGTAAATGTACCCAGGAGATTGTCGATTACAGATGGAATATGTAACTTTATCATGCCCTCATTCAATAGCCTATCATCAAAATTTTGCATGGATATATGCAGCAACATTTGAAATAAAAAGAGAAGTGAATAAGGAGCTATTAACTACATTGAAACATTAGCCCTAGAGTTTGACACGAAAGATGTCATTCATCTTGAGATAGAAATAATATAATAATGTTCAAGGTGACATGAGAAGGAATGTGGTTATTCAGAACCGTACAACATTGTCTCCATGTATAATTATATTCAGTTTTTAAACATTCATCTCCCATACATATTATGTTTTTCCTTAGTTTTCCTAATATTTTATTTTTTTAAAGGAATGGTAGGATAAGTTTGAGAGTGGTTCCCCAAACCTTAAAATTCTCGCAATTAAATTACTGAGTGGCTGAGGAAACATGCAATGCAAATAGAAGTCAAAGAGACTATCTCTCAACAAATTCACCCAAGAAGGGGAGTTCATTGGAATATAAGAGGTTCATGGTCTTGTTCATGTTCAATACAATATGCAATTGAGAGAAAGACAATAACTAATACACATTTCTTTTATAAGTTAAGACACTAATATATACTTGTTCTATAATGTGTTTGTTATTTTTCAATTGTTTAGGCAACTGGAGAAAACATCAACATGAAAGCATAAAAAGCAGGTTCATTATATGGATAATTTGTTATTTCTAATGTTTATGAATGATATGTTTGTTATGATTTTATTAGGAATGGTAGTTTTGTTGACCTTTTTTTATGAATTCATCTGATCTTCCTCTTTTGATATTTTTTAAATTAAGAAATTCAATTTACAAATTTTATGTTACATTATGTTATGTTATGTTACATATCTGACTATTGGCCTAGCTAATATATGTTACATTACCCACTTTAAAACATTGATAATAACAATAAATAGTAATAAGTAATAACACTCAAAAGCATATGAAGCATATTATGTCAAATTGATGACGACAATAAGACAATTTTTAGACAAACAACATTATTAGTTGTGCTGTTGGCAATGACGTGAAGGGTCCATATGCTGGATCCAAAACAAAGCTCAGTGAATCTGTTAACAAAATTTTCTCAGTCACTGATTAATCATCATAATTAAATGCAACTAATCATTTGGCAGTTTCAGATAACCATTTTGTTTTTTCTCTAACTGCAGAAAATAGAAACTAGTCTTAGAAAATGTTTAAAATAAAAAAGAGACAGTATGTAACTTAGATGTCACCAATGTTTTCGAGAAGGACACACAATTTTAGCACATATAGAACCCCATAGTTGTGGCAAGTCCATTACACAATTTAAAAAATTTAGGCAAATAATGTGTTACCTAAACAACATCAAAGATGCTTAGCTATTGAAGCCCTCAAACTATGTAAACTATTCACCTTCATCTGTGCAGTTCTACATTTACTTGTATAAGAAATGGTTGATTTAGCCTACTATCATGCAAATCTCTCTTATATTTGATCCCCTGATCAAAGTCACAAGTGCAACTCAACAGATGCATCAAAATGGACTAAAAAAATATCCGTATGTCAAGTTCTTAAGTGATACAGTCTCAAACATTTCCATGATTTATGTTAAAAAAAATAAATCTAAAAAGGTTTCTTGATAAAGGACTAGATGCAGTTAAACCAACCTCATTTGGATAATCAACAATTTCAAGAAAATATGACCATATGACATGCGAGAAGCATGCAGATTTTGTAGTCTCTTCCTGTTCATCTTTTTTTCCCACATGTTGATAAGTTCTCCACATTATTCTATATGAAACTTATTTTTTCTTCCCAAATTTCATCATCTTATTTCCGTCATTTTCATGTTTTCATAATCTTCTTTTACATTATAAACTTTCTTCCTTGTATTTTAACACACTCCTTTTTTTTATGAGCATCCCAAGGCTTACATGAAATCCTAAAATAAATTATGACATTTGGAGGCAGAGAAGCCAATTTTTCATGAATAAATGTGAACGAACTTTGCGATAATTTCAATTCTTGCCAAGATAATGCCCAGAAAGACACATATAAATGATGTGTAAACGGTGTTCTCATCCTATCCAATCTTTGAGGTTACAAGGAAAAATATAGTAAGAAATTGGCTTTGCAATGTAATGTCATGACCAACATCACCTAACATGATATGCACATGAAAGATCTCATACAGCTAAATAATTAGCCCCTTAAGTTGGTCGTGTTACATTGACAACATATTTCTTCCATCAACACCTTGTCATCTGTTCTGAACTATAAAATATCCCAAAGAAACATCATTTAGGGTGGTGCCTACATCATCTAAAAAATCAAGAAGAATCTAAAGAAATACATCCATAGAACAAGACAAACAACAAGAAAGCTAGAAAGCTACATCATCACAACCCGGTACAGGCAGTATGAGGTAAACAAGCAACATAAAAGGACGACCAACCTACGCAATTCATCCTCAAGAACCAACTGAAGCAACTCCAGAAAGAGAGAGAGAGAGAGCCTTACGTTGGCGTACGCGAGAGGGTCAACACCGTACTGCCGAATCGACTCCTTCGCCAACAAAGCCTGCTGTTTGTGTGGTTCTTCCTGGTAACTAAAGACGACCTGATACGCTGCCTCCGGCCCAATTGACTGCGGCGCATAAGAGGGGTTGCCAAGTCCAGCGGTAGGAGAGCCATACTCGATACCAGGAGGCCTCAGTGAAGCATCGGCATGTCCCACGTACTCGTAATGGTGAGTTGCGGACTGGGCCACCAGGAGACCGTAGTCCTGGTGGTGGAGAGCAAGCTTGGTCGCCGCCGATGCCGATGCCGCTGCCGCTGGATCCTTTGATTGGGGAGGGTGAGAAACAGGAGGGTAGGAGAAGGAAGAGGAAGCAAGGTGGTGGTGGTGGGAAGGAGGGTAATGGTGGGAATATGGAGGAGCATTTGGAGGCGCAGCAATTGATTCAGGAGGCCACCTGCCTATGTCCATTGCCGTGGAGGCTCCAGCATGCACAAAGAGAGACGGAGAAAGAGCGAGAGAGAGAGAGAGAGCGCTCCCTTGACGTTACTACGTTCACAGGATTCTGGTCGACGGCCTACTTGGACAAATGTTAACAAGGGCACGGAGGCAAGGGACGCGGTTCGTGTCGAGCTTCATTCTTGTATCATCAGATATCAAGAACAGGCTTTGAATGAAAGTTCACAATTACGTTTCCGGGAAATTCATCGCCAAAATCAAAATGACATCCATTTTTGCATATTAATTTTGAAGTTTTGAATGCATTTTTGCATATAAGTTCTTCACGAACTTGTCACCAATTATATATATATATAGCGAAAGACCTATCCATTCCTATAGCAACCTCCGCGCCTATATAGCACTCACGCACACCCACATATATTTTTGTTGTTGTTAAAAACCGTTGCAAAAATTCAAAGTTAAGCAACAAGCCGTGGTTTTTAGTGACATGAAATAAAAAAACATAACCATCTGGTTATAGAAGTGGTCGATTGATTCTAATATATATATATATATATATATATATATATATATATATATATATATATATATATATATATATATATATATGTATATATATATATATGTATATATATATATATATATGTATATATATAATTTTTAAAATTATCGTGTCATACTTGTACTTCATGGGACTTGGTCCCTATTTTAGCTATTTCAAAGTCAAAATTTTGAAATTAGAGTTATAAAAACTTAATTTCTCAAACTTAATTCATGATGGGGTGTAACTTTGCTAATCCGACGAATACCTTGGATTCAATTTTGTATACTAAATCATATACCGGAACCATGGCATCCCAAGTGAAAATTGAACAAACCGATGTTTGTTGACATTGAGTTGAATTGGCTGCTCGAAGAAAATCGAGTACGTAAGAAAGCGGACATATTTAATGGGTGAATCAATCCGTTACTGTTCTTTAATTACTTTAAAAATTATGTTCAGTAATTTTCTTTCCAAATGTTTTGAATTCTTGCCAATCCTTCTCCTATCGTCTTCACAATTTGCTCGTAAATATTTAAATCCGTGATTTTTTTTCTTATTCTGGTTTTTGGGTATTTTCTACAAATTTTCATTTTTCTTCTTATTCCAATGAAAACAGTATTCGCCCGAACCATTACATTGACTAATCCTGGCACCCTTTTGAAAAATAATTTGATTCCAAAGCTGGAGACAATATCACCTTTTACTTGGGGGCTATAGCAACCTGTCTTGCTTTGAAAAATTAAAATTTACATGTTAATTTTTTTTTTAAATTATCTGTTTGGCCCTTGCAAAACTTTTGAAAAATAAAAGTTGGCTCCTGTGAAAATATTTCAAAACTATTATTTAGTATTTCGCATGACCGGCCTGCTCTCCTAACGATGAAATCCTGGTTCTACCCCTGCTTTTACCCTTTATTTAAAACAACAAATAGAACTATGATAATTTGTTCAAACATCAAAACTAAACCTTGTTTGATTAAAGAGGGTGGGGAAGGTGAAATTTAATGAGGAACTTTTAGTCCATGTGGAGATATATTGGACATGGATCAAAAACTTTCTCGTTTGTGTTTCGAGAAAACTACGTCGAGGCTGAGAGACTTTGTTGATATCTCGGCAGCATAAAACCCCGAGACTAGCAGGGCTTAAGCTTCTTTAGGCTTATTGGGAGTATGACGCTAAAAGCAATTGAACCATTAACTGGGCTTATACTAACCACGAACTCAACTGACTAAATCAAACCTTTTAGAGCCATATTAGAAGCTCATGTGCTTGTTGAGGTCCAGTTTGTTACATATACTTGCACAAAGTTCAAATTTCGTGGGTCTCGCTTCTTAAGCAAATCGGCAATGTATTTGTGAATCTGCAGTCAAGTAGGTCGATGGGTGAGTTCAGCTGCTGCTATGAAGAATGGCCCATAAGTTCCATCTCACTCATTAATGGAAAGAAAGAACAGGATTTTTATAGGAAACGAAGAAACTCAATCAAAGAAGTGAGTGTAATATCAGGTGGATTCAACAATGCAAGTTTATGAACTGAAGCAAGTGTGCATAACTTATCCGAAACTAAATATTAAATGCACATAATTAATTTTATGAGAAGAAATTTTTAGAGGACTTTCATAACTAAATCTTCTCTCTTAAGTAGCATTTGATTGCACACTGATTTGGAGAGGGAATCTTTCTAGAGAAAGTTCCATTGGAAAAAGGTGGAAGAAGGTAAATTTCACCTCATCTTAGCTAAATTCAAGGCGTGTTTGATGAACAGGTAAAAGTTTGAGTGGAGAAACTTTTGGTGTCATTTTCCTTAGTCATGTTTCTGTTATCAACTAAATCATATAAGCACTCAAAGTTTTTGTCATATGAGAAGAAATATCTAAGTGCATACTCAGAAAAGTGGCCATTCATCATCTTCTCATGCACTTAAAGAATGAGACATAATCGTCTCAATCAGATGCCAGACTTGTTTTGCTTATGCTCGTCCCAATAGAGGATGCTTGACCTCTTAATACAACTTTTAATCTTAAAAGACTTTTGAGAAGAATGGTATATATCTTAGAGGGCAGAGAGAGGATAATAAAACGTAATAGAAAGGAAAAAAAAAACAAGAAAAATCGTGGTACCCACATGTGTGTGAATTCCTTTATTAAGTTTAGCTCTTTTTGCGAAAAAAAAAAGGTGTTCCTTAAATAGTCTATGCCTTCACCTATCTTAAACTTTGGTCTCGATTGTACAATCAAGGCTTATCCAAGTTAGGGTAACTTCTTCACCATATGCATAATAACTTTGTCAAGAAGCTTCTGGAAGAAATTTATAAGGAGAATGGATCACAAGAAACACTCAAGGGAGGGAAAACAAAATTTTAAGGTGGTTCAAAGGAGACCCTCCTACATCCATGATGTCTCCTTACTCAACATTCATCAAGGTGGTTTTCCACTATAGTACATATGAGAGTTACATTTGTTGAGGACCAATTATCTCTTTGAATTTATTGGACTGTTCATGTTCCCATTATGAGAGGATTCCATTCTTCTGCATGTTGTCATCGCTTTGGCATCTTCATTTTTCTGTTTTAGGCAAGATCTTTCCTCATTAATTGTGGCCACCATATTTTCCTTGACAGCTCTATTATCTTCAATTGCATTGTCATCCTTCTTTAGACGACCCATTCATTTTTGGCATGACAACTTGATTTTTAAGACTGCCTTTTGTGGCCTCTTCATGATTTTAGATCTTGCTTTGATGCTCCGTATTCAGTATTCTTAAATCCCCCACAAACCCAATGGGCTGGCAAGCATGTTGAATTTGATTTGATGCTGAATGAAGTCGTCCATAGAAAGAGGTTTAGTCATGAAAGAATCAGCAAGCTGATGAGGGGATGAAATGTTGCACATGCAGAAACAAACTCTATAGCATGAAATTGAATGAAACTAATGTCACTCTATAATGTTGCTGTCTTGGTGGAGGACTGGGTTGGTAGACAAGTAGGTGGTGCTGAAATTATTGCACCAAATGATGGGAAGATGTTGAAGTGTGATGCCAAGGTCATAGACTAGACAGTGAAACCAAAATATTTCAACAGCGCTATTGGTCATAGAGTGATATTCAGCTTTGTTTGGAGAGTGGCAACAATAGGTTGCTTTTTGAAATTGCAAGAAATGATATTAGGCCTGATAAGATGGCATAGGTCCATGTAAATTTGTGATTGTTGGGGCAGCAAGCCTAGTGAACGTTAGTGTAGGCATTCAAGGTCCAACATGAAGAGGACTTGAGGAACACTCCATAGGAAGGTATCCCTTTGTGGCGGCAAAACTTGTCCTTGATTGTGGTCCAGTGAACAACTATAGGCTAGACAAGGATGAGTTGAAGGTTTGCAAGGCTCTAACAGTGTTGTTCATGTAAAGTAGCATCATAGATGTGGACATAAGAGAAAAGATAGGTTTGATGCCATCCATGTTTGCATGTTGAAGCAAATTAAAAGTATACTTCTATTATAACAAGAACAACCCATCAGAACTCCATGTTCCGTGAATGTTGAGGAAGAAATGTAAAAGACCAAGACCCTTCAAGTAAAAATTGGTGTTTAGCAATGCTTTTCAACATAATAGGTTGACTTCCTTGTAATTAGGATATCATCTACATGGATCATAAGGTGAATTTTAATAACATTGCACAAATAAAGACAAGTCTCTAGTGCACATGAAATCCAAATTGAGCCTAACTCTTGATACCTGTTTTAAGCCATATAAGCTTTGTGCTACTGACAAACATAGGATGGACAATGTGGTTTTTTCATAACCATTAGGTTCAGCCATATAAACCTACTCCATCAATAGCCCATGCAAGAATGTGTTAATATCAAGTTGCTGAACAGGACAATGAGAGGAACTAACAATAAATAACATTGTGTGAACTGTTGAAGGCTTAATAATAGGGTTAAAATTGTCAAAATAATTAACTCATTCCATTTTTTATACCTTTTAGCAATGAGCCATGCTTTCTATCTTTTGAGAGATCCATCAGTTTTCTTTTTCACTTTTGTCACCCATTTACATCCAATAATTGATTGTCTTATTGGGAAGAGGCAGGGGTGGGGGGACTAAAGTCCATGTCCTATTCTTCTGAACTACCTAAATTTCTTTGTCCCTGGCATGTCTCCAATGTATGTACTGAGTGGTTTAGCTATAAGTTGTTAGTTCATGGGAATGTTCGACCACTAATATGGTATGAGGTATGGGGTATAAGATAGATTGATGAACTTTAGCATTCAGGTCCCACATGTGATCATATGGTGGATTCGGCTAGGGGCTATCGGAACAGTATTGGTGGTTTAGCTTGAAAAACATGTTTATTTGATGGGGATACATTGAATGGTAATGATAAGGCCAGAGAAATGTTAAAATAGAAATAGAATCAGTTGTAGTAGATTAATAATCATTAGCTAAGGAAGGGGTACCATCGATTTGGACCTCAAAATGTAAATAAGCTGTCAGTAAGATAGGAAGGATAAGAGCATGATTGTGAATAGTTGGAATGAGTTGCTTGAGATAGGACAAGTGGTTCCCATCAAAAGCACCTTGACAACTAATAATGGTTTTTCTACTAGAGGGATCAAAATAAATGTAGCCCTTATCGACATTGAAGTAGCCATGAAAGACATGTATCTGAGGCTTAAACTTATGTTTATACTAATTATCAAGGTGCAAACATGGACAAACACTATAACCAAACACCTTAAGAAAGTTATAATTGGAAAGGTGCTCATATAAAACTTCAAAATGAGATTTAGCATGCAACACAACAATAGGGGTTTGGTTGTTAAACAAAATAGCAGTGGTAAAGGCATATGATAAGGATTGTGATGATATATCATCATGTTTCTCAACAATAATTTAGTGATAACATTTAGCAAAACCACAAATTTGTCTTCCTACTCCATTTTGTTTAAGAAAGACCTTAAGAGTTATAAATTCATTGTCCCCATTAGATTGAACATATTTAAATTTTTATTGGCAAAGTTTTGTGGCTTTGCATTTGATAATTTAGAAGAATTAGCCACATCAAATATGTGTGCAACCAAATAAATCTATACAAACTTTGAAAAATAGTTGACAAAAATCACATAGTGTCACACCCCAACCATTTGACCATCAAATAGTCTTTTTTTTTGTTAAAACATAAAACATTGAGGTGGGATGACATAATGATTCAAGAGGAAAGGAGCTATGCAAATCAAAGACAATGGGGCAAACTTTCCATTGTATGATAAATTCCCTTCATACAAAATCACATCATATTTCCTAATAATACGTATGACAAAAATGCCCCAAAACAACAACATTGGTGCCTAACAAAAAACAAGGCATCAATGAGACTAAAACATGACGCGCTGACACTACAATAAAACCAAAACCTCCCCAGTAGGATGTGAATTGAGTCATCTGATCAGCCAGCTGCCCTGGATCCGTCAAAATTTGAAAAAGAAAAACAACAAAAGGCTTAGCCTTCACAGTATGGCAACAAATCAGATAAATCCCTAACCCTCTAAGGTAAGGGCTCAAATATGAGATATAACAAATACGAAAATAAAATGATAGGAGCATGCAGTTACATGACTTGCCATGGAAGGCCCTCACATATACCATGACATGTAAATGCCACTCAATAGCCACAATTAACACATTCAATAGTTATATGCACTTCATGTACATTCACATAATTCACATTCACTTCATTCACATTCTTTTCATTTACATTAACTTTAGTGAATCCACCATTCTTATGGATGTAAATACAGGCACGTGCACACCACAGGCAGCCTACAGTCGGGAGACAACACCCGTTGTAGCCTGAAACGATACACATTCATTCACATTGTAGCAGTAGAGCACTGGTCCATAGATGTGTAAATTCCAAGAAGAGTTTCTCAACATTCCCTAAGACACCTAGGTTGGGAAGGCGGGACCAGTGCCAATGATATCCTGGGGCCTTGCACCGCCTATGCTCTGAGCAGGCGAGACCAATGGTGAAGGCGTGACATCTCTCAAACACATTGCCACAATCCACTGACTTCACATCTATTAATCTTTCTTAATTATCATTATGATAGCATATTCACAAAATGACCGCCTAGCACATGAGGTTGGTTCACTTCACAAGTGCACTCAAACCTCCAAACGCCTCCACACAAGGGCTACACATATAGTCAACATTCGTAGCTAGCCGTCATAACTTTACATGTACAACTACCCTTCAAACTCATTCAATTACATCATGCCCATGGTAATGCATATGAGACTTATTATAACATTCACATCAATCAAACACATCAATCACATATTTCAAAACTTAGCCAAACCACAAAGAGTAGTCTTGATCCATGATTGACTCGTAGATGTCCTATGCAATTATCATTCTAAGATGTTTTCTAATGCACAATCAGGGCCAAGGAGATACTCAACTTGATACCCCATCTCATATATCCTAAGCAGTTATCGTTGTTAGCATGCACATGCAATTGCATAGTAATTTTAAAAACAAAACCAATTTCATAACAATTCAATCACATGCACACATTTATTCAATCATAACACAAACATAGGATCCAATGATCCTGAAGGGCACACATTCTAAAGTTGGCTCTAGGCAGGGATTTACCTAGATTGCCACCATACCTATTGTGCATCACCAAAATTACCCAAAATGCCTTGAGCTTCGAATCTTGTCACTCAAGGTCTACTCGACGTGTCTGATGTTCCTGCAACAAAGGTCAAGCGATAAGATTTCTACTCATTCCGCCTTACAATCTATACAAGTAAAAAATAAGATCATTGAGGTGTAGGTCATCGCCTCAAGAGAGTGCCGACTGGTAGTATTGGCCCACAAAGCCCTCCAATAGGTTTCTTCCCAAGTCTTCGAGGTTGTGACCAAATGATTTAAGCTCCGAGCTTATGATTCAACCAATCACTAATACGTTTCTCACTTGCTTTCTTAGTTGAGGCGTCTTCCCAATAATTACACTCAACTTACATACTCTTTTCCAACCAACAACGCAATACACACATCAACAATAGCATGCACCACATGTTTGTAACAATGGTTCTAAACCTTCTCAACTGCATTAAATCTCTACCATGCTTTCTAATCGCTTCAAATATTAACCCATCATGCTAGAAAGATAATTATACCTGTAGATCATCGTCCTTTTCAAAATAGTCCTAGACTTCCCAAAAATAGCAACGTCGCTAATATGTATTCTAAATCATCCAATCTTGAGTCTAACATGCTCAAATAATAATTATACATACACTAACAGAAAATATAAGACAATTTATGTTCAATTAGGTCTCGCTCACCCCACTCTTAGGGTCAAAACTGTTGTAATGCTCCCAACAGCCACCTCAAATGCTCAATGATCCCCAAGCAGCTAAAATCATACAATGTTGTCACCACCAATGCCTTTGCTTCGTTGTTATGAGGAGAAAGACACATCCCCAAGCTGCAAACCAACCCAACAGCCACAAAGGGTGAGAATGAGTGAAAGATAGTTCAAAAGAGGAGTATGCCATTAGAAGGGGCTCTCGACAAAGTGAAAGAAGGTTGGCTAAGAGGGATGGTTTGGTTGGGGGAGGCTGGACACGAGAGAATGGGAGAGAGAGAGACAACACACGGGAGACGTGAGTGGGAGGAGGCTGGCGGTAAGAAGAGAGTGCGAATAGTGAGACGAGAGAGTAGCGAAGGGAGAGAGAGTGTGTGAGAGACAGGGAGATGACTCATGTTAGAGGGGGAAACAAATAGAAAAATGGGGAGAGGGAGAGGAGGAGATAGAAGAGACGGGGAGAGTGCTCAAGCAGAGAGAGCGTGGGCAGAGGGAGAGACAGAGAGAAGACAGACAAAGAGCTTGGGATAGAGGGAGAGGGACGACACAATTTGGGGGGAACATGAAGAGCATGAGGGGGACTGAAGACGAGAGGAAGAGAGGGCGAGTGAGGAGCGCATGAGGAAGAAGGTCAGAGGTGCAGTGAAGGGTGAGGAAGAAGAAAGAAGAGATAGAGGGAGGTTGAGAGGGCTCACCTAAGCGTCACCGCCACCACCCTTCACCTCCGTCTTGCCCTTCTTCTGCCTCCTGCTTCTCTATGTCACACGAATCAGCTAGAGATGAAGAGAGAGAGAGAGAGCCAGCGTCGGGCCCCTCTTCATGCGATGGAGATTGGGTCTGGGTCTGGCCCGACCTGCAAAGATGCCAAGCTCTACACGGTATCTAGGAGTAGGCCACCAAACATATAAACAAATTATTTCAAAAACAAACATCATACACTTTTTTATTACCATTTGAATCAACAAAAAACAAACAAAATCTCTGATCAATTATCTTCTTTTTTAGAGAAGCAAGGTGGCTAAAATGCTCATGCCACCTTTCAATAGAAACACATCTTCCAACAAAGCAACTTTATTTGCCCCTTGCAAGCTAACTGGTTGAAGTAGTTGAATGTAATAGAGTCATTTGGCACTAGACCCTCTAATAATTTCTCTTTATGCAGCCTGATCCTTAATGAAACATTTGTTTTGGATGGAATCAAATATAACAAATTGACCTTGCAAAATTTACATAAGGATATTGAAGAAAATGGAGTTCTAAAATTAGCATTAGTAATACATTGGATGGAGACTCCTGACCCATCACAAATTTTAATGGCATTACTTCTGCATAAGAATAACATATACTCAATGAGTCAAGGCTATTAGTGATATGGTGGCTCACCCCTAGATCAGGAAACCCTCTATTCTCATCATGCATATGTAGTGTTGAATTATGATAAATACCAAAATTATCACCTTGGAACTATTATTATTGTTTGTTCCTCCTTTGTGTGATCTTCAAGCACTTTGTTCTTAAATGACTAGGTTTGTTATAGTATTGACAAACAACTTGAAGTTTGTTGGCATACTCTCATTGACCTCTATCGCCCTTTCCTCTAGAAATCCATCATCCATGATAGAAGTTGACACCGTAACAAAATAAGCTTTTTCATATTCAACCAGATGTTGAGAAACAATGGCAAATGAGAAAACATGATGCTAGAGTTATCTTCTTGACCCCTAATTTGAGTTTCTTGAGTTAAGAGAAGACCACGTAGCTCAGCAAGAGTAATAGATTCTCAATGAGTAGAGATGGAAATTTTAAATGCAACATATTTAGCTGGTAGACCTCTTAAAATAAGTAAAATCATTTCCTCTTCATCAACATATTTGGATGCTATCTTTAATTGGTGAACAGTCATCTTAGCTTTATAGAAATATTAATCAATAGTATGAGTTCCTATCTTAAGAATTGGTAGTTGCTTTTTCAACTACATAACCCTTGATCCATAGTGGGCAGCACAATGCTCTTAATAAAAGTTCATACTTCATATAAAGTCTTGAGCTTGATTATTTGGGCGTGTGGATTTGGTTAGACATGAAACAATCCAACTCAAGAGAAGTTCTGATGATGCACCCATGTCACATAATCTGGGTTAACATTTTTTATAGTTTCCTCAGTGATATGTTAGGAGGACAAGGCCTCAAACCATCAACAAATCTATATGGATTATGTGATCACAAAAATGAGTAAATTGTGACTATTGTAACAAGAAATTCTTGACATGTAATTTAACAATCAATAGATACTAAAGTTTGAAGGAGCCTAGGGTGTAGGTTGAATACTTAGCTAGTTTTTTGAGTTGGATGATGCCACATATCACAGCAAGATGGCTACCGTGCACAAAGAAATGATTAAGGAGCATTGCTCCAATGACAGTAGAACATCCAATGATGACCACCCATGAAAAAGGAAATCAGATTGCCAATAGCTCTAATATCAGATCAAAAGAAATAAGAGAGAAAACCAAATTTTAACATGGTTTGGAGGAGACCCTCCTTCATCCACAATACCTCCTTACTAAACATTTGTGAAGGAGGTTTTCCACTATAATATATATTGCGAGTTATATTTTGTGAGTTATCTCTTTGATTTTATTGAATTGTTACAGATATAATAGTTGTTTCCTTTGAGAGGTTTCCATTCTCTGGCACTCCCTTATCGTTTTGGCATCCTTACATTTCTATTTTGCATTGGATTTTTCTCATTGATTATGGCCATTATATTTCCCTCAACAGCACCATTATCTTCAGCCTTATTATCATGCTTTCTTTCTTCAAATAACTGCTTGTTTTTGGCATGATGTTTTGATGTTTAGTGCTGTCTTTTGTGGGCTCTTCATGATTTCAGACCTTGGTTCAATACTCCATATCCATTTATTTTTATAGAATTACTGAAATAGGTTCCTAGAAAAGCATTCAATATTCCAATGGAAATTACTAGGATGTTAGCACCTCACTTTTATTAATCAAAAAACATATGTACAAGAAAGAATAAAAAATGAAAGGGATGCAGAGCATCATAGCCCAACAAACACCAAAACAATTGAAAAAATAAAACATAGTTGTTGAACCCAAATAACTCCCACCCATGTGAGCCACTAGAGAGCTGGATGACCATCCAAAACCATCGGCAACAACACGCCCAATCCTCTACTGAAAATCATTAGCTTGTACCTAATTTTTTATCAATAACACCATATTTGCTTATGATAAGACCTGCATTAAGAGTTGGTAAGCTATAATAGATGTCAACTGCTCCCTTTGGGTTCTAACTTCAGCCCACTAGTTGTCAAAATTCTTCTCACCCTGCAACATCCATTTCATTCTTCTTTTGCAGCATCAACTGTTAGAAATGATTATTTTCCTAAGATTAATATTCTTCGTTTGTGAAAGCCAGTGATCCAAGAGTTTCATTTCAACATAAAGTGACCCCATCCTGCCTCACTAAGTTCATAGCAATACTTTTGGATGACATTTTCCTTCAACACTACTATCACTTGTCTCTGATACTGTTGCACAAAGTGAGGATTTGCACCACTTCCACACTCTGATCCTGTTCAGAATTTATTTCGCATATCATTCCCATGCCAAGCCAAACCAACATCAGTTTAAAATCAGCCCCAGCCTTTTAATTCTGAAAGCCTCCATACAACCTTCCCATACAAGAAATTTGAGACCTTTCAAAGTACATGTCCCATGCATGTCATGGGCTAGTTTGTTCTTAGTCCACCATATGAGCCACACCACCACCTGAAAGCAAATATTCCAGCATCTTTGAAGTCATCTTGGGTTTATAGACTCCTTGCTCCAACACTCATATTCCTTCTCAGATTAAGACCAAAGAATGCATTTTTAGCCAAACTTGTTAATTATCCATTGCTAAACATTTTGAGAGAAGTGACAATTGATGAGAAGGTGCTGATTGGTCTCTTCTTTCTTTTTATACAAATGATTCCTATTCGCCAGCAATATGCCCCATTTCTTGATCTTGTCTTGTGTGGACAGTCTACCCTTACATGCAATCTACAAGGTCCATATTGCCTTGCTTGGAGCCGAATGGGTCCATATATTCCTTCTCCACCTACAGTCATAAACTTTGATTCCTAAGGCCTTCCATATATGACCACTATGGGTTTTCTTCTTCCCACTCCCAATCCATTCAATCTTAACATACTTTTTATTCAAAGTTAAACTTTGTAGACCTAAAAAACTGTCCAATGCCCCTTGTGCTTCCTCCATGTAGGCTGTCTTAGCAGTAGGCATAGTGAGGTGTTTATCGCTTGCCCACTTGCCATAACTTTTCGCATCAATACTATTGTTTGCATCCTCAAAAAATTTTTTGTTTTGGAGTGCTTCAGAAAAATGAGATTTTATTTTGAAAATGAAAGAAAAAGGGACTCGTCCATCGGTAGGAAGATCGACCATCCCGATGCCTTTACCAGGGGTAATCAATCCAAGGGTTATGCTTATTTTTGATGCATTTCATTTTGGCTTAAACATCTTTTTCATTCTAAATGCGGTGTTATGTTTGAGAAAATGTTGAAGATTTGATGTTTCAAGATTTTGAAAAAGTTTTGAAAAATCACTTGAGTGTAAAACATTTTGATTTGAGAAATTTTGAATTGAGAAATCTTTTCAAACATAACTTGGAAACCTTTGAAAATTACTTTTGAAAATAGATTTAGTGTTCTCTTAAGAATTTAAGTATGTTTGAGATATTGCTCTAATTTGGTTTCTACCTAGCTAGAGCTTCATCTCATCTCTCTTAAGTTCTTTTGGAGAGGTGCTTGTGATCACAAGTGATGTTAAGTGAATGTGAATGCATTGATCCTACATAATTGGAAGAGAATCATTCATTCCTACCATAACATTAATCTAAAAGCATTCCTACCATCACATACATCTAAGTTTCTCATTTTTTATACTGTTATGAAAAGAGAAAAAGTTTTGAAAATAGAATGGAGTTGTAGACCATCAAGCATGATTCCAATATTGGGACATCACTTGATTTTTGGTCTTGGTGAAGTCGGTAAATGAAAAGGCATTGGGAAAAAAATATCCAAAAGAATGAAAAAGAGAAAATACTACAATCTCACATACATCTAAGTTTCTCATTTTTGTTTATAAGATTGTCATAAATATTGTTATCAAAAGAGACAAAGTTTTGAAAATGGAATCAGTTTGTAGACTATCAAGCATGATTCCAATATTGAGTCACTTGATTTTTGGTCTTGGTGAAGTCGGTAAATGAAAAAGCCTTGGTAAAAAAATATCCAAAAGAATGGAAAAGATAAAATACTACAATCCGAGAGTAAAAAAAAAAAAGAGAAAGAAAAGGAGATTTTAAAATCACAAAATAAAAAAAATTTGAAAAGAAAGAGAGATGTGTATACGTACATATATATATATATATACATATATATATATATATATATATATATACATATATATATATATATATATATATATATGAAAGCTTGTGAAAAATTTTAAATCAAATAGAGAGGAGAAAAGGATTTTAGAAAAAGAGAGAGAGAGACTTTAAAATGGAATACATGTATATATATTCATATATATGTATACCAGAGTTTGCAAAAGGATATGTTAAATCATAAAAAGAAAAAAACAAAGAGAGATATTCATGTGCATATATATGTATATAACATATACATACATATATGTCTTCATGAAAATTGAAATCAAGAAACGACTTGAAAACATCTAACTTCGATTTTGATGCAGGCTAGAGATGAACTTGGACTCATGCGAGAGCCTAAGATAAGTCTCCAAGGCCGCATTAGAGGAGTTTTTTGGCTTCAAAAATATTTTGAAAAATCATGTTTATCACAAGAAAATTTAGTTCTCCGACCGTTGGGTATGGAAGAAAATCAACATTCATGAAATGAAAAACAACGTAAGAAAATACTCATTGGGATCCCTAATCGGGTGATTAATAACTACAATAAACGTGAGAATGACATGAAAATGCATATTAACATGTACAAATTCGTGAGGGGCTTTCCTAGGTTGGACAAGCCCCAACCTAAAAAATCAACATAAAAATGAGGAAATCCAAACCAAACACTGGTTCTCATCCTGCATTTGCTCATTAATTAAAGGAAAAGTAATTCATTATACATGAACATCATCTCAAGCATAAACAATAAATAAAGCATCGTATCAAGCATATTTTTGAGGAATAAATGAAAAAATGACATTTGTTTCACTTTGCTCATGCTCCTGGTGCACTCAAGACATAGCTCTCAATTTCATATAGGAAATCATTTGAGCTTTCTTGCATGGCCTTGGGGAGGTGGCAAGAGAAAATGAGAATAAAAATGGAGTATTACATACCTCGAATATAGATGAGTTTCTTCCTTTGAATGACCTTAGGATCACCTCAAATGAAGCTCCAAGATCATGAAAATGTCCCTCCAAGAGATCCCCCTGTGCTCTCTTGAAGTGTTTGGGCTTGGTGAAGATTGCTGCCATGGTAGGAGAAGAAAAAAATGGAAAGAAATAGCTAAAGGAAAATAAAAAATTTCAAGTAAGGAAGCATGAGAGGTTCCTCCATAGTTGGCATGAGCCTAAGAGAGAACATTATGGGGGTATTTAAAGACACTTTTGGAGCCAAAATTCAAAATTTGAAATTCTAAATTTGAATTCAAGAGGGAAGAGTTTTGAAGCCAAAATTCAACATTTGAAATTCAAAATTTGAATTCAAGAGGGAAATGCTTTGGAGTCAAAATTCAAAATTTGAAAAGAAAAAGGGCTATTTAGTATACAATTATTTTTTATAAAATGTGTATAAAAAATGCTTGTTGTTATAAATGGGTGGGCATACTCCATTTTGAGTGACTTTGGGTTTGTTTTAAATCCGGATTGGGCTCAATTGGTTGTCAATGAGTTCTAGCGACTGATTTAGGCTCAAAAACACACCTTGGCTTAAGAACAAAACATAAAACAAAGGAAAGGTCCGTGCACGCGCACACGGTGCTCATAAATTCAAATTTTGTTGTTTTGATTTCTTGAGTTTGGATTCTTGATTTGGATCTAAACTTGGATTTTGGATCTAATTTGGATTTGATAATTGGATTTTGGATTTGAATCTCGCGTTTAGGGTTGGGTTTCGAATTTGAATTTTGTGTTTAGGTTTGGGCAATGGTTTAGAAATTCATTTTGGATCGAATAGTCGCAAATTTGTTTTGGGTCTACAATTTAAATCCAAATAGTAAAATAATAGTCTTTTTTAAAAAATTTGGGGTGATAACAACTATGGATACAGATATAACTCTTTTAACTTATCGAGTCTGAATTTTACTCTTTTCCCATCATATAATTTCCATTGAACATTATTCTCAATCTGCCTCCATGCCTAGCCCATGTTGCACCACAACCAAGAGCATTTTCAGCCTGCCTATGTATCACATATTGAGCCACTTGGAAATAAGTTTGTCTTATTCACAATTCAACATACTTGGCTAGTAAGAAGCCCTCATTTGACTTCATTCAAAGGCTCTAATCTTCTGCCTCCTTCACAAACATGCTTGAATATCCTGGTCCATGAAATGAAGTGGCAACCCACCCTGTCATGGCTCTTACCCCATAAAAAAATAGCTATTAACTTTTCTATCTTCCTCAAAACCCCATTCAAGTTTTTAAAAACCGATATCTAGTGAGTTAGAATGGTGGATACATTGTACTTAATAAGGCAAAGATGTTTGAGATACGAAAGCAATTGAGTCTTTCATCCTGCCAATCTCTTTTCCACCTTAGGGTCACACAAGTCCTCCTTAATAATGCCTCCAAAGAATGAAACTCCCAAATAGGTGATAGGAATGTCCACCTGCCTCCAACTAAGCATATTGGGAGAAGTCATTATTTTTTCTTTCATCCAAATAAAAAGCAATGACAACTGACTTTGAGTTGTTCACCATGATGCTTGCTCCTTCAAAAAAGAGAAGGACATCATCAGCAAACAAAAGAGAACTAATCTTGGTCATACAGATCACCAACTCAGAGGAGTGATCACCCCATATGTACTTGAGCTTTCAGTCCTTTAGAAAAGATCTTCTTAATGATAATGAATAGATAGGGTATTAGGGGATCCCCCTTGACATAACCACCATTTTGACCAAAATTGATAAATAGTCGATCTCACACATAGCATGATGACGTCGATCTATTTTCTATTAAACCCCAACCAGACCATACTTTCTTGCAAGAACCTCCAAGAAACTCTATTATAAGCCCTTGAGAGGTCTAATGTCAGGTGCATCACTCGTTTTTTGCTTCTACTTAACTTGTCAATTATGTCATTAACAAGAATGATTTTGTCTTGGTTTTCTTGGTCCTTTAAGAAGGCTAATTGATTGTCCCCTATTATTGTCATGAGGATCCTCTACATCTTATTAACCATAAGATAGGAGATGATCTTATAGATGCTATTACGCAACACGATAGATTTGATCTTCAATTCTTTCTGCACCCACAAACTTTGAGAGAAGTATGATATCGGTCTAGTTAATATTACCAACTAAACAACTAGAAAAAAAAGATGCTATCACCTTGGATCTCATTTATACAAAGATTATATTGCTTTAACTATGCATTCCTCTTCAAAGGCTTCAGCAAAAACCCTCTCTACTTGGGCTAGGGCTTCCTCTAGTTTTCTATATAGGGTTGAGATCATGTATCAATTCTACCAAAGTTGGTTCTGTTCTAGACTTTCAAACGATATCTTATGCCAGATAGTTTAAAGAGTGTCTTAACCATCTGATAGCTGCAATGCTCTTTACTCCATTTCTCTCTAACAATGGACTTCCCTTCATTCTCCGTCAACCATTATCTAGCAAACTGGAAGCATCTTTTTTATTAGGTCATACCATTTGTATTTTACGACGCTAACAAAAGAACCTTGTGGTCACTAGAAGGTCGAGTTACACTCCTCAGCTGCCAATGCTATGTTACCATAGTCATTCATTGTTGTGTCACCAAAGCCTAGTCAAATTTGCAATAGGTTCTAGCATCCCCACTCCTTCTATTACTCCACGTGAATTCACTGGATTCATCCTTTATTTCTTTAAGACCATAAGTTGCAATAAAATTCCTTAAATCTCTACATAATTGAGAACTCGGCTCTCTGCAGATTTTGTTTATCTAGTTTACATCACATTAAAAATCTCCCAATATTAGTTTGAGGATGTTGGAGTTGTTAACTTCATCAGTGAGGTCCAAGAACATGATCTTTGAAGCACCTGAATGATCCCTATCGCTTGGAAGAGGAGCCCACTATCTATGTGCCTGAAGACCCATGCTAACCACCATCTATTTCTATTCTACTCCATAGTGCCTATATTCCTTTGATTCCACAAGCAAACTACCCTAGCATGTCCTTCCTCTTCACGCGAGTGCAGTATGAGTCTGGGTCTGGACCCTGATCCAAGTGCACCAAACGTTACAAGTTAGTTGCTTCAAATAAAGAAGTGTCAAGGGGCCTCTCTCTGTCATTGTTGTTTTGGGTCTAGAATAGAGGAACATGAGGCGGAAGAAGAGGTCGTGGAAGAGGAAAGAACATAGGTAGAAGTCGACAACTGGTCTCCCGCACTCTCCCCCTCTTGTCTATTTTTTCCCTTGCCATTTGTCTCTTTCTCTCTCAGTTTTTCTCTATTGTTGTCCCTCTCTCTCGTGTGTCCCCCTCATCCAAATCCACTATCGTCCTCTTACCTGCTACCTCATTCTCACCTAAACTCCCCTGCAGGAACTCTCTCTTATGCATCTCCTTCAGCCAATCCATCTCTCTTTGTCTTGGGTCTCCCTCTCAACCGAATGCTCTCCTTTCATTAGCTCTCTCTCTCTCTCTCTCTTTCTCTCTCTCTTTTGCTCATTCTCACCCTTTTTGTTGCCATTGGAGTGGATTGCAGCTAGGGAAATACGTCTTTTCCTTCATACCAGCAAATAGAGGGTATTGGAGGCAGGGGGATCTACAACAGCTAAGACTATAAGGGGTGAGCAAGGCCAAATCAAGTTTATTTTGTCTAATGTTCTCCTTAAGTATATGAATAATTCATGTTTGAGCATGTTAGATTCAAGATTGAATGATTTAGGACACACAATAGAGATTTTATTACATTAGAGAAGGTTTGACTTTTGGAGGGGCATTGACCCATGCTATATTTTATTGGATTTTGCAATGTTTGTGGGAACGTTGGGTCACATGTGAAATTACAATTTAAAGGGACAAGAAAATGTGTAAATTATTAGAGTCCAAACATACGTTAGGGTGAGATAATAATGCTTGTTTCGTGTAGATTTGATTAATTTTACTATCTTACTAGCGAGCTAGTGTTGTCGTCTTCGACTTGACAATGGAGAAACATGATTGCCAAGATGACGCCTCAACAAAAAAAGCAAGTTGAGAAACATATTACTGATGGGTTGAATCAAGGTTTTGGAGTTTAAATCAATCATTCATAACCTCAAAAAGATATGGAAAACTTGTTGGAGGGTTATATGGGTTGATCCTACCTTTTGGCACCCTCTTGAGATGATAATCTATGATGCAAAGGTCTTATTTCTTACTTAAATACATTTTATAATGAAGTCAACAAAATAGAAAACTTATAGCTTTAAGTTTGTGCAGGTTGACTGGGCACATCAAGCACACCTTGAGCGACAAGATCTGAAGCTTGAGGCAATTTTGAGTTTTTGTGAAGACGCACGACAAGTATGGTGGCATTCTAGGCAGGGATTGGTGGCATTCTAAGCAACATTGGTGGCAGGGGTCTGGGTGCACTCATGAAGTGAACCAACATTATGTGCTAGCTAATCCTATTGTGAATGTGATCTCATAATGATAAATTAAGAAATAATAATTGATTGAAGGCTAGTGGGTTATGACTATATTTGGGATATGTTATGCCCTCGCCACTAGTCTCGGCTTCTCGGAGCACAGACGGTGCAAAGCTCTAGGATATCATTGTGTGATGTATTTAAAGCATTGGGTTTCTGCCTTCCCAACCTGGGTGTCCTAGGGAAGGCTGAGCAACTCTTCTTGAAATTCACATATCCATGGTTGATTATTCTATTGCTGCAGCATGAATGGATCTATATTATTTCGGGCCACCATGGGGATTGTCTCTTGACTATAGGTCGCTCATGGTGTGCACATGCATGTGTTTTGCACCCACAAGAGCTATCCATTCACTAAATCAAATGTAAATGAAATGAATGTAAATGAAATGAATGTAAATGAACAAATGTGAATGTACATGAATTGAATATGACTAATAAGCATGATGATTGTGGCTATGGAGTGGTCCCTACATATTGTTGAATATGTGAGGGGCTACCATGATAAGTTATATAACTGCATGTGTGTATCATGATATTGATTATGTTTCTTCACATGTTAGATTCTAGATTTGAGCCCTTACCTTAGAGGGTTAAGGATTTATTTGGTTTGATCATATTGTGAAATCTCAGCCTTCTATTGTTTCTCTTTTTGAGGTTTTGACGAACCCAAGGTAGCAGGTTGATCAGATGGCACCGCTCACATCCTACTAGAGAATTTTGAGTCTATAGTCACGCCAGAGCGTCACATTTTGTCTCATTGATGTCTTATTTTTTTGTTTAGGCATCAATATTTTGGTCTTAGGGACATTTTTGTTGTGTGTCATTGACAAATGTGAAGTCATTTTGTATGAACCAATTTTGGTACATAATAGAATATTTGCTCCATTATCATTTTGATTTGCATAGCTCCATTTGAATTGTTGTGTCATTGCACCTCAATGAGTTATGTTGAAAAAAAAAGATTTGGGGGTCAAAAGTTGGGGTGTGACAGCTTAATTACCATAATGCTTGGAAAGGCTCTCCAAAATGAGGCTCATTGTTGTGTATCTAGAAGAAAACTGCAATCAGGCTTCTCCTCCATCCAGAGACTGATGAGGTCTTGCTGAGCTGCTGCCCTCACAACTCTCCTCATGTTCCATCTCACCACTTTCATTAGGTTTTTAGGGCATGCCGGTCTGCAACTTCCTCACCCATTTCATCCAATGCACAGTCATTTGATATGTTTTTTTTTTCCTGTTTTGTGCCATCATCCTACCCACCCTAGTCTCATTTCTAATTCTTTCATCTCTTTCTCTCCATGGTTATCCACCCCGTCTTCATCTTCAATATCTCCATTTTGGCCTACTAAATGGGTAGGTTTGTGTAGCTTCCATTCATGTTTCTTGGTTTGCTTCATAAACTCCCTATATTTGATCCCCTGCAAGCCCTTTCCCTTTCACCTTTCACTGATCCCTCAGAATTCCCAGAGCTGACCACAAATTTAAAACCCAATGGAGTGTCCATACAATCCATGTTTGTGATATTTTTCAAAGCAAGAAAAAGATTGGGAGCAGAGAAATCTGGTGGAAAAGCATCCTATACTTATGATGTTAAGAATGCAAAGGTGATTGTAATGCAAGCCCTAATGACTACTAGTAATGGATGAAACAAGCCATAAACTATAATTTTCATTGACATAGTGAGGTGGAGGAGAAGATGACTTAGGTGTAACACATCATGCCTAATGTTTTTAGAAAATTAAAAGGAAGCCAAGTTAATATAGAAGAGAATAATAATTTTTAATTAATGGACTAAGGAATATGTAATGATGTACAGATTATGCTTTGAAATCCACACAGTAGGTCACATTAAGGATCTAATGCATTCCAAATGATGAATGATACAATTGGCCTCTAGGATATGTTGCTTGTGCTGGAATTTATTCGTAAAAGCATATTTGCAATGTTTATTATTTGCTTTGTTATTTTTTTTAAGGTTTCCCAAACTCTAGGTGCGCTTTAAAACTACTTATGTCTTAAAAATCCACCTAGGTCATCTTTATCACATTTCCTTCAATTTATCAAGTTATCTACCTATAACTTCCTTGGGCCAACTTTTGTCAATGTTGTCTAACTTCTATTAAGTCTCTCTATCTAGTTTACTATTCCATGTATTTAATGTGTTTTCATGGATCCGGTCACACATCTTGGGCTTCTACTAATATGTTTGACCTCTTCTTTTAGTGTCAAGATGAAAACTTACCAGCAAGGGACCATTTTCCCCTAATCATGTTAGTTATAGGATTCAAGTTGACCTAGAGGATAAGGTCAATCCAACCAGGATCTTGTTCCCAAAATAATATTCTAATTGGTGCTTAGAGTTCTCTTATATTTCCAGACTTCATAGAGAAGTGAATTCTCGAGTCAATGGTAGCAATGAAAATGTTGACCATCAACAGGAACTTGATCCATGCCTTGGGAAAAAGGTGGAACCCACGTTCCTATACCTTTTGGTTCATCCGGGGGCTGGATGGGATGACCATCTTCTTGGATGAGTTCTAAAAGATTTTGGGTCTTCAAAAACCAGCAACAAATCTAGATAATCTGCTCGAAAAGCATTTCTTGTCAACCATCCAATTTATCCAAAAAGGGAACTGAAATGACCCAACGTGCAATGATGTTATATACAAACAGCTTGGTACTCTTTGCACATGAACAAAAGTACTGGATGTTAGAACCTTTTATATTTTTAGGAGATGGAGATACTCCACACCATTTGAATTTCTGCGACTATGCCAGCTTTAGCCTTTCTTTATAAAAGGATAACCAAGTTTTTGATTGGAAGTTCAAATCTAACAGAAATGTGCACCTATGCCTTTTAGTCATTTTTTACAAGATGTCACACCTCCAACTAGTTCCTTTAGATATTTAGGAGGAGACCTACCTATGCAACACTATTACAAAGTACCTGGATGCTTTTTTCTCTCTATATCTATTCTTATGAGCTGTAGTAAGTCCAATAGAGAACATGAGATATAATGTGAAGAAGCCATGGAAAGTTGTCTAATCATCCGCTTTTTGTCATTGAGTCATTATACTATCCATGCATTAATCAAAGCTAAATTTTCATTCAAAAAATAAAGCTTTGTTTTAAAAAGAGACATCAACATTTACTTCCTCTCGCCTATTAATTGCCTTGCTAGGTAACAAATCTATCGTCATTGTTTGATTCTGATATAAAGGTATGTCATTCACATGATGATCTAGTCCTAATTGGTAAAGGGATACTATCATTGTCAACAAAATCCTATATTATTTAAAGTCTACTTGACATGTCTAGTATTTGTTTTCTCAAGTTTTGTCACAATATCTAATTCCAATTTTAGCTAGGTAGAATTGACATTTCCAAAGTTGAATCTTAGGACAGCACACAATATTATGCATACAATGTTGGCAAAGAGAAGGATTCCCCTAAACCAGCCACCACCAAAGTCTCTAAGGGTGCAACGAAGACATAGAGAACATTGACTTAGTAGTGTATGCCATGTTCAGGAAGATGATAGCTACATTATGTGAGAAGGATGTAACTTTGAATCATTTGGAGTAGAATAATAGAATAAAGGTCAAGGGAAGAAAGACTTGAAGAGAAGTTTGAGACATTCCCAATCTTGAACCTACAAAAAAGAGTATAAGATACCATTTGGTTGCAAGGACAACTGAACAAAGAGTCCATGTTCATATGGACAAATTACAATTCTGTCCAGCATTTGTTTATAAAAACAAATTAACTTGTCTTGCCTCTTGTTTGTTTAAATACCTATAGTAGAATTAAATTGCATATATCACAATACTTATCAAGCTTTTCGTTCATCTTTGTTGCCATATTTAAAAGACAAATATTTGAACTTGAAAATATTTTCTCAAAATTAGAAAACATTAGAAACTGGATACTTTATTGCAAAAATGGTGTTAGTAGCGTCATAATTTTTTTTAAACTATTTTGAATAATAGTAGCCTTCTTCCACTCGTCCTTACTCAGTGTCAAACGATAATGCCAATCGAGTTCTTGAAAACAACCAAAAGCTTCTTTATATTACATCAAGCATAAGAAATGTCAAATTCCATCTAGTTGGAATGTCAAACGATAATGCCAATCGAGTTCTTGAAAACAACCAAAAGCTTCTTTATATTACATCAAGCATAAGAAATGTCAAATTCCATCTAGTTGGAGTATCAAGACATAATTTTTTTCAAAAGAAACTTTGATGTGACACACTGCTCGATCAAAAATTTTACATCATGCTTGAGATGTTTTAATATATTTGATGCTTCCTTTGATTTTATCAATCACATCACTTATTCTTTGACACTATCTTACATAACTAAAATAAGAATATGAGCAGCACATCTAGCATGAAAGAAAAATTATTACAAGCAACTGCATTCTTTTCAGGACACCACTCCATCAATTTTGTAACCATGCTGTCATTTGTCAAATATCTAAAGTAGTTAAAAAGAACTTGCAATCAATGTTCCATTTTAGTAAACAATCTATGATGACTAGACCTAGGCATCGGGCTAGCCTGGCCTTGCCCAGCCCGATACGAACTGGTTCTAGGCTGGCCTGATATTTGAAACCTGAGCCTAGGCCGGGGCCCGGTCCCAATGCCCAAAAACCGAGCTCGATCCTAGCCCGGTTACAATAAAAAATAGTTTTTAAGTATAAAATATTCTTTGAATATAAAATATATTTTAATAATAAAATATATATTTTTAATAAATTAAAAGATTTTTTATTTGTTATCAGGCTGAATTGGGTCTCTGTCGGTTCAACACAGGCCTATTTTTTTGGGCATGTTGTATGTGAGACTAATCCTCCCATTAGCCTTTTCCAAAATATTATATAATGTTGTTATTTCATTTTCATAAATGTTTATGCAATCTAATTTGATAGTGTTACAGGATAATAACTTGAATTGTGGTTTGTAATCCTTTAATAAACTTTTGAAAATGTGAATAACTAACTATACAAAATAGATATTCATGAAGAATAATCATATTAGCTACATCAAGTCAGCTTTTATCTGAATCAAATTTGAAAATACCAATAGTACTTTTTTGTCTTTAGTCTTTTCACCAATTACAAGTCGTTGCTGGCTTAGTTCTAAGTTAGGCCTTTTAGGACACACCTTTAAATGATTCTTTAGACATGTGGTGCTCATTTCACTATTGCAATCCATAGATACTTTACACAATGTTGACAAACAACACACTGAATACATGTTTCATTTATTATCCTGCTAAACTCCTTCCATACATGTAAACTTAGTAACTTAACTTTTGAAGAAATTATGCTAGTTTTCAAGTTATTAGTAGAAAAGCATTCACACTAGATGTTGTACAATCCATGTGCTGCATATGTGAAAATTACAAATAAACAAATGAATAATCAATGATAAACCACAAAAATGAAAAGTTAAATAAAGTATCCTACCAATTGAGGAGTTTACTAAGTATCCTCTCATGACTCTTCGTTAGCAAGATTAATGGTTTTTGTCATGAATTACCAATGGTAAAATTGTTGAACATCTAATATTTCCAAAAGCATAACATACACCTACAAGTAATCCATTTCTTTGTATGATTAAACATGGAAAAAATAAGCCAACAATAGAAAGGTTTGCAATTAACATTCATATAAACATCGTAAATTACACATACACTAAATATATCTAAATGATAATTGTTCAGGTGCTTTATTAGCAGTGTGTGTGTGTGTGTGTGTATAGGGATTTCTCTTGGGACTATTGTTTTTTAGCTTAATATAAAAATCAAGGGACAAATAGTTAAAACGAAGCTATTTTATACTTAAAAGAGACTGAGGTCACCTACTAAATTAGTGATTAACATGGATCGAGGTGTCTTATTATGAGTGAATCTCAACTTGGTAATAGGAGTTAGCTAGATTTGAATGCCTTAAGCCACCAGGTTTCTTGTGCATTTTGGAACCATGAATCCTTCTTGCCTCCTTGATGCTTTCGTAACCTTCAACTGGCTGGCTCACTTGGATACCAATATGAGATATCTTGTCCTGAAATTAGAGGATCTTTACAAACAATGTATCAAACATGAGATGACAAGAATAATGAGCACAGATTTATGATTTTGCTCAAGTATACCAAATAAAGTGACTTCACACATCTGCAACAAATAAATTTAGGACAGCAACAATGCATAAAAAAGCAAGCACACAATCCAAATGAAAATTGATTGGAAAAAACTATGTTGAGAATCATTGCTAGTGATCAGGAGGTTTGCAGTCTTCATATCCACATCAAAACATCAAATGGCATGTAAGGATGTTCAGATGTGTTTATCCCACACTCTACCTCATATGTCCAAAGTTATAGCACTCCTGAGAATCAAATTGGTCATGTACAATCAGCATACTCACCTTTGACCAGCCCCATTACAACCCTCAAGACAGTAAGTCTGGTCTTTTGGACGTGTGGTGAATTGTACATATCATTTCAATCTTCCTTAGTTTCACCAATGCAAGTCACTAAGAATGCGCACATCACATTGCTGGAATTTTGGCTTCATCCGCATCAACTGCCATAAGAAAATGATTTTTTTTTCCTTAACATGGATCTAGAATGATTTTCCCTTGCCATATTCGACTATATAACACATAGGTTCATTATTCTTTTGAATTACTAATGATGATTTGTCTAAACACACTTGATCCTGTTTGAAGAAGTCAATTTTATATGTCCACTAGCAGCAGGTTGACCCACAATCATACCACTATGTAGGCAAAGCTGGTCATTTACACCACCCTTGTGCATGATTTTTCACGCATTGGGATGCAAAATGACTAGAATGGCCCTGATCTGATGAAAGAAAAAAAATAAAAATATGAAAACCTTAAGAATATATTCAAAAAAGAATATATAGCGCCCAAAGTATGGACCACTTGAATGAATCAATGTGCCACTGGTTTGATTTGAATTAGTTATCTTGGCCAAATTTTGCTGGGAGACAGTCCTCAATTTCTTGAAAGCAGCGGTACTAGAACAGCTCACCCTCTCTTCTCATGCCTATTTTTAACTTTTTACCAAGCAATCTCATATTGGTAACATCATATCTCCAGCGGCTACCACTTGCCCCATACCCAAGATGTGGTAGCATGAACAGTTTTAACAACTGCCATTTTGCACCATATACCACAGTTTCTAGTTTCTATTGTCTCCTTAACATTGTTCAAAGGCTGAGACTGCTTTTCTTATCGAAGTTTAGGTGGGAGCGAGGAAGGGAGGCACAGTGAAGATGTGGTTCAGGATCAGTAGGAAAGAAACTACACCCTTTGATGGGTAGAAACCTAGCACCTCTGGACTCAGGAAAAAGATAAAGAGTGAGAATGAGAAATGAACCTTGTGCCCTCTCTTTTTCTCGCTTTGTAGTCCGAATGAAAATTTTCACAGAACTCTGTTCATGAACTATTTGATAAATCAAGATCTGTTGCTTAGGCATGTCTCATGTACATGTTTAATGAACCTCTAAATGCAGCAGTCTTCAAGTTGTTGTTTTCCTAAATGCACTCGTTCAACAATCCAGAAAGTATATCTGCCTTGGAATTGAAGAGACCGAGTTATGTGTGTCATCCTGGCATTCTCAACCAGCGTACGCTGGGGGTAAACCCTACTATGTATAGGTAAAGTTTCATATTGACCTTAGTGAATGAAAAGGTATATGTCCATATTTGATTGAATGTCCTTATAGGGTAGTTTGTACATGTATATGTAAATTTCCACAAATGACCTTTGTGCTAGAAAAGGTATATGTGCATATTTACTTGAATGCCTTTCCATTGCATGGATGCAACATATACTTACTTAACTTTCACACTGCATGTATTGTTTTGAGCAAAGGAAGGAAGACAGTCAGCAAGAAGAAAAACAAGAGAGAGAGAGAGAGAGGTAGCTGCTAAAGGAAGGAAGGAAAGAAGAGGTTGCCGGTGAAGAAAGATTGGCCTTGAAGCAGAAATGGCGGGAATGACAATAGAAGGAAATGATGGTGAGTTCACAATGAATTTGCTGTGGTCTTTTGTTTGTGAACATTAAATGACAAAGGCAATGGCTTTTGTATGGCTTTTTTTCAGTGGTTGGACAATCGAAAAAATTAAAGGAGTAGTTCTTGAGGAACTAAAGGTGAAGGTGATGACATAGCTTAAAAAGGAAGTGTCGACACAACATGTAATGAGTGCATTCCAGTTCATGTGGTAGATAATGTTAGGATGTAATGGTCTGAGATAGTTCATTTGAGATAATGAAATTGTGGCATAATGAATGTGTGAGATAATGACTTCAGCAGATAAGTTGATGCATCCCAGTTTATATCATTATATTTTGTAACCATTCCTCTCGTTATTGATCAATGGAATGAGAGAAGACACATGCACAAAGTAAGTGAAAAGTAAATGAAGAAGAGATAATGTGATCACATAAGGAAAGGAATGGTTATAAAGTAATGAGATAACAATGAGTGTACCACGAAGGTTAGGAATGGTAACAAGATAAAGAGATAATAATGAGTCTACCACTAAATGGTGTGAGATAAGGTCCGATCAACAGACTTTATGGTTAGATAATGTTGAATGTTATTTGATGGAAGGTATTTATGCGTGAAACAAATAATTCATGAGATAATGTTAAAATGTTATTTACTTTCTATCGACTGTATACATTGCATATGGCACAATGTATGAAATATCTACATCATCGAATGGCGACAAATAAGAGATTGAGTCATGCTTTGAGAAAATGAAGTATCCTAAAGAACATGCTTCTTCTATAGGAATGGAGTTCGAGATGGAGGAAACCAAAGAACATGGTCATGCTATAGGATTGGATCTTCCTTTTGTAGGAATGGAGTTAGAGATGGAGGATCCCAAAGAACACGCTCTTGCTGTAAGAATGGAGTTTGATATGAAGGACGCAAGATACAATTTCTACAATTCTTATGCTCTTCTCCACGGGTCCAGTGTAAGGAAGTGTAGGATGTAAAGAAACACACAGGGCGTAGTTGTGCAAAGGACATGTTTGTTCGAAACAAGGATGGAAGATATCAGTAACATATTTAACCCTTTGCTCTATTTGTGTGGATGAACCATCACTCCAAAAGTTTCATTTCGGTGATGCATTTTGCTTTGATCAGACTACTGAGATATTTGAGTAGTTATTCAAGGTATTCACTGATGCCATGAATGGAAAGCACACCTAAAGTTGTACTGACTGATGGTGATAGTGTAATAGCAATTGCAGTGTCCCTCATATGGTCATAAGCGCATCATTGTTTGTGTTTATGGCATATATTCCAAAATGCAGTGAAGAACATAGGGCATGTAATGAATAAAAAAACTGGCTTTAATCAGAGTTTTGCAAATTATGTCCTTAAGTGTGAAGATGGTGAGACTTTGAATGTATGTGGACACAAATGATTAAAGCATATAACCTATAGAAAAATACTTCACTTCAAAAATTGTATAAGGACAAAGAAAAGTGGACATTGGCATATACAAGACAATACTTTTGTGCAGGCATGATAAGCATACACAGAGTAGAGAGCATATGCATGGTACATTGAAAATGGGATTGTACTCTTGCTTAAAAATATGTCATTTCATGAAACACTATGATAGATTTTTGGATGGACTTAGGAAGTACAAGCTTGAAGACGATGTCAAAGCATTTGTTTGTTACCCTCAAAGTCTAGGTATGAACATCCTTGATCAAGCTGTAGTTGTGTACACATCAACTGCATTTGAATGGTTTAAGGAAGAGTTCATTCAAACTATGACATAGAATTACATGAACAACAATCAAGTTGACACGTATCATGTGATAAAAAGGGGAGAGATTCAACTAAGATCAAAGATGCACTCATGAACTATGTCATCAAAACAGGTGATGTTGAACTTTCTTGTAAGAAATTTGAATTTAAAGGTATTTTGTGTTGCCATGCTCTAAAGACTCGATTGAGAGAACATTCGGGAATTGCAAGAGAGATACATCCTAGGTAGATGGATAAAAAATGTTAAGATAGAACTAGTGAAGATTTCTCCTAAAATTCCTTCATGTGATGGTCAATAGTCCTGCAGCCTATCCTGCTACCAGCATCTATGCAAGACACTTACATATGTTGCAAACCTAGCAGCAAGAAATGGCTAGGTTTATGAATACATGATGTAGTTGGAGAACATAGCTGTATAGATCATTTCAAATATATGTTGTGACAGCAAGGTGACAATGAAAATCTAGCAGGAAGAAACAAGTCCCATCACCCCAGACCCCTCGAAGAAGAAGAAGTATCATGGTTCTACTAATATGGTGTTCGATAATGTTGGGGTGAAGGTTGTAAAATGTGAGGGAACTAGTCTACTGGTCTCGGCTTTCAAGAGGAAGCCTGATAGGAGTTTGCATAGGACAAAAAGTGCCCTAGAGAAAAGAGGCAGAAATAGGAAAATCAAGCAAGAAAATCATTCTCAACAAGTTGATTATGTTTCATATATAAATGGTGCAATTGAGACCTGCATGTCATCCACATGTATGCAAAATATATATGATCATGGTGGTTTTACGGAAATCATGATAAGTTTATTATATTATACATATTATGTATGTTTGAACTTTAAGCACATTTTGATAACATATTTTATGTAATTGTTATAGTGTCGTATGGATTCTGTTTGTCAATCCCAATAATAGCCATCTCTCTCAATGTATCGTATAGTAAATGATTTTGTAACAGCCTTTGAGATGGAGACGCAATAATGTGATAACTACACACAAACCTGGTGCAGGAATGAATACGAGAGAATGAGATAACAATGCGTCTACCAAGAAGATGATAAGAGAATGAAGATGAATTAATGCGATAACTGCATAAAGGGCCATACGAATAAATTAACGTAACAAAACAATGAGTTTACATTAATGAGAGAACGCGATAATGACAAGAAAGGCCTGAACAGATACGAGAGAATGAGATAATAATGTATCTGCCTAAAGACGATAAATAAACATAGACAAATTAATGCGATAACGCAACTACAAGATTTGTTATATGATAGCTTATCTCGCACACATATGATAGGAATGGTCCATGGGAATAAGATAACAACATAATACGAGTTGTATATGGACACCAAAATATGAATAAATTAATGTAACAAAACAATGAGATAACAACAAGTCTACATTAACCAGAGAACGCAATAATGACAAGAAGGGCCTCAACGGATACAAGAGAATGAGAAAACAACACATCTGGCTAAAGAACATGATTACAATGAGTCTACTATACCAGTTTGTTATATGAGGAACAACACATGATATGTACTATCGGTTGTTGTTTCCGATACCCATTCAGCTGCATTTAATGAAACGTCAATTGCTGCAGCTGCATTAAATAAACACAGTTGATAGCACACAACACACAATGTACGAGCAACATCCCTCCCTCTACTCTATCTTGGCAACACAAAATGGAAACGTACCACTGCAATATGTGGCATGGTGGGAACAATTTGAACTATATTTGTAGACACTATATAGACTGCGATGATACATATCGATAGTACACAATGCAAATGAGATTACAACGGAAAGCGATAAGTTATCAATGAGACGAATTAATATGATAATGATGGGAAGGTCCTGAACGGATATGAGAGAATGAGACAACAATGTGTTTGCCTAAAGACGGCAAGTGAACAGAGACAAAATAATGTGATAACACAACTGCAAGATTCATTATACGGTTGCTTATCTCACATGCATACGACAAGAAGGGTGTGTGGAGATACCAATGGAATGCAAGATATATATGGACACCAAAAATGCAATAAATTAGTGTAACAAAACAATGAGACAACAAGTGTACAATAATGATAGAATGAAATAACGACACGAAGGCCCAAAATGGTTACAAGAGAATAAGATAACAATGCGTCTATCTAAAGATGATAAGTAAACAAAGACAAATGTGATAAGTGCATTTATACGATTGTTGTGTTTACAAATGTGATAGATGATTTTACAACTGTGTTAACTAAAATAAATGGTTACAATGACATGAAAATTAACAGAAATGGTTACAAAGATGATATTATTCAAATTTTAGAATGTATACTCATTTGAAGCAAGTTTCTGATAGATCTTCTCATGTTATTGATAACATCATCTTGGGTGAAGCTAGGTTTCTTTCCTAACATTATCTCTTGCATAAATTTCATCACAAACACATCGCAGTCATAGTTGTTTCTTTGTTGTGGATATTTTACTAGTCAAAGTTTGTATTCGTCCAACATTTGGATGCCGAAGACATGTTGGAGACAACATTTCTGCAAACAAACCAAAGCTTATTAAGAAAATAAAAAAAAAAAGCTACCTTAATAGTCTGTAGAGGTCTTCCACAATTTGGTAGTCATCATATCCAATGCATGAACTGGATATCCGCACTTGTTTTTTGATGTTGTGAAGGACATACAATACCCAATGTTATTTCTCCACCCACACAAAAGGAAATAAAACCCAAAACAGATGGACGTTAGAAAGCAACCAAATTATGGTAAAACAAGAGCAATAGATTTAGGAATCTATGGAAGGAGAAACAACCATTTCAACATCAGTGATAGGTTGGCTCTTAATTCCTGAAACATTTTCTATGACATCTTTTGTTATAGCTGCAGTATCGTCTGTTAATGGAAACGACACAACATGTGTCAATATGGTCAATACTAATGTCAACGTGAATGTCACTTAATGGAATAAGACGAAGGATATGTTCCATGAAATTTGATCTTATAGGATACCTTCCAAGGCCTAGATTCCAACGCCTATGCTCTAAAAGGTCAACAAAATAATTGAGACTAATGTTTGTAACTAGAGAGTAGATTGTCCCTAAGTTCCCTCGAACGTGTCTCGGACTCGCCGGCTAGTTTGTTGGACTCGTCAGCTGTTTTGCTAGACTTGTGGGCTGCCTTGCTGGACTCGCTGGTTGGTTTTTTGGTTGAACATCTTCTGGATTCACCGGCAAGTTTGCTAGTATTGCTGGCATCCGCTTTTCTAGTTGAATGTGTCCTCATTGTTGCAAAGCAGGGCAAACTTGTGGTGTCGATGGGATGCTTATCCCTCATCATGGAGTCTCTCTTTCTTTCTTCCATGAGTCAATCTTCCTTTCTGCCTAAATCTACCCTAATTTATTCTAAACATCCTCTTTTGTTATGGGAAACTGCAATGAAAATATCATTCCTATTGATATGAGCCAACAGTTGTTTTGGGTTAACGATGTTAATTTATTTTTAAAAATTTTGTAAACCACCACATTCTCCTATAACAACAGCACTAATGCTTATGTTCACACTTGAGCAATGATAATACTACTCATACATGATTACCTCATCTATGATATATCTATATGATTGTCATATTATGTGTGTTACAATAGTATTATCTCATCCATGAAGTAACCATATTATTATCATATACATATGTGTAAGAATAGTATCTGAAATATCCTCATGGTTGTCATATGTATCTATGTAAGAACAATGTTATCTCATCACTAATATATCCATATAATTGTCGTATATATTCACGTAATAACAATATTATCTCATCTCTGAAACATCCATATGATTGTCATACCAATCTTAGATAAATGACAAAATAACTAACATGTATATCCATACCAAGCTTATGTTCATGTTTGAGCATCGATAGTACTGCTCAAACATATATATACACATATGGTTTTCATATGTGCCCAATCAATCAAAGATAATAATTCTTATGTGACATTTCGATCATTGGAAATCATATGCTCAAATTAGATCTTAGATAAATGACCAGCTAATTGACGTGTATCCATAGCAAGCTTATGTTCATGTTTGACCATCGATAGTACTGCTCAAACTATGTGCACAATCGATCAATGATAACAGTACATATGTGACATTTTGATCATTGAAAATCATATGTTTAAATTAGATCTTAGATAAATGACAACCTAATTAACATGTATATCTGTACCAAGCTTATGTTCATGTTTAAGCATTGATAGTACTACTAAAATATATATACACATATGGTTTTCATATATGCGCAATAAATCAATGATAATGGTGCCTATGTGACATTTCAATCATTGAAAATCATATGTTCAAATTATATCTTAGATAAATGACAACTAAATTGACGTGTATATCCATATGCACCCAATCGTTCGATAATATTGTTCATCCAATGATTGTCACATTAGATCTTCAAAAAATGAAAATCTGTTTGATGTTTGAATATAAAATAACGCATTTGGCTACACCAGTTTGTTACCAGTTTGGTATGCACTTCTTTTACGATAAGAAGGCACCTACTAAATGGCGATCAACACTCAGATGAAATAAATTGCTTTAATGCAACTACATGATTTGTTATACGATACACTCAACAGAAATCATGTTTATAAGGAGTGATACCCACTCAAAAAAATTAGATGTGACAAGAACAAAATACAACGATGACATAGTACCAAGTGATTTTACGATAACCAGGCACTTACTAAGAGGATGCAATAAACACTCACAAAAATGTAATGCAGCAACGACATTGTATCGTGTGGTTTTACAATAGCAAGGTGTGATAAACACTCAGAAAAATGTAATGTGACAATGACATTGTATCTAGTCGTTTTAGATTACAAGGCGCTTACTAAGAGGATGCGATAAACACTAAAAAAAACATAATGCGACAACGACATTATATCGAGTGGTTTTGCGATAACAAGATATGCACTTCTTTTACAATAAGAAGGCGATACTAAAAGGTAATAATGTGTGGTTTTACAAATTGCGATAATGCAACTATAGGATTCATTATACGATATGCTCAACTAAAATCGTATTTATAAGGATGCGATACCCACTCAAAAAAATCAAATGCGATAAGGACAAAATGCGACAAAGACACTGTACCGAGTGGTTTTATGATAACAAAGTGCTTACTTAGAGAATGTCATAAACACTCAAAAAAATGTAATGTGACAACAATGGCATGCACTTCTTTAGGATAACAAAACACCCACTAAAAGGCGAAAAGCACTTGGAAGAAACAATTGTGATAATGCAACTGCAGGATTAGTTATACAATACACTCAACTAAAGTCGTGTTTATAAGGACATCATACCCACTCGAAAAAAAATCAAATGTGGCAATGACAGTATATCGAATGGTTTTATGATAAAAACACACTTACTACTAGAATGCAATAAACATTCGAAAAATGTAATGCAACAACGGCACAGATATGTAGTTCTTTTACGATAATAAGACGCATACAAGGTGAGAAGCACTCAGACAAAATAAATTGTGATAACACAACTGCAGGATTCGTTATACAATACATATAAACTAAAATCATGTTTATAAGGATGTGATACCCACTGAAAAATTAAATGCGACAACAAAACTGTATTGAGTGGTTTTACAATAACAAGGCATTTACTAAGAGAATGTGGTACCCACTCGAAAAAATTTAATGCGACAATGACCCTGGTATGGACTTCTTTTATGATAAAAAAGACACCCACTAAAAGGTGACAAGCACTCGGATGAAACAAGGAGTGACAATGAAATAACAATGTGTTTATGAAAGAATGAAATAATATTAAGTTGTTATCGATCATTCTTATGAACAAAAGAATGTTGTTTGTAAGCAATAAAAAAAAAAAAGATTATTTTCTACCATGTCGTGATAGGACCATCAACTCAAAATTTCTCAAGTCAAATCAGCAACATGATCAATCAACGATTTTACTACTGTGACTGAGCTCTTTTCCACTTGGTGGTTAGGACTTTAGGTTGCATTCTCCACATGGTCCTGACATTTTTTGCTTCTTACCTCTCTGCCCATATGGTCCCAGCTTTGTTTTCTACTGTTGTGCTTGTTAAGCTCTATTTAAGCCTTTGTAACCCTTATTTCAAAGTGTGAATAAAAATTAAGAGAGAGAGTGAGCTCGACAGCTAGTGAGCACCAGATCTTCTCTATCGTGTTTTTTTATCCCTTGAGTCGAGGGTTTTCCACGTTAAGATAATCTTCTTGTTACTATTCTACATGGTATCAGAGCCAACGAGGTTCTAGGTTTACTGTACTTTTTGGACTAAGAATCTTGCTGTCACCAAAGTTGCCCGACTCTGCCATGTTTCCTTGAAGCACTGAATCTTCTCTATCATGGTTTTTTTATCCCTCCGCCTTGCAGACACTGTCGTCTCAGTCTTCGCCTAAACCCAACGAGGGTCTTGCTCTTGTCGATGGCAACATCTACCCGATGAGGTCACCTGCGCAGTCGCTCAAGCATTTTGCGTATCGTCTGAGCTCCTATCACCTACATGCACATATGAGCCCCCATCTACCACCCGACCTTTTTGCTTTCTTCGCTCCAACCTTTGCCACTAGACCATCTACTGTGACGGCCTGCGCAGTAGAACCATCACTGCTTCAGCTGCATTTCGCCCTTGTCGTTGCCTGCTTCTACTGCCACCTGCACTTGCTTCTATCGCTGCTGATTGTGCATGCTTCTATTGCCGCTGCTTACGCAGTTGCAGTCACTGCTTCTATCTACAGCTACTGTCACTACTTCTACTTGCAGCTACCATCGCTACTTCGTCGTGCTTGGACTTGAGCCTCGATGATGGCTGAATTAGATTCATTGACTATTAGTACTGACCGGGCAGATGTTGGGGTCTTTAAAACCAAAAATATTCATGTTCAAGTCACCTCTATTTGTCTCACCAAGGATAATTATCTTCGATGGTATGCTGCCATCACTATGGGGATTGCTGGTCAGTGGTGAATTGCCTATGTCAATGGGAAGAAGACTGAACCGCTTCAAACTAGCCTAACATAAGATATGTGGTTTCTTGAGGACAACTAAGTCAAAACTTGGATTGTAAACTCTATGTCTTATGATATTCAACCCCTCATTCTTCGTAAAAGGAACGTCAGGGATATGTGGATTATTTTAGAACAGATATATGGCCAGAAGAAGAAGGATGTTCATGTATATTAGTTGATGAAGGATGTCTATGCCCTACATCAAGGAGAACTTTATGTGGCAGACTTTTATGTGTGTTAAAATCAAAATGGAAGAACTTGACTACTACTTCGAAGATGCTTAGAATTGTCCCCAAGACCAGCTACGTCATTAGGCCAAGGAATGGAAGAACAAGGTTTTTTTGTTCTTGGCTGAACTGAATGGTGACTTCGAATGTATTAGAAGTCAAACTCTTAATTCAAAAGATATGGTCAACATTGAGGATGTCTACTCTCTCGTGGAGGCTGAAGAGCAATGACGTCTTGTTATAATAGGAAAAATGAGGGCTCATACCACATGTATGAGAGGTCTGGTTTGTTAGCCGATCTCCTATGGGGCTACCTAATCCTTTCGAAAATGTACTCACTGCAAGAAAGCTGGTCACACCATTGAGTTCTGTTGGGATTTGCATCCTGAGAAGAAGAATAGTCGTGGAAGACCTTCTAGTGGGAAGAAGTCTATTTCTGAAGTTGATATTCCAAATAGGGGAAAAACAACAATCTCTGCCGATCATATTTGTGAGCTTCGGGCATACCTTAGTCGAATTGAAACTAGTCAGGCCAAGGCATTAGATGATGTGAAAGTTAATCAAGTCCTTCCTATCTCTGAAGAAAAAGGTAATTCTTGTATGGGAGATTGGATTGTTGATAGTGGTGCCACTCACCACATGACCAACAATCCTAAGGTTTTTCATGAGTATAAGCTCTCATCCGGGAAGGAAGGAGTTTCTCTTGCAGATGGTTCCTCTATATTTATAGCTGGGAAAGGGAGTCTCTCACTTTTAAACAAGTTTGTAGTTCACATTGCCTTACATGTTCCTCACATTCTCTTAAACCTTTTGTCAGTTAGCAAGATTATGAAAGAGTTAAATTGCGAACTTATTTTTTCTGCTAATTGTTATGTCTTGCAGGGCTTGGTGACGGGAAAGAAGATTGGGATTGGTTTGGTTTATGAGGGGTTATATTGATTACCCATGCGTGTTGCCACAACTCTCATGATGGTAGTTAGCAAAACAACGAAGAGTAGAGAGGACTTCCTTCAGTTGGCCTTGTGCGCCTTAGGCATCTTTCTTTTGGAATACTTAGATAGTTGTTTCTTGATTTATGTTCTAGTCTAGATATTACTATGTTATCTTGTGATGTGTGTCATTTGGCCAAACATGTTAGGGCTTCATACCATGTATCTACAAATCATTCTAATGAAGTTTTTGCTTTGATTCATTCTGATGTGTAGGAGCCTTCAAGAATTCCTTCTTGCCATGATTTTTAGTACTTTATAACTTTTATAGATGATTGGTCTCGAAACACCTCTGTGTATTTGCTGAAGGATCATAGTGAAGTGCTTAATGACATAGAGACTTTCATCATTCTTGTGGAAACTCAATTTGGAACTTCTATTAAGACTTTTCAGTCTGACAATGCACGTGAGTATATGTATCATTCTGTTGATAGTTTCTTTCATCAAAGGGGATTGTTCATGACATATTATAGTTATATCCTCCTCAAAATGGGGTTGATGAAAGAAAGAATCGTCAGTTGCTAAATGTCAGCAGGGCCCCCTTGTTCCAATGGCATCTTTCAAAGCAGTATTAGGGGGATGCTGCGCTCACCAGTGCGTATTTGATTAAGAGTATGCTTAGACGTGGATTGAATATGTGAACACCTCATTCTATGTTAGCAGGGAGTTGTCAACCTTTTTCTCTTCCACCTCAAGTTTTTGGCTATGTTAGGTTTATTCACAATCACAGTCATAATATTAAAAACTTGATCCGAGGTCGATTAAGGGCATGTTTCTAGGTTATTCCCCTACTCAAAGGATATAAGTGTCTATGTTACCAAAGATGTGACCTTCCTAGAACATATTTCCTATTTTGGTGAGAATTCTCCTCAAGGGGAGACGTCCACAACAAGAAAAGAGTATTCTCCAAATCAAGAAATTTAGTTTATAGATTTTCTAGAGTACAAAAAGGAAGAGATTTAGGTTAGAGACCTTCTAAAGCACAACAAGGATAATGGTTGATCAATTGGGAATAAAGAGAAATGTGACTGCAGGTTTGGGCAGGTTTACTCTAGGAGAAGATTAACTGCAACTGAGCTCACTGGTGAGTTGACTGGTGACAAAAATTCTACTCCCAATCCTAATGCTACACCTTCCTTGCATGACCCAAGTTGTTCTCAGGAGATGTTGGTCGCAGGTACTCAGATAGAAGCAAAAAACGAAGAGTTACTCATTGCTCTTAGAAAGGTTATCAGGTCATGTACTCAACACCCTATTGGTAATTTTATATCATATTTTAAACTGAACAAGAACTACAAATGTTTTATACAATTTCTTTCTATAGTTGTGATTCTCAGGAATGTAACTGAGGCTTAGGGCAATTCCAAGTGGGCTCATGCGATACAAGAAGAAATGGAAGTACTGAATAAAAACAGAATGTAGGAGGTGGTAAATATCTCTGAAGCAGCTCATCTGATAGGATCCGAGTGGGTCAACACCATTAAATATAAGTTAGATGAGAGTGTAGACAAATATAAAGCTCGCTTGGTTGCCAAGGTGTCCAGTTAGAAATATGGGATTGACTACTTGGAAATGTTTGCTTTTGTTGCAAAGTTAAAGACAATTAGAGTTATTATCTCCTTAGCAGTAATAAAAGAATGGAAAATATACAGACTTGATGTTAAGAACACATTTCTTAATGGAGACCGTGAAGAGGAAGTGTATATGTGCATGCCTCTAAGATATGAAGAACTTGGAAAATATTGCAGGTTGAAGAAAGCTTTGTATGGACTCAAGCAATCTTCTCAGGCATGGTTTGAACGACTTAGATTTGTAATGAGACAACATAGATACCATCAAGGGAATAGAGATCATACTCTATTCGTGAAAAGAAATGAGCATAAATTTACTCTTCTATTGGTATATGTTGATGGTATGATTGTCATAGGTAAGATGAAATAACAAAGTTAAATGAACTGTTGGCTATCGAGTTCGACCTCAAGGACCTTGGTAAGTTGAAATATTTCCTTGGCATTGAAATTCCTAGATCAAACACAAGTTTTGAGTTAAATCAACATAAGTACACTTTATATTTATTAAAAGAGACTAGAAAACTTGGGTGTAGACCTACTTCTATTTCTCTGGATATTGGACACAAGTTTAGTCTTAGAGATGAGGAGCCTCTCTGTGAAGATGCCAAGGGAAGATATTAACGTCTTATTGAAAAGTTGATTTATCTTACTCTCACTAGACCTGATATTATCTTTGCTGTGAATGTGATGAGTCAGTTCATGCATGCTCCTATGGATGCTCACTTGAAGGCTATTGACAGGATTTCATGTTACTTAAAGAGGAATCCTAGCAAAGGCCTCTTGTATGTTAAGCAAGATTCTCTTGAGATTGAAGGGTATTCAGATGTTGACTAGGCATGATGTATTGATACTAAGAGATCCACTTCAGGCTACTGTATTTACTTGGGAGGGATCTCGTAGTGTGGAGGGTTAAGAGACAAGACGCTTGCTTTTGCTCCAGTACTGAAGCTGAATGTAGAGTTGTGGGGGAGTCTTTGAGTTGTTGTGGCTGAAAGTGCTATTGGCCGACATCACAATAAAAAGTAAGGGACCAATGAAGATGTATTGTAATAGCAAGTCTGCAATCAACTTGACCAACAGTCTGGTATTACATGATAGAAAAAAACATGTAGAGATTGACTGTCATTTCATTCGGAAGAAAATTGATGTTAAAGAACTTGTTATATAACACATGAAGTCCAAAGACCATACATGTGATGCTCTGACCAAGGCCTTGTCATCAACTTCATTTGAGAGAAATGTATCCAAGTTGGGCATGTTTGATCTGTACGCCCAACTTGAGGGGGAGTGTTGACTTGTTTGTATGTTTGGGTCCGGGTTTAGACTGTATCTAATCCATTGTTCTTGTTAAGCTCTATTTAAGCCTTTGTAACCCTTATTTCAAAGTGTGAATAAAAATTAAGAGAGAGAGTGAGCCCGACAGCTAGTGAGTGCCAGATCTTCTCTATCGTGGTTTTTAATCCCTCGAGTCAAGGGTTTTTCACATTAAGATCGTCTTCTTGTTACTATTCTACAACTACAAATCTTCATTTAATGTTGTTCAAATTTTATTTTTTAATTAAAATACATTTTTAACCATTCTGATTCACAAACAAGTTCAATTAGAGGTGGGCATTGGGCCGAGCTGGATTCAAATTTAGTAAAAAAAATTTAATATTTATATTATATGCAAATATATGTATAAGAGATATATAAAAAATACATTTAAAATTAATACAAATAATTGAAATCGGGTAAATGTCAACCCAGACATGGGCCCAAGTGCACCTAGTTTCTTGTTGGGGCCTGGCCAGCCCAAACCCATTTTCATGCCCCTGGCCCAGCCCAACCCAACAAGCCCTTGGCTTAGTGTCCAGTCTTAATTCTTGTTCCAATTCGATTTACTGCTTCGCTAAACTTTTAGCTTTTCGATTTGATTCAAAAAATGACTTTTGGCAACATTGGTTTTAAAATATTTAAATTTCTACTCTATTTTTCCCACTAGCTGGTAACCATATAGTCACCTATAAGTTAAGTTAATGTACTTTTATTTTTAAAATGGTTTTAATTACATAGTTGAACCAAGTGAGCTTAAACAAGTCGAATTCTTACAACTCAAATGGACTCGTTTAAGGTTTAGAGTATGAGTTAAACTCGAGCTTAATTCATTTCTGAACCAAGCCGGTCTGACTTCTTAATTCCTTTCCATATTCAGATTTCGGATCTATTTGGATATCAGCTTAAGGTTCAGATTCAGATATCAGCTCATGATTCAGATTCAGAGTGATTCATGGTTCAGATTTGGATCTGTTTGGTGCTCATAATTTCGGATTCAGAATATTTCAGATACCTGAATTTGGATTGGGTATTAGTTTATGGATTCAGATTCAGATATACTTCTTACGATGCATATTATCTGATCGGGTATTTATTTAAAGCTGAGCCCTGAACTTGTATTGATCAGATGTTATTTCTTAAATCTGAATCCGGTCTGACTTCTTAATTCCTTTCCATATTCAATTTTTTTAAGTAATTGGGTCAGATATCTGATACAAATCCGATAGCGTTTACACTCTTATTTGCCCAAAAGATCGTATTAGGCCACGCATGAAAAGAAGCATCTACGTGCAACATTAAGTTATGGCCCCAGTCAAGTCTTCATAATAGCCTCCATTCAATTTTATTGCTACCCTATTCAAGAATCGCAAGCCTTGCTTGCCGTAGAACTAATAATATGTGTACCAACTTGTATGTTGGACACTGCTATTTCTTTGTTGTGACTACATACCATTGGTCTCGAAACAGACTCTACAGCTTCAGACAAACTCATATGCATGGTTTGCCTATAAATGATGATGTGCATGGAAACTTCCATACATGTGAGTTGGTGATCTATTTTGTTTTGCGGTTGTATAGTGTTAGAGAATGAACGACATTGTTATATTGATATGAACGAAAGGAAAACGTGATGGAGCTCTTTATGAAGATCGAAAGGGCATCTTTGTCCTTTTAGATGCTCTTGGTGTTGATGATCCAAACCCTGGTAAGTATTTCTGTTTTTTATTGTGGTTATTCAATTTCACATTTAGGAAATTGTATCATCTATTTATCACCATTCAAACTATTGATTTTGTTTTATGTATCAAGTTCTTGTTTTCGTACTTTTAGTACATCATGTGAAACATTGCTTATTTGCTAGGCAAGATGGAACTTGCAATATTACAAATGTGTACTAGAAACATGATGAAGCAGGAGGCAAAATGAACCCCAATGAACTCCAGTTCATGCAAGACCCTCTAAGAGCCACAACATGGGACAAATTGAATCAAGGTAATTATGGTTTCGACTTGCTTGAGAATAAAACCATGTTTTTTACTTGTATCTATATCAAGGGGGTTAAGTGCATGATCTGACCAATATAGTTACAAGAATCTCATGCTTTCAAAGCTTTACAAGAATCTAATTTTCCTGAATACATTTGTGAAGGTAATATTTTTTTCTACGCTTGCATATTTCATACCGCTACTTCCTTCATCTAACTTCTGGTGGTTTGTTTGCAATGGCTCATGAAGGCTATTTTTGTACTGTACTGTTGTTTCCTTGCCAATTGCAAGTGATATTATAGCCAGTTATGATACGTTGCAGGAGATTGTCGTTTTTTGGCCTTTGTATTGTCCTTGTCTTACTCAGTAATAGTAACCGGAAAACAACAATAGTAACAAATTTTATTCAGGGTAAATTTTTCGTGTTCAACTAACTTAGAAGTTTTTTTTTTCCCTTTTTTTAAAGAAAAAAACCCTGAGGCCATCAAAGAATTGGGAGAAACACCCGTCCTACACTTTTTCTGGATTTTTTTACCATGAAAACTTTAATCGCAGCCTTAAGGGTGAGGTACAAGTCAAAAAGTCCCATGACTTGGGTTTCCAAAGAAAAAAAAAATTAAGACAATCATGATATTTTGTTTAAATAAAGTTGTAAAAATTTTCAAATACCACTGAAGCCAGTTGATATTCACTCGACATAACAAAATTCTTTGGCACCCAAATGGCATTAATTTTACCGATCTTACTGTTTCTCAGTATTTGCTACGCATTCTTAAAAAGGTCTTAACTTGTCATCACGATATTTTCTTCGTACGAAGAATCTGTGGCATTAAATTCAAACTACCCGGTTTTTAACTTATCAACCACCAAACCGAACCAGTTGGGTAATGACAAAATTCGACGAGTAGAAAAAGTTCAACGGAGAGAGAAAAGAAGACAGAAACAGTTTTTTTATTGGGAAAAACAGCCTATGAAGCATCTCGCGCCACGTGAAACGTAAGAGCATTTCCTTCGTCAAAAGTGTGTCATTCTTCAACATGGATGAAACGGATTGACCTTCACGACAATATCGGTAGACGGTGGTTTTTTTTCTTTTCGAAAAGTTCTTTTGGTGTCGACGCGTTTCCGTGGCCGCCGGTCTGGAATCGGGCTTCTCCCCATTTTCTCTGTTCTCCCGTTCGGCTTGAGCGAGGAGGAAGGCGAAATGGGTTGTTGCGCGAGCACGGAGAGGAGCGTGACTGCCTCGAGGGCGTCGCGGTGGCGATCGACGGGCATAGTAGCGATGAGAGATTGCAAATTGAAGGTCAGAACTCCTTCCTGGCTTCGACGTTTTGTCCTTTGGTGGATTTTCTAATGATGGATGTTTTTGAATTTCGAAGGTATTGATGTGCTTTGACTTTTGTTCCAGAAAGGAATTACTGTTTAGTTAGAGAAATTTAGATGGGTTACTGTGGTAGTTGAACATTTTTTTTGGCGTCGTCTTTAGAAGTATCGTGAAAGGTATTTTGGTTAAAGAAATCCTTATGTTTCTGTATGATCACCTGGCATTTCTGTTCCTCCTTCCTGCAGAATTGGTGGTCTAGTCAAGGTTGGTGTTCTTGACACTGGCAACTCATGATTTATAAAGAGAAATTATTTAGATCTTTCTTTATATACTGGGTCTATAAAATATATGAACTGACTATGAGCCACTCGATCAACTTGATTGATTATGAATTTACTTTTTTAAAAATGTTAATGAGTAGCATCTTGTGAATCCTTAATCATATTGATCCGATATTACTTAATCTACATATTCCTATATAAGGGATCCTCCAGATAATTCAAATCGAAGTATTTTGATGTCCTACTCGGCCCTCACCCCCTGAAAACAACATTTCTTTGGAAATACAAAAGAAGATTTTTTATCGAAGGGAAAATGAGAGATTTTCTGTTCCACACAGGGCTGTAATCACAACAAGTGATTGCTGAGATTCGTGCTAGAACATCCATTTTCCATTTTAAAGAGAGCGTTCCAAAACATCTGACTTAGAGGGAGAAATGCGGTGGAGTACAGGTGTGTACCATGCAGCAAAAGGAAGGAAAATCCATGGACCGACCCTATTGTCTCCACTCGTAGGAACTACTGCACCAGGTGCATTCCCCCAAGGGTGTTCCACACTTCCTCCACCGAACTGTAGCGTGGAATCATCCCAAATATTTCAACCTAACCTAAAATGAGAAATTGGGATTTTCCAACTTGAGCAGTAATCAAAGGGATGAAATGGAATCCGTTTAGGTTGACTGCCATAGTGTTGATACGTAAAGCGGTGAACCAAATACCTATAACAGGCCAAGCAATTAGGAAGAAGTGTAAGTAACGAGAGTTGTTGAAACTAGCATATTGGAAGATCATCGGCCAAAATAACCATGAGCAGCTACGATATTATGGGTTTCTTCCTCTTGACAAAATCTGTAGCTTCGTTAGTAGACTAGAAAATGTTCAGACTTTTTTTGTTGAAGTAAGGGCAAATGATCTGATTCAATATTTCATAAAAATTGATTTGGTGAAGTCTCCTATTTTGCATACCGGAAAGAGATCAAAAGAAGAACAAATAGTTTATCGTTTCTTTGTGGATTCCTTTAAGAAGCTTTTGTATATGTGTCTCCGGATACTCCTTTATCATTTCATCCAATAAAAATGGTTCTTCTAATGTATGAATCCTTCTAGAATGTTCTTTTCAAGAGAAGATGCGTATGAAGGAGATATCCAGCAACAAGAAGAAGGAAAAGGATTGGATAGAGGAACTCCCAAGCATTTGGTTGTCTCAGATGCATCCACTTCAATGGAATGGGTGACTTATTATTTTGATAAATCATTTCTTTGGGTAGAAGAAGATTCTGTAAACACTTACTCGAAATCCATTATATATATATATATGTGTGTGTGTGTGTGTGTGTGTATATATGTGTGTGTGTGTGTGTGTGTGTGTGTGTGTGTGTATATATATATATATATATAAAGGCTTGCTTTGCCAAGACAGAATTAGGTTCTTTTAGTTGTTAGTCTATATGCTCATTGGATGATCTGACTATTTTGATCTTTGATTGGATAAAGTAGGATCAGTTATTTGAGAAGTCTGTTTTGCTATCATACTCATTGTGCATGGATACTAGGGACTGCAGGTTCGGTGGTTCGAACTTATGCAATACTAATTCCCTGCATAAATCTTTCCAGGTTTTGGCGTACACCTAATAGAGGGATTTGTAGCTAATGACAAGTTAGTGTCTCTGAACATTTCAGGGATGCATGTATTGTGATAGGTATTTTACTTCTTAGGTTGAGAGAAGCCTGTGATGTTTATGTTTTATACAATTGAACTGCAAAATGTTCTTTGAAGTTATATTCTATTTCTGGACTTGGTGCTGCCTCATGAATGTGGTTTGTCAAAATCTCTATCATCCACTTTGTTGACCTGGACAACTTCTCCAAATTGTTGCTGCAAACATTTCGTTGTTTTCATTTTTCTCCTTGTTGAAATGATGAGTTCAAGTGGCAGTAGCCATTCACTTTAGTGAAAACTGAAGCAACATTTCTTACTTTCAGACTGCTCATTTTTTCACCTATATGTTACTATGCAGGTTTTTCCAAGTGAAGTTATTGACCTTGAGAGATCTGTTAGGACTCTTGACCTAAGTCATAATAAAATAGGTACTTTTTTTATTGTAATAAAGTAGGTAGTTCTTTTATTGCTTTTGTTATGTTTAATTCATGCCTCTGGTTGTTACATTTAAACTAAATAAAAATTCCAGTTAATTTGAAATTCTGTATGAACTTTTAATAATAAAGTCTGCCGTTTGTTTTGTGGCTAGAATACCTCCCTCAGCCAAGCTTACTTTTGGTATATTTCTCTCGTCATTTATTGTCCTAGAGGGCTTGTTAGAGTGCAGTTGGTCTATGCACATATGCAGTATGCAGGAATATATATAGATTGCTTCATAGTAGCGGAAGTTTTGGTGCACCATGTTATTCATATTTTAGGCATACCAGTAGCAGATACCAGAATGAACTTAGCTTCTGAAACCTCAAAATTGGAACATCAAATGATTAAGATTGTCCAGATCAATTAGGAGGCTTGTGCATTCTCAAGCAGCAACTGGCTTTTAGTGTATCATAGATAGTATTGGACTCCTTTCAATGCTTTGACATGCAAAATAGTATCTTAAGTAATTGAAGCTCATTAAAATTTCTTGAGAATATCAATATGTACTGCAAGTAAAAGAGTAGAAGAACCTTTTAAACTTTCGTGCAGCCATCATCATTACATTGTAGCTGTAGGATCATGGATATCGAAGAAGAGAAGAGAAACACGGGTTTAACATGGAAAACCCTTCAAAACTGAAGGAAAAAACTACGACGGAAGTGGAGGAACAACGCTCACCAGCTGCAGTTCTCTCACTCTCTTAATTTCAGTAATAAACAAATTAGGGTTAAAACACCCCTCTTAAGTGATGACAGTCACCACACTTAAGAACTAGATGGGTCGAGTCTGGACCAGCGACCCGTCTAGATACAAACTTGTTAATGCTCCCCCTCAAGTGGTGCATACAAGTTAAACATGCTCAACTTGCTTACGTTCTTCTCAAACTGAGTAGACGACAAAGCTTTTGTTAACACATCTGCAACTTGCTCATCAGACTTTATATATGGTAAGACAAGCTCCTCGGAGTCAATTCTCTCACGAATAAAATGTCAATCAATCTCCACATGCTTGGTCCTATCATGTAACATTGGATTGTTTGCAAGATTTATAGCGGACTTATTATCGCAGTACATCTTCGTAGGTCCATCAATCTTAGTCCCGATATCAGCCATCAACACCTTTAGCCACAAAATTCAGAAACTCCCATGGCTACAGCACGCTACTCAGCCTCGACAGTCGGCACTCGAACGGGAACAAACATCTTGCCTTTTACTTCTCTACATTGCCAGGTTACCTCCCAAATAGACACAATAACAAGTGGTAGACCTCCTCGTATCAATGCAGCCGACCCAATCAACATCAGAATATCCTTCAACGTTCAGCTGATCTTGTCTCTTATATAGAAGGCCTTTACCAGGATTTTTCTTCAAATAGCACAAGATCTTCTCAGCAACCTTCCAAATGAGCATCAATAGAAGCATGCATGAATTGACCCATCACATTTACGACAAAGGTGATATCAGGTCTAGTGAGAGTTACATAAATCAACTTTCCAACTAACCGCTGATATTTCCCTTTAGCTTCATCATTAAGCAGCTTCCCATCTTTAATGCTGATCCTAATACTAACATCCATTGGAGTAGGAGATGGTTGACAGCCAAGTCTCCTGATCTCTTTCAACAAGTCAAGAATGTACTTTCTTTGATTTATACAAGGCCAGTACTTGGCCTAGCCATCTATACCAAGGAAGTATCTTAACTTTCTAAGGTCTTTGAGATCAAACTCTGAACCTAACATCTTTTTTAGCCCTGTAACCTCTTTTTCATCATCTACTGTAACTATCATGTCATTCACATAAACTAAGAAAAGAGCAACCTTGTTCTCCCTCTAGGATCTAACGATCCTCAAAACACACAATCTAGTTGGCCTCAGGCCGGGATTTGCCTGGAATGCCACCATACCTGTCGCACGTTGTCAAGATGTCCAAAATGCCTCAAGCTACAACCTAGTCACTCAAGGTTTACTGGACGTGCCCATGTACCTGCAAACACAATGAAAAGGTAAGTTCTACACTCGCTTCGCTTTACAATTCATACAAGTGTAAAATATAATCATTGAGGCATGTCATTGCCTCAAAAGGGTGTCGACGAGTAGTATCGACTCACAAAACCCTCCAATAGGCCTCTTTCTAATCCTTTGAGGTTGTGACCAAACATCTAAACTCAAAGCTTCGATCAATCCATCACTAACACACTTCTCAATAGCTTTCTTTAGTTGAGTGCCTACCCAAAAATACACCCAACTTACATGCTCTTCTCCAACTAACAAAGAAATACGCCCATCGCAATAGTATGAACCGCAAGTTGTAGTAACAGTCCTATAACTTCTCAACCACGTCCAACCTCTACCATGTTTTCCAATAGCTTCAAAAATCAACAACTCATGCTAAAGAGATAGATATACACATGGATTCTTGTTCTTCTCAAAAATAGTCATAAACTTCCTCCAAAATAACAACATCGCTAAAAAGCTATCCAAAACATCAAATCATGAGTCTAGCATGCTAAAACAATAATTATACATGCTCTAATAAATATTACTCTGCAATCTAAGCTCGATTAGGTCTTGCTCACCCCAATTTAAGAGCCCAAACTGCTTCAATGCTTCCGGCAGCCACCTCACGAGTCCAAGTGGTCTCCAAGAGGCTAAAATCCTTCAATGCTGCCACCACCAAGGCCTTCAAGTCGCTGTTATGAGAGGGAAGACCAGTCCCCCAAGCTGAAATCTGATCAAACAATTGTAAATAGGGTGAAAAAAGAAGGGTCTGCCATTTGAGTAGGACCTCCCGTAGCTGCGAGGGAAGAGGCTAAAGTCAAATGAGAGAAAGAGGGCACGAGAGGATGGGAGTGGGGCTGCACACGTGAGGGAGACGGTGAGAGAGGAGAAACCCAGTGTTCAGGTGAAGGAGAGAGAGACCGCATGAGCAGGAGAGGGGAAGCGTGGCAAGAGAGAGAGAACGTGGGCAGAGAGGGTTCAAATAGAGAGGAGAGACAGACGGGGAGGGTGAGAAGGCGTGAGAGAGGCGGAAGAGGGAGATAGCATGAGAGAGTGAAGGCTGGGCAAGGGGGAGGCCGTGCGAGAGGGAAAGGGTGTGGGCAGAGGGTCGAGAATGCAGCGAAGGAGGGAGAAGGAGAAAGAAGAAAGATGAAAGCAAAGAGGATTCGGGAGGGCTTACCCGAGTGTCGCCCTCCACCTCTGTCGTCGCTGCCTGCTTCTCTGTCGCAAGAAACGGTGAGAGATGAGAGAACGAAGAAGAGGGAGGTTTTGCGGAAGGTAAGGGAGAAGAGACGGAGAGGAAGAGGGAGCCAGCGTTGGGCTCCCCTTCACGCCTGGACTTCGGGTCCGGGTCCGGACTCGCTCCAATCCAAACCTGAATTAAAAGAACGAGCGTTACATCCTACCCTCCTTAAATAAAATTCCTCGAAATTTATATCGTACATCAATGCAAGAACAAGTGTGGATATTTCTTTCGCTTCTCCTCCTCGAGTTCCCATGTACTCTTCTTCAACCCATGGTGTTGCTATTCTACCCTCACTAAAGGAATTCTCTTCGTGCGAAGCACTTGCTCTCTTTGATCCACAACTCTAATAAGTTTTTCTTCTATTGTCAAATCATCATTCACCTGAATACCTCGAAAATTTATCACATGTGTAGGATCCGATACGTACTTTCAAAGCATGGAAACATGGAAAACATTATGAACATGACTCAAGTCAGGTGGTAGTGCCAATCTGTATGCCACCTCTCCAATCTTCTCTAATATCTCAAAAGGTCTTACGAACCTCGGGCTCAACTTTCCCTTAATACCAAATCGAAAAACGCCTTTAGTAGGTGAAATCTTTAAGAACACATGATCACCAACCTCAAAAGCCAACTCTCTACGTCGAATGTCGGCGTAACTCTTCTGCCTACTCTGAGCAGTCAATAACTTTTTCCTTATCAGTTGCACTTGGTCGGTGTAGTGTTGCAATACTAAAGGGTTCTCGATCTTGCCATCACCCATTTCGGTCTAACAAGTTGGCGATCGGCATGGCCTTCCATACAAGGCCTCAAAAGGCGCCATACCGATACTAGAGTGGTAACTGTTATTATATGCAAATTCTGTCAATTTTGCATGTTTATCTCATTCTCCTTTCCAGTCCAAAACAGATGCACGTAACATGTCCTCTAATGTCTGGATGGTCCTCTCAGATTGCCCATCAGTTTGGGGGTGGAACGCTGTGCTCAACTTAAGCTTAGTACCCAAAGCCTTTTGCAATTGGCCCCAAAATCTAGAGGTAAAACGTGGCTCTCGATTTGCAATAATGGACTTTAGCACTCCATGCAATCTCACTATCTCCCCAATGTATAACTCTGCGAGACTCTCCAATGATTAACTGATTATAATTGGCAGAAAATGGGCGGACTTCGTAAGTCGATCAACAATTACCCATATGGCATCATGTTGTCTTCTAGTGTGAGGCAAGCCAACCACAAAATCCATCGTAATGTCCTCCCATTTCCATACTGGAATATCAATCCTCTGCAGCAAGCCTCCTGGTCGTTGATGCTCTGCTTTGACCCGCTGACAAACTAAGCATTTGGCCACGTATTCTGCAATTTCGTGCTTCATTGCAGGCCACCAGAAATTTCTCTTCATATCCTGAAACATTTTTGTACTGCCCGGGTGTATGGAAAATTTGGATTTGTGAGCTTCATCAAGCAACTGACGCTTTACCCCTTCATCTCTAGGGACCCACAATCTTTGTCGAAACCACAATGAATCATCTTCATCTTGATGCCAAAGAGAATCTATCTTCTTACTTTCTTCCATGTTTTTAGCAAAATCAGGATCTTCCTTTTGCTTCATGACCAACTCTTCTAACAGAGGGTGCCGTATTAAGGCAGTCATTATCGCTCTGTTTTCGTCACCTAGGTGAGGCTGCCATGCTATCAAATCTTGCAACAATGTCCAAGAACGAGTCAACATACTGCACATAGTTGCCTTAGCCTGGCTGCTCAAAGCATCAACCACCACATTCGCTTTTCCTGGATGATATGATATTTTGAAATCATAATCCTTCAAGTACTCAATCTATCTTCTTTGTCTCAGGTTGAGATCCTTCTGGGAGAATATGTACTTCAATGACTTGTGGTTTGTAAACACCTCAAATATTGCCCTGTAGAGATAGTGTCTCCATACCTTCAATGCGAACACAACCGCTCCCAGCTCCAAATCATGAGTGGGATATAGTTTCTCATGGTCCTTCAATTGTCTCGATGCATAAGCCACTACACGACCATGTTGCATCAATACACAACCATAACCAATTCCAGATGCATCAGTGTACACAACAAACTCGGAATGACCCGATGGAAGTGTCAAAATAGGGGCGGTAGTAAGCTTATCCTTCAAAGTTTGGAAACTTTTTCGCACCCTTCATTCCAAACAAACTTCACTTCTTTTCTCAATAGCTTAGTCATGGGCGTAGCTATTTTCGAAAAGTCTTGTATAAACCTACGATAGTATCTTGCCAAACCCAAAAAGCTCCTAACCTCAGTTACATTGCACGGTGTCTTCCAGTCCTGTACAACCGACACCTTAGCTGGATCGACAGAAACTCCATCCTTCGAGATCACATGACCAAGAAAGTTTACCTTCTCTAGCCAAAATTCACATTTCGAATACTTGGCATATAACTTATGCTTGCGCAAAATACTCAACACACTCCTTAAGTGATCTCTATGCTCTGCCTCGCTATCTGAGTACACCAGAATATCGTCAACAAAAACAATAACAAACCGGTCCAAGTAGGCTTGGAAGACCCGATTCATGAGGTCGATGAACGCTGCGGGAGCATTGGTCAATCCAAAAGGCATGACCCTGAATTCATAGTGCCCATATCGAATTTGAAAAGCAGTCTTAGCAACATCTTCCTCTCGTATCAAGAGTTGATGATAACCTATCCTCAAATCAATCTTGGAGAACACCTTTGCATTCTTGAGTTGATCAAACAAGTCTTCAATTCTAGGAAGCGGATACTTATTCTTGATGGTGACTTGATTCAACATGCGGTAATCTATGCACAAGCGCATTGTTCCTTCTTTTTTCTTAACAAACAATACAAGTGCTCCCCAAGGCAACACACTAGGTCGAATGAAGCCCTTATCCAAGAGCTCCTACAATTGCTTCCTCAGTTCTTCTAACTCTGCTGGTGCCATTCGGTATGGTGCCTTAGAAATGAGAGTTGTCCCTGGCAACAACTCTATCTTGAATTCCACTTCCCGCGTTGAAGGCAAACTCGATAGCTCTTCAGGAAACACATCAGGGTACTCATTCACAATGGCAACATCCTGTAACTTCACCGGCTCAGTCACACTGGTCAACACGTTGACCAGGAATGCAAAGCTTCCCTTTTCTAACAGTCTTTTAGCCTTTAGTGCAGACACCATTATCTTATCAGTTCGACTAGCTTTACGAGCTTGGAATTCCATGGGTTGCATCTCAGGAGTCAACAACAGTATCTATTTTTTTGTGCAATCCATGTTGGCATAATACGCATATAGTCAATCCATGCCCAAAATAACATCAAACCCAGTAAGACTAATGATTACCAACTGCGCAGGTAAGTGGTGTTGATGTATCTCCACATCTACATCAAGTAGATACTCGCTACACGACTCTTGGGCATGCATAGGGCTGACCACTTTCAAAACACACGACATCATCCTAGCCGACACTTCTAGTGAAGAGGCAAATCGACTAAATATAAACGAATGAGTCGCCCCTGCATCAAACAACACTCTAGCAATATGAGAACCAACAAGTAAAGTACCTTCAATAAGGTCGTGGGCCTGCAGCTCCTCCACGGTAGTTGCGTATACACGTCCGGTTGTCCTTTGTGCATTTGAAGAACCGGCCTCCTGGTTCTTCGACTCTTTTCCTGCCATGATGGGGCAATCTTTGATGAAGTGCCCCATCCCTCCACAGTGTAAACACGCCCCGGTCATCCGATAACATGGCTTTTCGGGGTGCACACATGAACAAGTAGGGCACTTCGGTGGAGTCGGAGTAGTCATTGCCCCCTGTGTGACGTCACTCTGTGGTTTGGCCTGCTTCGCCTGAATGTTCGATCCTCACGCCTCTCATAAGGCCTAGCCCTGCCTGCAAAGTGGTGGTGCTTGACTGGCATACGTCCACCATGTGTGTGTTGGGTAGTCTTCTTCTGATGGTCTTTCTGAGTCCTAGCCCAATCTTCTTCCATGCGTCTTGCCATAGTGACCGCCTCGTCCAAGTCGCGAGGTCTGCTTGACATAACTCTGCCTCGTAGTCCATCACGCAACCCATGTACAAACTTGTCGGCTTTGGCCTCATCTGTAGTGTAGAGGTGTAGGCAATACACTTCCAAGTGTCGATACTTAGTAATATATTCCTCCAAGTTCAAATGATTTTGTTGCAATTCAAGAAACTCTTGCATCTTCTTGTTTCGGGCATGTGTTGGGAAGTATGTGCCGAAGAACGAATCTCTGAACTGCTTCCAAGAGATCGACTGTTGGTCTGCAAACCGGATCTCACGAGTTGATTGCCACCATCTTTTGGCATCACTTTTAAGCATATACGAGCCATAGTTTACTTTGTCACCTCCTGGCACCTTCAGAACCTCAAAGATATGTTCAACCTCTTCGATCCATTCTTCTGCCTTGTCTGGATTGCCATCTCCAGTAAAGACAGGCGGCTGCATCGACATAAAATGCTTGAATGACACCATCGTTGCTTTCTCCTTAGGTGGTGCAGTGGTGTCTCCTGTAGGAGATGCTTGGCTTCTCTGATTACTGACCATCGACTGTACTAGCGAGGTCAGCGTCTGCAACGTTGTTAGCAATATAGTCTGCTGATCCACAGGTGGAGTTTGTCCCAGTGGGGTTTGAGCACCCCCACCCATCTGGGCATACTGGTGCCCTGACGTACTGTCATCATGTGGGGTATGTGCATCAGAATGGGCCGGACTTGGCTCTCTCTGTGCCTCTATAGACGGCCCAACTCGCTTCTTACCCCTTCGTTGGTACTCCATCTGTACAAAAAAGAACTCTCATGCTCATTACAAAGTTTGAGACAACTCTTACAAGTCTCATTTGCAAAGATGCATCACAATCATCAAACATCAATTCATCATATACACGTATATATATATATATATATATTTCATAGTAAAATTAAACCTTCAATAAAAGTGAACTCAAATAGCACGAACCTGGGCAACACGGTTTCACAGATAGGCGTTAACTTACATACATAGTGGGGTTTGCCATGGCTCTGATACCAAAACTATCACACCCCAACCCTTTTGACCCTCATAATTTTTTTTCTAAACATAAAACATTGAGGTGCGACGACACAATGATTCAAAATAAGATGAGCCAAACAATTCAAAACAATGGGGCAAAACTTTCATTTATATAACAATTTCAGTTGATACAAAAATTACATCAATATGTATGACCAAAAATTGCCCCAAACCATATGACTGATGCCTAACAACAACAAGACATCAATATAACCTAAAACACGACGCGCCGGCACTACAAACGACCCAAAACCTCCCCAGTAGGATGTGAGTGAAGCATCTGCTCAACCTGTTGCCTCGGGTCTGCCAAATCCTGAAAAAAAAAACTGAAGGCTTAGCCTTCGCAGTATGGTAACAAGCCAGAAAAATCCCTCACCTTTAAGGTAGGGGCTCATAAATGAACTAATCACAAATAACATACAACTCTGCATAACATATCATTCTCATTCTAATCATTTACATTAACTTTAGTGAATTAACAGTTCCTGCGTGCACACCGCGGGCTGCCTACAGCCGGGAGACAACCCCCATGGTGGCCCAAATCGATATGGATCCATTCACGCTGCAGCGGTAGAACACTCATCCATGGATGTGTGAATTCCAAGGACTCAGCCTTCCCTAGGACACCTTGGTTGGGAAGGCGGGAGCCCAACGCTCTAAGCACAACACACAACAGTACCCTGGGGCCTTGCACTGCCTGCGCTCTGAACAAGCGAGACCAGTGGCGAAAGCGGGACGTCTCCCAAACACATTGCCACAACCCACTGGCCTCTCATCTCTTATTATTTCTTATTTAACATTATAAAAACACAATCACAAGATGACCAACTAGCTCATGAGGTTGGTTCACTCCACGAGTGCACCCATACCTCCAAATGCCTCCACACGAGGCTACATATATAATTAATATTCTTAGCTAGCCGTCATAGCAATACGGGTATAACTACCCTTCAATTCCATTCATTTGTATCATGCCCAAGGCAAAGCATACGAAAACATTATAACATTCACAATTCACATCACTTATCACATCAATTATATCTTTCAAAACTTAGCCAAACCACAGAGAGTAGTCTCGATCCGTGATTGGCTCGTAGCTGTCCTATGCAGTTATCATTCTAGGATGCTTTCTAATCCACAGTTGGGGTCGAGGAGACACTCGACTCGATACCCCACCTCATCTGTCCTAACAGTTATCAATTCGAGCATGCACATGTAATTTCGTAGTAATTTTCAAAACAAAACTTATCACATAAACATTCAATTCTCATGTATACAATCATTCAATCACATCATGGTCATAGGATCCAACGATCCTCAAAACACACAGTCTAGTTGGCCTCAGGTCGGGATTTGCCTGGAATGCCACCATACCTGTCGCACGGGCTACAACCTAGTCACTCAAGGTCTACTGGACCTGCCTGGTGTACCTGCAAACACAATGAAAAGGTAAGTTCTACACTCGCTTCGCTTTACAATTCATACAAGTGTAAAATATAATCATTGAGGCATGTCATTGCCTCAAAAGGGTGTCGACGAGTAGTATCGACTCACAAAACCCTCCAATAGGCCTCTTTCTATTCCTTTGAGGTTGTGACCAAACATCTAATCTCAAAGCTTCGATCAATCCATCACTAACACACTTCTCAATAGCTTTCTTTAGTTGAGTGCCTACCCCAAAATACACCCAACTTGCATGTTCTTCTCCAACTAACAAAGAAATACGCCCATCGCAATAGTATGAACCGCAAGTTGTAGTAACAGTCCTATAACTTCTCAACCGCAAGTTGTAGTAACAGTCCTATAACTTCTCAACCACGTCCATCCTCTACCATGTTTTCCAATAGCTTCAAAAATCAACAACTCATGCTAAAGAGATAGATATACACATGGATTCTTGTTCTTCTCACAAATAGTCATAAACTTCCTCCAAAATAACAACATCGCTAAAAAGCTATCCAAAACATCAAATCATGAGTCTAGCATGCTAAAACAATAATTATACATGCTCTAATAAATATTACTCTGCAATCTAAGCTCGATTAGGTCTTGCTCACCCCAATTTAAGAGCCCAAACTGCTTCGATGCTTCCGGCAGCCACCTCACGAGTCCAAGTGGTCTCCAAGAGGCTAAAATCCTTCAATGCTGCCACCACCAAGGCCTTCAAGTCGCTGTTATGAGAGGGAAGACCAGTCCCCCAAGCTGAAATCTGATCAAACAATTGTAAATAGGGTGAGATTTAGTGAAAAAGAGGTCAAAAGAAGGGTCTGCCATTTGAGTAGGACCTCCCGTAGCTGCGAGGGAAGAGGCTAAAGTCAAATGAGAGAAAGAGGGCACGAGAGGATGGGAGTGGGGCTGCACACGTGAGGGAGACGGTGAGAGAGGAGAAACCCAGTGTTCGGGTGAAGGAGAGAGAGACCGCATGAGCAGGAGAGGGGAAGCGTGGCAAGAGAGAGAGAACGTGGGCAGAGAGGGTTCAAATAGAGAGGAGAGACAGACGGGGAGGGTGAGAAGGCGTGAGAGAGGTGGAAGAGGGAGATAGCACGAGAGTGAAGGCTGGGCAAGGGGGAGGCCGTGTGAGAGGGAAAGGGTGTGGGCAGAGGGTCGAGAATGCAGCGAAGGAGGGAGAAGGAGAAAGAAGAAAGATGAAAGCAAAGAGGATTCGAGAGGGCTTACCCGAGTGTCGCCCTCCACCTCTGTCGTCGCTGCTTGCTTCTCTGTCGCAAGAAACGGTGAGAGATGAGAGAACGAAGAAGATGGAGGTTCTGCGGAAGGTAAGGGAGAAGAGACGGAGAGGAAGAGAGAGCCAGCGTCGGGCTCCCCTTCATGCCTGGACTTCGGGTCCAGGTCCGGACTCGCTCCAATCCAAACCTGAATTAAAAGAACGAGCGTTACACCAACTGTCCTAGTCTGTTCTAGATCCCTATTCACAGGACTGAGATAGGTTCTATTCATCAGGATATGTGTCAAACAAGTAAGCAAGGCCTTTTGTAAAGTTTCTGAAGGGCTAAATGGCATGTATGCCCTTAATGGAAGAAACTCTAATATATACACATATAACTAATTACTAAAACTGCAGGAAATATATACACATATACTAATTACTAAAACTGCAGGAAAAATAATCAAAGGTATTACCTCAAATAAGTTACGTAAATCTCACAGGATTTACTTCTCTTAATGTTCAACTAGTAAAGATAAGGCATCTCATTAAGTAGAAAAGAAGCATACACTGAACAGGGACATCAGTCTAGAAAATGCCAGCAGCTCCTCTAGCTGCTGGCAGCCATCCAATGGCTAGAAAACTAGTCGTTTGTGGCCTCTAGTTGCTGGGAAGCAGCAGCAATTAATGGAAAGGGACATAAAAGGAAAAGAAAAAAATATGGAGAAAAAACAAAAAATACAAAAAGAAAATTAAAAGAGATTTTACAATGAAAGAGGGAATACATATTAATATATCATAGCCACAAGTATAGTTCTTAGCTTTTGTTAGCAACGCTCTTGAGGAAAATCTAAAATTAAGTGTGCTTTTGTTATATCACCATGTTCTTGTAAAAAGTCCTTGTACAAATAGATACACTTGTATGCATAGATACACACAATGTATATCAGTATATGCATACATAATATATATACTAGATATACATATACACACTCATTTATGGGTCTGTATACATAAATGGAAATATGTTTATTAATATGCACAACTTTAGACCCCATGGTATCACGACTGAAAGTTTGTTGATGATAAAAGAACAAGAAGGTGATACAAGAGACTTAGAGAAGAGGTCAGCTTGTTTGAACTCTGAGGAAACATGAGGTAGTTATACAGTTTTCTTAAAAAATACTTCAAGATTTTTGTGAGAATTCACTTGCATGTGCTAAATTTGCTCATGAACAGTGTAATTGCTTGCTATGCAAATAACATTTTATTGTCACATTAAAGCTTGGTTGGTGTCAAAACTCCGATGTCTTTAAGAATTATTATTCAAACAATCTCCATAATTGTTGTAGCCATGATCAATGCTCAACCTTTGTTAATTATATATATATAATTATATATATTTTTAGAAGTCAATAATAGGGTGCCGGTTATTTGGTCCACAACCAATGGAAGTGGAAGTCAGTATATGCAACGGATTCCAATGAATACAAGGACAAAAAAATAATTTGGTGGGAGTACGTTTGATGTACCTAATGATTGACAACACACTCTCATGTTAACTGAAGCGTGGGCTTGTTAGAATTTACTTACAGCATGGATAACTTGAACAATATTTGGTCTAGTAATAGTAAAATGAGATAAGGCTCTAACAAGTTAATATAGTGGTCTCCATCATCAGATTTCATCTTCGCTCAACACTAGCGTATGTCACAGTTGTTTTAATTCTCCCAAGCATTCCTTGTAGACTTTTCTCCTTGTTGAGGGTCGGAATTTTACTTGTCTGTTTCATTTATGTGTCAAATCTTCCATAGCATGCATTTCCTTAGGACACTCAATACTTTAGCTATTCTTGACAAGCAAGGCAATCCTTGTTTTGTGGGATCTATAATGGGGTTTGAGGGGCAGAGACAAGCTTTGGCCCCTCAAACTCCCAGGTGGTGAACCAGAATGAGAAGACTCTCGTGAAACAAAATGGGCACTCTGACCTTGTGGTGGTGTCCTTTCCTTTGTCTCAGACCCCTTTTTGAAAAACAGAGCTGTATCATAAGACACGGCTTGTATTGGCTGCATCATATGATATACATGGATAAGATACAGCCGATACGGACACGATACACATGCATTTTGTGTATCGTGCCCGTATCGTAAGATATGACTCTGTCTTATAGGATATGGATAGCACTGTTACCGATGGTTTATGATGGTTTTTCCTTTACGTGCTACTTCTATTGGGGATCCCTAACTGGCCTAGAACTGAAAGACCCACACCATTCAAAAATAGTTGAAAAATTGCAAAATGATGGATCTTTTGACAAAGAAACAAACGCCAGTGGGGGAATGAGCAAATCATGCAGTCATGTTCCTACAAGTGAGGATGCACATGGTGACTGACTCTTGTTTCTCTTTTCTATTATAACACTAGTCATCATTTTCATGTAAACCTACTGATCCATTAGTCTGTCAGTTTTTTATGAAGAATGTTCTGATTTTGCTGATGCAAGTTGAACCTTTTCCATTTTCTAGCATTTGATCTTTGTATTATAAATACTTTATTGTTTCATAATTTTCCATATTATTGATTAGTTCCTTGAAATTTGGCAGTTGATATACCTGTTGATATCAATAAACTCAGCAACATGCAGCGCTTGGTAAGGCTGATATTATCATCTTGTCGCTTGTCAGAAATTTGTAGTGCACACAATTTAGAATTTGAAACAATGTTTTTTGTATTCGTTTGTATTTTCATTTGATACAATTTCCTGCCTTCAGATCCTCGCAGATAATCTCATCGAGCGGCTTCCCCAGAATATAGGGAAACTTCAGTCAATAAAGAACCTCATACTAGATGGAAACCACATTAGCAGCTTACCTGATGAATGTATGAATTTGCATAATATTGTGATCCTTCAAATGTAGTTGATGCCTTACATGCATTTGTGCCACAATAAATGGTGTGGCATTTAAAGCTCCTGTTAACTACTTTAACATGATGATGACTTTGAAAATGCAGTGGGACTACTAGTGCGACTTGAGAAGCTATCTCTGTCAAGAAATCTGTTGTCAAGCTTGCCAGAAACTATTGGGAGCCTACGAAATGTAAGATGGTGTAACCCCTGTATTTTGGCCTTTGTAGCACTAAAATATATATATATAATTCTATTTTGTTCTTAACTATTTGATATATATGTGCACGTGTGTGTACGGCCGTACCCCCGCACCCAAGTTTTTTGAAAATGGTCCGTACCCGTACCCGCACCGGTACCCGTACCCGTACCTATGTGACATAGATACTTGGGTGAATACCTTTTTTTTCTTTCTTGATATATGAAACTATACTTGGGCATGGTAAAATTAGATAGTGCAGAGAGTTTAATAGCAAGCTGCTATACTCCAGAAACTAAAAAACTACCCCAACTAAGGTCTGAGACAGGCCATTTGACTGAAGTATAGACAAAGATAGACACCTTTGTTGAACGTTTACAGATACCTAATAATGTAAATCATCATCCATGTTACTCTGTTCATGCTAAATTTACTACCACATAGATAAGATATGAATCATAATTCCTGGATGAATTTTCATTGGCCGATTATTAGATATGTTGTGGGGCCAATAATGTGTGGCTTAAGGACTGACTAACAAAATGAAATTCCTTCGCTTCAGTGAAACATGGGTGCAGGCATGGACATGGCACTCGGCAGCCTTAATTTTTTGTATGTTTTGGGTATATTTTAGTCTTTTTTTTCAGTAATATTTTTGTGAATATAAACAATGAATTGATGTGTTTATTTATTTAACTAGAATCTTATGACTCTCTCTTTCTCTCTCTATATATATGTGTGTGTATAGAGAGAGAGAGAGAGAGAGAGAAACCATGTCCCTATACCTAACTCTTTGAAAATTACTTTGCGCCCGTACCAACACCCGCACTGGCACCCGTATCCATGTGAGACATAGCTTCACCTGAAACTAATGTTGACCTTGACCAAGAGTATAAGGCACACAAAGTTCTCATTCAGTCGAAAAGCTCCCTGCTGAATGGGTTTAATTAGAAGTGTAGGGCAGGGTGATGGATAATGGGGATATTGTCGAAAGGCCCAACACACCTTAACAGGAGGAACTTATGATACATTTAACTTTCAAGAAGTTCAGTAGGTTTTTGAAGTATATTTCTGATCAAAGGCTAGGTCATGGTTTTCTTCATGCAGCTCTTGCTGTTGGACGTGTCAAACAACAAGCTAAAGGTGCTTCCAGAATCAATTGGAAGCTGCTTCTCTTTGGAAGAACTGCAAGCAAGTGGTACTACTCAATGCCAATGTGGAAATTTTCTTTCTATCTGATAGTGACATTGGATGCATTAGTTGCTCATTGTTACAGCTTTAGTGATAACAACTTTATATGAAGTTGCAGGTCATAAATATTGTTGCCTTTGAGGTTTTTATTAGCAAAATGAACCCAGATAGGATCTTATTCTCATACACACAAGCATCCTCGTTGCTCTTTGACTTTTATGTTCTTTCTTTTTCTTGGGCATCATGAACATGTTTCATCTTACTGAATTTGAGTTTTACTTCCCCTGACTGTCTATTCCTGGTTCTTTATCACAATTCACATGGTTACTCCAACAACACTGGTGGCAGGTTCCATTTCCCGATACTCTTTCTGTGACCTTGAAAATGATATCCCATAACGCTTACACAGGCATGGATTGCTTGTTAATTCTTTTTAGGCACACAACAATTTGTCTGAATTGAAATAAAGAGGAGACTATAGTGTCTACATCCTGCAGTATAGAGAAAATCTTAAAAGATATCAAAATTAAATATCAAGACCAATAAGCCAGTCAGAACAGCCACAATACTTGAACTCAAATGTACACAAAACAGGAGAGAGCTAGCCACTAGGCTTGTTCTAGTAGCCTGTCATCTAGGCCTTAAGCTAGCATGATGACGGGCTTGATATTATAGTCTATAACCATAATCCTTCCACAAAAGAAAAAGATAAAATGATAAATTACAGCATTGAGAAATGGAAAATTGGTTTCACACACACACACAGTACACACACACACACACACACACACACACACACACACACACACACACACACATATATAAATATAAAATATGTAAGTATGTAGAAATTGGTAGGTACCAGACCCTTAAATGGTAGGCCTATAATAAATCATCTTGCCGTTGATCTTTTGAAGATGGATGATTGAGAAAAAAACTAGGAGAAAAAATTATTAGCTAATATTGCATCACTAAAATATCCTATCTTCTTTCTTTCATTGTTCTTCTCTCAGCCATCTATCTTGGAAAGATCAACGGCCAGATTGCTAAAACATTTAAAATCTGTTGGTGAAAGCAGCATAAACTCTTGTTAAAATCATCATAAACCCTTGCTGCACTATAAATTATTGCTTATGCCCCTTTCACCACTGTTTTTGGCAATTGACTTTTATTTTTAGTCATCTGGCAACATCTGACATCTGGAAGATTTGAATCCTCCTATATATAAAGTTAAATATGTCCTGATTTCTATTAAACATGAACACCACAACAACTATTTCATCAATCCTCATAAAAGGTCCAGTTGTCCCGACTCAATGTGATGACATAGATGTGTTCACCTTGATAAAAACAATTTAGTCAACTCTTTATTTATTTTTTCTAACCAATTATTTTTGAACTGCATTTTGGACATTGTTTTTTGGATCATGAGAAGAACTTTGTTATACATTTTATTCTGGTGCTTCAGAAACCCGTCTCCATTAATTGCATCCTATAGGTCAATCTATTGGTTACTAAAAAATTAAAACTGAAAATATCCAACTAAATTGAAGATATATACACTGAACTGTGCCTTCCAAATTTGTGTCTAGTATGCTTACTATCTTTATTTAGGAGGAAAAGGAGTGGTGCAGCCAATAGGTGCAAAAGATACAAAGTTGAAAGACCTAATTCTGTTTATATGTATTAGTTGATGATTCACAAGATGTTGCATGCAAAGTCACTTTTGAAAAGGTGAATGAAAATTAATATTTAACTTTAAAAAAGTAACTTTATATGTGACACCTTGTAAACCATCATTTAGATTGATCAGATGACTCTTAGTCAGCATCCGTACTCCCAATATTTAGTCTGTTAATATTTACTATGTCCAAACTGACCCATGTCACATAGGTACAGGTACAGGTACAGGTGCCAGTATGGGTACGAACCATTTTCAAAAAACTTGGGTGCGGAGGTACGGCCGTACACACACACACACACACGTATCTATCTATCTATATATATATATATATATATATATATATATATATATATATATATATATATTACAAACAGCGTAGCATATTCATAAATCATGATCCAAAATTTATAAATGTGATAAAAAAGCAGATGCCTAGATCTCTCCTCTTGTTTACAAATGCGATCTGCAAGCCCGAGAATTGATGGAAAGAAGGTGAAAGACCAAGGAGTTGGTGCTCCGAATGCCAAGAACCAACACCGAAATCTCCGAGAAGAAATCTTTTTCCTCTTTTGGGGAAAGAATATTGGGTAAACATGCAAAGGGAAATGCCTATGGTGGGAAAATACCTCAAACGAAATGGACCTGCTGTTCTTCGTCGCGAGTCGTCTTCTTTTGCTGTGCACAGGGCAAAAGAGAGGGCACAGTACGAGAGGGCGAGAGAGAGGGCACAGGACGAGAGGGCGAGAGAGAAGGCACAGGGCAAGGGGCAAAGGTATTGTGCGAGAGAGGGAAAAAAAAATCGACTTTTAAAACGTGTGATGACTTGGACCCTTTTGGACTCAATCAACTTTGACCGAGTCTGAAAGCTGATGGGTTCATCCTCAGGTACGTTGACTGTACCCGATATGGTCAACGGCGTACCCGGGCCATACCGTACTGGTACGATTCAGAGCAATACCCATGCTACATAGAAATTGACTTGGTAGGTGAGATTGGAGACTATGCCTCAAAATCTGTTGTTTGAATGTGACCTTATGATCTCAATTTCAATCAATATAAATCCTTATAGAATTTGATATGATCTTCTGCAGCAAATATATATATTTTGCATCCAATTGTAAATTTGGATTTCTATGAACTGGCTAAAAAAAGGGTTGGATTAATGGGCTGATAAATATAGATGGCTGAATTCACAAGAGTATGTGGATTGTGGACTAAGTGGATATAAGGTCTATGTGGACTTATTATGAGCAATCTAATCAACTTAGTTAATGGTTCAAAATGTGTCACATGTAAAGTTACATTTTCAGAAAAGTGAATAGTTTCATTAATTTTTTTATCACAATCACAAAAGCGGCTTTTACATTTTGAATTTCTTGAAATAGGCCTTAGAGTTGCTGACAATTGTGAAATAATTATTGCCACAGATATTGTTTGTTTTTATGGACAAGTTTTTGTTCTCAAATATTAAATGGGAGACTTGTTTCTCTGAAAAATCTTGGGAATTCAAAAAATTTTAAAATATAAGAAAGCAATAGAAAAATTTATGAAAATTTTAGTTTTATATTAATTTTCTTGCAAAAAAACATTAAAAAATCCAAAATAGTTATGAAAACGTTGAAAGAAACATTAAAAAATTGAAGTAGATTAAAAATCTATTTTTTTTGTGAAAAAAGGAAAAATGTCATTTGAAATATCCCATTTTTTCATTTTTCTTTATTTTCTTTTTATTTTCACATTTTTCTAAAAGCAGCTGGATACCTGTGACAATGGAAATAAGGGTCTACCTATACTAGAGCCCCATGACCTTATCAAAGGTTTGGTAAAGTTGAGGGAAATGAAACTTATGTGCCTTTTCTTTTCATGTCAAAGTGAAAAGTAGTGTCTCACCAAAAGGACAGTATTGGGTATGTGACATGGGTGTCTTGCTTAGACTGCCACGCCTGTGTCAACACATCATAGTTGCGGCAAGTGCAACAACAAGATATAATAGAAGACAAAGTTGAGGAAGGAAGAAGAGAAGGAAGGAGGAGGTGGAGGAAGATAACTTGCTTAGAGGAGGTGGCAATGGCATGGTAGTTAAAGGGAGAAAAGAGAGAGAGAGAGAGATTTATAAGGGGACCTTAGGCTTTTTCTTTATTTTTATTTTTAAACCTTCTTTCTGATAATTTTAAAGAAAGTCCTGGTACAACGTACACATCTTCTTTCTGGTAATTTACAAAGACGTCCTTATGCAGTTCATACACAGAAGACATTTTTCATTATATATATATATATATATATATATATATATGTGTGTGTGTGTGTGTGTGTGTGTGTTGCATCTGCAACCAAAATTTTATGAAAAATGTTGCAGCGTTCTCTGCATCCTGTGGTCATGTGACATAGAGTGTCCAAAAACGTAAATTTTCATTTGTTCTATCATGACATGACTTTACAAGTTTCTGACTTGCAAGGACAATTGCAAGGTATATTCATCTGAAAACTTGTGAGCCCCAACCATGTCTATGGGACAGCTATCTGTGGTTTTCATGGTTTTTATTTCCCAATTTTAGGAAGATACATGCACATATGCAAACACTCTTACATATGAAATCAACAGTCTTAGGGTTTGTTCAAGGGGCACATGTATTCTTTCTGAATGTGGTTTACCTTGGAAATTCTAATTAAATATAATGTTAAAAGTTGTGAAAGTGCAAGGTCTCTAGTATTTCTCATGCAAAACACAAAGAGAATGTTGATAAATTACAAAAGAAGCCAATGTTGATAGAAATGATTATGTGAGGCTTTTCTCATTAAATGAAAAATGTCATATTATCACAATTTTTTTTTGTTGATATTTTGTAAATATTTTTTTCTAGATATTGTGTTTTGGAGCTTTTTCACTAATAAAACTGCATCATTTTCAAATTTATTTGAGGGCTAACTAAAAAACTTTGAGACATTCATTTACATGTTCTCTTTGAATATCTAGTTGAACATTTGAAAAAAGAATTAACTGCACAGATGGTATGAATATGAAAAGGCATGATAATCCTATGTCTAGATCAGTTTTTATGAGCTAAGAAAGTAACATTGTTAGTGTAAAAGTTAAGGTCCTTAGAAAATCTGATTTATACCAAATTTTCATGATGTTCTTAAACGTTGATAATTTGCATTGTTGGAATGATGAAAATTTGCTAGAAAATGAGTGAACTTGCCAGACGACTCCCAGGCAACAGATAATGTGGACTGCGTCTCTTCAGCACTTGCAAAAATCTTCTAGAAAACGGGTAACCTTGCCAGATACTCTCACGCGAAATATAAACATGGATTGCACCTCCTATGCATTCATACTTCTAAGCCACTTTTGTCACAAGCCTCACCATGCAGCTATTATCATTATATGAAAAGACCTATGACAGTATAAGTTTTTGTTCTTTTTGATATTCAAGTCATATTTTATCTTCCCAAAGTGTTTAGACTGTTGATTGCTAAATCTTTATAAAAACAATCTTAAGTACACATCCAGAACTACCCTATTTCTATTCCTTTTAAGGGAAACCGAGCTTCTATAATATGAGCACTTGTCTGCTCTAACTTCCAAACTGGCAGACCTCATTTTGGATATTTTTGACTTGGATAGTCTTCACATACTGAACTCGAACAATTTGGAGCTATTTAATTGGTATGGAATAAGGAGTATTTGGAGCAGGCAGAGTGATACTAGTCATTAGAATACTCTCACAAGTTACCTTTTTGTTGATTGCTTTGTCAAGTTTTACTTGTCACTGAGCTCCTTGACTTTTGGAAATTCCAATGTCTTATTTTTTTGCAATTACTACATCATGGTGCAGGAAATTCCATTGAAGAGCTTCCTTCATCAATTTGCAACCTTATCCATCTAAAGTCTCTTTGCTTAAATAACAACAATTTGAATCAGGTAGACACAATTTTTTTTCTACTACTCTTCTGATCCCTGTGAGTTGTGCCTCATTTTTGCTTTTGAATCACTTTGATTTTTCATCTTCCTGTGCAATAGTTTGTATTGATGCCATGCCACTGACCAGATTCAATCAGGACTGTTCTGTAGTGTTTGACCCAAAACTAGAAGATTGGGAAATCACAATATGAAGGCACTCTGTTCCAGTACATGAACAGCCAAAAATTTTGTGAGACACAGCTCCTATGAGAGTTTCTTAGTTTTTGCAGACTCCCAGTGGATCATGTTTCTGCTTCTTTCAAGCTGCTGGTTGGCATTGGACAGATGTACTTATCATGTTCATCTGTCTCAATAGTTGTGCATCTAGCTGTGAAGGATTGATTTAATCTTGAGGGAATGAGACCCAAGCAGCAGTTGGCATAGGGTAGATAATGGTAGATCTTGGCTAAGTGATACCTTCTGGCTCCATGTTAAAGGGCCAGGCATCTAATGTGTGTCTGGGTCAGTCTATTAAGAGAAGACTCCCATTCTAACCTTAGTCTTATATTCTGTGTCAATTGTTGCACATAGCCTGTCAATGGAGCTTGCTCCATTGTCCATGATAATGGGCTCAGGTCTAGGTTCAGTGCTATATTGGTCACTCCAAGTTGAAGGTCCAGCATCTAATTCTATGTCCATAGGAGTCCAACAGACGACTTATAATCAAAGCTCAAACCTGTATTATATCTCAATTGTTGCAGATATCCCATCAATTGACTTAGTTTAATCCCCAGATTATCTAAGGAGATGTGCATGAAGTCCATCCACCTGTAGGGGTGGAGATGATGGCAACTCTGAGCCAAGCTGAGGCAGGTCAATCTTGGCCAGGATAAAGCTCACTCTGCCCAAGCTTGAGTTATGCTTGCCTAGACAAGCTCAAATTTTGCTCAAACTTGGTTCTGCGTAGTTGAAGCAGATTGAAACAAAAATAAACTTTAAATGACACCAATTATAACTTGAACTTGTACCCTCCTTCTTGGAAAAAGACAATGGCACCAGTACACGACACAAATTTTCAGCTAATGAAGGTGAAAAATGATATACATATGCTCCTTCTGGTAAGCCCAACCGAGTTAAATGAGCTCCACGGTTGCTTAAGCTTGTGTTATTAACTAAAAGTCCAAATGAGTATCTCATACAGGCTCGAGCTTGACTAGTTTATTCTACAAGTTAAGCTCAAGCAAGTTTAGGTCAGTCAACCCAAGTCAGGTTCAAGCAACTTGACTAGTTTGTGCACTATTATGCACTAGGCATGCAAGACTGGCCTCCATTATGCTACTAGCCTACTAAATTTGGGAGGTGGGACCCAGCCTCATGTGACTTCTTTATATTGCACATGCATGTAAACATGTACTGACGTGTTCAAGCATGTATACAAACTTAACGCAATGGCCATGCATACTGGTAAGTATGATTCTCAAAGTACGTATTTCTCCTTGGCTTCAAGACCATAGAGTTTGGTGCCTTGAAACTCCCTTATTTATTTCTTGTCCTAAGTCAAAGTGGTTTTTGTTGTCCTTATACTAAGTGTCCTATAAGAGAAGTAATACAGATTTATGTTCCTAAGGCAATACATATTGGACATTCTTTCACTATGCTTTTTTCCATAATATTCGAGGCACATGTATTTTCGCAATTATTGTGAAACATCTTTGTTTTTTCGTTTCCTTTCTTAATTGCAATTGATCATGTGTAGGGGATTGAATCACGAGGTGTTCATTGGAGAAATCCTCATGATCAGGGAAGTTGGAAAAGTAGGAAAGAACATGGAGAATTATTTAGGAAGTAATTCGCTGGATATAGTAAATTGATATAAATGACACTTCTAAAAAAATAAAAAATGGAAGTCAGCTAAAAGTGAAGAGGCATGGTAATTGGAGGTTCCCACTGCCAGGAATCAGGACTCCTGATGCTTCCTCTCCTCAGTTGCTAAGAATCAGGATTCTTGCTTGAGTGGTTATGCTAACTATGGTTGCAGCAGCAATTTTTGCCTTAATATAGGGGATTTGAGCCACAGTCTCCAACATATGATCAGGTTGTTCCTTTCCTCTAGTGCAGATACCTCAGAATTTATTGAAAGAATGTAAATCTCTGCAAAATATTTCACTTCATGACAATCCTATCTCAATGGAGCAGTTTCAGCAGGTATGTGTTCATGATTTCTATTCTATACTTCTCTTTCTTGTTCTTTCATACTAATGCTGAATCTTTCCCCTGGTTTAGCTGGAAGGGTTTGAAGACTTTGAATCTCGAAGGAGGAAGAAGTTTGACAAACAGCTTGACTCAAACGTGATGATCAATTCTTCTGGCCTTGATGAGGGCGTTGACTTGTGAAGCCTCAAAATTCCACATGCATCTTATGCAAGTGAATATCAAAGTGAGTCTTTTAGTTAATAATTTGTTATTGAACTTTTTTTTTGAGTGACTGCTTATAATGTTTTCATTTGAGTTATAGGTTAAGTGAGGCCAGTGGGTTTTTACTGTCTTATGCAGTCATATAAGTATCACAAGTTTTTTTGTCATGTATTGTGACTGTGTGTTATGCTACGTAGTGTAACTATGTGGTTTCTTGATTCAGTCCATCCTTCAGTTTGATAGTACTGTTACTGTTGTGTAACTTACAATGCTTTCCAGCATCTTACATTACGATAGAATATAGGGTGTATCTTACTTTGAACACAAAAAAGTGACTTTCTTTTTTAAATTTGAAGTCATATGAATTCCTTAAGGCTCAAAGTTAAGTTTGTAGAGAAACATTTGTATACATTTTTGAAGTTTAAAAAATAAAATTTACAGCTGATTTAGTGCACCAAAAATTTGGGGTTCATGGTTCTTCATGTAGGAGCATATTTCTACCCTCCGAAATGAAAAATAAAATATGTTTTATGAAGACTAATTTGTAGAAAATTTAAAGGAGTGAGTTATGCACATTAGAACTTATTTATCTGATACTCATTAAAGTACAGTAATTTGAGCTATTAACTTTAATTATATCTACTTAAAAGTGCAGTGTTTGGAGCATATACTTGTTATTTTATTATATTTATACAATCCATGGTTTTTCATGGAGAGCAACTTCCCGTTTTCCCATGTTTTATCTTTTTATTGCTTTTTATTGCGAATTTTAATATTAAAACAGTAATTTACACTTTGTTAATGCTATGTATCAAACTTTGGACTTAATCAACATTATTTATTTCACACATTTTACAACTCGGTCTTAGGATAAGATCCAATGCAATTCAGTTTTTTCCTGTGCCTGTCATTGTCAATGTGCGTCTTCACTACAACTTTGCCTAGGACACTATCGTAACTCCAGCTATTGGTGGCAGTGGCTCTTATGGTTGACTAACTTAGGCAAGAGTGCTGGTGCTACCGTCAGAACCAAGGCCAAAGTACTGTCAGTGTGCTTTATGATCTTTTTCTGGTTATGAAACTAAAAGATTGGCTTGTTTTATGGTTCCCGGTTATTTGCTGAGATGTGTAAATGATATTCAGGGGTTTGAGATTTCTCGTGGGGCCTCGCACAAGGATATCACTGGTTTTAATGTTTTGAAGAATTATGGTGGGGAGTGTGCAGAATCACTTGTTCAATAATTCTTTTATCTTCATCATGCTCCTCAGTGATCAGTGATCCTAGGCGATGTACATTTAAAGTGGATGATACTAGAAGGTAAACATGCATTTCAGATTGTGTCAAGTTTGCAAATGCTAATCATGTATATTCTTTGTATGGAGGTAGACTTCATTTGGTTTGACATTGAATAAAGCTCCAAGTTAACATTGGATTATTGTCAGATGCATCTCGTTTGCGGAAGTTTTAGTTGTTCTTCTGCTCTTGTATATAGCTGTTCTTTCATTTGCTTTCAGATTGTACTGTATCTTCTGTATGATTGGTAATAAATGTAGGAAGCAGAACCTCCGACAGGGTGGGTTCAAAATACGCGATTAGTTTCTGCTTGTGTTCGGCTGTACCATGCGTTGCATTTTCCATTATGGACCAACAATCAGATGACCCTTAATGGTACACGATAAGGCCTATGGAAGATGAACTGATCCAACTTCTCCATCTTAAAGGGTGTTCAGGGCACCATCGGTGGAAACTTGTACACCATATGAAACTGAGTTTTTTCTTTATTTCAATTCATTGCGTGATGAGGACAAGCAGCAACACGTGAAAACCAATAGAGAGAGACTTTCGGATTATCATTTCTTGCTCAGCATGGCGTTTCCTGGCCCGTGACCAAGGTGGGGACTGATTGAGGACATTTTCCAGCGACTTTTTCCTAATGTTTTTCGGTGCCCCCATTCCATCGACTTCCGGCGAACGAAATCGGCGCCTTTGGCGAGCACTTCTTCCTTACGTTGGTTTTGCCCTGAGTTTTTGGTCGCATAAGATTTCCAATGTTGGCCAGCAATGTCTGCCTCCACAGAGTACTTCATCCCTGTTATGAAAATAAAAAAGAAGAGGCAAGATGCCATTGCCTGGGTAGCATTTCCTGCCATCATCATTCAACAGAGGGTGGCTGGCTGCAAGCGCAAGTTGCCGCCCTCTGGAGAGAGGCCAGCCACTAGCTTCCAGAAGGAGAAACCACGGCTGCCTTCCGCACCTTCCCTTGTTTTTTCGCTTATAAACTGTTTAAGATCATTTTAAGCGTAATCGATCGAATCTAAATCTGGTCTTGATTCCATTTGAACCAACCCAATCCAATGAAGCATTGTGGATATGGTCTTCAAGCCGAATCTGGAATTTTTGATGTTCTGGTTTCTGGTCTGATCGATTTATAATCTAACTTCCTTAACTGGTTCTGGATTATTGGCATAGAGAAATAGAACCATTTTGATCCCAAGCCAACGGTTCCAAAATTGAGCAGATCGCTCTGAACTGATCTGGGAGTGGATCTGGCCGGCTCTTCAGGTTTTGGGATCGGTTTGATGGATTCCAGACCAGCTGCTAATATCTCAGGCCTTTTCGGTCTCATCTGACTTCTGAAGCTGGTTTCTGATGCTTTATGACCGGTTCATTGTACTTAATTTAAACCCCTTCCGTCTATAAGTGGACCAGTTCGTAAGGTTATGGAAGTGTTTCCTTGTTTTATCATTCTGGTTTGCAAGGTTTCAATGCCAGTCCATAAGGTTTTTCAATTACTTTATTGCTTTCCTCAACCAGTTCATAGCATTTTTCTTACTGGTATACAGACATTTTTAATCAATTTTTGCATGTTTTTTTTTTCCAATTTTTCATTGTTCTAGGCTTCTTAGTGTTGGTTTTATTTTCTCCGCTCGTAGTTAGTAGAGGGACTCTCGTGCCTACTTTCATATTTCCAATAACGTAGAAACATTTCTAAGAAAAAAGGAGCCTGCAAAGTATGAAAGAAACAACTCCCAGGAAATGTGTTCACATATAAAGGTTGTTGGCACTTGCAAAGTTCTTTTTAACGCTGCTTTTTGTATGAATTTAGTTGATGCACTCTATGTGTTCTATGATATGGGAAAAAGGTCTATGTTTATTTCAAGACGTGACAAACTTGGTTTCTAAATTATTTATTTATAAGACTGGTTACAAATGGTTTTGGATGCACCTCTGATATATTCTAAAGGGAGAAAACTTGGTTTCTGTTTGAGAACTTTTAGCCATTAAAAATGACAACTGATGTCGTAGAATTCAAGATCAGTTGCGTATGCTCTGGTATCGCCGACTGGAACATATATGGAAGGAAATAATTCAAAAACATGTAAAGGGAAGGAGACGAAGTTCGTTTATTTTATGGTTTGAGAACCATGTATAGATTGTACAAAGTGCACAAACTAATACAGACAAAAAATATCAAAGAAAAGTAGTTTTGTACGGAAAACAATCTATACAGGGGTTGTAGACCCTTTCTATATATATACATAAGTGAAAAATATTTGCTACCTATACTGATGATTTTTTCAGATATAAGTATTTTTACCTCTTATTTGAAACTTATCATAAAACGCTATAAAAGGAGATAGAAAAGCAAATTGGTAAGATTCTTAGGATGATGAGGATAGGTAGAGATGCCAAATTATTTTGTCAAGATGGACAAAAGAAAGAACCATTAGTGTGGTTTCTAAAAGAAGAAAATGTTGCCAAGTAATGGTTATATATGTCAAAATGGCGTAGCCAAAAGAACTATATACTTGAAAAAAAAGGGAAAAGTAGTGTCAAATTACTCCACCCTTCCAATAATTCAAGAGAGTGAAATCCTAAATATGCAGATTTTGCATAAGATTTCTGCTAAAGGTTGTTAAAAAAAACTCCATATAAGCTATGAATAGACAGGTGACTTTCTTTATGGTAAATGCATATATGAGATCGCCTTCTTGAGGCTAAGTTGTATATATTTCATCGTAAAGTCTAAAAATAGCAAAATAAATAAGGCAGAATTCCTAAAAGATGAATATGTTGGAGTTGGTGAATTACAAAAGTTCAAAATCACACTTCCAAATTGACTTTTTCTCAAACAAGGATAAAGAAGGTAGTCTGGTCTACGATGCACCACCTCTAAAAAAAAGTTTATTGTGCATAATGCTAGCCAACATGATCAACGTGCTCAAATTCGAAATAAATATCAAATAATGCCCACATGGAGATCCACAAGAGTAGGAAAATCTATTAGTCACATAGACTAGTTTCCATTTTTGTCTTGTATATTTGCCTTTACCTTCTATATTCCATTTCAGGTTTATGTTCTGAAAGTGCTATTTAACGGTACCTCGAGCTGCTCTTATATTTCTTTCTTGCTAGCTAGAAGTCGATGGTGGAAATACGTCAACAATAGTCTCCTCGCCTTCTGGCACTGAATTTATTAATCCTTTGTGTTTGATGCCCATCCATGGATATTTTACCAGGAAAAATCAGTTCCTAGAATTGGGTAGGAGAGAATCTTTTTCCACCCATTCCATTTTTTTGTGTTTGATAGACACAAAATTTCAAGCGTTTGAAGAGCATGGAAGAAGATCCTGGACAAAATTTTAAATCACTTCTCCCCAACAAAACAAACTGTTAACGCCCAATAAGGGAAAACCAAACTCCAACCAATAGAACAGACTGTTTACACCCAATAAGGAAAAGTCAACTCCCAACAAAACATACCACTGGCACCCCAGTAATGGAAAACCAGGCTACTCAAATGGTAAAAAAGAAAAACAAAAAAAACGCCCTTCTCACTTTCTCTCTGTCTGTCTGTCTGTCTGTCTATCTGTCTCTACCATCACAGTCAGCTTGCAACTTGAACAGATATTTTCTTAACGTTTCAAACACAACATTCAAGTTCAGGCTGCATTCAACAAGCAAATGGATCGTGGAAAAGAGAGAAACATCCTGCCCATGAAACAAGGAAAAACACCACAAAATAATCTTGCTTTCGTATGAAAAACATTTGAACCTGAAAACGTAAATGAAACAACGTTTAAGCAATTGAAGTACCCCCTGCGCATTGCTTAGTATCTTGTTTCATGTCTTTAATACAACTTCCAGTAATTTGCGAGAAGAATCGACTTAACTTCAATTCCTTGCAGGCATCCTATAAGTGCCACATTCCTTACATGTCAATGTTTCAGAAACTCCCTACACTATATATGACATAAATATGCATCGTATTGTTGAAAATTATGTAGAAGTAAAAGAAGACATGCATGGTCATAGAAAAATTTGAAGCCACTCTGTCATTTCTCAACATCGTTAAGTAATGCTAATATTTCGAACTGACTTATGAAAGCATTATAAATAAATAAAAACTAAAAACAAAAGTTGTCAACCAATGTCAGGTAGGTTTGACTATGCACACCATTTAAATATACTGATGTATCATCTAATGTATGAATTGTATCATGTTGGGCATGGAAATACAAAGCTAAGCATATTGCATAACTAAACTGAAGTGTCTTATTGATGCAGTGGGATGGAAGATTCTACTCTAAATCACAATCAACTACATATATTAATGAAATGAAGGTAATAATTAATGTTTGAAATAATCCCCATGGGGGTTGGTGTAATGGTGGAGGCAGGGGCTGGTAGGCAGCCAGTCTCCCCCCTTTGTCTCAATTTTCCAAGATATCCTTGAAATTTCTAAATCGCCCTTGATTTCACCCGAAACTAATGTTTGAATAAACTAAAAGGATAAATGACAAAAAAAGAAGCCATATTTTCTTCCAATCGTTTACAGAGCTTACTCGAGTTTTATGGTCAACCTAGGAAAAGAATAATAAATTAAATGGGTCTACAAGTAAAACTATCCGACAACTTGAAAACTCAGCTGGCTTTGCTATGCTTGCAGTACACCTCCTTTGCCCTTTTGTCAGTTGAGTTAACCTCTTCAATTGTGCCTTAGCTTGACATAGATCTCGACTCACACTAGGATCTATGTTGGTGTTCTCAAATAATGCTCCCTTCTGAGACAGATCCCTAGACGTGCTTAGCAAGTATGGATCAACCATGCTTTTTCGGATCTACTTTGCATCATTCTCCCTTGTCTGAAACAAATTCAACTCTGATGAATTTGACACATCATGATACAAAGAGAAATAAAAAATGTTGAAGATGAGTAATATGTTCCAATCACCCAACAAATCAATCAAGAATACATTGTAATTAAACTTTTAGGGGATCCTAAATGGACCATATTTTGGCCTCTTATACACACTCGTTCAAAAAGCTCTATACATAAGTAGAGCATAACTAGATCCCCAACCTCTAGAAACTCCTTTTAGGATAATCTTATAAACCTAATAGCTTTAACTGGCTTCCCTGCAGTATGAAATCCTAGCTCCTTGAGGGGAAGAAGTTTGGTAGTTGTCCCATAAACTCTAATAGTGTGTGTGTTTTTATGACTATCATGGATGATCTTCCTGAAATCCTGTTAGGTGGCACACATCCACTGAAGCAATGGCACATCATATGGTATCATTATAGCGTGATTATGTAGAGAACTTAACAAGTCACCTATTCACAATAGAACACTCATTTTGTTACGTGCCTACTGTCTGACATGTTCCCCTACCGGATTCCTTCATGGGCCTCTTAGTCATTACCTCAATCACCCTTCTTCAGGTCACCTTGCACACCACAATCACCCTTCATCATGGCTAGCTTGAGTCTCCTACCAGATTCCTTGATGGACCAATTAGCCGTCGCCTCAACCATCTTCCTTCCTTAGGGTATCTTGCACATCTTCACAACATTACATCTACAAAGACGTGTGTTCGCTGGATTCTAGTTGCATATTAGTCTAGCCACATTCCTTGTGTGGTTATTATAAAAAATGAAGGATAACCTCAAAAATCTTCTCATCTTAATAGAATTAGCTTAAAACATGTGTGGTTATTATGTTCACCTTGACTGCTGAGTCTTGTATGGAGTTGTCAAGAGCTGACAACTCTCGAGTCTTTGATGGTTCCTTCACAGGTTTCCTGTCGTCCTGGGTTCGCACAGTTTGAGAGAGAAGGGTGACTAGCAGTGTCGTCCCAAAGATTGTTGTGTTGACATTTTAGTTGGTCGGTCTTAAATTTGTTGCACCCTATACACTTTTTCTACATGAATTTGTACTAAATTTCCTAGGAGATTTAGAGGCTTCTTGCCACTAGGAACTCCTAACTCCACCTGAAACGTAGGTTGGAAGCCCAGGGCAATCTCAACGCATAGTCTAGAAAATGCATTCTAGAACAAGTTTTCATGAAGGGGTTGACGCCGAGTTGCACACCTTCCAATCCCTGATCGATGTCTTTGAACACCTGCAAGTGCCAAAGGTCTGGGTGCAAGTTGAGGAGATAAATCAAGATTGGGCATTTTCACACTCTAATCAACAATAGCTTCTTCATCTAAGACGCCATCTACTTGACACCAGTAGTTTGCGGGCAACCTTGATGTGCTCTTCTCGAGAATCTCGACAAATGCTTCTGAGCATTTCAGATAGGGACAAGCAAACCTTCCCCATCCAGAAATGCAAAAAATATTGGAGTTTGCGACCCAGGTGACTAACACTTCAGTGGTTCCAATGCAAAGCCATAATTAGTACTTACCTTTGAAAGGTCATCCATTTTGAAGGCAATATTTGACCAAGAATTTAGCTGGGTGGGGCGGCGGGGTTGGGGGCGGGGGGTGGGGCTTGGAGGGAATATGCATTGGGGACTTAGCCTTGTTGAGGTTATCGTTTCTTAGGGGCTACCTTCTTTTCTCTCCACCGATGGCCAGAGTCTGGGATAGGCTCCATCTCCATCTTTGTCACCTTTCCTCTAGATGGAAGGGTCTCTCATGAATGGGAGGTCGGAGCCCATTGAGCTTGCTAGGCACAGTGTCATTGCTTAGTTGCCTTTTCAAGTGGACCTGGTTATATACGCTGGCCCCATGTATATATTTTCATGCGTCAAATTAATAATGATAAAAAAATGTCCATGATTAAGACAAAAAGAAACTTTTGTTAAGGATAAAAAAGAAACTCCCAAACATAATATTTGTGGTATAGGCATATCGTTATGACCAATATTTCTCTTTAAGTGGTAAAAAAAGTGTCTTTGTTTTTTCGTCTCGCTCATAGCCTTATCTCATTATCTCATAAATATTTTATTCTCATAAACATTATCTCATACATCTGTTCATTATCTCCTTATCTTATAAATCATTTGCAAGTTCATGCACATTCTTTCATACTTATGTTTAGCATTATCTCATACATCCATTATTATCTCATATACCTAGTTGTTATCTCATACACATTATCTTATACCTATTTGTTATCTCATATCTATTTATTATTTCATACTTATTTATTATCTCATACACTTTATCTCACATACATATATAATGTTTGGACATGAAAGTAAATATGTATATTAGTAATAGGGTCCACACCTGGCGTATACACGGAGGTGGTGTACAAAATCGGTCACTCTTTCAAGAAGCTTTTGAACGGCCTCTCTCTCTTTTTCACACACACACACACATATATATATATATACACACACACACAAAAAAAGCAATAAATTAAATTGCTGTTTACAACTTTAAAAAACAGGTTTTTTTTAAAAAATGTTAAAACTGAAAAAAATCGTTTTAAATGCATTTTTAACGCGTTTTTTTCACTTTTTTTTAATTTTTAATGCCAAACAGTTTTTTTTTTTATCTTTTATTTGTTGCAAATCTACTTATTCTTTATGTTTGTGTTATTAGTTTCTCACTTATTTAATTTTCCTCCTATTTTTAGTTTTTTTTTGTTTAAAAAAAAATTATCATATTTTTTCCAAACTCGTTGTATGCGTTCATGGTGTAAGTCGGTAAGGTAAAGAAAAAACCACATTTAGAACCAAACAAAGATGCACGGTAAGATAGGACGGTAGGACCATGACAGTGTCCAGCAGTTAGCATCTGGCTAGATAGGCCATGACGTCGGGTGGGCTTATTCAGCAGCTTCTCCATCTCCTTCGGGATGCTCATCAGCTGGTTGAGCGTCGACAGCAGCGGCTGCTCCACCATCACCACATCCATTTTCCTACACCTTTTGCTTTTCCCCTTCTTGGTGGTGCGGAATTGGTTTCTGCGTCTGCAAATGGAGATTCGAGAGCACGATCGCGGTTTGATTCTTGCTCTTGGGGTTTGATCGAACGATTGTTGATGGGGGAACCACAAGTGCAGCGGCCCAATTTATAAGGGAATCAAAGACGTTACAGAGAGAACTAGAAGGTGCCCGATGGAGGGAGACGGTGATTTCCCGAAGCTTCTTTCTTGCCTCTCGAGATTTTTAGAGCATTCCGTATTGCTTGGACGCAGCAAAAGAATCTTCTGGAGGGTTTGCTTGAATTGATTCCGCTATCTTTACATTTAATAAATTAAGATAAGATCCATAGTTTTCCAATTTGAGTTCAATCTGATCTGTTATATGTTTATAATTGATAAACCAAGCTAAGATCCAAATATGCATTCCGTGTGTGCTCTCCTGTCATGGATCTCTTTTAGGGCCTAGTAGTGTTATATCTGATTTTTCAGGATCTATATGGTTGAGCACTCTTGAAATTCCATGATTTCTGGGTTTTGTTGTAGTTAACCATGTTACGTGGATGTTCCATTAAAAAGTTATCTTTCAATGGTCACCTAAAAAGTCTCTCATTCATTTTACAATGTCTATCAAACACAGTTAAATTTACCAAGTTAAATTCTTCATGTGCATCAAACATGACTTCAAATTGGAAGAGGGTTAAATTTCATTCTATTTTTTTTTTTCAGAAAAATTTTCTAGAAAAATTTACCACGTTAAATTCTTTCTTATGCATCAAACGCCCCTTAAGGCACTCACCAGGTATTTGCTCGCCCTGTATTTGATAGAACAGGCCAGTTAACATGAGCGGCTGCTTATCCTGATGTGACCCAAAATTCATATTTGCACTCCCTGCACAAGGTTGATTCTGCAACCAGTTTGTTCCTCCATAGCCTGCTTCCTTATTGGATCTCTCTCTCTCTCTCTCCCCAAGCATCGATTCTGGCCCAACTAAATGCATGTAAATGGAATCAAAATTTTCACGTTACCAGAAAGAAAAAAAGGAATCATGTTATGATGATGCAAAAGTACTCACAATTTAGTCAATCATGCATGTGACTACGTGCACGTTCTCATCTCTGTTGGAATTTGTTTAATCAAGAAGAAAAAAAGTCCAATTTCCAATTTTTTTATATTTCTTTTTCGATTACATATTTGAGTCCCTTCCAGCACAGATTTCTGTGTCGTCGCTGGCTCTAAACTTTCAGGTTGAAGCAGACCAAGAATCTCTCTCCCTAAGAAAAGGTTCGGTTAACATCGATTTTTCTTTTTTCTTTTTTTTTTTTTTTTGGTGAGAAAAGGGAAATTTGGGTGGTCTCCGCTACTTGGACAACTAAAATATGACACAATAAATAAACACTTCCTACACTGTCAATTTTTTGCATATCTAGAAATCATGTAATTTTCATGAACAGAAATCAGCACCAGTATGGCTCAATTGGCACGAAGAAGAGAACCCGAGTGAATACATAAATTACATAGGAAACAAGACCAGTTCCATTTTTACAGAAAGCGAGAAGCACATTTTCCAACCAGACTACATGTCCCAGATCGATTTGGATATGACTCCATGTGCATGAATGTGCAGCACAGTCATCAAGCCATATCATGTAGCATACCACCTGCTTAGTCACTGACAGCAGAAAGCGACCAAGCAGATCATACGTTTACAAGATTTCAACCTTGCATTAGATTCTAGAAAGCAATGTGTTCTCTAGCACTCTGAATGCTGCTTTCGTTATTCACAGGCACTTGACCAGTTCCGATGACTCATTGAGACATTACAACCATATGATTTGCTCCAACCTTTTGAAGAATGAACATTTCAGATTCTTAGATTGAAGACACAGAATCATCGCCAATGTGAAAGTTATTATATGTCATAAAAAAAAAGGCACCCATGTCATTTAAGAGAAAAACATAACAACTGCAAGTAGACAAATTTGCCAATTATTAGAAATCAATTTTTAGTTCAAATGTTAAGCAATGGGTCCGTCCAGAAGTAAAAAATTATATGTAAAGGAACTTTTTCAAGGAGAAGCCAAAAATCAAATCACAGAGACCATGAATAAGCTGATTTGGAATAAGTATCCTATGACACGGTAACCTTCTTTCTTCTCTCTATACCATTGTTGGCATATTCTTGACCCATGGATCCAGAGGCTTGCCAATGGAGTAAACTATAAAACCAATTTTCCTCAGTTTTTCAAGATCAAGAATATTCCTCCCATCAAACACAAAAGCTGGCTTCTGCATGTCTGTATAGATCCTCTCAAAATCCAACTTCTTGAATTCATCCCACTCCGTGACAATGCAAATTCCATGAGCACTCTTGGTGGCTTCATAAGCATCCCATACCACATTCACCTGCTTAACAGAAGTTGGGCTTTTCGGCTGCAAACTGCCTTGGTAACCCCAATCAGACTTGATCATGGAAAGTTCCCTTCTAATTTGATCTTCGGTCACCTGAGGATCATAGATGCTGATGTTTGCCTTATCCCTCAGAAGGCCATTGCAAACATCGATTGCAGGTGTCTCTTGAGTATCCCCTGTGTCTTTCTTGAAAGCAAAACCCAACACTGCAATCTTCTTCCCACAAACAGTGTTAAACATGGATGATACTACTCGGTTCACAAACCGAGATTTCTGGTAATCATTGATCTTTATCACCTGCTTCCAGTAATTTGCAACCTCAAACAACCCATTGCATTCACAAATGTAAATCAGGTTCAAAATGTCCTTCTGGAAGCAGGATCCACCAAAACCAACACTTGAATTTAAGAACTTTGGACCAATTCTTGAATCTTTACCAACAGCATGCGCAACTTCTAAGATATTGGCTCCAGTTGCTTCACAAAGAGCAGATATTGCATTCATAGAGGAGATGCGTTGAGCCAGGAAGGCATTGGCGGCCAACTTAGACAGCTCGGCAGACCATAAATTGGTCGTGATGATCTGATCTTCAGGCACCCAATGAGCATAAACTTCTTTAAGAGTCTGTACAGCCCTTCTGCCTTCCAGAGTCTCCCGACCTCCAATCAGCACCCTATCAGGTTTAAGAAGATCCTGAACTGCAGTACCTTCAGCCAAAAACTCAGGGTTGGAAAGGATGTGAAATTTGATGCCTTTTCTGTTATATGTCAAGATCTTCTCAATTGCTTCTGCTGTTTTAACAGGAACTGTGGATTTCTCAACAACAATCTTATCAGTCTTTGAGACATCAGCTATCATGCGAGCAGCACTTTCCCAGTAAGTGAGGTCAGCTGCTTTTCCAGCTCCAAGACCTCTGGTTTTTGTGGGTGTATTTACTGAAACAAATATAATATCTGAATCAGAGATATGTTTCTCTATGTTAGTGCTGAAGAAGAGATTCTTTCCCCTGCAACTTTTGACAACATCTTCAAGGCCTGGTTCATAGATAGGAAGTTGATCACTATTCCAGGCAGCAATACGTGAAACAGATATGTCAACAACAACAACTTCAATTTTTGGACATTTGCTAGCAATCACAGCCATGGTCGGCCCCCCTACATAGCCAGCACCAAGGCAACATATCTTCACCATTTTATTCAACTGCAAAATGAAGACAAACAACATGTGATTAAACCAAATGCACTTAAAAGGGGCGTGAGAGTGTCTAATGTGACAGTCTAAATTAACCTGTCTATAAAATTCAGAAAATAGAGTATAAAGATAACCATCCAAACCATTTGATACCACAATATATATAGGGTTCACAGAATATGACCGCTTATATGCATTGACTCAATCTTTTGATCTAAATTAAATGATTATAAAGGGTGCTAATTCATGAAAAAAGACAACTAAAAAAAGGTAACAAGTATCTCACTTTTTGAAGGATTATTTTACGACTTCATTTGTGAACCATCTAAATCATGTTGATGGGAGGTTGAGATTAGGGTGCACCACAAGTACTCACGTTTCAAGAAGACCAGTCACAGTTTCTCAGTTGGATATGAATATCATCCGGTCCGCTCATAATTTAGAACACACAACAGTCTAAAGCAGTGTATAACAGACCAGAGGTCTGGCTTTGGAATTTGGATTTGGTCAAGTATGTTATGATATCTAAAACAACTAATAAGATAAATGTCATAATGGAAGCGCTGGGGAAGACAAAAGGAAGAAAAATGATGAAAAAAGAGAGCTAACAAACATCACTAGAGAGATGTGAAAGCAGCATTTTCAAGTCTCTATTCATGTTGAGGAAAGTGGAAAATTGACAGTCACATACAGAACAAGGAACCAGAAGGGAAGAATCAGTAAACAAAAACCAAGCAAGCCTGCAGTTATTACAAACAAGAAATCAACCCACAGCTTGAAAAATTTCTCCAGCTGCACCCTAGCAACAGTAATACTGGTCAGAATTGTGCATGTCAGGAAACGAAAAGACTTGAGTTACACAAGCGTACTACTACCAAGATAAAAGAAAATCAGTATATCAAATGGTTATAACCATCAAAAAGTGTTTAGCTCGATGGGCAATTTCAAAATTAAACCTGCAAAAAAAACGTCATAGAGGCACCATGCATGTACTGGAGTTTTTGCTAAAAGTGGACATAATGCATCGAATGATCAGATCTTCTAACATGAAATGCATGTCCAATGCGAGGATCCATCAGTTTAAAACTAAAAAGGAAAACATCAATACTCAGATGATTGAACCGAGTCTTTTTTTTTTTGTGACAAGAAAACACTACCTAAATCATCAGATAAACATAAAAGGACAACCTAGCGAATTCAAGACAAGACCAATAAAACCAAACAGAGTACCCTTTATGCTGCATGAAACAGAAAAAAAACACAGAAGAAAGGAAGCACAAGGGGTACTCTGTTTGGTTTTGGTGGTACTCTGTTTGGAAACTCGGAAACATAAAGATATACCACCTGTTGTAAACCACAGAATAAAGGAAGCATAAAGAATAAACAGGGAAACTGTTGATGCTGAAACTGACAAACAGGAAACCACCAACTCAACACGGAAGCAATCAGATCAACGTTTTCATTTATAACTACTCAAATGCCTTGCAAGAAGGAATAGGCAGTCTGCAGTCACTATTTATGGAGAAGCTATGAATTCACAACCAATGCAGAAGCAGGAGAGGAACTGAGGATAATAGTCCTTCCTTCCCTGCATGACAAATCTCGAGGAATCAACCCCTTATATATGCAACAGCCATTTGAGATACACCCACCTGTGAATATTTTATATCTGCTCGTGAAGTACTTTTACCAACAAAAGACACAGGGAACGATTGCTCCGGAAACGAAGAAAGTAGACCACCAGGATTCAGTATATAGAACCAGCATACTGATCACCATGAGATGGAGGAAATAAAGAAACCCCAGAAAACTAAAACAAGCGCAAATATTTTTTCTTCCCGAGATTTTCGTATGGGGGTCACGAGATTTCTTTTACCTCTGAAATCGGGATTCTTCTTTAACGCCAAAAAAAGCGGCGTGAGCAGCACCCAGAATTGTCAAAAACTGGTGAAGCCGTTGACACGGAAAGAATCTTAATTGATGGTGACAGGTAATGCGTGAAATGGAACAAAAGCTTTCGTTGAAACCGTTAGTTTGAGAGCAAATGAAGCATGAAGGAAGCAGGGAGGTGGACATAAAACGTGCACTACAATTGTGGGGAACGAAAGGTTTTCTGCTTTTTTTTCTTCAGGCCCTTTGATGGTGTGGAAATATAGAGTTGAAAATATACTTTTAGAAATATATTTTTTAAAATAAATATTAATAAAAAAACAAGTTAAACATTTGAATGAATGACAAAAACACGCTGTCTCGGCTACTGCATGGAGTCACTTGAATGATGATGCAATCACACTAAATAGGCGGTTAAATCAAATTTTTTGAAACGTGAGAATGCTTTAGAGAGACACTGTATCTTTTTCATTTGGCCTGTACCGAGTACATTCGATGTTGAGTTCTCGTATATTTATTTAAAAGTATAACTAGTTTCAACCTCCTTCTAGTGAGAATTCATTTTGAATGAGCACAAAAAGTATTTCATCCTATTATTTAACAAAATAGTTGAAGCCCTCACCTAACTCTTTGTATCGTGACCTATTTTGGTGGTTCAAAGTCAAGGTACTGCTCTTCATGTGCTTTAACTTGTATAGAGTTGATGTATGAAAATTCAAAATAAAAACTGGCTGTCTACTAGTTCTGTCCTAACCATTGCTCCCCGTCCCTTCATATACATGTTTCATTTCATTTGACGAGTTTTGTTTGTATGAGAACTCAGTCGCACCGAACCCGATGATTGATGAGATTCTCATCATTTTCGACCAAGGAGTGCCAAAACCAAGCTTGGTCATGGAGGAGCTATAGGACCGAACCCTGACTCTCTTTATGACGACAGCCAAGCCAAGTTCCTTTGCCTCCCTTTCATTCTGAACTGGTAACCGATTACTTTCTCCCTTTCAACCTCGGTGCTTCTTTTTTCTTAAAGAAAAAATCCACCTTTCTCGCCCAACTTGCCTTCATGCACAAACCATCGAGCACGTGACAAGAGAAGAATTGCAAAATCTGCGTGCCAATTTGACTTTGTTGTCAAGAAGTTTAATCACTCCATGCTTTGAACTTTCAAGTGGCGTTGTTCCTTGACCCTTAAGAGCCGGGCCTCGTCCGTGGCCTGCCTTTTGCTTAAAGGAAAGGAGATTTTGAGAGATAAATTATGTATGAAAGATTCTGGGAAACATGCCACAAGTATAAGATAAATTTAAAATAAATGAGGCAAGTGTTTGAATTAGCAGAACTGTTCGATGAAATTGAATTTTAAGAGTTCTATCGGCCAATTTTAATTAGCATAATGAGGATTTTAGGAATGTTAGGATGCCATGCTGCATAGCCTGCATTAAGTCTCAGTGCTAATATTTTGTTAGCTTGAGTTTTCCCTTAGTGATGTTCTTGTAAGCAGGGGTGGAGCCAGAAATATTTTATGACGGAGGCCAAATTATAGTTTCAAAATTTTGACAGGGGCTAAAATGTCATTTTAAAAAAAAAATTATAGGACAAACAAATTTTTTAAAAATTTACATGTAATTTTTTATTATTATTACTTTTTGATTGAGAGGTGGGGGGGGTAGGGGAGGTGGTTGAAGCAGGGCTCCTGCTGGCTCTGCCCCTGCTTGTAAAGCATGCACCCTCAATTAACAAAAAGGAGTATCACATGTTATGAATAGATGGTAAGAGGTAAATATGAAGGATGTCAAGTTGAAGACATTTGAATCAGATCCTAGACCTGCCGTTTTGCTATTATGAGGGTGTTGTCTTGTATAGAAATCTTAGTTAGTCCGAGCTACGTTCATCAGCAGCAAAGAGAGTAAAGTTCAAGGAATGCCTAACTGGTCTCCTTTTTTCTCCAAAAAAGAAATTCAAATGTCACCCAACTTCCGCCATTGTGCATTGTGCACCTGAATTTAAAAGATTATATGTAATGACTAATAACATGTCAAGAAATTTGGTCCACTTGGTTAGGGAGTTGAATTTAAGAGTTCTAAGTTGAAAAAGAAGTCAAGATTTTAATTGTGTTAATCCGCACGTCTTCGGGCATATATAGAACAATAAGAGTTTGGACTTCTAGCTCCAAGTTGCCAATTAGGAAAAAGGCATTACTGGCATTATGCAGATGCGAAGATAGTACTTATCTTCATTAGGATGATTATCCCTGATATCTTCCAACACTTAGAGTGTCCTTTTGGCCGTATGATGATAGCTTAAGTTTTGTTAGAAAGTAAACACGTGCACCATTCTTACGCTGATTATATTGAACCAAATTAATATGCTAATTATGAGGTATGGAGGCAACCTGGCAAATCGCATTTCCATTAATGTACGAACATCTAGTTAGTTAAACAAAGTGGACATCTATGCCATTTTTTATGGTAATTTTGCAGAAATACATAAAAATGATAAATGTGGAATATGCATGTGATCTACAAAATCATGTTTCTATTGCTCAAACATTGGATTTAGCAAAATATAGTAAAAATAAACGCTGTTCTTATAATAATTTTGTCAAAACAAATAAAAGAGTTAAGTGGCTCTTATGTATACAATCTACAAACCATGCTTACAATGTTTAAACATTGAGTGAGAAAAAGAAAGTGAACATACTCATGTTTTGGTTAATTCAGCAAGAGTGACATGCGCGTTGTCATTAACTCAGCATACTTCCATCATGTACATGAATGATGCGAAGAACTGAAAGTAAAACCATTGTGTTACTCAACTTTTGCATATCAAATTGATTGAACACATGAAAAAGGGACACACATACATTCTGAACTTCAATTAAATTTTCTTTATTAGATGGCAAAATTCATAGTGCTATTCAAGAAAAGGAACACACATGCCTTACATGTGAAATCATATAGGGATATTATGATAATGAATGTCACAAATATTTACCATGTGATGCTTATGCCTATCCATTATTCCTTATAAAGCTTTGACCTCAATGCAGTGAAATATTTTCTTCAAATGAAACGACCAACCATGCCACAAACCCTCTTAGAGGAAAGGTGAAAGGCAAAAAGAGTGAAAATGTTTATTCAGCTCCTATTATAGACCAATTGGAAGTGAATGAGAAGCTTTTGGTAGTGACATGCAATGCAGGATGTGGTGGAATTTTTTTAGAACAATGGTGATGGACCTAGGGAGGTCATATTGGCTCTAGCAAAATAAAGGCAACAATAATAATTCTGGTGTTTGCTGGTTAAGAATGCCAAAGGGTGGCAAAGGATTGTTTTTTGTGAGAGAAAAATCTTACACCGGTCCATCATCTTCCTTGAAAAAATTTGAAATCAATAATTTGCCTTCTTTTTTGGTAGTATAGAGGTTATTTCTAATGCCACACACTATGTAAAACATTGTGTTGTATGTCTTTAATTATCAAGTGCCTTTTGTGGTATCCATTTACATAATTTCATTTTCATGTATCATTGTACTGCATTGGATGTAACTTGAAACTAATGAAACTATAAATAAGTAACCACATTGGACCAATGAAATTGAAACAAATGGACAAAGTATGCACCTTGAATATGAAATTCACCTATGCCAATGGTTATGCAACTTGCATAAGCACAAGTATGCACCTTTTGGTTACTCTTTATACTTATTCTCTAATATAATGCTTGTTATAGCATGAACATGTTTGCAATCAAAAGATTAATCTTAATCCTAATATAACAGCTGTTCGCATTGTGAGCTTCCTGCGGCATGTGGGAGAGGGAAGGTCATGCCTGAAGCAGCAAAATTTGGGGTTTTCTTGAAAATAGTTTTTTTTAGGAGAAAGGGACCTGCCCATTGGTACGAGAATCGATCGTTTATGCAAGCATTAACAAGGATAATCAATCTAAGGTCTAAGTTTTCTCAAGCTTGACAAGTCATTTTCCTATATGAATGTGCAGGGATTAGATTTTAGATTTTTGGAGTTCATTTTGAACAAAGATTTGGATTTCATTGAGAATGTTTTTTACATTTTAGAAATTTTGAAGATTGGGATATTGTATTTAGAATGAGATTTTTGAACTAATCCTGGATTTTAGCAATTGAGCTTGGATTGGGTCCCAAAATTGGAATTTGTAATTGAAAATTGAGAGTTTGAATAGAATTGGTGATTGGATAATTGAAGCTCATTAATTATTGTTGAAACTTGGAATTATGAAATTGAGTTTGATCTAGACTTAGAATTTTGAGGATAGTTGGGATTTGAAAATTAAATTGGATAGTTTCATTTGAAATGGATAGCTGAAGTCTAGCTGGAACTTTTGAGATCAATCAATTGAAAATATATTCAGATTTGGAATTTTGAGTTTTGAGTCTAGTTTTGAAAATATTGGTGTTTTGAGAGATTTTGAGGAAACTTGATTTAATTTGGTTGGTTTTGATTTTGCAATGAGATTTAAAATTTAGAATTTTGGGAATCCAAGTTAGTTTTAAGAGAATTTCTTGATTGGAATTTTGATTTTTTAGAATTTTGATAAAGAACATGCAATTTTGCTTGACTTGAAAATTGGTTTGATTTTTTGGGAAAATCCAATCATGGAATTTGATTTAAAATTGATTTTGAAAATTCAGGTTTTGTAACCGTTTTAGAAATTTTGTATTTTCACATCAAAATAAGTGAGGTGCTAAAGTTTTTGTTGCAATATGACTTGGTCATGGTAACGACTCCAACTTGACTCCCTTAGATTTTTGCGAAAGTGAGTGAGTGAGTGCACGCGTGCACATATGAAATAAACTACACATACATACTTCACTCTATTTCTCTCCATGCGTAATTCAATTGGATCTCACATGAGTATGGGTCCGCCCTGCAAGTAGAAGATGTAGGAGGTCAACAACTCATTTCTTAATGTAGAGGAAATTTTTGGAGATAATGTCCATGAGCTTAGGTTTTGGAAATTTTTAGTTTCGTAGATTTCCTCTACAGGGCTCCTGCTGGCTCCTGCTGGCTGAAGGGGAGGGGAGGAGGGGAGGTGGTTGAAGCAGGGCTCCTGCTGGCTCTGCCCCTGCTTGTAAAGCATGCACCCTCAATTAACAAAAAGGAGTATCACATGTTATGAATAGATGGTAAGAGGTAAATATGAAGGATGTCAAGTTGAAGACATTTGAATCAGATCCTAGACCTGCCGTTTTGCTATTATGAGGGTGTTGTCTTGTATAGAAATCTTAGTTAGTCCGAGCTACGTTCATCAGCAGCAAAGAGAGTAAAGTTCAAGGAATGCCTAACTGTTCTCCTTTTTTCTCCAAAAAAGAAATTCAAATGTCACCCAACTTCCGCCATTGTGCATTGTGCACCTGAATTTAAAAGATTATATGTAATGACTAATAACATGTCAAGAAATTTGGTCCACTTGGTTAGGGAGTTGAATTTAAGAGTTCTAAGTTGAAAAAGAAGTCAAGATTTTAATTGTGTTAATCCGCACGTCTTCGGGCATATATAGAACAATAAGAGTTTGGACTTCTAGCTCCAAGTTGCCAATTAGGAAAAAGGCATTACTGGCATTATGCAGATGCGAAGATAGTACTTATCTTCATTAGGATGATTATCCCTGATATCTTCCAACACTTAGAGTGTCCTTTTGGCCGTATGATGATAGCTTAAGTTTTGTTAGAAAGTAAACACGTGCACCATTCTTACGCTGATTATATTGAACCAAATTAATATGCTAATTATGAGGTATGGAGGCAACCTGGCAAATCGCATTTCCATTAATGTACGAACATCTAGTTAGTTAAACAAAGTGGACATCTATGCCATTTTTTATGGTAATTTTGCAGAAATACATAAAAATGATAAATGTGGAATATGCATGTGATCTACAAAATCATGTTTCTATTGCTCAAACATTGGATTTAGCAAAATATAGTAAAAATAAACGCTGTTCTTATAATAATTTTGTCAAAACAAATAAAAGAGTTAAGTGGCTCTTATGTATACAATCTACAAACCATGCTTACAATGTTTAAACATTGAGTGAGAAAAAGAAAGTGAACATACTCATGTTTTGGTTAATTCAGCAAGAGTGACATGCGCGTTGTCATTAACTCAGCATACTTCCATCATGTACATGAATGATGCGAAGAACTGAAAGTAAAACCATTGTGTTACTCAACTTTTGCATATCAAATTGATTGAACACATGAAAAAGGGACACACATACATTCTGAACTTCAATTAAATTTTCTTTATTAGATGGCAAAATTCATAGTGCTATTCAAGAAAAGGAACACACATGCCTTACATGTGAAATCATATAGGGATATTATGATAATGAATGTCACAAATATTTACCATGTGATGCTTATGCCTATCCATTATTCCTTATAAAGCTTTGACCTCAATGCAGTGAAATATTTTCTTCAAATGAAACGACCAACCATGCCACAAACCCTCTTAGAGGAAAGGTGAAAGGCAAAAAGAGTGAAAATGTTTATTCAGCTCCTATTATAGACCAATTGGAAGTGAATGAGAAGCTTTTGGTAGTGACATGCAATGCAGGATGTGGTGGAATTTTTTTAGAACAATGGTGATGGACCTAGGGAGGTCATATTGGCTCTAGCAAAATAAAGGCAACAATAATAATTCTGGTGTTTGCTGGTTAAGAATGCCAAAGGGTGGCAAAGGATTGTTTTTTGTGAGAGAAAAATCTTACACCGGTCCATCATCTTCCTTGAAAAAATTTGAAATCAATAATTTGCCTTCTTTTTTGGTAGTATAGAGGTTATTTCTAATGCCACACACTATGTAAAACATTGTGTTGTATGTCTTTAATTATCAAGTGCCTTTTGTGGTATCCATTTACATAATTTCATTTTCATGTATCATTGTACTGCATTGGATGTAACTTGAAACTAATGAAACTATAAATAAGTAACCACATTGGACCAATGAAATTGAAACAAATGGACAAAGTATGCACCTTGAATATGAAATTCACCTATGCCAATGGTTATGCAACTTGCATAAGCACAAGTATGCACCTTTTGGTTACTCTTTATACTTATTCTCTAATATAATGCTTGTTATAGCATGAACATGTTTGCAATCAAAAGATTAATCTTAATCCTAATATAACAGCTGTTCGCATTGTGAGCTTCCTGCGGCATGTGGGAGAGGGAAGGTCATGCCTGAAGCAGCAAAATTTGGGGTTTTCTTGAAAATAGTTTTTTTTAGGAGAAAGGGACCTGCCCATTGGTACGAGAATCGATCGTTTATGCAAGCATTAACAAGGATAATCAATCTAAGGTCTAAGTTTTCTCAAGCTTGACAAGTCATTTTCCTATATGAATGTGCAGGGATTAGATTTTAGATTTTTGGAGTTCATTTTGAACAAAGATTTGGATTTCATTGAGAATGTTTTTTACATTTTAGAAATTTTGAAGATTGGGATATTGTATTTAGAATGAGATTTTTGAACTAATCCTGGATTTTAGCAATTGAGCTTGGATTGGGTCCCAAAATTGGAATTTGTAATTGAAAATTGAGAGTTTGAATAGAATTGGTGATTGGATAATTGAAGCTCATTAATTATTGTTGAAACTTGGAATTATGAAATTGAGTTTGATCTAGACTTAGAATTTTGAGGATAGTTGGGATTTGAAAATTAAATTGGATAGTTTCATTTGAAATGGATAGCTGAAGTCTAGCTGGAACTTTTGAGATCAATCAATTGAAAATATATTCAGATTTGGAATTTTGAGTTTTGAGTCTAGTTTTGAAAATATTGGTGTTTTGAGAGATTTTGAGGAAACTTGATTTAATTTGGTTGGTTTTGATTTTGCAATGAGATTTAAAATTTAGAATTTTGGGAATCCAAGTTAGTTTTAAGAGAATTTCTTGATTGGAATTTTGATTTTTTAGAATTTTGATAAAGAACATGCAATTTTGCTTGACTTGAAAATTGGTTTGATTTTTTGGGAAAATCCAATCATGGAATTTGATTTAAAATTGATTTTGAAAATTCAGGTTTTGTAACCGTTTTAGAAATTTTGTATTTTCACATCAAAATAAGTGAGGTGCTAAAGTTTTTGTTGCAATATGACTTGGTCATGGTAACGACTCCAACTTGACTCCCTTAGATTTTTGCGAAAGTGAGTGAGTGAGTGCACGCGTGCACATATGAAATAAACTACACATACATACTTCACTCTATTTCTCTCCATGCGTAATTCAATTGGATCTCACATGAGTATGGGTCCGCCCTGCAAGTAGAAGATGTAGGAGGTCAACAACTCATTTCTTAATGTAGAGGAAATTTTTGGAGATAATGTCCATGAGCTTAGGTTTTGGAAATTTTTAGTTTCGTAGATTTCCTCTACAGGGCTCCTGCTGGCTCCTGCTGGCTGAAGGGGAGGGGAGGAGGGGAGGTGGTTGAAGCAGGGCTCCTGCTGGCTCTGCCCCTGCTTGTAAAGCATGCACCCTCAATTAACAAAAAGGAGTATCACATGTTATGAATAGATGGTAAGAGGTAAATATGAAGGATGTCAAGTTGAAGACATTTGAATCAGATCCTAGACCTGCCGTTTTGCTATTATGAGGGTGTTGTCTTGTATAAAAATCTTAGTTAGTCCGAGCTACGTTCATCAGCAGCAAAGAGAGTAAAGTTCAAGGAATGCCTAACTGTTCTCCTTTTTTCTCCAAAAAAGAAATTCAAATGTCACCCAACTTCCGCCATTGTGCATTGTGCACCTGAATTTAAAAGATTATATGTAATGACTAATAACATGTCAAGAAATTTGGTCCACTTGGTTAGGGAGTTGAATTTAAGAGTTCTAAGTTGAAAAAGAAGTCAAGATTTTAATTGTGTTAATCCGCACGTCTTCGGGCATATATAGAACAATAAGAGTTTGGACTTCTAGCTCCAAGTTGCCAATTAGGAAAAAGGCATTACTGGCATTATGCAGATGCGAAGATAGTACTTATCTTCATTAGGATGATTATCCCTGATATCTTCCAACACTTAGAGTGTCCTTTTGGCCGTATGATGATAGCTTAAGTTTTGTTAGAAAGTAAACACGTGCACCATTCTTACGCTGATTATATTGAACCAAATTAATATGCTAATTATGAGGTATGGAGGCAACCTGGCAAATCGCATTTCCATTAATGTACGAACATCTAGTTAGTTAAACAAAGTGGACATCTATGCCATTTTTTATGGTAATTTTGCAGAAATACATAAAAATGATAAATGTGGAATATGCATGTGATCTACAAAATCATGTTTCTATTGCTCAAACATTGGATTTAGCAAAATATAGTAAAAATAAACGCTGTTCTTATAATAATTTTGTCAAAACAAATAAAAGAGTTAAGTGGCTCTTATGTATACAATCTACAAACCATGCTTACAATGTTTAAACATTGAGTGAGAAAAAGAAAGTGAACATACTCATGTTTTGGTTAATTCAGCAAGAGTGACATGCGCGTTGTCATTAACTCAGCATACTTCCATCATGTACATGAATGATGCGAAGAACTGAAAGTAAAACCATTGTGTTACTCAACTTTTGCATATCAAATTGATTGAACACATGAAAAAGGGACACACATACATTCTGAACTTCAATTAAATTTTCTTTATTAGATGGCAAAATTCATAGTGCTATTCAAGAAAAGGAACACACATGCCTTACATGTGAAATCATATAGGGATATTATGATAATGAATGTCACAAATATTTACCATGTGATGCTTATGCCTATCCATTATTCCTTATAAAGCTTTGACCTCAATGCAGTGAAATATTTTCTTCAAATGAAACGACCAACCATGCCACAAACCCTCTTAGAGGAAAGGTGAAAGGCAAAAAGAGTGAAAATGTTTATTCAGCTCCTATTATAGACCAATTGGAAGTGAATGAGAAGCTTTTGGTAGTGACATGCAATGCAGGATGTGGTGGAATTTTTTTAGAACAATGGTGATGGACCTAGGGAGGTCATATTGGCTCTAGCAAAATAAAGGCAACAATAATAATTCTGGTGTTTGCTGGTTAAGAATGCCAAAGGGTGGCAAAGGATTGTTTTTTGTGAGAGAAAAATCTTACACCGGTCCATCATCTTCCTTGAAAAAATTTGAAATCAATAATTTGCCTTCTTTTTTGGTAGTATAGAGGTTATTTCTAATGCCACACACTATGTAAAACATTGTGTTGTATGTCTTTAATTATCAAGTGCCTTTTGTGGTATCCATTTACATAATTTCATTTTCATGTATCATTGTACTGCATTGGATGTAACTTGAAACTAATGAAACTATAAATAAGTAACCACATTGGACCAATGAAATTGAAACAAATGGACAAAGTATGCACCTTGAATATGAAATTCACCTATGCCAATGGTTATGCAACTTGCATAAGCACAAGTATGCACCTTTTGGTTACTCTTTATACTTATTCTCTAATATAATGCTTGTTATAGCATGAACATGTTTGCAATCAAAAGATTAATCTTAATCCTAATATAACAGCTGTTCGCATTGTGAGCTTCCTGCGGCATGTGGGAGAGGGAAGGTCATGCCTGAAGCAGCAAAATTTGGGGTTTTCTTGAAAATAGTTTTTTTTAGGAGAAAGGGACCTGCCCATTGGTACGAGAATCGATCGTTTATGCAAGCATTAACAAGGATAATCAATCTAAGGTCTAAGTTTTCTCAAGCTTGACAAGTCATTTTCCTATATGAATGTATGTGCAGGGATTAGATTTTAGATTTTTGGAGTTCATTTTGAACAAAGATTTGGATTTCATTGAGAATGTTTTTTACATTTTAGAAATTTTGAAGATTGGGATATTGTATTTAGAATGAGATTTTTGAACTAATCCTGGATTTTAGCAATTGAGCTTGGATTGGGTCCCAAAATTGGAATTTGTAATTGAAAATTGAGAGTTTGAATAGAATTGGTGATTGGATAATTGAAGCTCATTAATTATTGTTGAAACTTGGAATTATGAAATTGAGTTTGATCTAGACTTAGAATTTTGAGGATAGTTGGGATTTGAAAATTAAATTGGATAGTTTCATTTGAAATGGATAGCTGAAGTCTAGCTGGAACTTTTGAGATCAATCAATTGAAAATATATTCAGATTTGGAATTTTGAGTTTTGAGTCTAGTTTTGAAAATATTGGTGTTTTGAGAGATTTTGAGGAAACTTGATTTAATTTGGTTGGTTTTGATTTTGCAATGAGATTTAAAATTTAGAATTTTGGGAATCCAAGTTAGTTTTAAGAGAATTTCTTGATTGGAATTTTGATTTTTTAGAATTTTGATAAAGAACATGCAATTTTGCTTGACTTGAAAATTGGTTTGATTTTTTGGGAAAATCCAATCATGGAATTTGATTTAAAATTGATTTTGAAAATTCAGGTTTTGTAACCGTTTTAGAAATTTTGTATTTTCACATCAAAATAAGTGAGGTGCTAAAGTTTTTGTTGCAATATGACTTGGTCATGGTAACGACTCCAACTTGACTCCCTTAGATTTTTGCGAAAGTGAGTGAGTGAGTGCACGCGTGCACATATGAAATAAACTACACATACATACTTCACTCTATTTCTCTCCATGCGTAATTTAATTGGATCTCACATGAGTATGGGTCCGCCCTGCAAGTAGAAGATGTAGGAGGTCAACAACTCATTTCTTAATGTAGAGGAAATTTTTGGAGATAATGTCCATGAGCTTAGGTTTTGGAAATTTTTAGTTTCGTAGATTTCCAAGACAAGTTGCATTGATGAAATTTTTACTCATTTTGGTTAGAGCATAGAGGAAAATGAGTTTGTATAGTCAAAACCCAACGTTTGAAAAGTTTGGGGATTTTGAGAAAATTCTCTTTGGATGTGGAAAATTTCATTTGTGAATTCCTTTATGTTGGAGTATTTTGAGAAATTGATGTTAGAGTTTTGATTTTGTAAATAACTTGATTTGAGAAATAACTTGTTAGCTGAAAATGGCATGTATTGGTTTTTGGAAATGATTGGATATTTGAAAATGCATATTTTGAAATGGGCTTGGTGAGAATTGGATTTGTTTTGTGATTTTGCTCTCGACCAAAATCCTTGATTTGGATCTACAGATTTCTTTTTGAAGCTCAACTAGAATATTCTGTTGATTGTTGATTTCAAAATCATTGGAATTTCTAAAAATTTCAGAAATAAATGGGTTGAGCCAAGCTCATTTCCGTTGCTATATTTTCAAGATAGACTACACTCATAAACAGAGTGGATCCAATTCTTGTGGAATTAATTTAACATGATCATGGGAGCCAATTCATTGCACATGCAAAAAGTAGGATGACATTCATGCTTTATTCACCTCTTTTTCTTTGCATACATCCATAAAAATGTTCAATCACATAGATGAATAAATCAACTCCCAAACCATGGTGGTCATCTTCCTCTAATTTCACAGGAATGGTACTCTTTGAAAATTTGATTTTGACAATGCTACTTTCTGGTTTTCAAAACCAAAAACTTGATTTGGATTGATTGTGAGGATCATGGGAATGCATGCTTATATGCCTTTAACATGTACATTTCTTTCGTGGTGCCCCAACTGGATGTCATTGCACTGGGAAGTAGGTGTTGATGAAGGAGGTCCGGAACTATTTCCATGAGATTGATTGTTGGTTTGCAAATTGGATCTCACGTGTCAATTGGCGCCACCGTTTAGCATCACATTTCAACAAGTATGAGCCATAGTTCACCTTATCTCCTTTTGCCATCTTGAGAAGCTCAAAGATGTGCTCTACCTCATTGCCCCACTCTTCTGCAGTGTCTGGGTTGCCATTTCTAGCAAAAATAGGTGGTTGCATTGACATAAACTATTTAAATGTCACTGAAACCACCTTTTTTTTGGCAACACACTAGTCTCTCCTATAGGTGGTATGTAGCTCCTCTGGTGCTGACTATTGACTGGACTAAGGAGGTCAGTGCCTGCAATGTCATCGGCAATATAGTCTACTGACCATCAAGTGGGCACATCTTCCCTTGCCAATCAGCTTCCTTTCTTTTGCTGGCTTGTTATTCTTGTTCAGCTTGAAGAAAAGACATGGGGGCAGGCTCATTTGTTGGTTTCTAAGCAACTCATTTGTTTCCAAGGAAGAAAGGAGGGGGAGAGGGGGATACCATTTTATGGCTGTTCCCTCTTCTCTTAACCAAAAAAATTTTGGTTTCATTCTTGAAACTAGACTTATATGGCACACCCAGCTGGGCTACCATTAAAAATTTTTAATTTTTAAATTTCATTTGATTTGCTTCAAATCGGAACTAGGGCAGTGGAGTGTCTATTTTAGGCTGCACCATTAATCATTTGGGAAAATTCTCAAAGAGCTCAAAGAAATCGTCTAATCTTTAGACACTTTTTTTTTTTAATTTCAGAAAACCAATTATTTTCTAGAAATGGTTCATTCCGGAAATGTTGAAAATAAAAAGAGTGAGTTCACTTGAGCAACCCTATATCTAAAATTGATCTAGATCATTGTCGATCTGGTTCTAAGGTGAATTCTTGATTTGCCTAGAGGTAGGCTTGACCATAGCTTAATGAGATATCTCTTTCTCTAGAATTGAACAAAATTTTTCCTGTTTTAATTTGGAATGGATCAGCTCAGTTGGGGTGGATTGGAACCAATTCTAAATTTGGATTCTTGTTGATTAGAAAGAGTAAATTTTTGAAGTAACTCTAAAATAATTTTAGAAAATTAAGTTCTCGTTCTAGGTGAGCCATTCTTATATTGTTTTTTCTTTGATTGGTCTTTGAGAGAGAGTCATGCCGATTTATGTTCTCTGGCTATGTTGAAATAAGATTGAAAGAAGACTTTAACTCTTAGCAATGAGAATTTTAATCTTGATTGAAAATCTAACCCTTTATATCTTGATTCAGATTGATCTCAAAAATTTTGTTCAAATTTGACAAAAAAAAACTGATTTTGCAATTCATTGTTGTAAATTGAATTTGCAAGTGGCCTTAGTCTAGGATTGGGTCAGGCAGACATCAACTCTGGTCCGAGATATTTTATGAAAATTTTCAAAATTACAATTTGAAAAAAAATTAGGGTGTAAATAGATGTCCGTCTTTGCTGCCGAGCAAGTTAGAGACTCTGCTTAGCAACAAAGACACACAGAGCAAATTTTGCAGTTGATTTGAAGTTTGCCTCTCAGCATTGAGTAAATGGCCTTTTTGTGAAGAGCAATATTTGAGGTATGAGTTTACATGTATAATCTCTTCCATTATGCCATAGAAATCTTGTAGAGGAATTGATATTGGTTAGAGAAATTTTGTAATTTGTTAAAAGCTTTCGCATCTGGCGATTGAAGGACTTGGTACTTCATGCCTTCTATCCCTTGACAAGTGCTATTTCGTTTGCTTTGCTTTTGCCTTTTATAGCTTTACCTTTTTGAATTTTTGATTTTCTTTCAAGCCACCCTTCACTCATGGGGGAAATATTGCACCACCTCAAAAGCTACTATAGAGTTCCACCTCTTTAGTGGTTTTGTGTAGTTTACTTTGTGCAACGTCATGCTTATCATACTTTCTATTGAACCAGACCAGCTGGCCTTAGTGTATTAGGCGCAAAACACCCCTTAGACTTACTTGCTTGAGTCCATAAGGCTTTAGGAGGCATGGCATAAGCAAAATGTTCATGAATTGTTTTTAGTTTCATAAGCATAGGTCGTATGCATACCTGCTATCGCAAAGCTTTGAACAAGAGGAACATCTACACTTACCCCGAGCTCATCGTTCAACTCATTTTATTTGATAGTTTTTTCTTTGTCTTGCCAAAGTCATTTCAACTACAAGGGCTCTTCCTCTGCGGCATCTCGTGTTAGACCTTCGTGATTTGTTTTATTTGTCAAGATCAATATCAATTTCTGAACATCGATCCCTCAATTTCGTTAGAATTTGTCAAGCATTGCAAACCAATGCCCTTTGTGTTAGTGGTCGTACCCCTTCCCGTAACTGTCTTTTGGTTGTAGAAATTGGGAGTTATGTAAAGCAGCAAATTTCAAATTGGTTGTTAAAAAATTTCAAGTGAAAGAGATCCACCTGTCGGTACAAGGTCCAACCATTTTTGCTGCCTTTAATAGAGGTAATCGGACCAAGGACTAAGGTCGTGTTTGGCTACATGCCCAAAACACCATTTGGGAGGAAAAATGTCATTCTACTGCCCAAACAACATTTTGAGCATGTTTGGCTCCACATGAAACTGGTTTTCCAAGAAACCTAGTTTCGTTAAAACTTGGTTTTCAACGAGGTTCTGCATAAGTCGGAGGGGGCGGGTCAGCAAAAGTGATGTTTTGGGATATGGCATGGTTAACTCAGGGTGCTCCATCCGACAACAGCGTGGTGCTCGATCTAGCGATAGTATGGTGCTCCATCCGGTTACAGTTCAAATTGTGGATGACGATGCTACAGGAAAATTAGTGCTAGCATTCACCAGCAAGGCATGGATTTCTAACTCAGTTGCAAATAGTCGATCTTATTGTTCTCATCACACTTATTTCAGTCGGCATCCCCTGGATGTTTGCTGCTTCGGTTGTGGTTGTCAACATGAAATTTCTTGAAGTTGGTAAATCTGTCGTTGAAAAGAATAATTTTGCATTTAAAGAGAGCATACAAGTGGAGTGACAAGGTTTCATCTCATAATACCTTAGCCTTCTGTTTTTTTTTTCTTTTTTTTTTGTAATGGTTTTAGAAGGCAGCTCACTATCCACTTTCCTTTCCCTCTATGTCAATGCAGCTATTGTTGCTTGCTGCAATCAAATTCATTGTGCATATTGTAAGTAAACAAGTTGCTCATGAAATTATTGCTTTGGATTTGCTGACTGTGCTTTTAGAGAAACCCTTCAATGACAATGTAGAGGTTTGGTTGTTGCATGTTCCTTCTTGTTGGGTATTCAGGTATTTAGGGTCCATTTGATGGGCAGGTGAAATTTCATGGGGAGGGGTAAATCTGTACGGGCGGGTAAAATTTCACCCGCCTGATTAAGAACCCATCAAACAGGATGAATTTTCACCTGTTTAACCCAAAAGGGAGTTCACCCGCTCGAGTTCATGTTTCGGGCGCTGTTTCACCCCGCTGGACTTCCCTCCGCAGCTCCTCCTCCCTCCTGCCTCCTCACCGTCTTACCAGAGTAAAACAAGCTCGCCTCTTTGCTGCGCCGTCGCCTCTCCGTTCCGCTGTCGCCTCTCTGCTCCTCCGCCGGTATGCTTTCTCCCTTTCTCTCTCCGATGCCTTCGCTTTCTCCCTTTCTCTCTTGCCCTAAGTTCTTCTGTGGCTTCTCACCGGCAGGGAAGAGAGATGCAGAGATAGGCAGCATCCTCCACTGCCATAGTTGCTGCCCCTTCACCTTTCAGCATGTTGAAAGGTTGTTTTCTAATATTGAAAATGCAAGTCCAGTATCCATTCCAAAAACAAGCTCAAATCGTTCTTGCAACATGTGTATTGCACAACTTCATAATTGAACACAATCCAAACGCCGAGCAATTTGATGATGAAGATGCACCTTCAAATGATAACTTTGTGTTAAGCGAACCTGAAATTGCAAGCCAAACACATCAGCGAGGAAGCAACAATGATATGAGAGCAACTATATCATCTCAAATGTTTACAAATTATCAATTGAATAGTAAGTTTGTTTATAAATGTTGACAATTTGTTTAGTTTTGAATAGGACAACGAAGATGACGCCTCGCCAAAAGTACTATGTGGTTTTCGAAGGTCGTGAGCGAGATATATATGACAGTTGAGAGCGGTGCCAACCATTAGTCTATCGGTACAAGGGTGCCCTCTTCAGATCGTTTGAGTCATTGAAAGTAGCTGAGTATCACATGCATATGTATGTCCACAACAAGTATGGTGTGCAAGTATATAGGCCTCCACTCATTGAAGATGACATCGCAGATGAAGATGTAGAAGATACGAAGTTTGAAGAACGAAAGTGCAACTACAAATGTTGGATAACTTCTTTTGCGATTGCATGTTTTCTTTGTTGGATATGTACTCATTAAACTTCTGTTTTTTTGGATAGTAGTGAATACACCCTTTTGTGGATTTGTACTCATTAAACTTATGTGGACATGTACTTTTGTGGGTACAACTTTGTTATTGTTATAAATTTTATTTCGACAACTACAATGCACAGTTGGATATCATGATGTTAACTGTATTTTTTTTTAAACATAAATGTGTTGTCGGTACCCTGTGCATCTTGTTGTTTTCTGGATGGTAGGGAATACACTCTCAACATTTTGTTCTTGTTGTTTTTTGGATGGTAGGGAATACACCCTCAACATTTTGTTCTTATTGTTTTCTGGATGGTGGGAATACACCCTAAACATTTTGTTGTTTTGGAAGATCATCTTCCAATTTCTTCCCAAGTCAGATTTGGAGAGGAGAAGACACAAAAACAAAACAACATTTACCATGTCAAATTCTTCCTGTGCATCAAACATGGTTAAATTTACCATGTTAAATTCTTCCTGTGCATCAAACAGGGTTAAATTTACCACGGTAAATTCCCGCCCATCAAACAGGGCCTCAGATTGGAAGAGGGAGAAATTTCATCCAGAAAAATTTACTATGGTAAATTTACCGCGTTAAATTTCACCCACCCATCAAACGGGCCCTTAGTCAAGTTTGCTAATTGTTGTTTTTACCTCTTTCAGGTGGCAGTTGGATTTGTCAAAGAATGAAGGTCTTTGCTGCAAGATCTTTCACCCTAGGGGCTTCATGGTTAGTTTGTAGTGTTCATTTTGATATTATTTTCTTACTTTCTATCTGTGTTTTATTTTTGCAAATTTTTAAGGTAACTATGAATCTTTTGCTTTGGATAGATGATGTTGTCCAAGTCCACTACTGCTGTTTGGTGATCTCATGTGCCAAGTTCACTAAGTTATGCATTTACCATCTTAAGCAGATCTCCAACTGTTCCTAGTTTTAGTATGCATAGTAGTCTAGCAATATCTAGTAAAGTATGATTATTACAAATTTTCGAGGATTCATGTTTGAGGTTCTAAAAGAGCATAGCATGATTTTACTGCCTTATGTTGTGCTGTTAAAGATATACTTGATTTATTCCCAGAAAATGCTACTGTATTTTCATGTCTGGATCTGTGTATTTTATGTTAGGTGTTATGTCAATGTCATAACTTTATGTTATCTATTTTAAGCTTATTATACCTTACATGTGACATGTTGGAATGTGTTTTTGATTGGGGAAAATTGATATCTTTATTCAACTGAGTGTTGGTCTCAGACCTTGCTTTTAAACTTCAATCAGCATTTACTGATCTTATCGCAACTTTCCGAAATGTTTCCTTCTTTTTTAGATTTTATGATAATTGCACTTTGTTTACCATTATATGTTTAGCCTTAAATACTCATCCTAAGATATCATTTGCTCTTATTGGGCATCAATTCTTTTGCTTGGATTGCCTGATATGCTCTTGCTTGTTATGTTAGTAGTTTTTCTTCCAATTTTCTTGTTATTTTTATACTCACTATGTAATGGACAAATTTTGCCTTGAATCTTATGCTTCAATCAACGCCATGCCTGACCTCACGAGAGGGTCAATGTCTTGCCTCACTTTTTTGCCTTTTACAACATTGGATAGTTCTGAATTATCCATCACTATGCAAAATTTTTCTCATTCAAAATGATGGCATCTAGAAATGCTTCTACCGGTAGAAGGATCTATTCAATGGCACCGTCAATGAGGTGTAAGTTCTTCATACTTTCCACTAAGAAGAAGGTCCCTATGACAACTGCACCAAAGGTTGTTTCCATTGGATGGTTCATAACAAGTGCCTTCGTAGTCCTATTGATCCTCATAAACTCCCTAGATGAGGCTAGATAATAGTCCTTTTTTGCCAAAAAGGAAAAAAAAAGAAAAAGAACTATGAATCTTATCATATGTGCTCTCTTCTAGAAATGCGTGAAGAAAGATCATGGGAAATATTAGTAGCCAATATCTGAAATGTCCACGATGAAGAGTTGACATGTCATTATAGACATAAAAATCAAGAATGCTATCACTTCAACCCAATCTACTAATGTGAAAGCCAGGCATGTGGGATGTCAAATCCAACATGGCCATGTCTACTAATGCATGCATGCTATTGCTGACATGTAAGAACAGCAAAAATTCTCAAAATTCACCATTTTCTCATAAAAGATGAACATTGAATTTTGCCCTTGTGAAAACTTTTCCTACTAAAGTTGAATTAGACAATGAAATGTGTGCTTAGATTCAATGAAACCAGAGAAAAAGCTTTTGAAGCCTCAAGTCCTAAAATAATTATAAATAAGCATCTCATATAAGCTGAAACGCTACTAACATTTTGAAATTTCTAAAAATTTTTCTACAAGAATTTTGCAGCTAGTAGAAGAAATCCTTAAAGCATGTGGTCAACCAATATATGAACAAAATTTGTAGAACGACAAATATTAATTGATTCAACATAACTAAGAAAAAGAACAAATGAACTTTGAAATACTTAAATAATTTATATGTGGTTTCAGCCCCATGTCTCCTCCTTCTTTCTCTTCATCTTGAGTTAGTTTCATCCTCAGTAGCTCCTTGTCCAGAATATCACCCTTGTAGATATCTTCTCTAGGTTGTAATCTGCCAATTTGAGTGGCATGAGTTTGGCTTTTCTATCCTTAGACCACCTACTAATTGTAGGATCCGCAGTCATTGCTTCCTTATGGGCACTTACAAGTATTCCAAATGTCTTCCCTGCCTTTAAAATTTATCATAACTTCCACAATGGGTTATCTGCCCTCCTTCCATAAGTTTTTTTTTTCTTGATTATAATTGCTATGCATTTTAGAAAACTGTCCTGCCTTTCACAGTTCATAAAAGTCACTAGAAACCTTGTCAATGTCTGACATAAATTCAACCTGATGGGGTAACAAGAATTACAGTCTTATTTTTCAAAGAAGTCATGACATATTCTTGCATTTTTGAACTTTGTCATTAAACCATCCTTGTTTGAGGAATAAAAGAAAAACTAGAAAAGCATGGCTACTTCCAAAAGTTTACATTGCATGAACGAAATGGACAACAAACATCCAAAAGGACACCACTCATAGAAATGGACAAAAGGAACTTCCAAAAGTTTATGTTGCATGAAGGAAAAAAGAGGAGAGATTCTTACAAAGTTAACCACTTCAACTGCATATAGGTGTGCTAAATTTGAAACACAAAGCCGAAAAAGATTGACATCAGAGGTTATTGATCATCATTTTCGTAAAACCTTTTAAATATTTCAGCAATACCTGATTAACCTATGAGATCCTTATTAATGCACCTCAATTTGCTAACCAAAATCCCGTTTTGAGTTTGGCACAGTTTCTCTCTCTCTCTCTCTCACTATCTCTCTCATATACAATCCGAGTATCATTATCATTCATCAATGTTTCTATGCATTTCTCATATCATCCATAAGAGCATGCATTTTTACTTTCCTATATAAGTCATTACATAATTGTTGGTAAATGCTTGTGGGGCTTAGAAACATGAACGTTTATGATTGTATAGACAATAGCTAATTATGGGCCTAACTAAACCTGCCATTCAGCTACAATGGGGTAATTATGCATAATTAAATAAGGAAGTTACTACTATTGCATGGGAGAGGAGTTACTGGAATATATTAATGGGCACATTATAAAATGATTAAGGGAAACTGAAGGGTCATCCTTTTTGGGATGAATTACAAAAGTTGGATGACAGTTTCAAGGCCCTTGAAGAGGGTTATTTAGCTATGTTCTGCAGCATTTTGGCTTCCCATTTGCTGCGTCATAGAGGTGAAAGTCCCAGCAGCATAAAGTTTGAAAAAAGAGAGAGCTATGTCCTCATTTTTACTCCTTTCCTAGTCAAAATTAGAGCTAGTCTACCTTTCCATCATCTCAGCCCTTGAGAATTTAAGTAGTGGATGAACTGCCGAGTTGTGGGCTGCTTAGTCAATAACAACTCTGGTATGTGTAGTATAACTTTGTTGATAATCAATAGATATGTATATTTATATGCATATGTGCATATATATAAGTATATGTATAGGTATGTAGATTATTGATTAAAATGGCAAGCCACAATAATAAAAGTATACAAACATACATATGTTTTTGCAAGGGGATTTTAGTGGGCGGTCTTGGCGTGGCAGTTTTATGGACATGCAAAATTCATCTTTAAGTTATCAGGTATGGAGATATTCAACTGTGGGTGCAGGCCTATGGCTCATGGGTAGTAGTCACATGTCTTTCTAGTGACTGGTTTTGATGCAATGGTATTTTTTGTTTTTTTTGTTGAACCATGCTTCACTCATGGTTGGATATTGCCATACTTAGAGTAATATGACCTTTCATTTTGTTCCTGAAGGTAGTTCTTGACAGATCGAGGGTTACATGATTGACTTATGGATCGGCATTGGCAACCTAGGTAGTTGTTCGCATCCCCAAAAATTTATTGGTTTTTGGAGTGCTCCAGAAAACTGAGTTTTTGTTTTGAAAGTGAAAGAGAAAGGGACTCGCCCGTTGAAACGAGGATTGACCATTCATGACACTTTTACCGGAGGTAATCAATCTAAGGGCTATGCTTATTTTTGATGCATTTTGTTTTAACTTAAACATATTTTTTTATTTTATATGCCGTGTAATATTTGAGAAAATGTTGAAGATTCAATGTTTCAAGATTTTGAGAAAGTTTTGAAGAATCATTCGATAGTGTAAAACATTTTGATTTGAGAAATCCTGAATTGAAAAATCTTTACAAATATTGTTTGGAAGCCTTTTAAGATCATTTTTGAAGTGGATTTAGTGTTCTCTTAAGACTTTAAGTAGGTTTGAGGTTTTGCTCTAATTCGGTTACTAGCTAGTTAGAGATCCATCACATCTTGCTTAAGCTATTTTGGAGAGGTGCTTGTGACCATAAGTGATATTAAGTGAGTGTGAATGCATTGATTTTATATTATTAAAAGAAAATAATTCATTTCTACCACAACATTTAACGAGAAACATTCTCACCATTACATACATCTAAATTTCTTATTTTTATCGATAAGATTGTTATAAATATTGTTATGAAAAGGAAAAAGTTTTTGAAAATGAAATGAGGTTGTAGACCATCAAACATGATTCCAATATTGGGTCATTTTTTGGTCTTGTTGAAGTCGACAATTAAAACCTTACATCTTTGGAGAAAATATCCAAAAGAATGGAAAAGATGAAATACTCTCATAGAAAGAAAGAGAGAGAAAAAGAAATTTCAAAGATCACTAAATGAAAGATTTTAAAAGAAGGAGAGATACGTATTTTTGTTTGTATGTATATACGTACATGTACATATGTATATGTATACATATATGTACATGTATGTATGTGAAAACTTTTGAAAATGAAGTATTAACTTAAATAGAGAGGAAAAATAAGTTCTTAAAAGAGAGAGAGAGAGAGAGAGAGAGAGAGAGAGAGAGAGAGAGAGAGAGAGAGAGAGAGATGCACATATACGTGTACACATATATGAAAGTTTATAAAAGAGGATATTGATTCGAAGAGAAAGAGAGATTTTAGAGGGAAAAAAATAGAGAAATACATACATACATACATACATACATACATACGTACATACATACGTATATATATACACACATATACATATAAGAAATTTTTAGGAGAAAACATTTAACTTGAAAAAAAGAAATAAAAGATTCTAGAGAGAGAAAATATAATACATGTATATATGCATTCATGTATATATGAAAATTTGTAAAATAAAATGTGGAAACATAGAGAGAGAATGATAAAGAACATCATCATGTGCACATATACGTATATAACTTGTATATACATATGTGTCTTCATAAGATTAAAAATCAAGAAATGACTTAAAATATTCGACTTCAATTTTTATGTAGGCCAGAGAAGAACTTGGGCTCATGCAAGAGCCTAAGCTAGGTCTCCAAAGCCTTATTAGAGAGGGTTCTTGCTTTTGAAAATCTTTTGAACAACATGATTTCAAATATTTATGAATATAAAATATAATTAATTTGTTTGTTACATGAAAACATATTTCTTCCACCGTTGGGTATGGAAGAAAACCAAGCAACATAATAAGACACTCATTAGGGTTCCTAATTTGGTGATTAAGAGGAAAATTAAACGTAAGAATGACATGAAAATGTATATTAACATGTACATATTCGTGAGGGTTTTCCTGGGTTGAACAAATCCCAACCTCAAACATCATAATAATAATACAGAAGAATCTCAACCCAAACACTCATTCTCACCATTCATTCACATATAAATGGAAAGATCAATCAACTATGCATGAATAATATCTTAAAATAAAGCAACATCTAAGGAAAGAGAGAACATGTTCCAATCATAAAATAAAATAAAATTTAACTAGCAACATAAGGTTAGCACAGTTCACAGCAGTTCGGATCTTCACCTTGATGAAAGACAATGTACCCATGTTCTCAAATGCCCAAAAAGATGTTTTTCAACTTAATTTTCCCCTTTGTGGGACCTATGTGCAGTCCTAACACCATGTGGTGCTGTTGCATAGGGAACTGCTACTTGCTTCCTTTTCCATCTTCTCATTTACTACTGCTATTGATTAAGATGAGAGAAGAAGTTCATATGATGTATTTTCAGTCATTTTGAGATACATTATCCCAAAATCTTGTAGATCTACCAATGTCGATGGTGAAAGCTGAGCATCCACTTCATAATTGATTTCTAACAACCCTATATACAAAATAATATGAGTTTTTAGTTTTTAAACTTTATAAGCTCTGGTTTGTTTGACATTGATTTTGAAGTTCCTTGCATTAAGGGTTGTAAACAACATGGTATGAATTGAGGGCTTGTATTATTTTGCTTGTACTGCTAATTTGTTTACAAGCATATTACTGAAAGAAAGTACATGCAACGTTCAACCACAGGTGCAATGGCAAGCTCTTCTGTCTATCAATTGCATCCTTGTAAATGTACACATACACCACTAGTTAGAGTTGTTAAATGTAGACAAACTTCAAAAAGACTCTTCTATGAGTGTGAGAATTATGTATGTGAATTCCTTGTGCTCCTGTTAATTATCTTTAGTATAAGATATAAATGTTGTCTAATCATACCTTTTGTAATTATTATGGTACAAAAAAGTTTTGTAAATGTTTTCAATTGTGTCATAAAAGAGATGGTTCACATGTTGTAAAAGAAGAAAATAGAAGTTTCTTGATCACTGAAATAAACCATGCTTGAAGAGCAATGCATGATTGAGAATACAAAGATGAAACTAAACAAGTTTGGCAAATTCACAAGGACTTGATTGGAAGCATGAGTTCGTTGAATATTGCCAATATTGTAAATTTGGATGTAAATCAATAGTGGTTTACAATGTTTTGCTTGTTAAGAAATGTTATATGGTGCATATAAGAAAACTCATATTTCTTACTGTTGTTGATTGAGACATGAAGTTTAAACATTTCCTTTACAATTTAATTTGGCTACCCATATTACAAGCGAGCTAAATGTGTATTGTTGGGGAAACTATTATAACTATGTTTTTTAGCATTCTTATGTGAATTGAGCTGCAGTTTCTACATGTTTACAAAAAGAACATATACTTGTGTAACATTGAATGATGTTCTTTTAATACACATGATTATTAGACCAAATTTTGGCCATCCGTTACAAAAATAAATAGTGTAGTGAAACCTATGTCATGTAGGTTTAATAGTGACAAGCTATGTGTTGATAAAAAAATGGAGCATAGAAAGCAACTCAATGTGGAGCATAGAAAGTCAATGGTGTACAACTTCTTTTCCAGCTCTTGTTCGTATGCACGTGTACAAATAAGTTCACATGACAAACATAAGAAGAAAACATGTTGCAAGTTGAGTCTACAAATAACACATCACTCTTGTTTCGACCAACCACATAGTACAATTTACAAACCTTTAGGTAGACACAATACGAGTTTTCATAACAATCTGAAACAGCTTTTGGCAGCCATTCAAATCACTTTCCATTCCTTATAAAGATGCATCCCATTCAAAATTGACATTTAGGTTAAGTGAATAACATTCTAAAAATAACTTCATTAGAGATAAAAAAAACAATTTTAACTTCATGTGTTTTCCTCTTTGGATAGATTCTATTATTATGACCTATTCCTCCACATGAATAGCAACTTCATTGTTTCACTACATCATTATCTGTTGAAGTACTCATGCATACAAAACCACATGAGAAAAAAACTGCAATTTATGTAATAAACCCTTAGAAATAAAAAGCAAATTTATCCTACTTTCATTCGAATGGGACATGTGCGAGAATCATGTCCATGTTTCCAACAAGTGGTGCACATCCTTACTATTTTAGATAGTTTGACTCTGACATGATTCGCTTTGCAGTTCTCTTAATATGAACATGACCTTGATACGCGACTTTTGCAATATCATCATCATATGAGTGTCACCATTCTCCACTTTCTAGGAAGGTACATTTCAACTATTTCATTAATTTGCATCTTCTTAGTAGCCTTTTTGTCTTTCCTAGGTTCTAACAACTTCTCAAACACATCCACTGCATCATCATAGCATTTATCATTGGACAACACTTCATTATTCACTTTGCGGGATTGGATTTTTTTTTTATAGTGGAAATCCCATAAAGCGTGAACCAACATCCGTGATACGAAAACCAAAATTAGAATGAGGAAGAAAAAGATATCGTGATGTAAGTCAATGATTCCTTGCATCATAGGTGTTGCTGCGTCTTGAGATCCTAATTGCCATGGTTCTGCTGCATCACAAGGAGCGCTTGTGAGGAATAGCCATAAAAGAACAATCATTTGGTTTGGTTCATTCTTGGACTGCCCTACTCCCGAATAGAGAGACTTGACCCTCGAAAAGAAAGAGCCGGTTGGCTGGGTCCAACCAAGAAAGGCATCATGAGAGTCTAGGGGCGGAAGTGAAAGACAAAACAATATTCCTCACTGCACGTATCCACAAACACGCTCTATCAACGGCATGTCCTTCCGCCATTAGAGCTACGAGTACACCACCACAGAACACGTACCGTTTTCATAAAAGAGGTTTCCCAAATGCAGGCGTGATCTTACTATATGATACCACTTTCGGGATTCAACGATGCCAACTAGAGCTAGTGGAACGTGCAAGATACACCTAGTGGAGCTCCAAAGTACTGACTATGAAGTAGAAAGTCAAGGGAATCCACGAAAAAGAGCAATTTCAACTTGATAGATGAGGGCTTTGTTGTTTTTGCTTCTTCAAAGTACTAAGGTCAGGGGCGCGCCAGAACGGATAAGCAGTGGTAGCACCTTCTTTTGAAGCAGCTAGCTTCTGTAGCTACGCGATTTGCGATAGCGTTTTGATTTGAAGCAAGCTACGGCTTCCGCCTACACGCGCCAGAATGCATAAGTAGTGCTAGCGCCTTCTTTGAGGTCGGTCACAGCTACAACTAGTTTGCATCAGCTACGTCAGGCTCCTCGTGCCGCTCCCAGACAACTCCCCAACTTGTCATGGGGTAGGTAGAACCGAGTCAATCATGTTAGATATGCCCACCTCCATGAGCACTGCTCGTGAGGAAGAAAGAATCTTTGATATTCGGATATAGTAAGAAAATCCCACCGGTTCACTATCTCTCCCCATGGATGAGTTGGATATACACGAGCGGGATTAGTCAAGCATTCTTTCTAGTATTTTCATGGGTACCAACGGGAAACAAGGGAGAATGAGCAGTGGCAGGAGACTGGAGGTGAGGGACAAACGGAAAAGGCAGCGCCAATCTTCTTCCTAATCCATAGCAGAGAGTCTTGATTGACCTTTCTGGAACCCAGACGAGAGGTCTGAGCTCTTATTGGAATGGGTGGACGACCCAGCCACGGAACTCCGGGGTGAGGGTGAGAAAGGATTGAGGCCTCATTTGCATTTCTCTTTCTCCGAAACGACAAACATCCCTCTATTGAGAAAATCGATCTTTGGGAAATCTCATGATCATCCAATAAGAAAGTTCATTTCAAGAATGAGAAGTTCAATCAAAAGCAAGTCAGCGAATTTCATTCCATTTTGATCTCGTCCCCACAGAAGAGTGTTTGAAAGGCCCTTTTTCATTCAGTGAACCAGAACTCTCTCTTTCCGTTCTCCATTCCCCTTCATGAGTTTCTAATTACAGCACATTGAATTTGCATTGACCTGATCCCAACATCCATCCTTTTGAGCTCCCATCCCTCTTTCTATCCTGACTGCCATCCATCCCCAATTCATTCGGATTTGCAAAATGAAAGTCATATTCATTCGCATTTCCTTTTCTCGTCTTTATGAATGACTGGATTGGAAGAATAGACGAAGATGAACATCAAAAATATTTCTCCAACATCACTTTGATGTCATGAGCACTGAAAAGCGAGTGCTTTGATCTTGGAATCTGCTTTGAAAGCGTCCGTCTGAGTGGCGGTGAAGCAAGCAACGTCTACGCAGGATGCTCTTCAGAATGACAACAAGATACAAGAGAAATCTGTCTTTCAGTTCGTCTGTCTTGCCACAGTTCCATATATTCCATTTTGGAGGAACGCGTCGAGTTCCTTCGGGCAATAGAGACCCTTGAGGGACACCAGGTTCCATTTAGCGGTTGCTTCCAATGACAAAAACAAGAAAAAAGAAAGAAGAGATTTGGGTAGAGCGGTCGGGATGATCAAGCTATCTATCCAATTCTTTGGAAATACATTTGAAACGGTGGGTCCTTATGGACCTTCACGCACCCCAATTCATCATAGAAAACCTTTCTTGTGTGATCGGTCAATGAACAATGAATGAAGGTAACAAAGATCCCAGATCATGAGAACATGTGGGCTAGCGCGCTCAAAGGGAAGTCGAGATAGATTCAAGGGGAAGGTTCAGTTGTTTGACTTCCTATGATTTGCTTGTTCGGTAAGGGAAAAATTCTAGAAATGAAAAAGGATCAATTGCAATTGTATGCTATTAGTGCTGACTATCACAAAAATTGAAAGAAAATGAGAAATGGCAATTGTATACCATTAATATGAACCATGACAAATGAGATGCCATTATCCATACAACAAAGTGTATGCCATTCATGCTGACCCTGACCAAAATACCATTTTAAAAAGATCAGACTTCGCTTTGGCTTTCCTATAGTTCGTCTTGGCTTCCCTATAGTCCATCATGAGCATTGAAAAGCGAGTGCTTTGTGCAATCACGTCACGAGCAAAGCGAATCGACAAAGCACTCGCAAAGCATAGGGCTTTGCTCGTGACGTGACATGACACACCATTGAAAGTTGCGAGTGTTTTTTGCGCTTTGCTCGTCAAAGTGACATTGGTGAAGACTCGAATTCGTGAAAGTGAAGCAAACCTAGCCCGACAAAGACTTGGAAGAGAACATCATCACAAGACTGGCAGAACTTATACTTCACGCAGAAGTGGAAGAGAAGAAGATCTTAACACTAGCAGAGTGAAGAACAAATGAAAAAATGGACAACCGATCTTGACCGTTCTTGGAAAGGCCTATGTGGGGCGAATTGGAGGAAGACGATAGGATCGGCCGTATCCCAAAAAAAAAAAGATCATTGGCTATAGCAGGAAGGCAGGTTAGTTGGTCATCTCCTTCCTGCACGGCAGCCAAACCAAAAAAGAGAATCTCATAAGGGCAGGATCTGGTATTTGGATGTTCTCCCAAAATCCAATCTGGTGGTTTGCATCAAAGTTCACTTTCACTGGAGATCTATTAATGATGATGAGCTAGAACCCTTCACTTGTCCTCTCTGCAAATCAGAATCGGAAACTAGACTCCATCTCTTCTTCGACTGTACATGGAGTATGGAAATTGTTGTGCCCCTTGCCAAGATCTCAATAAAATTAGAAAGAACCTGACTGCTGAACAAGTGGATCGACCTTGCACGGAGGGGCTCCAAAAAAGGAACGCTGGCAAAAAAAAAAGAGGTTGGGCAGGAAAGAAAGTCTGTTGGGTCCTTCTTTTTTGTAAAGAAATCCCAGTCAATCAGAGGAGCTGCCTGCACTGGAATGATGTGCGTGATATGTTGAGTAGACTGCCGGAAGGGGGGGCAAGATCTATCCTTCATCAGGAAGGGTGAAAGAATCTCTATCCCAGTTCCGACTGGTGAAAGCAGATTCAGGAGTTTGTTCTTTAGTCTCTTATTAGAAAAAGCGGCTGGGGAGTCCAGGTTAGGTAGGTCAGGTAAGGGAATCGGTTTGTGTTGTCTGTTATTGATAGGACAGGCCAGTTTGTGTTTGAGGAAGTGGTAGAAAAGGGAACCTGCTTTTGGAAGTGGTCGAGATACCTCTCAATTATCTTCCGCTCTCTTAACAAACGATGCCTGCTTTCCTGCTATTAAACAAAAGAAGATGGAAACGCAAGAATGAACAGAAAGATTGATTTGATTGATACATGCTTGTTGTTCGACTACTCGCATGAGTCAAATCTATTGGTCTCACTCATCTCACCTGAAGACCGCTCTTGCTCGGGCCGAAAAAAAAGACCTTCGGCATTCTTTTACCCTTCGTTGTTGCTCCCCATTACTCATTGTTAAGGCATAGAAAGGATAGCAAATGCTTTCGAATGAAGAGGCAAGAGCTCCCAAGCCGAATCCGTACTGATAGGAGGTCAACTTCTGGTTGTTTGGGCAGGCCAGCTCCGGGCAGGGACAGAAAGGGTTGGTTATAGGGCATGAACAGGAATGATTCCTAGTTGTTGTTTTTAAGTAGATTGCTTTTCTTTCTCCTTCCCATAAATAAGAAAGAGTACTGCTGGGACTGAGAAAAAGGAAGAGGAGTCTTTTTTGTAGGGCTGGACAAGAATGAAATTTCAGATGAAATGGAAATTGCAATTTCATCCTGACCCATCCCGAACTTTTTGGCTGAACTCGACCTGCCACAGGCACATCCGATGGATTCCGCAGATACTTTGCGCTTAAAGGCATCTCTCATTCTAGAGTCGGCTTTCAAGGATTCTCTGACTCGTGAGTGAGACACCTGGTTGGACGTTGCACAAAGCCTTGCTCAAAAGGTCAGCTCCAGGGTATAGTAACTCGAGATGATCTCAGTATGCTGCTAAACTTGTTGCATAATCCGAGCAGTGAATTATATCTAACAGCCTTGGATCTCTGAATGTCATAAGTGGCAGGATAGGGGAGGGGGTCAAATTTCTTCGAAAAAAAAGAAAGATAGGAAAGATGCCAAGTCAAGCCATGTACTACTATCGGCCATACAATGATGCATTGTGGATCTCATTCGTATTCCAGTTTTTTGGACAGAGTGAGATGTGGCCTTTCATTCCTTAGGGAGTGAGAGGGCTCAGGGGGAAGGGTGGGTGGCCGCTTAGTGCTTTTTTAGGAGGAATTTAGTGTAGTCGGATGGAACAAAAGCACATATAGGAAACGAATCGGCCATCTATGGAACCTTCTGCGTTGTCTAAAGAATAGTAACATTTTCATATATTGATTGAAATAGGAAAAAATCACAAAATTTCATAGGGCAGCAGGAAACACAATGGCCTAATGGATAGAGTGTCTCAAACAGAGGCAGTGTTGCAGAAAAAAGATCTTTTTTCTGGTAGTACTTTTTTAGGTCGGTCGACATCGACAATCCTGTTCACTCTTTTGATGCCATGCCATTGTGGTGGCACGAGAACCACTGAATGGGGGTGGTTTTCATCTCATTGTTGGCGTGTGGAAGACTAGTGCATCCAAGCACAATGCAACCAAGAGGGTCCAAGATTGCTTCGTTGAGTGGGCTGGCTGGTACGGACATCGATCTTCGCTTCTACAAGGCCTGGTCAACTCTTTGTAGAATGCTTTTCTCAAGGGATTCGGGGTGAAATCGGCCTGGATGAAAGAATGGCTCTTGTAGAGGCACATAAGTGAAAAAGGGCTCCACTCCACATGGGTGGTGGGTGGTCGGATGAGCGCACTAGTGCTCAAGCTGTAGCGCGTGAATCACGCGCTTTAGTTTCCTTGTAGGGGAATCCAGATGAACGCAAGCCAAAAATGGACTAGGAATAGAAGCTAAGAGCAAGAGAGAGCGAGCAGTCAAAGTTATATGGCGATGCTTTCACTCGGCAACTCCATTTTGCTGAGGAGTGTGGGGGCAAGATCGTTTGGAAGGTAGTAGAGATATATTCACCACCAGAATAAGAACGGAAACCCTTGATTTTAGCAGAGAACTGTGTACTAATCATTGTACTAAATTCAATGTCAGAGAAGATTAGATTGCCCTGAGTTTGAACTTTTTTCCATCATCCAGACTTCTCCCACCTCCAAGTCGAGATGCAATTTGTACACCTCCTCCCCTTGGGTGTTCATTTAGGTTGGGAGGAATCCCAATCTCTTTCTTCCCGTCGAAATAGGACAAAGAGATCCTTCTCTCCTTCCCCCCAGTTGCCCCAATGGAGTTGATTCTTCCACTTTTGAGGAAACCTCACCCTCTGACTCATCCTCAGATATAGAAATCTTATCAGAGGAAGAGCTAGAGCTCGCATCTTCTGATGAGGATGCATCCATGGAGACCGGGGCTAGGGCTTCAGGTTCCCCGACCTCTGCCAGGATTGGATGTGCCCTCCCCCCAAGAAGCGTGCTACTGCCCCCACATTGTTCTGGAGAAGAGGAGCAAGACCAGGTGAGCAGGGATGCAGGTCTGTGAATCACTCATCAAACCTGATAGATGGCGGTATCACACCCTTCCCAATTGCATTCTCTTTCCACGAGGACAAGCTTGATGCGCCTAAAGCACCCAACTCTGCCCCTATTGGTCAAACCATATGACCGAGATAGGGCTAGGTTTCATTGGTTAGGAGTGCCCTCATAACGCAAACCATAGCCTAGGCCAGACCCCTTCACACCCCAGTCGGCAAAATAGGATTTGGAGAGACTTGCCGAGAAGCACAGTGGCTCTCCCATTGGATAATATTCAAAACAAAGCCCAGCCCTAAAAGTACAACATCAAAACTAAACATCGTGAGTCAAAGTTAGAAGGCAACCACTGAGATTCTAACCGAAACATTAGACAAAAAAGCCCCCCTCCCCATAGCAAAATTTGTTTGATATTCTCAAATATGAAAGAAGATGTTGCCTCTGGTACCAATCGTTTTGCCATAAGCATCAGAGGCTTGCCTTCGTGGCCAAGAACCCAATTCCTCCACGACCCAAGAACAAAATGACAACTGAGCAAAGACGAGGTGCTTGCATACGAAAGGGCCGGCTTGTTGATATGCTTGTTGATATGGAAGAAGATCTCAAGGTTTCGACCACTCACCATCTAGAGAGAAGCCCAAACCTCGCAGCCTTCCCACTTCTGATCCCTGGATACCTTTCATTCTGCATCTATCTATTCCGAATCTATCTATTCCGATCCTGTTGATCCATCCAATAATGAAAGAAAGTGGTCAAACCTCTGAAAGAACAGTTTACAGGGACCGAGCTTTTTACTCTGATCCAATGGTTCAATGTTTATAGGTTGTGTGGTTCCCTTAAGAATGACAAAACTTGCAGCCACAGAACTTCTTGCCACATTATTGGACCTCTCAGACACTAAAGCATGTGAAGGGCTCACTCACGACCGGATGGCCCTTGTTATGGTATTTCCATCGTGTATCTGAATGAAAGGAACTCGATTTCGGTCTTTGGTGCTATGCGTAGTGTTTAAACGCAAGTTCTTTATAATTACAAGAGAATGTAAAATGAAAGTATTAGAAAAAGATCACCAAAGATCGAGGGGCTATGTCACACAAGTGACCAGCCCTTCTAAATGAAAGAAGAAAGGTGGAGGAGAAAAACTAAAGTCAGGGATGCCGCCCAGGCTCCCTCCTTCACCCTTTCTTCCCCCCTCCGAAGAGATGAACGACCCGTGGGACCTGTCATCCTTTCATAAGCTGCCTATTGTGGCATGGTTCCAGCCTTTTTGAAGAAGGCATAAGGAACAAACTGGACCGTCAAAAGGTCAATCAAAGATTCCAAAAGTGTTGGATGATCTGACATGTCATCAGATCTATCGGGGCCAACAACGGGGGCGGTATCAGGTTCTAAGGATCCTAAAAGGCCACACACCCTTTTTGACTTGATGATCTATGGAAGCATTCTTCATCGGCTTCGCCCACCCACCTGGAAAAAGTGGTAGTGGTGGTACAGCGGTGGCCTATTTCCATGCCAGAATTTCCAAAAACTGGGCAGGGCAGGCGGGAGGCACTGGATGGCCTTTTTAGGTTTCACACTGGCTTCCCTCAACAAACCTTCCTTTCTTTCTTGTGTGAGGGAATGGCAAGAAAAGGGATGCTTGCTTTGTTCATCAGCTTGCTCTTGACAGATCCGATCGAAATGGAAGAGCACAAGTTCCACATTGCAAAGATATGAAGTCAAAGGATTCAAACCTTTGCATGTTGGTATTAGAAACCGATGCCTGACCACTTGGCTATGTCGGTGGTAACCTGGAAAAAGAAAAAGGGCTCGAAGAACGAGCCGTGCAAGGATGTAGGGATATAGCAAGTCAGCCCGGTTATCCTTGATCTTCTTTTTTCGTTGGGGAGCCGGGGGGGTGGGGGGGGGGGGGGGGCGCTTTGACTGTACTATAGGGGAAAAAAGTAGGCTTAGTAGGGCTCGAACCTACAATATCACCGTTATGAGTGGTACGTTTCAACCAATTAAACTATAAGCCCCTACGATTCTCTCTACATGCAATTCGCTCACTTCAAGAAGAGCGGACGGAAAGAGGAGGCCTGTGCTCTATATGCTTCTTCATCTTCCCAGGAATTGGGGCAACCTGCAAGCTACTTTTTGCGATTCAAACAGCCGGCTTTCTTTCCAGCTCCCAGCGACTCAAACGGGTGGGGTCTCTTTCTCTAAAAGCTTGCAATGCCGGCTGTTCGCCTATTTGATGAAAAAGGCGTTACGGAACTACTGAAGTACAACTAGTGTGAGTAGTACAACAGAATGTCGTTCACCCTACTTCCGTCGCAAGCCCTTCGTATGCAAGCCCATTCGCAAGCCCCACCTTAGCTTGGATAGTCAATCAGTGGGCTTGCGCTTGACTTGAATGGAAGTAGCGCCCTTTTCATAGGAAGGAGTAGGTGTTCGCTGACATGGTTCCATCTTCCCAAAGAGGATCCAATAGCATCCCAGTATCATTCTCCCATGCTTGTCTAGGTTAGTTCTGGTAGTCATTCAAAAGCGTAGGCTCTGGATGAACATTCAACCTCTGATTTCCACATTCCTTCTGCCCTGTGATCAAAGCACTCGCTACTTTGAATGGCGTTAAGGCATTGCGAGTGCTTTGCTCGTTGTATCGCGAGTAGAATCGTAGAGTGTAGACTCTGCCTACAAGAGCAAAGCGAAGCGAGATTGGATGCGAGCAAAGCTATCGCTTTCTCTATCGGTTTGAATGTAACCAACGCGTCGAAAGCAACCGTTGCTTTCGACATAGCACTTTTCACAGTTGTAGGATTGACACAGACGTGATATCCTACGTCACTCCTCCGCCTACGCTCGATGGTCTTTGAGTGAGGTCACAGAAAGAACCCTCACATAGTCCATAGTGGACCTCTATGCTCCAATCTCTTCGTCAGCAGTTACAGCTTGCGTAGATCCAGTTGTAGGCATCATAGCAGGAGAGTGTGTCCTCTTTGCCAGAGTTGTTTATGTGATGTAGAGAGCGCGAGTGCAGCAAGGGTAGGCTACACTCGCTGTGAGAAAGTCACTCGCAGCCTTTTCTATTCTAGGCTATACATGTGTAGGCTCAGCTGAACTCATTGCTAGGCTACAACTGCGAAGCAAGCCTACACTACACATGTGTAGCCGAGTGTGCGGAGCAAGCTGTAACTGCGAGTGACGACTCTTCTTCTACACGAGCTGTCCTACTGCTATGCAAGCCTACATAGGTTCAAGTACCAAAGGCGACAGCCCCAACCAAGAAAAGAAGCAAATCTTCTACGACAAGTTCTAGTCTTTCATGCAAGGAAGGAGGGCTGAGCAGACATTAGAAAGAAGACTACGGAGGCATTCGTCTGCATAAGAATGCCAACTAGTACGAAAGTCTACGACTACACCAGAAGCGACTCGCTTCTATTCTTGACCATAACGATGGTCCATAACATAACAAGATCATAGTAGTTCAACATAGGATACAATTTCACGGCATGGCCAACAAAAAGAAAGAGATTCGCTCTCATGGTTTGGTCGGCCTTCCACACATCATGCCTCCTTTCTCTTCAGTCTACAACAAGTGGGAGAGGCAGGATTCAAACCTATGTAGAAAACCTTCAACAAATTTACAGTCTGTCGCTTTTGACCACTTGGCCACTCTCCCCTTTCCGGGCCAGGGCCCCCTCAATGGGTTCCAAAAGAAGAAGGAGGGCGGCGTACTTCTTGATTAGATGGAAGGGAACGCGTTGCCCATGATCCAGATGTCAAGTAGGGATAAGATAGTCATTTTGTCAATTCATAACAATCTCTTTCAAGCAAGGTGGGAAGCAAAGTCTCCGGAAGGCGGAACGGGGATAATCTTTCATAGATGAGGATGAATCTATGAATTACGCTTCTTCTGGCCGATGGAGCCATGAGCGGTCCAATAATGAATCTACTTCTTTCCACCACCAACACAGAAACTTCCTAAGACGTCGGGCAAAGTTAGAACCGGAACTTTGCGGACTTTCTAAGGTTATCCAATCAAAGCACTCTCAAAGTTCACCATAGGGCAAAGTACGCACTCGCAAAGCGAATCGACAAAGCACTTGCAACTTCAAATTGCTGAAGCTTATGAAGTGATTCAGGTCAGAGCAAAGCCCTCTTGTGAAGAGTGTTGATTCAGGTTCTTGTTATTAATGTGATAGTCAGTACTAATGGCATACAATTTGTGGTATGGATAATGGCATTTTCTTGGTATATGAGTACTAATTGCATCTAATTGCAATTAGTCATCACCTTTCTATAATTGATCCTACCATCAATTGCTTTTTCTTCAAACTTGGTATATAAGTATTAATGGCATACAATTTCAATTGATCATTTTCATTACATAAATGGTCAAGGTTAGCATGAATGACATACAATTTGTGGTATGGAGAATGACATTTTCTTGGTATAGTGAGTACTAATGGCATCTAATTGCAGTTAGTCTTAACATTTCTATAATTGATCCTAGCATCAATTGTTTTTCCTTTCCACTAGAGTGGTCAGGGTGAGCACTTTTCATGATATGTCTAACCTGAAGTGACCTTCAATACCATTAATGGAAAGGTTATGGAAAGAAAAGGCAATTTGTGAAAAGGTCATGACTAATTTCAATTCAATGCTCTTAGTGCTAACCATACCACAAATTGTATGTCATTATCCATACCACAATTGATGGGCAATTGTAATTAGATGCCATTAGCACTAACTATACAACAAATTGTATGTCATTAATGTTTCATTGAAGATCAAAGAGAAAGACAATTGCATTTGTGGTATGGATAATGGCATACAATTCCAATTGATCCTTTCTATTATAGTGGTCAGCACTTTGAACGATTTGTCTAACCTGAATCAGTTAAGTGACCTTCAATATCATTAATGAAAAGGAAAGGATTTGATGGAAGAAAGAAAAGACAATTTATGAAAAGGTCAGGACTAATTATAGAAAGGTTAGAACTAATTGCAATTAGATGCCATTAGTACTCATTATACCAAGAAATGCCATTATCCATACCACAAATTGTATACCATTAGTACTCACCATAAAAAAAAGGATATGACTAATGACTATACAACAAATTGTATGTCATTAGTGTTTCATTGAAGATCAATGACAATTCCAATGACCAACCATTCCCTTCTTTCAGAAAGCACTCGCAACTTTGAATGCTGAAAGAAGGGAACTCGTCAAGGAAGCCATTACATAACGTAGTGAATATCATTTTGTCTGAAACAGCCCTACACTTTGCTAGTGCTTTCTGAAAGAAGGGATCAAGGTTTGACGGATTAATGGAAGAAAGAAAAGGCAATTTAAGGAAAGGTCAGGACTAATTATAGAAAGATTAGAATTAATTAGAATTAGATGCCATTAGTACTCACTATACCAATAAAATGTCATTCTCCATACCACAAATTGTATACCATTAGTACTCACCATCAAAAAAGGATATGCCATTAATCATACAACAAATTGTATGTCATTAGTACTTTTGAAGGAAAAGCAATTGATGGTAGGATCAATTATAGAAAGGTGAGGACTAATTGCAATTAGATGCCATTAGTACTCACCAAAGCAAGAAAATGTGATTCTCCATACCATAAATTGTATGCCATTAGTGCTGACTATTACATTAATAGAAAAAATGGTCACTGATGTGGTCACTGGTCAGACAAATCATTCAACTTTTTGATGGATTTTAGGAGATTGATGAAAAAAAAGACAATTTATGGAAAGATCAAGACTAATTATGGAAAGGTTAAGACTAATTGTAATTAGATGTCATTAGTACTCACTATACCAAGAAAATGCCATTATCCATACCACAAATTGTATACCATTAGTACTCAACATGAACAAATTCATTCAAAGATGTACGCGGAGTAAACCAACTCTTAAAATAGTGAGTCTTACTTTTACTTTGTTGTCTCATAGACATACCTGTTATAAATGTCATTACAATATGGCTTCGCCCTTGTATGTCTTTGTTTCCACAAACTTGTTGCCTAATCAATGGTTTCTGGTTTCAAATACTTCAAAGTCATTTCCTCCCATCTACTTCAAATTTTTCACTTGTATCTGACTTGAAGAACTACACATCCATAACTGTCTAAATTATTAATTACTTTTGTATAGATCACCAACATAAGTTGGTACTTTCATAAATATATGATAGTTATAGTTTTTGCGCAACATATTTAAAAATACTTTTTTTATTGCAGCACTCATTGCAAGATCTTGATTGGTCAAAAGGACACTAGATGCTGCCCACTCATGCAATGCAGGCATTCTTCGAACAACCATTCAAATGTGTCATTTGTTTCATCAAACAACAATCCACAACAAAAAATTATACTTTGACCAAGATGATATATTTCGTAAAAGGTGCAAAAAACATGAGATATTTGTTTTGCTTGTACATGGTATCAAATGAAACTACATCTCCAAAATAACCATAATCCACTCGAGCTGTTGCATCTACCCAAAAACAATTTAATATTTCTCCTAGTTCATCAACTTGAAAGTTAAAATAAAAATCTAGATTTTCATCTTCCTCTTCTTTGAAGTAGTTCACCATTGTTTGAGTGTCTTTTCTATAGTAATTATTTGCAATTTTTTAAAAATGCTTATACAATTAGCATGTGTAAATGACACATGCTTCATTCCAACAGCTTCATGGGCAAAAACTTCCCTAACTTTGCTAGGCTGGAGAGAGCAAGTAATGGTTGTGTGGATTGTGAATATTGTTTACTTGACACTTCTTTGTATTAGAGTCCACTTCGATGGACATCCATGCCTTACAACCGAAACTTGTGCTCGCATATTCCTTTTTCTTCCTTGTAACCTTTTTTTTTGCAAACAAATTGTTTGTACTATACAATGCCTCCATGATTCGTCTTAGAGTCACATATACATACATCAAAACCACCACACCCATGCATAGAAATTATAAAAATAAGCTTCAACATAACTATTAAACTGCATTCTAATTTTTGGCACAAACTCACTACCAACATTTGGAACTAGATTTATCTAATCAGTATTGTCTTCAATTAAACATTTATTTGTTGTTTCATTGTTTGTGGCATCTGTTGCCTCCTCTTCAATAATTGTGTCATCCACTTCAACTTCTACATCTTCTATAAGATCATTACCATCCAATATTGCCATCATTTCATTCACATTTAACAAAGGCATGCCTTCACTTCTCCTTCCTGACATGTTCAATTTCCTTGCAACATTAGAAGTAACAGAACTGCAACTCTAAAATATATTTGAAACATTCCTTCCACATCAAGACCATACAATTGTAGCATGGTACAAGCATATTATATGTTAAATGAGTTGGATTTCACATTACACGCAAGAATCCATCTAGAATAACATGTACATGCATATTATAGTAGCTAGAATCCACCATGTTCTTTGTTGTGTTTAACAACCAGATATACATTAAGAATTGTACTGGCGTGAAATAGATTGTGTATAAAAAGTACAAAAAATAAAAGTATCAACTACATGAGGATCATGCTTTACACTCAGTAACTCTTACTAGACATGTGCCTATGTAAGTGATAGTAACCACCATTGAAGGTCAAAGTGATCAGAGAACAAAAAGGATGATGCAAGCACAAACAGGCAGGGCTGGGCCTCGGGCCGGGCCATCGGTGGGGGCCCGGGACCCGGCCCGGATCAGACCGGGTCCGGGCCCGGGACCCGGCCCGGATCAGACCGGGTCCGGGCCGGGGAAAAATCTGGCCCGGGCCAGGCCCGCCCAGCCCGATCCGGCCCGTTAAGGATTAAAAATACTTTTTTTATTTTTTTTATTTTAATAATATATATTTATTACTAACAAATATATTTTATATTTAAACAATTATTTTATAATTTAAAAAACATTATTTTATTATAACCGAGCCGGGCCGGGCCGGGTGGGGCTCGGGCCCGGGTTTCATATGTGGGGCCCGGACCCGGGCCCAATGGGCCGGCCCGGCCCGGCCCGATGCCCACCTCTACAAACAGGTGTGGAAGCTGGTGTTGCAGTTTCCACCTTTTTTGGATTTTGTATCAGATCTTCATCGTTAACTATAAGAGACTACAACAAAATAAAACACATTCATCATCTCATCAATATTCATGATATATTAATGATTTAAATATTTATATGACAAATAAGCGACTAAAAATTTATTGAAATTTAAACTTCTTAACAAACAAAAGAGAAGTTTGCTGTGAGATGAGAAACAGGTTTCGAAACATGTCTAACATTCAACCCCAGAGATGAGTTTTCTACACGCAGGTACATTTTCAGTAACAATTACTCATAACATGAGATTCACAAGTGGTGGTTCTATGCACTCTTTTCACTTCTAGACATCTATTTAAGTAATCAATAATCTTCAGATGGATCTTTGAGTAGAGTGTGTTATACTTTTTCTATTTCTTATTTCTATATACTTGAGAGTTTGATCCTTTTGTAATTTGAATTCTTGTTTCCTCTACCTGGATAGAGATCGAGTAATGAATGTGTTGCAGTTCTCCTAGAGTTAGAGACGAGTTTATAACTCAGAATGGTCAATCTAATGGTAGGTATCACATTATAAAATAACATTAGGAATTATATATAACTTTTTGAAACAAATATATGTTCTTTTATATGGATAAAACTATAAACAAAATCCTAAAATAGAAAATATGCTAATTGAACTTGGAGTGTCAGAACTGTCACTTATATCTTTTTTTTTTGTCTTTCCTTCTAGTTCTCCTCCTACCAGATATGTGCATTTTTTTCTCATATTATGATTACAGATACAGTACTCTTTCTAGGCGTCAATTGCTTTTGAAGACTCATGCATCAGCAAAGGCTATTAAAAATTGTTTTTAAGTGCATTCAACATAATCTAACTTGGAAATTTAGCAAAAACTTGGATTCGTTTTCTTTTTTCAATGAAGCGCACATCAATTATGTCCATGATACCTTCCATGCTGCTAACACAATAAAAGTATTGGTGTAGATAATAAAAATATAAATGAAAAACTATACAGTTTGAGTATGAAGTTTAAGAACTCCACATAAATGAACAAGAAAAACGAGAATCATGTAGGGGAAAATGCAATAAACCAATTACAGGTGGAATGGAATGGGTGTAAAAAGGGGGAGATACCTGTGAATGGGCCAGCTGATGCAGAAGGAGGCTTCAGTTTAGCTGACAACAAAACATGGCAAGAGGGAGTGCAGATGGGGAGGTGAGAGGGAGTGCAGATGGGAAGGTGAGAGGGACATAGAGGGCAAGGGGTGAGGGCAAGAGGGGGAGGGAAAGGGAAAGGGAAAGGGAGGCAGGAGGCAGAGCACCGGCGAGAGGGGAAAGGTGAGAGCGAAAGGTAGGTTGGGATTTTTTTAAAACAATTAATGATGGTTGTCTGATGGCATCCAATCCAACTGCCATCATTTGGTGTCCTTTAGTGTCGCAAAATTGTAGAGTCACTACTTAGGGACTTTCTATATATGCATATGAACAGTAGCTATCTCATTGTCAAACCGAAGTAAGGTTTTGAGTTGAAGTTTCATTGACAATTTGACCTGTTTTAAGGGAGATCTATTTGCCTTTGGATATAAGCATCAATACAAATATTTGCACTTTATATGCTTAGAGAAAGCCTTACTAGGAAATTTATGATCCTCCATATTTCGGTATATGGTATTCCATGATGTTGTTGTTTAACACATGGGAAAAGGTAGTCGGCTATATTGGTTTAATGTTGGAAATTGGGCCAAAGGTCAGCATTCTGTGGAAGAATATTAGAAAGTGTTTCACAAGCCCAAGTCCTAATAGTAAGTGCCTACAAGAACACCGACTATGTCTAATGCAATGAGACATGGGAGTGCACACTAGGTCTATGTTTGGTGTTGCCCCAGGAGGTTTGTTGTGGCACGAACACACTTTGGCCACTCCTTCCTCCATTTGCACTCAATTGCCCACAGGGTACCTGGCAGCACAAGGGCCCGAGCTTCTATTTTTGTTTTTGTTGAAGAGTGATGCATCTCCTGGTCCTTCAACCTAGGTGCCTAGAGGGTCTGGTCTACCACTTGGGCTACTGTTAAGTAGTTGGAGGTTCCTGCTGCTGCAGTAGTGTAGGATATCTGAGGATACTTCACACATGTTACTATCGATCTATTTGGATTGTCTGTTGAAAATATGTTTGTTTTGCTTGTGTATTGTGTCCATGGGGTTTTTGCTCACGCTTGTCACGACAACTGTGTTTGCTAGTCAATGGACTGTCAGTGTACCTTTATAAACTAGAACCGGTTTTATCATTTCCTTTATGTTAGGAAGTTGTGATCCCATGGTATGGCGTGATGCCTATGGCTCACGGGTGGTAATCATGAGTCTTTCTAGTGATTGGTTTTGATCTAATAGTATATTTATTTTGTTGAACCATGCTTCACTCGTGGTCAGATATTATCATACCTAGAGTAATATGACTATCCTTTTTGTCCCTACAGGTCGTTCTTGATAGATCGGGGGTTGTATGATTGACTTCTCCAGTTCTTCTGATAGACTAGCATTGGCAACTTAGGCATTGCATTGAGTATGGGCTTTGTGGATTTTCCTTGTTTGAGTATGAGTATCACAGATTCCAAAGGATGTCACTTCAAATAGTGTTTTGTTGGTTTTTTACTTTGTTTTGTTTTGGTCATCACTCTAGCATTGTATGACTCAATGGTCACTTCTGCTAATAAAAAAAAAATTGTGTCAAAAACTTGGGTCGTGACATCCTCTTTGGCCCAATGCTAAGATTGACTCTTACACCTCGTGATATGAAGCCTTATACTCAATAGTGCATTCAGATGGTAATCAATCATATACTATTTACAGACTTATTGTTCTTTCCCTATCATATGGGATTACAGCTTCCAATTTAAGGGTCATATTGTGGTAGATGCATTATTATGTGTTGCTTAAGGTTAGTTAATATGTAACAATTTAGCTAACTTTCAATAATTTAATTAAGCTGAGATTAACCTTGATTTTTTCATTTTAAATATGCATATATGCATCTCTCTCTCTCTCTCGGTTCAGCAACCTTTTCTACCTAGTGAAGCCCTCTCCACTTTTCCCTCCATACCCCAACCCTTGTCCTTTCACTTCCGTCCTATATAGTTAGTTGATGGTGTTTCCTTGCTTGGTGCCTCTTCAAAGGCACCATATTTATTCTTGGAGTCTATGACTATATGGATAACATTCTCAACATTGCTATAGTCAATGTTCATTGGACATTAGCGACATCCTACTAAGCACTTTGACGAATCATGGGTGCAGTGGTTGTATCAGATATACTAGATGCACTTAATGCATGGGACCTCTCTTGGACATTACGTGCTAATGGCTACCTGGTTCATTTAACATTTTCCTTATCTCTAGGTTTCTGTGCAATATTGTTTGGTTTTCTCCGACTCCTTGTTGATGGAAGCGCACTACATGCAACTAAGCTGCGTCGGTTCGCCAAAGGGATTTATAAGGAAATTCTTTTCAATGACCAAGGGAAGCTCCTTTCCATTTTTAGACGTGTTCTTCAAGGATAGAAAAAGAACCCATCGATGGCTGCCCTGAACTTCTTCACATCAGATGTTTATGGGGAGAACAATTGCTCAGTTCCTCAAATTAGGCAATTGGTGGAGCATTAATTGTGCACCACACTTGACATTTTGATTCTTGTTCTTACTGTGGATAAGTGAAAACTCGTTTTGGATACATCTGACTACATTTATCACGTGAGATGTGATAAGGTTTTGAATATAAATACAATTTCACAATAATGTTCAAATTTCTGTTCAATATATAAATCAAATATTTTTTATAATTCAAAGTAATACTCTGTAAAACCAAGTACCAGTTATAAATTCCTTATTTCACTATAACGACCATACATATTTAAGGCAAATTTTTTTCAACAAAACACAATATGTGAAAATATACGTCGACCTTTAAGCCCTTAAAACATTCAAAAGTCATCACATATACCAACCACAACCACACCATAAACTACATCTAGTTAATAAGTTCAATGCAACATACGAAAAGCAAACAAAGAAATAAAGGGTTTCCAACATCCAACTCCTGAAACATTGAGACTGACTTGAGTATCATCAGACTATAACGACAATGCAGCATCCACATCACCACTCCCCTTTAGTCGTGGACACCTAAAAGAGACACTAGAATGATAACTTGAAACGTTCTTAATACAATGACTATCTTGGTTTAGGAGTTTATAATAATCATACTTGCAATCAAAGTTAAGATAGGTAAATCATAACTCAAATCCACTAATGTACATGATGATAAAATATCCAGCGACAATAGGTAAATCATCATATAAATCCATCTTGCGGAAAACAGCTATAGATACATCTGTACATGTATGTAATCTTATTATGTATTGGCATACTTACAACTGCAATTAGCTTCTCTTGTCAATTAACAGTAGGCATTACATGAGTAAAGGGGGAAGAGGGAAGCGGGGGAGTAGTTACTAGGTAAGAGGGGAAGCGTAGCAAAGGTGGGTGTGGTGTGGGGGGTGGGGTTGACGATAATAGAGAAGAGAGGAGAAGAGAGAGAGGGAAATGAAAAAAGGAGCATTCAAGTGGCTTGTCGGTGGAGTAGGCTTAAAGGCAATGGTATTGGATGTTGTTGTCGATCAGAGGAGGTTCTTCTTTTACTAAATTGAATACTCATCCTTGTATGTTCTTATTTGTGCCTAGCCTTGAGCTGTATGAACAAGAGTGAATAATTTCTTCTCTATTCTTTTGGAAATGATTCCAAATACTACGAATTGGCGGTTATTACCAATACATTGCTGTTTTTTTTATATTTTTTCACAACTTCTCGTGATTCCCAGTAAATATTGATTAATTTTGTAATATGCTCCATAAATGTAAGATGACAAAGTCCACATATAACTGCATTTAAATTTGCTTTATTTTTGTAATATGCCCAGTTCTGCATCGGATATTTGATTTTCTAAAGCTATGTTTAATAGCCCCATATTTGAGATGCAAGGGCCGCATTAGATTAAATCAACAACTTAAACAAATAGTAGATTTCTCAGTTGAGGATCTCAAATATATGTTACCTTGTAAAAACCACGAATTTGTGATCCAAGAGGGTGAGGGCTCTAACTATTGATTCATGGTTTTAAAAGTTTTCGTAGCTTCTGATCTAAGGTCCAAGACTATCACACGTAGCCTAAATATGTTGCTTGTTGAAGATCCTACAGTAGCAACAAAGTTGGAGCCACTTCCACTTTGAGGGAGCCAACTTGCAATTAATAAAAAACCTAGAATACCATATTTTGTCATTGGCTTTTCTATTGTAAGCATTAAAAACAAATATTAATGGTTATTTTTCCAATGGAAATAGAGGGAGTTCATGCACCAAATAATAAAATTTATAAACCTAGCGTCCACAAAGTAATTAGTCCAGGTCGAACGCGGGGGATAGAAACTAAGGAAGAACTAAAAAGGATCACCTTTATTACCCGAATAAAAACTAACTCTACAACGAGTTTCAATGAAAGAAAAATACAACAGAAGCAAAAATCTAATACAAAACTCTAGAAAACTATCTTCTTGTTGTGGCTGTACGAATAGCTAATTTTTTTCTTCTTTTGTAGCCTCTCCGTTTTGCAACAATCTCGAAAATAACAAGAGAAACAAGAGACAACCCTAGAATTGAGGTTAGCCCTAAACTATGCACTAATAAATCTTAAAGTAATAAAACAATGCAAAAACCTAATATGCCATGTTAACTATCTTAAGCTAGAAAGAAAGAAATAGTGCCTACAAATATGATCCATGAAAAGTTCGAGAAAGAATATAATATAACACTTGAAAAGATAAAGTAAGAGATGCTTGCCTTCACTTTTCACATATTTACATGAAAGTACACAATAAATTATTTTTTCTAGGTTTCCATTATTCTATACATTCAAACAGGATAAATAAAAAAAATTGCAAACTCAAGAAAGAGAAACTAAACGAATATTTTCCAACAAAATAAATTCTAGAGGAGTTCAGAAGGGTGTCCCTTTTTGCAGTTGCTTCGAGACGAAGAATATAAATGGAGAAAACACCTGGGAAGGACTACCTATTCGTGTCATCAGAAAAAGGACTTGCCCATGTGACGTGAGTTGAAGGGAAAGAAAGCAGCGTGGTGGGGACTCTGAACCGGGTCCCGTACGACGGTTGACACCTTTTTCTCTCTCTCTCTCTCTCTCTCTCTCTCGCTGCCTCCCACCGTCAAAAATGGTTTCCATCTGAAAACTTATTCCTCTCTCTGTCTGCATTTTTCTGTCAGGCCGTTCTCTCCGCTGTCCTTCCCGGAAGCAATCTCTCTCTCTCTCTCTCTCTGTGTGTCTCTGACGATTTCTTTTCATTCGCCAGTGATCAGAAGGAAGATCCCTCAGGCAGCGGGTCGCCCTTCCTTGCCATCCTCACCTAGTGCGCGAAAAGTAAAACCTGTTCGCCACCCCCTTTTGCCCGAATATGATGCGGTACGAATCTGCGTTACGTATTCCTTGAAACTTGACTGCATTTGTCATGGCATGATCGAGTTACCTGTTTCGCGTTTTAATCCTGTTTTGGTATCTGCACCTGATTCCTTTCTTCTGGCTTTCTTTTCAGCGAAAGAGTCAGCTGGTTTTGTTGAAATGGAGGTCATGTCTGTCTAATCAATCACTTCAACACTATTCGTTTTTTGAGAACAAAGTGCTTTGCTTGTTGACGTTCGAGCTAGAGTTGCGCAGAGTAAACTTTATTTTGATGTTGGTGCATATATTTTCTGTTTTGAAGATGTTTATTGACCTGATTCGCAAAGTGCATCCTGGTACCAGATCTTCTCATGCGTCATGCGAGCACGATGAACAGCCTTGTCTTATCATTGCCCTGTGCGAAAGCTGATCGTTCGTAGGGAATTGAAGCTTGCTCATGGCATACAAGACGGAGATCTCTTGATTCAAACTGTGGAAGGTGTAAAATGTCAAGGATTTTACGGACTGCTCTGGGTTAATATGGAAATATGATCTTTGTAATTCCGTTGCTTTCAGTCGATGGGGTTTGGCTGTCTGCGAAGAATCTGAAGCGTCGTGGTTTAAAATGGGCAGGTTATCAAGTTACGGAACCGATGGCTATCCGTTTGAATGCACTAGTGGTCAGTGTTAAAACTAGGCTTAGATCAACTTGCAGTCTTTGCAGATAGCAAAGTGGGATTGCATTTTCCTGAATTTTATGCAAATCATGGAAGGTTTAAAGAGGAATTCCTCTTGGCTGCTTGGTAGGTGGCGTGGTGGTGATCTGAATATGACGGAGCCTCAGCTTTTAGTCTTTGCTTTCTTTGCTGTTGCGATGGTTGGTGCAATCACCTTAGTTTACACAATCTTTCAATGGCGGAAAAATATTAGTTTAAACTGGATGAAGGCTGTTGCTAGGACTAAGAAGAACAAAAAAGTGAAAAATAAGATCCCTGCTGTTAGTCATATATGGAATCCGGAGCCAGTAAGCCGTGGTAAAAATTTTAATTGTTGCGTCTGCTTGAAGACAATTTCTCCTCCACAGGCTCTCGGTCCTGTTATATCGTCAGAATCTGTGATTCATATTTGTGATGTTTGTGGTGCGGCAGCACATACAACCTGCTCCCACAAAGCACACAAGGACTGCAAATGTGTCTCCATGATAGGCGCGAAGCAGGTAATGCACCAATGGGCGATCCGGTGGTCAGAAATGACCGACATCCCTGATGAGATTCCCTGCTGTTGCTATTGTGAAGAACCTTGTAGCGGGTCTTTTCTTGGTGGATCCCCAATCTGGAGTTGCTTGTGGTGTCAGAGATTGGTGCATATAGAATGCCACACAAACCTGACGAATGAGATGGGTGAAATTTGTGATCTGGGGTCATTTAGGAGATTGATTATGTCTCCACTTTATGTGAAGCCTTTGAGCAATAAAACAGGCCCAGCTAGTTTTCTAAGTTCAATAACTCATGGTGCAAATGAACTGGCGTCTTCTGTATTTAGAAGTCAGAACAAACGATACAAAAATAGTGGCGAAATATCTGTTGATACCATTACAAGCTCTAATACCACTGATTTATCCACAGATACCAGTTCGTCAGAAGCAAACCGAACAACAAAAAGATCTTTTTTGGATAATGAAGGGTGTAATGGTGGAAACTTGAAAGTAAATGGTTTGGTTGATGAAAAAATTGATAGAAAGCCAAAGCTACAAGGAAGTGGCTCGTTTGGACGAAATGATGCTTCTCATTCTACGGGAATTGACCGCAAATATGAAATTGTTGACTTGCCTCCTGATGCAAGACCACTTTTAGTTTTCATCAACAAGAAGAGTGGTGCTCAACGTGGTGATACCCTCAGACAGCGTTTAAACATTCTTTTGAATCCTGTACAGGTTAATGACTTAATAAACTGTGAAGAAAAAGATATCTCATATGTTCTTTTGATGTGGTAGATAAGCAATGATAAACTGAACTATTCTTGTCCTTTTGGTTTTTCTTCTTGTGCTTTTCTGTTACTTTTCAACTTGATTTTGCAGTTCTATTCCACAATCCAAGCAATTAGGTGCAGGCGTAAACTTTCTTCTATTTAATTCAGCCTGAAATGTTTTTGAGATTAATAATGATCATTTTTCTTTTCTTAAAATGTTCTGCTTATTTGTCAAATTTGAAGTTATTTTCTGTCTTTTGGTCAAGCTGCAAAGACTCTTAAGGGCCTGTGAGTTGTTATTGCAGGACAACCTTATATGTGGTGAAAGGAACCCTTTTCCTTTTCTATGTTTTGAAGTTTGATGTATTCAGTTAAGGTTCGCTACACATTTATGAGATGGCTGATAGTGTGTTGTTAGCTGTTTATTTTGTTTGATTATTGTTGGTTTACCATAATTGTTAGTCTAATAGAGTTGACTCTCTATGGTGTACCTTTTAGGAAACATGAGGCTGCTGTGATGCAGAATGCTTCCAAACCTTGTGTTAGTTCCACCAACTTTGTAGTGCTTCGCCTTCACTATTATGGTGATTGTGATGAACAGCTGTGCAGAGATTCCTTGATGTGACCTTATGAATTGTTAATGCTTTCTTACATTTTTAAATGCTAGTAATTAAGCACTAGTTTCTGTTCTTTTTTTATTCTTACCTTGTTCATTTTTGTTGTCCATTAATTCCAAACAACAAGGTGATGAATTAGGTGCCAAAGAGAAGTGTTTAGGGAGAGATGAAATTACTAAATATAGATCACTTTAATTTTCTCTAATTAATATTCAAATTCTCTCTCTCTCTCTCTCTCTCTCTCTCTCTCTCTCTCTCCCTTCCCCCCACCTTGTTGTTTGGAAAATGAACTGATGGCATTACGTGACAAGTTTTTGGTTGCAAGCCACTAACAAGTTATCGGTTCATTCATCTAGTAGTCTTCAGCCTTTTGTTGTAGCAATTGTGTTTCCCAACAAGATATACTGCTTTTCTAGAAACTAAACTTCTTTATGTCTGATCCTCTCAAAACTCTTCTTGAATCCTGGACTTGCATGCACAAACTCAAAAGAGGTAGGTGATCCTATTCTGTAACTACAGTCAGACCTACAATTCTGCACTTCTACTCACTAGCATTTGCATGTGTGAAGAACTGCCATGGGAAATATGTAAACTTTTTAGTTTCTCAAGCAAAGGAGGTGCACAAATTATACAAAAAGCACAAGAACCTTATACTCCAAGTAGTTCAGAATTAATAAATAAACAAGCCCATAGAAATAACTCATGTTCTCTTAGCTGTTATGCTGCACATTTTATCTCCAAACGACAGTGTTTTACTGTGTTTTCTTCTCTCTTTCTATCTGCATGTGATATCCGGCTTCCAGATGTGGAATTGGATTTTGTCACCATTTTTCTCTGACATGAATAATGTTGTCATTTTCTTATGACAACTTCTGTATGGAACTACATGATGTCCTAAATAACAATTGCGAGTTTTCCTTCTCAGGTCATTGAGCTGAGCTCTTTACAGGGGCCAGAAGCTGGCCTTAACTTGTTTAGAGGAGTATCACATTTTAGAATTCTTGTTTGTGGCGGTGATGGAACAGTTGGTTGGGTTCTTGATGCAATTGATAAGCAAAACTATGAGTCACCTCCTCCAGTCGCAATTCTTCCTGCAGGGACTGGCAATGATCTTGCTAGAGTCTTATCCTGGGGTGGTGGTCTTGGTTCAATAGAGAGACAGGGTGGGTTGGCAACATTGTTGCATCATATAGAATATGCAGCAGTTACCATGCTTGATCGCTGGAAGGTTGCCTTTAGACCCCAGAAGGAAAAGCTTGATGTGAGTCAAACTACTAAATATATGAACAATTATCTTGGTGAGTGGACTGATGACTACCATTAGGTTCCATTGATATGAAGTAATAGCTGGTAACCTTTTTGGATCTTTTTTATAAGGAATTGGATGTGATGCTAAAGTTGCACTTGAAATTCATAACCTGCGAGAGGAAAATCCAGAGAAGTTCTATAACCAGGTAAGAACTCCATGTCCTTTTCCTTATTGGTTTGTGGTTTATTTAAATCTCCTTTCCTCTTTCACTTATTAGCTTGCATTTTTTGCCCGATCTCTTTCTTTTCTTTTTTATCACTTCATCTTTGAGTTTGTGGACAGACAAAGAAAGTGAGTGCAATTAAATGACCTTCTCTCTCTCTCTCTCTCTCTCTCTCTCTTTCTCTGTGTGTGTGTGTGTTTGTAACATGTTTGTGCATGGCCATGTGTATGTTTATCAAATTTCATTTTATGCAAGTATTCTTTTTCTCTTGCTTATTAGCTTGCATTTTATGCAGCTTTTTATTATCTTGCCTTGTAGTTTAAAACTTTAAAGTAACTCTCTCTCTCTCTCTGTTCCTCTTCCTTTACTGAGTAATAAGTGTATGCCTGTGTTTGTGCATGGCAAATGGCCATGTGCGTATTTATCAGATTGCTTTTTATGCAAGGCTTCTTTTTCCATTACTTATTAGCTTGCATTTTGTGCAGATTTGGTCTTCTTGTTGATTACCTTGCCTTATAGTTTAAACTCATTCACACACTCTGTCTCTCTGCATGCTTATAACAATTTTTTTTTTTCTCTTTTTACTCATTTGGGCATGGCGCCATGGTTCAGGGTGGGGATAACTATACTGGTTCAACTTTTTGAAAGCCTTCTCAGTGAAAATTCATAGTTGTGGAAGAGGTACTGGGCACTACAGGAGCTGCAGAAGTACTTAGTTAACCAAGTTAGAGGCATACAAATCCCTGACTGCTGCTTTTCTCAACTATTAAAACTGGTGAACTGCTTTCGAAAGTAGGCAGTATTCATTATATTGAGTTGGTATGATCATGTCTCCCCTCTTGAGACCTAACCACGTCATTTTCTTAACATTCGCCGGAAATAGGTAGGGCTAACCCTGCTTTCAATTAATTTTCCTCAAAAATTTTCTGTCCAGGTAATGATTGGATTGGAGTTAGTTGGAGAGATGGAAAGAGACTTTATGTCCCGTTTGTTTCTGGTTGGAATCAATAAATGGAAAGAGGAAAATGGTGCTGGCACATAATAAGTTAATAACCATGACGGATGGGAGGGGCAAGGAGGAGATGATGACAATCTGAACAAGGTTGAGAAAAAAAGGTTATCTTGGCTTTATTTTTTGCCTCCGAGTCTGTGGAACCACTCCACCTGAGTTAGATCAGTTGATGGGACAGGCCCAGCCAGATTTAGCCCATCGGTAGCCTAGTCTAGGGTCCTACTTTTTCTGAGCCTGGAATTTGAAAGAAACAGGGCAGGTCTGGCTCAGAGGGCCAGGTCATCTCTATTTTGACTAGCCTCACTGGTCACCAGCTTCACTGGTAATGGACTGTTTGATTGACATGTGGCTTGTCATCTGCTTTCAGGCAATGCTGCCATGGGAAGGAAGGCCGGCACGTAGCTTGAAAAAAATTGCATATTGGCTTCTCTGAATTCCACCCCTGTAATTTCCAATGCTTAGCATGAAAGCTACATACTAAGTGAAAGAAACCTTTGCTAATTTTGGTGCCTGCTAGAAGTCAACTAAGCTAGAGAAGGAAAATAGGCAATTTTTCAGTATCATTCTTCAGCTGGGGAAGCTCACCAATGTTACATTTGCTCATGAAAAAGTTGCTCATTATGGCAAATGGTAAATACCTATAGACAAATTTGATGGAAAGGTTCAAAAGAAAATAGTGATTTCATAAGATCATATGCAATTCTAGTAGTGCAAAGGACACTAGCACGTAAACTGCACCAAAATTTTCTGTTTAGCTGTGTGAGCTTCATACCTATAAAACCATCAGAAGGTGCAAAATGAGATGTATTCGATCTGCTTCAGAATCTTTTTGATTGCTTTATAAGGATTCAGAGTGGAAAAGAGCTTCCTTCCAGTGCCACTTGATGGAATGGAAGAAGCCAAAATTGCCATCTCAACAAAGTCAATTTTCTTTTAAGATGTTTGTCCTGTGGTGCACTATGATGTTGCTTCTGTCATTTTACATCAATCCTTAAAAACTTGCTAAGTCAACTTGTTGGATTGAATTTCCCCCTATCTGGTGAACTCAATAGGGAATCAGTTTTACCAAAACTCGGGAAAACTTGCTCAAAACTCATCTGGCTTGCATAAAACTTGTTTAACTTGCCATGTCAACTCGTTTGACTCATCCAAAACTTGTTTGGCTTGAGTAATATTTGGGGATAGATGTTATTTTTAAATTGGTGCTTGTTTTTGTCGAGCTGTTGATTTTCATTGCTATGCTGATACATGATGTTATGTTGAATATCCAATTATAAGTATAGCATAATGGTCTGGTTTCTTAGTACATGAATAAATGTAACTTATTCATGGTTTTACTTGATGTTACTTTGAGTTATTTCTGATTTACACAAGTTAACCAAGTCATTTTACAACCTTTTTATGGTTAATTGAAAAATTATATATCATTTTCCTTTCAGAAACAATAATTAATAAAACCCTGCTCGAGTCACTAAGTTGACCTGCTGAGTCACTAGTTGATACAGATGAGTCGTGGCCTGAGTCCTAAGACATGATTTTACTTAATACGTGCAGCATGACAGATACTTGTACCTTTTTTCCTTAGTAGTCGTTGGCTATTAAGACACGATTTCACTTAATACTTTCAGTACAACAGGTACTTTTACTTTGTGTTAAAAAATTTATGGGAGATGTATTCGTACAAATAGGTTTTTAATCTTTTAATAATTCTAACCCAACTGATCAGACCTCTCTGATGATTAACAGCCGTATAACTTGACCAAAATTCTACTTATATACTTTGGTTATGTGCTATTTGCTATTGCTATGGCCTATGAGTTTTATCTAATGCAGGTCCCTATTCTCAGTTCTTGAATAAAATGCTGTATGCAAGAGAAGGGGCTAAAGGCATCATAGATAGGACATTTGCGGATCTTCCATGGCAAATCCGTTTGGTGGTTGATGGGCATGAGGTTGAGGTCCCTGAGGTATGTAAAGTTGGTTTTGACAGTTGTAACTTCTGACTTGACCTGACCCATTGGAACCTTATTATAACTTATGTTACAGTACATGGATGTGTGATGTGGACAAGACAACACACAATTGGCCGTAGTGGCAGAATGATGACATGGAGATATGGTTCTGTGCATATGTGTGTGTGTGTGTGTGAGAGAGAGAGAGAGAGAGAGAGAGAGAGAGAGATGTGAATGTTCACTAAAAATCGGTGGGACTTAAAGTTGTATTTAGCAAATAATTAATAATACATACATATTAACTTGCAGTTCTCGTTCTAAAAGGAGTCTAACTAGTGCACATTGTTGAGGAAAAGAATTATGTCACATTAAATAGAGATTCTTGGACAAGAAATTGAAATTTTATTTGAAAAATAATCATCAAGCCTGGCGAAAATCCAAAATGTGATCAATGGAACAATCAGGTAAGAGAATTGTTAGGACATCTTGGCCATGTTCTGTCCAGGTTTGACTTAGTCTGTGAATGTCTTGATTCATCCAGTGCTCTGTCAATCATTTCACTGGCTATAAATGCTAAATAAATTAATTTCATAACATACTTGTCCATTATCTGAGTCATATCACTTTCCTAAACCAGATGGTGAAGACATTGCAGTAGACCATATCGTCATCTTCATTTTGAACACGACTGGTTCCCAGATTCCATACCGAAAGTTAAACTTTTGCTAAAAAATGAAAAGTTTCCTAAAGCGAGACGGTTTTTGTTAAATGTATAAATTTTGCAGGACTCAGAAGGCATTCTTGTTGCTAACATTGGAAGCTACATGGGAGGAGTTGATCTATGGCAAAATGAAGATGAGAATTACGATAATTTCGGTCCTCAATATATGCATGACAAGATATTGGAGGTTGTGAGCATATCTGGAATATGGCATCTAGGGAAGCTTCAGGTACTTGCTTTTATGAAGTCTTTAGCTGATGTCAGGAGTCCAGGCAGTGGTTTAGAGTTGGTCTAAATTCACTTCAATGTTTCATGATAAATATCTCCTACAATAAACTAATAGCTAATCTATCAGTAAAAGTGACAAATGCAGTCCAGACAGTGCTAGTGGAACACATTTTTGGCATTTGGGTGCTGGTTAGTTGCATAGCCTACTCCAAGTTGCTTAGTCTGGGTTGAGGTCATAGTCACCAATACTCTCTGCGAATTTTCAGCAAAATTTTTGTTGAGTTGTAGATTTTCTCTGGAAAATATTAGGAAAGTCTCGGAATTTTTAAACTTAAGTATAAGAAAAAGGGAAAAATATGAGATATTTATAGGATTTTTATGATCTTTTATGTAAAAATGTAAGGAAAAAATTGAAAAAAGCATTTTCAAAAAAGTAAAATAAACACAATGGAAAAAAATGCTTAAAAATATGAAGCGAGAAGGCTTTGACAGAAGGCTTGGAAAAAATATCAGGAACATTTCGGGGATAATATTGTGATATTTTTGTCTTTTGGTGATATTTTGAGAATGCCAGGATATTTTGCCAATATGATCAGCTTGCTTCACAATGGGGTTATATTGGAGACATTTGTGATTCTGTTTGAGGTTACTTTCTAAGCTTTAGTGAGTTGAAGATAAATTTCTGGTGTTATTTAAGTTGTCTTCCATGTAGGTGCCCACTGGTCTATTCATGAGCTTTTGTGCATGTGTTTTTCCGGCTGTGGAACATTGGTTCTTTTGGGCCTTGCCAGTAGATTGAGCTGGTGTTTGTCTAGATTCAATTTCTATTGCACTTCGCCTAGGCATCAAAATTTCCAACAAGAGAATTTGAGTGTGGTAGTACACTGAAGTCTGAACTGCACTATCAATAGTGCAGTAGGATCTAAATTTCTGTAGCATTCAGTTGTTAGTCTGACTGGTGAGGTCATCAAGTTCCCGGGTCTGGTTGCCCACTTGTTTTCACGGTTAGATACGTAAAGCATTTTGGACCACAGTTTTGTCCAAAACCATTCTCCGACATAGTCCCTTTTGCAGTGCATGTTTGCTTCTACTTTCTTGCAGTAACTTCATGTCTTATCAATACTGTGCTAAGCCCAATCCTATAATACAGAGCACGTGCTGCATGAATTTTTCTGATTGATATGCATGATTTTTGCTAGCAATTTGAAACAGTAAGTTATTGAACTATTGGTGTTTTCACAAATTCAAGTATATGTTTACTAAAAATGGTAAAGAATGGAACCGGGCTTATTATTCACTGGGTGTTTGTACGTGGAACAGGTTGGCCTTTCAAGAGCTCGAAGACTGGCACAAGGGCGGTCTATTAGCATAGATCTCTTTTCAACCTTTCCCGTGCAGATAGATGGGGAACCGTGGGTTCAACAGCCATGTACTTTATCTATAACTCATCATGGCCAGGTTGTATTTCTGGAATGTTTCTTGGTCTGCTTTATCTTGGATACTTTCTTCTCTTTGCAGGCATGCTTGTACTTTTCTATGCATATCAGTGGACCTGTTTTACTCTCTGCTGACTTCTGTCTGATTCTATTTTGAAGGCATTTATGCTAAAAAAGGCAGCCGAAGAACCTCTAGGTCACGCTGCTGCCATTGTTGCAGAGGTGCTGGAGAATGCTCAAAGTAGCCGTGTTATCACAGCCTCACAAAAGAAAGCATTGCTGCAGGAGATGGCTCTTCGGCTCTCCTAACTCTCTCTCTCTCTCTCTCTCTCTCTCACACACACACACACACACACACACACACTCCCCCTCCCCCGCTTCCCCCCTTTTTCTCTCTCCTCCCTTTCAACGCAATGATAAAGTAGTTCAATATAGTCAGTCACACATTGTACAACAACTAGATACATGGTGAAATTCGACCAAATGAAAGTCGGTATAATCATCCTTCTGTAGTTAATCTTCTTACAGTTGTCATCATGATCAATCTTATTCACCATCATTATTGCTGGCAAAAGTGACAAACAAATGGATGCTTTTCCTTAGCCAAATACACTGCAATTTTATATATTTTATATAACGTCTAGGAACCTTATTGGATGATAAGTGCAGCACGCTTTGCATCATCTTCGCATTGTTATTAGGTAACGTTCTTTCTGTTGACACCGGATTATTGTATATGAACCTTATATATCAGTGTAGGTTGAAGTTGATAACTGGCTGATTGTTTTCAACTCAGTACTTTCTGAAAACTGGATGAATTGCTAAAATTATTAGCAGGGGATTTATGCAGATTGGCTGTTCCCGTCGGATCTTTCTTTTTTAACAAAGCTTCGGAATGAAAATTTTAAATTCTGATGACCCCTATTGCTGAATAAAAATGGTCACAAAGGCGAGTTGCATGTGCTGGAGGTTCCATTTTTGGGTGGATTTCTTTGTTCATGTAGCTGTAGCTTATGTGTTAACTTGATGTTAAAGTCGTCTTGCAACAATGTGTTTCCATCCAGTTCGGTATGCACAGCCTTTTTTTCTTTCCGTAAGCCATTGACATTGGTACTATCTGTTTCTGTCTTGAAAGCCTTGACCGTTTCCTTTGAGCTCATGTGAAATGCTCATAACAAAGAAACGCGTGCCATTTTTTTGCTCGACACCAACTTTGAATACTGAAATCAAGTTCATCGGTAAATAATCTTTAAACCACATTTGAGGAGCGAGGAGATTATGTAACATATTGGGGCATCAGAAACAGTTTATGAATTACAATTTTAACCTTAAAAGTTCTTCAACGTTACTGTGTTTTTATGTGAGTATTGCTAATACATTACACCAGAATTTGGAACTAATAATACATATAAAAATTAACAACGTTTTGCTCGTGTCTCAAACCAGACGGAAAATGAATGCTTGATAGTTACGAAATACACAATTAAACTAAGAGACTAAAATAGTCCAAGATCAATGAATGTTTGATAGTTACGAAATTCGCAATTAAACTAAGAGACTAAAATAGTCCAAGAATAAGTGAAGCCAAAGTATTATGCTATTGATTGTGGCAAATTTGTAATTTTCGGTCATAAATTGTGGGTAGACTAGTAATTGGCTAATCAAGATTAAATTATGTTAATTATGATTAAGTTTAGCTAATAACAATTTAATAACTTAAGCACCCAATTAACGATAGGTTAAGAGTTCTTAAGTTAAGATTAGACACTAAGTTAAACCGAAACGAAAACTAATCATTTAAATAGAAATTGAACAGATCACTTTAAAATATATCACTTTTTCTAAAACCTTCTTAAGATAGAAAATCTAAGACATAATATAATAAGTGATGAAAGAATGACAACTTTTGGCTATAAATAAAGGTTGCCACCCCCTTTGGAATGCAATGTAAGGGAGAAGAAGAAGAGAGAGAAGAGAGGAAAGGGGAAAGGAGGAGAGGAAGAAGAGAGAGAAGAAGAGAAAGCGGTAGGAGAGGAGAAAAAGAGAGTAGAGGGAGAAGAGGAGAAAGAAGAGAGAGAGGAGAGAAAAAAAAGGGTAGAGAGAGAAAAATTGAGGAGAGAAAAAGTGACTGTTGGCAACAAAACTTTGTCAAATCCTTCATCTTGCACATTGTAAATAAGGCTGGGCACAGGCCACAGAGTCGGGCCGCCGCCGGGTACCTGGTACTCGGCCCTGGCCCCGAGCATCAAAAAAAGGGACCCGGGTTGGCCTGACTTGTTATCGGGCCGGCCTGGGCGGGCCCGTAAGCCCGATTCAGGCTCGATAATTTTTTTAAAATTTTTATTAATATATATATAATATTTTATTATAATTAATTATATATATATATTATTTTATATTAAATAATTTATTTTTAAATTTAATCGGGCCAGGCCCAGGTTGGGCTCGGGCTCCGGTTTTCCTAGTCGAGCCAGCCTAGGCCCGACTCATTATCGAGCCGGGCCGGCCCCATGCCTAGGCTTAGGTGTAATCACTTGGGGTAGAGATTTTACTAAAATATTAGGTATAATGAAAGTTATTGCAATTTTTTTAATTCCATGTAAAATCTCAAGTTTTTTACCATAAAGATTTTAATTGCTTCTTTTAGGTTGTGCCCTGCAGCTATTCTTTTGGATTCTGACTTATCAGAATCCAGAAAATCAAATCGGTGGATGCGATGTTGCTGAATTTTCGTTAGGAACCTTGAACCCTCTCCTTTTAGCGCATACGAACAACGATGGGACTGTGCCAACAACGTTCACGTGATGTAATCGTCTAGGCTGTGTTGAAATTTGTGTCAAAAAGTGCATCAATTTGTTGTATCGTGAAACTGGACAGTGGGTTAGACTAAGCCGTGGGAGCTAGCTAGGTTTAATGGGCCATGATTACTAGTAAATCTTGGTTTGGCTATAACCCAGCTTTGGTTAGATTACCTTGGCTGTAACTAGGGTTGAGATGAAGTCAGGTGGGTGATTGACCACACAGAGTTTTAGTTACGATTCATTAATTGTCATACATAATTAGATTAATCACATGGTTTGCAGATTGCTTAGACTAGCAAAGTTGAGACAACGGCTTGTACTAAGTCACAAATTTAAGCGATTGGCTTAAGCAAATTGGGTTCAGTTTGATTCTTTGCATGCATGTTCATCTACGCATTCATGTCATTTAGTTGTATCTGATTTTAGATATATGTGCCACACTCAAATAGAAAACTTGAGCTATGTTATTGATACAGGCTCGTAATTGAGTTTCATGAGTGAGATGTTTAATGATAAAATTGTGTTTTTGCTCTGAAATGAGCGTAATTGATAATGAGAGCCAGGTAGTGATGATAGACGCGAAAGTATATTCATGCATTGAATTGATTGAGCATGATGGTTGTTTATTTACTTTACGCAATGTTTGCTCATAGCGTGAGTATATTCTGATGTGGGCAGTGGCCTGGGGCCAATATTATATTTCTAGATTGATGGTATAAGGGGAAAGTTCAAGAACGACCCAATATGCCAGAAATGAAAAGCCTGAGATTGGAACATGTTGCAACTGTAAAGATCTAAACCCAACTGTAAAACATAAAAGGAGCCAGGTTGTGTGGTGGAGGCGTCTGGGGACCTGCGCAATCAGAACCTTCTCTAAATAGAGAGATTGATGTATAAAGGGCTCCTTCCCTAGACTACTTAGAGGAGCTCATCCCCTGCATAAGATAGCGAGTGTCAGATGCAGTTGAGCTTAATGAAATGTGAGCAACTACAGTGGTTACCCCAAACTATCTATTGTGTATAGCTCAACGTGGCAGAACTCTTGAAGAATATATCTGTGAGTTCCATCATTTGGAAAAGTACTGCCTAAATACATACACTACTGACAAGGCTAGAGTAAATAAATTTATCAAGGGATTGAATGATAGTTTGAAGTTGAGAATGGTGAGAACAAACACAAAAGATTTGACATAGACAATTGAGAAAGTGATTGAGATGGTTGAGACTCTGAGTCAGATTCAAGATCGCGGGAAAAGAAAACTTTATGAGTCTATAACAAATCCCAGATAAGAAACCTTTTGTACCTAAACACAGGCCTTTTCCACCAACTTCAGCTCGTAGACATTTTTTCTCAAAACAAACCCAATCAAATGAATGTCTTACTTATCACCGACTACACCCTAAAAGGCCATGTCCTAAACTTATAAGGGCATGTTTAAATTGTGGTGAACAAGGACATTTTATTTGAGAATGTTAGAAGAAACAAGGATTTCCTTCACGAGGACCACCTCAAATCTGACCTATTCAGTCACCACATTCTGCAAATTGACCTCCAACCAAGAAAGTACTAAGACAGGTGTATGCCACAATGATTGAGAGCCTTCATAATCCAGATATTGTTGAAAGTATCCTACTTATAGACTCATTATTAGCATGTGTTTTATTTGATTATGAAGCCTCCCATTTTTTATATATCCACCTTTGTCAATATGCTTAAAAATGGCAACACTATAGCACTATATGAGCTTGAGTGTCTAGTGCTATTGGATTTCATGATTGTCGTACATAGTATTTGGTTGATATTGGGATAGAAAATTTTAGGAAATATACTTCCAGCAAACCTAGTAATCATTGATCTAGAAGGATTTGACATGATCCTAGGTATGGACTTGATGAATAAGCATCATGCATCATTGACTGTCATAAAAGAAGGATTACTATATAGGCCAATAGCTCTAACCCTATAGTATCCCAAGCACAGACTCATGAATGCACATTAGAAATATAGCCAGCTTGTGAATGCAAGAAAACAAAAAGGATTACAACATAGTCTATCTTATCCATGTGTCTGCGGAGAAAACTGAAACACCAAAGGCCAGATCACAATAGTCCAGAAGTTTGGAGATGCATTTCCAGAAGATTTCTCGAAATTACCATCACTGCATGAGATTGAACCTGCTATTGATTTTGTACCCAATACTACTCGGATTCCAAAGGCACCCTAGAGAATGGCATCAGTTGAGCTAGAAGAATTGAAGAAGCAGTTGCAAGAGCTTATCAATAAATGATTTATTAGACTGAGTGTATCACCTTGGTGGATGCACCTACACAATTTGTTAAGAAAAAGGATGGGTCATTTCGATTATGCATTGATTACCGAATGCTAAATCAAGTGACAATTAAGAATAGGTAACCCCTTCCCAAAATTGAAGATTTGTTAGATCAACTGAAAAATGCCTGTGTGTTCTCCAAGATTGACCTTAGATCGGGGTATCAGCAATTAAGAATTAAGGAAGAGGATATCTCTAAGATTGTTTTTAGAACATGGTATGAACATTATGAGTTTTGCATTCTATCTTTTGGTTTGACTAATGCACCGACTGTGTTCATGGATTTAATGAACATAGTGTTTAAGTAATCTTTTAATCAGTTTGTTATTGTGTTTATGAGTGTTAATTTATTCATCCACCCAAGAAGTACACAAGGAACACTTAAGAAAAGTGTTGAGTATTCTTTAACAAGACAAGTTATATGCAAAATTCTCAAAGTGATTCCAAAATAAGCTTCTTGGGGCACATTATTTTTAGTGAAGGTATTGTTGCGGATCCAACCAAAATCGAGGCAGTTCAGAATTGGAAGACTCCTACTAATGTTACTGAAGTGAGAATCTTCTTAGACTGACTGGTTTACTATAGGAGATTTATACAAGGATTTTCCCAAATAGCAGGACCCATGACTGCACTTCTGAAGAATGGAATAAAATTTGAATAGAGGAAAAATGTGAACAAAGTTTTCAAACTTTAAAACAGAAGCTAACTACAGCAGCAGTTTTGGCTATCCCATCTAGAAAAGAAGGGTTTGTTGTTTATACTGATGCTTCTAAGTATGGTTATGGAACAGCCTTGATGCAAATATGAGAGTCATAAGCTTATGTGTGATGACAACTTCATCTACATGAGTACTATTACCCGACCCATGACTTGGAACTTGGTGCAATATTTCATGCTTTAAAGATATGGCGACACTAATTATATGGAGAACAATTTAAAGTATTTACAGATTGCAAGTCGCTTACTTATCTATTTTCACAAAAAGACTCCAAGTGATTTAATTGAAATGATTAAACAAAAACATAAGGATGATCCTAATTACAATCAAATGACGTTGAAAGACAACAAGATGAATCAAATTTTTCTTTGGACAATAACAACAGTGTTTTGTTTCAAGGCCAATTATGGATACCAAATGATACAAAAGTAAGAAAGAAACTCTTAGACGAACTACATGATTCTAAGTATAGAATTCATCCAAGAGAATTGGTGGCCAGGAATGAAATCTGATATTTCCAAACATGTGGAAAGATGTCTTATTTGTTAGCAAGTTAAAGCAAAACACCAAAAGCATGGAGGATTACTACAACCAATTGAGATTCCTCTATGAAAATGGGAGGATATAGCTATGGACTTGATTCCCAAGGACTCAAAAACAACATGACACCATTTGGGTCTAGGCCTCGGCATCGGGCCGGGTAAGGGCCAGCCCAATCCGGCTCGACGGGCCGCTCGGCCCGGTAGCCCGGGCCTCGGCCCGGGTCCTGCCCCTTTCCCCCGCCCTCCCGTCACGCTCTGAGCGTCTGATGGAGGAGAAGGGGGAGGGAGAGAGGGGGAGGGAGACAGAGGAGGAGGGAGAGGGAGAGAGGGGGAGAGGGAGCAGAGAGGGAGGGGGAGAGGGCGAGAGGGAGAGGGAGAGGGAGAGGGAGAGGGGGAACGGGAGCAGAGAGGGAGAGGGGAAACAGGAGCAGAGAGGGAGAGGGGGAGCGGGAGAAGAGAGGGAGAGGGGGAGGGAGAGGGAGAGGGGGAGGGGGAGCAGAGAGGGAGAGGGGGAGGGGAGAGTGGAGAGGGAGAGGGAGGGGGAGCGGGAGCGGGAGTCGGGAGTGGAGAGGGAGAGCAGGGAGTCGGGAGTGGAGTGGAGTGGAGTGGAGAGGGAGAGCGGGGAGCCGGGAGTGGAGTGGAGTGGAGAGGGAGAGGGAGGGGGGGCGAGAGTCGGTCCGGCCCGGGTCAGGTTTTCCCCGGCCCGGACCCGCTCTCATTCTAGCATTGGCATGACACTTTTGAAGCTTTATATGGACATCCATATCAATCACCTATATATTGGGATGACATTGGTGACAAAAAAATGGAACATCCATTGGTTTTATAACATTATGTAGGCCGAATCTAGATGATACAGAATAAATTATCAGCCGCTCAAGATCATCAGAAAAGTTACGCTAATAAGTGATGATGAGCTCTTAACTTTGAAGTTGGAGACCATGTATTCGTACGTGTGTCCCCAATTAAAGGAATTTTCAGATTCAAAAAGAAGGGAAAATTGAACCCCGATTTATTGGACCATTTGAAATCCTCAAAAGAATTGGTGAGACGGAATACTAATTGCCAATGCCGCCCTAGAATTTATAGGTTCATAATGTCTTCCATGTGTCAATGTTACGAAAGTATGTATCAAATTCCAACCATGTTATCATGATTTGAAAATTGGAGAAGATTTGACTTATACAAAACTGCCAATTCGCATAGTTGATGAACTACTGAGAACAAAACGACACTAATAGTAAAGGTGGAAGGGAAACACCACGAAACTCCTAACAGTAGTGGGAACTTGAAAGATAAAATTTTCTTAAGGGGATAAGAATTGTGACATACTGCTTCTTGGCATCATAAACAGTTTATGAATCACAGTTTTAGCCCTAGAAATTCATGAACACTATTGTGTTTCTGTGTGAGTATTGCTAAGACATTACATCAACATTTGAAACTAATAAAAAATTATACGACCTACTCTTGCTCGTGTTTCAAACCAAACAGAAAATGGATGTCTGATGGTTACGAAATTTGTAGTCAAACTAGGAGACTAAAATACTCCAAAAACCAATGAGACCGAGTCATTAGTTAGTAGCAAACTTGTAATTTTCAGTCAAGATCATGGGTAGATTAGTAATTAGCTAAACGAGATTAAATTATACTAATCATGATTAAGTTTAGTTAATGATAGTTTAAAAACTTAAGCACCCAATTAATGACGAATTAGAGCTCTTGAACTAAGAGTATACATTAAGCTAAACTGAAATTGAAACTAATCATTTAAATATAATTAATTTAACAAACCTCCTCAAAAAATATTATCTTTTTCCTAAACCTTCTCAAGATAAAATATCTAAAATATAATATAATAAGTAAAAAAAAGTAATAACTTTTGGCTATAAATAGGAGTTGCCACCCTTTTCGGGATGCGACATGAGAAAGAAGAGAAAGAGAGGAGAAGAGAAAGAGGGAGGAGGGGAGCAAGAGAGAAGAAGAAGAGAAAGTGGGAGGAGAGGAGAAAAAGAGAGAAGAGGAGAAAGAGAGGGACGAGAGAAAGAGAGAGAAGAGGGAGAATAAGAGAAAGAGAGGGTAGAGAGACAAAAATTAAGGAGAAAGAAAGTGTCTGTCAGTAACGAAACTTTGTTGAATCTTTCCTCTCGTGCATCTCGCGCATTGTAATTACCTAGAGCAGAGCCTTTGCTAAAATGTTAGGTATAATGAGAGTTATTGCAGTCATTCTGATTACATGTAAAACCGTAAATTTTTTACCATAGAAGTTTTAATTGCTTTTGTTAGGTTGTGCTTTGTAGCTATTCTTCATGATTCCGACAGATTGAAATCCAAAAAATCAGATTGGTAGGCAAGATGCTATCAAATTCTTGTTAGAAAACTTGAACCCCCTCGTTTTGCAAATAGCACATGCGAGCAACGAATGCAATGTGCCAATAGCATTCACATTGTTTAATTATCCATATTGTATTGAAATTTGTGTTAAATCGTGCACATGTTTGCAGTATCGTGAAACTTGACAGTGGGCTATAGGCTAGGCTGTGGGACCCAATTAGCCTTAATTGGCCATTATTAATAGAAAATCTTGGTTGACTACGATCCAGCTTTGGTTAGATTACCTTGGTCGTACCTAAAGTTGAGATGAAGTCGGGCAGGTGATTGACCACACAGAGTTTTAGTTAAGATGTATTAGTTTTAGCGATTGGCTTAAGCAAATTGAGTTTAGTTTGATTCTTTGAATACATGTTTATGCATACATGCATGTTATTTAGTAGTATCTCATTTTGGATATGCATGCCACACTTAAATAGGAAACTCAAGCTGTGTTGATGATACAGGCTCATAATTGAGTTTAAGAGTGAGTTGTTTAATGATAAAAATGTGCTTTAGCTTTGAGATGAGCATAATTGATAATGAGAGTCGGGTAGTGATGATATATGTGAAAGTATGTTCCTGCATTGAATTGATTGAGTATGAGATTGTTTATTTACTTTACTCAATGTTTGCTCATGGCTTGAGTTATTATTATAATGTGGGTAATAGTGTGGGGCCGATGTTGAATTTTTGAATTGATGGTATAGGGGAAAAGTCTGAGAATGACCCAATTTACCGGAAATGAAAAGTCCGAGATCTGCACATGTTGTGACTGTGAAGAGTTGAACCCAACTACAAAACATAAAAGGGGCCAGGTTAGGTGGTGCAGGGGTCCAGGGACCTGCGTGATCGAAACCTTTTGTGAATCTAGGGATTGATGTATAAAGTGCTCTTTCTTCGTACTACTTAGAGGAGCTCATCCCTGACGTGAGGCAGCGAGTGTGGGATGCAGTTACTATAGTAAAGCAAGTGAGCTCAATGAAATGTGAGTCACAGTAGTGGTTACCCCAAACTATGCCAATATGCCTGGTAAAACTCAAGTGTTTGGGAATGTAAGTTGCGCAATGGTCTGCCCTAAATACACCGACGAGCTAGGTGGAATCATATGATCATACTCAGGTGGGTGCATGTGTGTGCACCATAAAAATTCATGAGATTATGAATTGTGTGTTTATTTGTTTATTGATTCATTTTTTTATCTGCTTTCTCTATTGTTACCGATGTGGTTGGTTTTTTGTGTGACCTAGATTGAGTCTATTTCACTAGGATGCCAAAGAAATCGACAAATAAAACTTAGTGAACATTTTGAATTATGATTCAAGTATTATCACTAGTGCCAGAGTGAGCTTACCTGTAGTGATGATACTCATTATTATTTCAGCAGTCAATACAATACATAACTTTTTATTCAAATGATATATCAGAGATCTTGTTATGATTTTCCTTGTACTCAATGGTTGTGCTAATGCTATAAGTATTTGCCTTATTAGGTTCTCACGATGTACCAGATGATGCTCTTTGATTAGATGGCTGAAAGGATGAGGGATTGTTGGGAAGATATCTTGTATCGCACACACACTTATATCACACTTGTATCATTAAAACCCTTGATCGTGATTGTTGCGGACTGACTATGTCTGGCCTGGCCAAGCCAGCAGTCTGGGATGCTGCTTGGCCAGCTTGGGCATTGCTTGGTAAGAATGTGGGATCCAATCAGACGCAAAGTCAAGTAGAAAGCAATGTACTTAGAATGTGCAGCATGGTGGTGCAAAGACAAAGCGTATAAGTGCATCATGGTCATCAGTCCCTTTTAAACGTGCAAGTCGATCGTTAGAAAATAAGTGGGTTTCTCATGCATAGCGTTTGGATGCACATAGGGGTGTGCATGGGTTAGGGGAAATTTCTTTGATGGACACATATATTGTGTCCACAACCGTGTAGAGTCATGGGGGGGCGAGCAACTGAAAGCTCGTCATCAAGTAGGGCAATGGTCGGCCATTGCTTAATGACATATAGTCGACAACTGGCTTCGGCTGGAAACTTCCTCCCAAGGAAAGTCTACCTCCACTCAGATTTCGTATAGAAGTAGATAGGCACTTGGAGGAATGGTGGTGTTCTGATAGGGCCTCATGGCCACGGCTTACCAATGGTTTACTATCGGATAACCTTGGGTGATGGTGTGCCTAGTGCCTAGCACTCCTCATCTAGTCCACGGTCCCAAAAGATTGATGGAACTTCCATTACATTAAGATTGAGTTAAGGCTGACCAAAGGCATGCAAAACCTTCGGCGCCGTACGGGCCAAATAGGCTTAAAAAAGTCAGCCCGTGACAAAGAGCAGAACGACTTCTCAAAAAGAACTTGGAAGATGAGAACGATGCAAAGATACAATCAACAAGTGGTTCTGAAAAAGGTTGGCATGTTGTTGGTGCCCCATAGTTTGAGCATATTCATCAGACAGTGTAGGCCAGGAGGAGCCACTTGCTAAGGCAGATAGGGTGAGAGGCCCAACGTAAAAAATGATTGTCCAAAAGGGCATGGGCCCTCTGGCATAGCTCGAAGAAGAGAGCATGTCAATGTACTCAAAGTTGAGTACTGGTTGGCAACACATCTTGGAAATTTGATACTTAGTGGTCCTCGAATATGCTCCAGACTTTACTAAGAAAAAATGCAAAAATGTGATAGAAAAGTGGAAAGAACTGGAGATGAACTAGAGGTAAAACACCCGATAAGGCAGGTAGCCGCAACATGACGGGTGCGTCAAGCGGACGGATGTAGGCTCAATTGAATGAAATAAAGGGGATGGCTGCATAGTTTTTTTCGCCTGGAGCAAGTCGCTAAGGACATCGACGATTTGGTGGTAGGAGAATATTGTGAACCGACTATGTCTGGCCTGGCCAAGCTAGCAGTATGGGATTGCTGCTTGGGCAGCTTGGGCATTCCTCGGTAAGCATGTAGATCCAATCAGATGCCGAGTGAAGTAGAAAGCAATGAACTTGGAATGTGTAGCGCGGTGATGCAAAGATGATCAGTCCCTTTGAACCGTCGTTTGGGAATCGGTGGGTTTCCCACACTTAGCATTTGGATGTGCACGGGGGTGCATGTGGGTCAGGGGCAATTCCTCTAGTGGTCCACAACCATGTAGAGTTACATAGGGCGAGGAAGGGAAAGCTCATCGTCTAGTAGGGCAATGGTCGGTTGTCTTGCTTAATGGCATATAGTCGACAACTGGCTTCGACTAGGGACTTCCTCCTAAGGGAAGTCTACCCCCACCTAGATTTTGTATGGAAGTAGATATATGCTTGGAGAAATGCGGTGTTCTGACAGGGTCTCATCGCCACGACTTGCCGATGGTCTACTGTGGGATAATCATGTGTAATGGTATGTTGAGTGCTTAATAGTCCTCGTCTAGTCCACAGTTCCAAAAAATTGATGAAAGCTTCCGCTACATTAAGATAGAGTTAGTGCTGGGCGAAAGCTTAGGAAACCTTCGGCACCGCACGGGCCAAATAGGCTTGAAAAAGTCAACCCGTGACAGTGATTGTAGTGAGCTATTGGGTTTTCTAGCCACTTGTACTTGACTTACAAGAAACTAGCCGTGGCCCTATGTCTGCCTACAGATTCCTTCTACAACCTGACCCTACGAGAGTAGCTAGGTAGGATCCTAGAGACTAGGTCTCATCACTGGCAAAAACATTAGGTTCTGGCAACTTACCCCTTTTGGGTTGTCCAACAGTCGCTCCACTAATGGCCTTCTTCAACCAGGTGAGGCTCCTCACATAATGTTCTCCTTAGTAGAATCTGTCTTATGTGGCCTAACCTCTCTGATACCATCACAGACACAAATTTTCTTACACTTTTTCTTTTTGCAAAGTACAAGGCACTCGTATGACCTAAGGAAGTGCCACACACTTCTTCTCACTCAGCCTTATCCCTCAAGGAGGCTCTCGATGGGATCCTACACCATTGCTGCCAGAGAAATATCTTGGTGCCCTTATGCACCAAGGACTCAATCCAACACTTGATGTAGAAACTTCCAAAACTTAGGCTCTTTGGCCCCTTTCATTAATCTCTCGAACATGTACAATAGAAATTCCAAAACTTAGGCTCTATGGCCCTTTTCATTAATCTCTCGAACACAAACAATACAAGAACCCCCAAGTCCCAATTTTTCCTTTGTATAGTTTTCTCTCACTTGTGCAACATTCGTCTTGCATAACTTGACCCTTAGGTCACAACTTACTTACATGCAAGCTCAGTAAACATAGGGACATGGGTCACGCCTTTACAAGCTGCACCCGTTTGTCGAACAACCATGAAGGCCAAGAGTCACACAACCTCACACGCTTCTCTCATCTTCTTCCCAAACAGATCGTGGCCTAGTTAAGGGCCGTGCCCCTTTGGAAAGTACTTGTCTTTGCTCTATGGTGTCGCTTGGCCAATGGATGTATCTCTTGGCTAATCCTATTGTTTGACACTTGTGCATGTGTCGAAGGGACAAAACCCATCGTCCATCCGAACCGTCAACCACTGGTAAACGCCCACCGGTGGCTGGCCAGCATGGCCAAGCTGACGGTTGAAGAGGGGCTAGCCAACCCCTGTGCCAAGGTCACCAAGATGGCAACATCTACTTATTCTTGCTTCGTCAGTCGCTTTCCCACATTGGCGGCTAAAGCATAGGCAGGCAAGACATTGGAGCATTGCAACTGGCCCTGGCCGGGTATGAAGCTAACCAAGTATGGCCGTGGCTAGGTGATGTGAATCCACCTTGGACTATCGAGAGTGTCGAGGACGAGGCATGAGGGCCGAGTTGAGCATAGGATGACGCCGGCCAGCACGGGGCTAGGGAGGTTAACCTGCCTCCTAGCCTTGCCGAGAAGACCTCACATGAGCCGCGTACGGGTTTGGACAGGTAATCTGGCCAGCATCACAACATTTGGTGCTGAAGGTGGAGGTCACTACCCAACCAGCCTTCAGCCTTAGCCGAACCTTGGAGACCAGCATTCAACCCCGAACTACAAGCCCTCTAATAGGCCACCTCCCAACTTCTTGCCGTTACCACCAAACGTCAAAACCCAATGCTTCGATCAATCCATCCTTAACACACTCTCACATGCTTTCTATAGTTAAAGCGTCTTCTCACGAATACACCCAAATTACATGTTCTTCTCCAACTAACACTACAATACGCCCGTTGACAAAAGCTTGTGTCACATGCTCATCAAAACGATTCTAAATCTTCTCACTTACTTCAAATCTCTACCATCTACCATGCTTCCCTATTGCTTTGAAAATTAACCCATCATACTTAAATGATCATTATAGACATGAATCAACGCTTCTCCAACATAATCCGATGCTTTCCCCAAAAAGCAAAGTCGCTATCTTGCATCCCAAATCATCAGTTCTACCTTCTAGCATGCTCAAACAATAATTATATGTGTTCCAAAGGTAAATATACAATAAAATGGGCTCAATTATGCCTTGCTCACCCCAAATCACGAGTCTAGACTGCTGCAATGGTCTAGGCAGCCACTTCAAGGGTTCGAAAGGCCCCCAAATGGCTAGAATCCCTCAATGCCGCCACCACCAACGCCTTCACCCCACTGCTATGTGGGGAAACAAATGCGTCCCCCAAGCTGCACATTGACCAAAAAGCCTTAAGGGAGTCAAAAATCGACCAAAGAAAGTTTAGACGGAGTGGAGAGATGGGCAGAGAGGGTAGGGCAGACAGAGAGGGGAGAGACGGTCGGAGATAGAGGGTTCAGACGGTGAGGTAAGTGTCTGCACAGGACGGAGGAGGAGAAGAAGGAAGAGGAAGGAGGAAAAGGCGAGGGAGAAGGAGGCGAGAGAAGGAGGGAATGAGAGCTCGAGCAAGGAGGAGAGGGACAGCGTGTGTGGAAGGAGAGAGCGCTGCAGAGAGGGAAGAATGCACAAGAGAGAAGGGGAGAGGCAGACAGAGAGGGCGAGAGAGGGAGCTTAACCGCGTGTTGCTGCCACTGCTGTCGCCATCGACGCTGCTCAACCCACCGTCCTATTCTTCTTCTCTATGTTGCAGTCGTAGCTCAAGGAGAGTCGAAGAGGGGAAACGAGGGAGAAGAGGGAAAGATGAGGGAGGAGAGGGCGACGTCAGGACCCTCTTGCGCATGGAGATCGAGTCCGGGTCTGAACCCGCTCCAACCCGACCTAAAACATGAAAAGCGTTACATCCTACCCTCCTTAAATAAAATTTCGCCCACGAAATTTAGATCATACATCAATGCAAAAACAGACGTGGGTACTTCTTCTAGTGCCAATCTATATGCCACCTCTCCAATCTTCTCTAAGATTTCAAAAGGTCCAATGAACATCGGGCTCAACTTTCCCTTAACACCAAATCGAAAAACACCTTTAGTAGGTGAAATCTTCAAGAACACATAATCACCAACCTCAAAAGCCAACTCTCTACGTCGAATGTCGGCATGGCTTTTTCTGTCTACTCTAAGCAGTCAACAACTTTTTCCTTATCAATTGCACTTGGTCGGTGTAGTGTTGTAATACTAAAGGGTTTTCAATCTTGTCATCGCCCAAATCGGTCCAACAAGTTGGCGATCTGCACAGCCTTCCATACAAAGCCTCAAAAGGTACCATCCCAATACTAGAATGGTAACTATTATTATACGCAAATTCTGCCAATTTCACATGTTTATCTCATTCTCCTTTCCACTCTAAGACACATGCACGCAACATATCCTCTACGGTTTGAATGGTCCTCTCAGATTGCCCATTAGTTTGGGGGTGGAACGCTGTGCTCAGCTTAAGCTTAGTACCCAATGCTTTCTGCAATTGTCCCCAAAACCTAGAGGTGAAACATGGTTCTCGATCCGCAATGATAGACTTTGGCACTTCATGCAATCTCACTATCTCGCCAATATACAATTCTGCGAGACTTTCTAAAGACTGACTGATTCTTATTGGTAGAAAATGAGCGGACTTCGTAAGTCGATCAACAATCACCCATATGGCATCATGTTGTCTTTTGGTGGGAGGTAAATCAACCACAAAATCCATCGTAATGTCTTCTCTTTTCCACACTGGGATATCAATTATTTGCAACAAGCCTCCTAGCCGTTGATGCTCTGTTTTGACCCGCTGGCAAACTAAGCACTTTGCTACATATTCTGCAATTTCACGTTTCATTCCATACCATCAGAAGCTTCTTTTCATATCCTGAAACATCTTTGTACTGCCAGGGTGTATAAAAAACTTATATTTGTGAGCTTCATCAAGCAACTGTCGCTTCACTCCTTCATCTCTAGGGGCCCACAATCTTTGTCGGAACCGCAATGAACCATCTTCATCTTGATGCCAAAGAGAATCTACCTTCTTACATTCTTCCATGTTCTTAGCAAAATCGGGATCTTCCTTTTGCTTCAATTTAAGCTCCTCCAATAGAGGTGTTGTATAACAGCCGTAATTGTTGTTTTGTTCTCGCCATAAAGGTAAGGCTGCCACGCTATCACATCTTGCAACAACGTCCATGAACGAGTCAACATACCGCACAATGTTGCTCTGCTCAAAGCATCAACAACCACATTCGCCTTGCCTGGATGATATGATATCGTGAAATCATAATCCTTTAAGTATTCAATTCATCTTCTTTGCCTCAAATTTAAACCCTTTTAAGAGAATATATACTTCAATGACTTGTGATCTGTAAACACCTCAAATATTGCCCCCATAGAGATAGTGTCTCTACATTATCAATGCGAACACAACTGCTCCCAACTCCAAATCATGAGTGGGATAGTGTTGCTCATGTACATCTGCCTTGATGCATAAGCCACTACACGGCCATGTTGCATCAATACACACCCAAAACCGATTCCCGATGCATCGGTGTACACCACAAATCCAGAATGACCCAATGGGAATGTCGAAATATGGGTGGTGGTAAGCTTGTCCTTCAAAGTTTGAAAACTCTTTTCGCACTCTTCATTCCAAACAAACTTCACTCATTTTCTTAATAGCTTAGTCATGGGCGTAGCTATTTTTGAAAAGTCTCGTATAAACCTGCAATGATATCCTGCCAATCCCAAAAAGCTTCTAACCTCAGTTGCATTGCACAGCGTCTTCCAGCCTTGTACAACCGACACCTTAGCCAGATCAACGGAACTTTCATCCTTCGAGATCACATGATCAAGGAAGTTTACCCTCTCTAGCCAAATTTCACATTTTGAGTTTTTGGCAAATAACTTGTGCTTGCGCAAAAAAACTCAACACACTCTTCAAGTGATCTCGGTGCTTTACCTCACTATCTGAGTACACCAAAATATCATCCACAAAAACAATCACAAACTGATCCAGGTAGTCTTGAAAAACTCGATTCATGAGGTCCATAAACACTGTGGGAGTATTGGTCAACCCAAAATGCATGACCCTGAATTCATAGTGCCCACATCCAGTTCAAAAAGCAGTCTTAAAAACATCTTCCTCCCGTATCAAGAGTTGACGATAACCTGTCCTCAGATCGATCTTGGAGAATACATTTGCATTCTTGAGTTGATCAAACAAGTCTTCAATTCTTGGAAGCAGACACTTATTTTTGATGGTGACTTGATTCAACATGCGGTAATCGATACACAAACGCATTGTTCCATCCTTTTTCTTAACAAACAACACAGGTGCTCCCCAAGGTGACACACTAGGTCGGATGAAACCCTTGTCTAAGATCTCTTGCAATTGCTTCTTCAATTCTTCTAACTCTACTGGTGCCATTCGGTATGGTGCCTTAGAGATAAGAGTTGTCCCTGGCGACAACTCTATCATAAATTCTACTTCTTGTGTTGGATGCAAACTTGACAATTCCTCAGGAAACACATCAGGGTACTCACTCACAACGGCAACATCCTGCAACCTTACCGGTTCAGCCTCATTGATCAACATATTGACCAAGAAAGCAACACTTCCATTTTCTATTAAACGTTTAGCCTTCAATGCAGACACCATTAGCTTATCAGTTCGACTAGCTTTTCGTGCATGGAAATCCACTGGTTTCATCTCATTCGTTCACAATCGTATATGCTTTTCTCTGCAATCTATAGTGGCACAATGTTTGCATAGCCAATCCATGCCCAAAATAACATCAAGCTCACTAAAACTTATGAATTACCAATTTTGTAGGTAAGTGAAATAGGTGGGTCTCCACGTCCACTGTTTGGCATAACCTTTCAACAAATACGAACTATAGTTAACTTTGTCACATTATGGCATCTTAAGAAGCTCAAAGATGCGTTCACCCTCTTCAATCCATTCCTTTGCCTTGATAGGGTTTGAGCACCCACACAAGTTTGGGCGTACTGTTGCCCTGACGTGCTATCATCCAATAGGGTATGCCCATCAGAATGGGCCAAACTTAGCTCCCTTTGTGCCTCTGTAGCTGACCCGGCTCGCTTCTTAACCCTACATGGGTACTCCATCTGTACAAACAAGAACCTTTGACCGATCTTTCAAGTCAACTCACAGAAGTGCGTCAGCACAAAGTTTCAAAACATCAATCACTCAAAACAACAATCACTTTCTGTACATATACCTTACTAAAAGATCAAAACTACAATAGAGGTTCAATCAAGTAAACGCGTACCTGGGCAACACGGCTTCACAGATAGGCCTTAACTCACATCCATAGTGGGGTTTGCCATAGCTCTGATACCACTATAACAACCCGACCCAATCCTGGGCTCGAGCCCCTGGCCTTAACTCACATCCACAGTGGGGTTTGCCATATCTCTGATACCACTATAACAACCCGACCCACTCCCGGGCTCGGGCCCCTGGTTTGATGGAACCCAACCCGCCCCCTATCAGTTTCGGTTTCAATCCTAAAAAGGCTAGGAACCAGGACAATCATCTCATTAAAGCTTCCCTTTATAAGTCCTTGAAGATTTCTCACAATCTTCGATACAGGACTAAACTTCGGGGGTGTTACAATCCACCCCCCTTAAGGCACACGCGTCCGTGCGTGTGGGACCCCAGGTCCGAGTGTTGAACCTGACTCTGATACCACTATAACAACCCGACCCACTCCTGGGCTCGGGCCCCTGGTTCGACGGTTCCCAACCTGCCCCCTAGCAGTTTCGGTTCCAATCCTAAAAAGGCTAGGAACCAGGACAATTATCTCATTAAAGCCTCCCTTTATAAGTCCTTGAAGATCCCTCACAATCTTCGATACAGGACTAAACTTCGGGGGTGTTACACCGACACCAAGCAGTGAGGTCGGACTTTCACCACAGCGACTGCCGAAGGCTCGGCCCGTCTACAGCTCCAAGCTCCCCTAATTAATAAACAAATTGGGTCCTTTGTACATTCGGTGAAGTCATTTCACATTGCTTCCTCATTTGCTGTTGTTAACATTGTTTACTCCCTCATGCATTTGTCTTGTTGCTTGAGAGAGGTAGCGAGGTAACCTTGCAGCAGTGAGCAGCGGGCAAGACTTTGGAGGTTGTTCAACTCTCCTCGGATATTCTATCTTGCATTGCCAAATTTCTTCGGTAAGGTATGCCCTCTTTTTCCCCTATGGAATGGGGTGGGTGCTTTGATTTCCAGTCGATTTTCTTCAAGCTTCAGAGGGCTCCTCTAAAACACTAAGGACACAGCCCCAAATTGAGTTGGCCCTAGGGTGGGCATGGTTTGGCCATCTAGGCATGTATGTTGTGGATGGCTGATGTAGTTGATGGAGCCGGGCAGCGGATGTATGAGTGGCTGGGAGAGGTTTTGAAAATTCTGTATCATTCGTGTTTTGTAAACATTAAAGCCTCACAACCCAATTGATTGGTGTATTCTAGCTAGGAGAGAATTGGGAATTGATTTGTACTCACCCATGACTAGCTAGAGGTCGGGGTCCCGTCTGACTAGGGACTGATTGTATTTGTGTTACTAGGGCGGAGGCTAATGGCGGGGTCCAAGAAGGGGCACAACAATATAAGGTGGTATCAGAGCCACTGTTAGCCTATACCTGTATCAGCTTCAGCGAGGTTGCAGCCAGCAGTAGGTGGCAGCCGAAGGACTAGATCGTGGTAGCAACTGGCAGGCAGGCAGTGTGCAGAGTGCAGTTGAGCAGCAGTTTGGTTCAGTGACTTGGGATTTTCTCGGCCTTCTGGAATCCAAATCGCCTTGGGATTTTGCAGTAGGTTCGTGATTAAATTTGGCCACTTGAGGACCAATTTTTAGGGCAATCCGATATCAGACCACTGAGATTAGGTCGTGCAACTGCAGACTCAAAAAACTACCAAATTTGAGTGTAGTCAGCCAAAGTGCATCACGAGAAGGGGCAAAATGATTATTGTTTTAACCGACGAATGGAATGGATTGTGTTGGAAGGACATTGTCCTCAGTAGATCACCTTCCCCAAAACATAGAAATAGCCCAAAGGAAGAGATTGTGTGGACAGGGAGCCACACAAATTGCGATCTCGTGATAGAGCAACTGAGCGTTAACTGGTTTCGTGCTCAACTTAGGATCATTACATCGTCTAAGAAAGTTTGGGTGACTAATCTCTCTACAGACCATGGGATGCACATATCGAGGAAAAAAATTGCCACCCAAACTTTCGTTCCAATGCGGGAAGGAGATGGGATGCAAGCGGGAAATGCATTGAGGATTTACAAGTTGAAATGGGTGTTCTCGATGCCTAACCTAAAGAATGAACGAGGTGACCCAGGATCGTCTCATTTTAGAACCCAAAAGGACAGTTCTTATAGGGGCTTGCATGAGGGAAGGGAGACGTACCGTGAGGGGAACCAAGGGTTATACCGGTAGGCTGAAATAGAGCAGCAACCTTTAGTCTACAAACCCTATGACTGGCGTGAGTGGTCTCTCACTCAGAGGAGCAGGGCACAGTAAGGGGGTCAGCAGGTTGTGGGCATGATACAACTCACCGTTGGGCGGAGGACCAACCTCGCTAGGGCAACCGTGGCGAGAACTAGACCAACCTAGTCCATGACGAATACTGCCTACTCCAGCAGTGATACAGCCAAGACCAGCAGTCTTGGCATGACTTTTCCCAATCCAAAATCGCTCAGACTGTGGTTGAGCCAAGAGCCTACAGTAGGGAATACTATGGGCATCATAAAGGAACCTGTTAGGAAGACATAGCATCTTATGCTAGTGTTGAGGCAGACCGCCCCACCCACCGAGAAACTACAAACCTTCAGGAAAGGCTGGAGAATGGCGAGTATGTTGCTCAGCCTTATGAAGGTAGGTGTGCCTATAGCTGCACCGATGCTATAGGCCGCACCTTCTATGGCCAAGATGCAAAAGACAAGCGCATGGTGCACAACCACGACAGGGAGCAGCAAGGTGTAGTAGCGCATCCACGATAGCCTTCAAGTTGCACGCCTGTCTTAGATGATGATCTGAGTGAAGTTGAAAACCCCCCAGCTCCAGTAGAGCCTGAATATGTGCAGGAAAAGAAAGAAGCATGGACTGAGGTGTGCGCTTGGTACGGTGAACAAAGAGCTAAGCTGCGACTTTCCAAGGAGCAACACCAGTCCCTGCTGGATCAGCCCGTGAAGGCCAGCAAATCTGTCCAGACGAGTGTCGCATCAGCAGCCAGCGAAAGGCCTTGATGTGGAGGCTGAAATCCATGATCAGTCAGCTAGTGAGAAGACTGAGCACATGGGAACTTGAGGAGGTTATGCGGAAGAAGTACCCGCATCTGTTTTTGCATTGAGGTACAATCTAAATTTCGAGGACAAATTTTTTTTTAGGAGGGTAGGATGTAATGCTCGTCTTTTCAGGATTGGGTTGGAGTCGGTCCAGACCCGGATCTGAGATCTGAGTCGTGAGGGAGCCCGCGCGAGGGAACTCTTTCTCCCCCCCCCCCCTTCGCCTTCCTCAACGTCTCCTTCTCGTCTTCTACTGGTTCGCACGGCAGAGAGCTACGGGAGGCAGAAGCTGGTTGCAGCGGCGTTGGGTCGGCGGAGGAGGGATTGCGGCGGCGCTCTGGTAAGCCCTCTCGACCTCTGCCCCTTCTCCCTCGCCTTTTCCCCTTTCTCTTCCTTCTTCTCCTCCTCCCTCCTATGCAGCCTCTCCCTTCTTCGTCAGCACCCTCTGCCGCACGATTTCTCCCTCTCTTGTATCTCATGCTCCTCGCACCTCTCTCTGCGGTCTCTCTCAGTCCCTCCGTCCGTTTCTCCCCTCTTTGTTTGCCTCCCCTATCTCGTCCCTCTCGTCTCTCTTGCGCTCTCTCTTCTCTGCCTGTTTCCCTCTTCTCTCACGCGCTCTCACCCTCACTGCCTTCTTCTCACGGCAGACCTCTAATTTCCTCTTCTTTTTGTGGATTCTCATCATAGCTATTGTCGTTTGTATGGATCGCAGCTTGGGGACGTTTTTCCCCTCATGCTAGTGAAGTGAGGGCATTAGTGGTGAAGGCAGCCAGCGATTTTTGCCGGTGGCACTTGACTGAAAACTTGAGGAGGCTGTTGGAGGCGTCACTTAGTTTGGGGTGAGCAAGGCCTTTTTGAGCTGAGATTATTGAATATTATCTATTAGAGCATGTATAATTATTGTTTGAACATGTTAGAGTTTAGAATTGATGATTTGGGACGCATGTTAACGATTTTGTTTTTGGGGAAGTTTAGGATTATGATGGAGAAGTGTTGATTCATGCCTATAAGGATCATTTAATCATGATGAGTGGATTTTCGAAGCAATAGGGAAGCATGGTAGAGATTGTGTTGTTGTGGAGAAGATTTAAAACCATCTTTGGGAGCACGTGGCGCACGTTTTTGAGAATGGGTGCACCTTAGAGTTAAATACGAAAAGCATACGTAAGTTGGGTGTGACTATGGGGTTGACGCCTAGACTACAGAAAGCAAATGAGAAATGTGTTGTGAGGGACTGGGCGAAGCATTGAGTTTTGACATCTGTTGACACGGCAAGAAGTTGGGAAGTGACCTATTGGAGAGTTTGTAGGTCGACACTACCCATCGACACCCTCTTGAGGTGATGACACGTGCCTCAATCATGTCGTTTTGTATTTGTTTGAATTGTTTGGGCATCTAGTAGGAATCTTATATTTTGTTTATATATGCAGGAACACCGGGCACGTCCCGTCGACCTTGAGCTATCAGATTCGAAGCTTGAGGCGTTTTGAAGAGTTTGTGAGCGCGCCACAGGTATGGCAGCATTCCAGGCAAATCCCTGCCTGGGGCAAATGTATGAATGTGTGTTCCTAGGGTCGTGGGATCCTAAGATTGTGATGCAATTGATTGACTGTTTAGTGAATGAATGTGTGTATGCATGTAAATGTTTTGATATATGATATGAATTGTTTTGGAAAGACTATGAGAAGTTTGTTTTAAAAATGTTACGCATTTGCATGTGCATGTTAGAATTGATAACTGTTTAGGACAGATGAGGCGGGGTATCGAGTTGAGTGTCTCCTCGACCCCAATTGTGCATTAGAAAGCATCCTAGAATGACAATTGCATAGGACAGCTACGAGCCAATCACAGATCGAGACTACTCTCTGTAGTTTGGCTAAGTTTTCGAAGATGTGATTGATATGATGAATGATGTGAATGTTTTGTTCTGTTGCATACACATTGCTACGGGCAAAGATGCAAATAATGGAATTGGAGGGTAGTCGTACCCGTATTGTATGACGGCTAGCTATGACTGTTATTGTTATGTGTAGACCTCGTGAGGAGGCAATTGGAGGTGTAGGTGCACTCGTGAAGTACACCAACCTCATGAGCTAGCCAGTCAGCTTGTGCATGTGTTAATTTAATGATAAGAATGAATGAATAAGAGATGAGAGGCCAGTGGGATGTGGCTATGTGTTTGGGAGACGTCCCGCTTTTGCCACTGGTCTCGCCTATTCGGAGCACAGGCGGTGCAAGGCCCCACGGTTCTGTTGTGTGTTGTGCTTGAAGCGTTGGGCTCCCGCTTTCCCAACCTGGGTGTCCTAGGGAAGACTGAGTATCTCTCCTTGGACTTCACACATCCATGGACAAGTGCTCTACCACTGCAGCGGATGAAATAGATGCATATTGTTCTGGGCCACCACGGGGGTTGTCTCTCGGCTGTAGGCTGCCCGCGGTGTGCACGTGCCTGTGTTGCACCCATAGGAACTGTTAATACACTGAAGTTAATGAAAATGTATTGTATATGATTGATTGTATGTGATTGAGATGCATGTGATCGTTGTGCTTATAAATGCAAGTGAAATGTTTAAGCATGCCTTGCATGTGATTTGAAAGTTAGTTACTGTGGCCATTGAGTGGCTTTTACGTGTCGTGCCCTGATACGACATGATGATAGATGATCTTGATGTTTGTTCTTTTATTTGAGCCCTACCTAAGAGGGTTTGGTATTATCCTGGCTTGTTGCCATACTACGAAGGCTAAGCCTTCAGTTGTTTTCTTTTTCAGGTTTGGTGGACTAGGGGCAGCAGGTTGAGCAGATGGCTACACTCACGTCCTACTGGGGAGGTTTTGGGATGTGTCTTTTGTAGTGCCGGCGCGTCTTATTTTGGTTTTATTGATGTCTTGTTTTTGTTAGGCATCAATTATACACTTTGGGGCATTTTTGTCATACATAGATGTGATTTTGTATGAATTGAAATGATTACATAAATGAAAGTTTGCCTCATTGTTTTGAATGGCATGGCTCCTTCACTTTTGAATTGTTGAGTAGTCGCACCTCGATGCTTTATGTTTTAAAAAAAAAATGTTTGAGTGTCAAAAGGTCGGGGTGTGACAGTTTTAGTATCAGAGCTATGGCAAACCCCATTATGGATGTGAGTTAAAGTCTATCTATGAAGCCGTGTTGCCCAGGTACGCATTTATTTGATTGAATTATTGTAGTTTTGATTTTACAAGTATAAGTACATAATGTGATCGATGTTTTGAACTTTGTGCTCATGCACGTTTGTGATTGGATTTGCAAGTTTGGTCATAGACTTGGTTTGAGAACATGGGTTCTTGTTTGTACAGATGGAATATCAACGTAGGGGTAAAAAACGAGTTGGGCCGTCTACAGAGGCATAAAGAGCAGGCAAGTTCGTGCGGATCCCAGTGGATGACAGTACATCAGGGCAACAAAATGCCCAACTAGGTGGGGGTGCTCAAACCCCACCGAGATAGACTTCACCTGCGGATCAGCAGACTATATTGCTGACTACGTTGCCGACGCTGACCTTGCTAGTACAGTCGATAGTTAGTAATCAGAGGAGTAATGCATCTCCTTCAGGAGACACCAGTGCTCCACTTCGGGAGAAGGCAACGGCGGTGTCGTACCAACAGTTTATGGCGATGCAGCCGCCTATCTTTTCAGGAGGGATTAGTCACAACAAGGCAAAAGAATGGATTGAGGAAGTGGAACGCACTTTTGGGCTTTTGAAGGTGCCAGAAGAAGATAAAGTGAATTATGGCTCCTATCTGTTGAAGGGTGATGCCAAGAATTGGTGGCAATCGACTAGTGAGATCCGGTTTGCGGGCCAACTGTCAATCTCTTGGAAGCAGTTTAGAGATTCTTTCTTCAACACTTACTTCCCAGTGCATGCCAGGGACAAGAAAATGCAAGAGTTTCTCGATCTGCAGCAAAATCAAATGAGCTTGGAGGAATATATTGCGAGATATCGGCACTTGGAGGTGTATTGTCCGCACCTCTACACTACAGATGAGGCCAGAGCAGGCAAGTTCGTGCGTGGGCTGCGGGACGGACTGCGAAGCAAAGTTTTGACAAGTAGACCTCATGACTTGGACGAGGCGGTCACCATGGCTAGATGCATAGAAGAAGACTGGGCAAGGACACAGAAGGATCACCACAAGAAGGCAGGCTAGCACTCACAGAGCGGGCGAACACAGGGCAAACGCCAACACTTTGCGAACAGGGCAAGGCCCTATGAGAGGCGGGATGACCGGACTTTCAGACACAACCAGCCAACCCGTAGTGAGGCCACACAGGGGTCAGTGGCCACTCCGACTTCTCAGATGTGCCCTATTTGTTCACGTGTGCACCCCGGGAAGTAGTGCTATCGGGAGATCGGAGCTTGCTTACACTGTGGAGGGATGTGGCACTTCATCAAGGACTGCCCCTTAAAGAAAGAAAGAGAGTTGAAGAAGTCTGAGGCCTGAGGCAGCTTGCATACACATTGCTGCAGGCAAGGATGCAAGTAATGGAATTGGAGGGTAGTCGTACCCGTATTGTATGACGGCTAGCTATGACTGTTATTGTTACGTGTAGACCTCGTGAGGAGGCAATTGGAGGTGTAGGTGCACTCATGAAGTGCACCAACCTCATGAGCTAGCCAATCAGTTTGTAAATGTGTTAATTTAATGATAAGAATGAATGAATAAGAGATGAGAGGCCAGTGGGATGTGGCTGTGTTTAGGAGACGTCCTGCTTTTGCCACAGGTCTCGCCTGTTCGGAGCGCAGGCGGTGCAAGGCCCCAGGGTTCTGTTGTGTGTTGTGCTTGGAGCGTTGGGCTCCCGCCTTCCCAACCTGGGTGTCCTAGGAAAGGCTGAATATCTCTCCTTGGACTTCACACATCCATGGACGAGTGCTCCACCGCTGCAGCGGATGAAATGGATTCATATTGTTCTGGGCCACCACGGGGGTTGTCTCTCGGCTGTAGGCCGCCCACGGTGTGCACGTGTCTGTGTTGCACCCATAGGAACTGTTAATACACTGAAGTTAATAAAAATGTATTGTATATGATTGATTGTACGTGATTGAGATGCATGTGATCGTTGTGCTTATAAATGCAAGTGAAATGTTTAAGCATGTCTTGCATGTGATTTGAAAGTTAGTTATTGTGGCCATTGAGTGGCTTTTACGTATCGTGCCCAGATACGACATGATGATAGATGATCTTCATGTTTGTTCTTTTATTTGAGCCATACCTAAGAGGGTTTGGTATTGTCCTGGCTTGTTGCCATACTACGAAGGCTAAGCCTTCAGTTGTTTTCTTTTTCAGGTTTGGTGAACCAGGGGCAGCAGGTTGAGCAGATGGCTTCACTCACGTCCTATTGGGGAGGTTTTGGGATGTGTCTTTTGTAGTGCTGGCACGTCTTATTTTGGTTTTATTGATGTTTTGTTTTTGTTAGACATCAATTATACAGTTTGGGGAATTTTTGTCATACATAGATGTGATTTTGTATGAATTGAAATGATTACATAAATGAAAGTTCGCCCCATTGTTTTGAATGACATGGCTCCTTCACTTTTGAATTGCTGAGTAGTCGCACCTCGATGCTTTATGTTTAGAAAAAAAAATGTTTGAGTGTCAAAAGGTCGGGGTGTGACATTGTGTGGACAGGGAGCTACCCAAATTGTGATCTCGTGATAGAGCAACCAAGCGTTAATTGGTTTCATGCTCAACTTAGGATCATTACATCGTCTAGGAAAGTTTGGGTGACTAATCTCTCTACAGGCCATGGGACGCAGATATCGAGGAAAAAAATCGCCAGCCAAACTTTCGTGCCAATGCGGGAAGGAGATGGGATGGAAGTGGGAAATGCATTGAGGATTTACAAGTTGAAATGGGTGTTCTCGATGCCTAACCTAAAGAAAGAATGAGGTGACCCAGGATCGTCTCATTTTAGACCCAAAAGGACAGTTCTTACAGGGGCTTGCGTGAGGGAAGGGAGACGTACCGCGAGGGGAACCAAGGGTTATACCGGCAGGCTGAAATAGAGCAGCAACCTTTAGCCTACAAACCCTATGACTGGCGTGAGTGGTCTCGTACTCAGAAGAGCAGGGCCCAGCAAGGGGGTCAACAGGTTGTCGGCATGATACAACTCACCGTTGGGCAGAGGACCAACCTCGCTAGGGCAACCGCGGCGAGAACTAGACCAACCTGGTCCATGACGAATACCGCCTACTCCAGCAGTGATACAGCCAAGACCAGCAGTCTTGGCATGACTTTTCCCAATCCAAAATCGCTCAGACTGTGGTTGAGCCAAGAGCCTACAGTAGGGAATACTATGGGCATCATAAAGGAACCTGTTAGGAAGACATAGCGTCTTATGCTAGTGTTGAGGTAGACCGCCCCACCCACCGAGAAACTACAAACCTTCAGGAAAGGCTGGAGAATGGCGAGTATGTTGCTCAGCCTTCTGAAGGTAGGTGTGCCTATAGCTGCACCGATGCTATAGGCCGCACCTTCTATGGCCAAGATGCAAAAGACAGGCACGGTGCACAACCACGACAGGGAGCAGCAAGGTGTAGTAGCGCATCCAGGATAGCCTTCAAGTTGCACGCCTACCTTAGATGATGATCTGAGTGAAGTTGAAAACCCCCCGGCTCCAGTAGAGCCTGAATATGTGCAGGAAAAGAAAGAAGCATGGACTGAGGTGTGCGCTTGGTACGGTGAACAGAGAGCTAAGCTGCGACTTTCCAAGGAGCAGCACCAGTCCCTGCTGGATCAGCCCCTGAAGGCAAGCAAATCTGTCCAGACGAGTGTCGCATCAGCAGCCAGCGATAGGCCTAGACGTTGAGGCTGAAATCCATGATCAGCCAGCTAATGAGAAGACCGAAGCTGCGATCAATCTTGGGAATGCGTCAACTCAGGGCGAAGTCCTACCGCATGTCCTGGACGTACCGGCTTGGAATGGCATGAAGAGGCCAACAATGAGGATGAGATAGAGTCAGCAGTGTCCAGTCAAGGGGAAGAACCTCGATTGTTTTCACAAGGTGCCAACCACCCACAACAAACTGAGAGTTTGGCTGCTCATGAATGAGTTCACATGGGGCTCGAGTGGCATGAGAGGGCTGAACCAGAAGAGGCTGAATTGACTGCATATGTGACGGATGCTAATCGGCCAGTCCTAGACGAACAAACTAAATTTTCTGAAGAAGCAGGGCAAAGTGAAAACACTAAAGTCCCCTCAACTGACTGTGACTCCGTGATATTGTGGCAAGAGACAAAGGAACCAACTTGCATAGTCCACACAGCCAGTAAAGGAGAAGAGGCTGAATCTTCTACGTGTCTAACCCGAACGGAAATAAGGAAGCAATTCCACTGCCAAGCGGCTGAAAGCATTACGCCAGCTAATTTTGGGAAAATAACCTTAACCAGATGTAGAGTATGCTTAGACCATGTGCCATCAACAGCCAGGATGAAATTTTGCATGCGAACCAACTTAAGGTGCTCAAACCAAATTTGGAACAAATCATTTCACGATTTTCTGTCGTGCTTCAATCTGGCCGGACTGACCACACGGTAGTTCAAAACATCCGGGTTGATTTTATTGAGCACCTATGGTTTCTAGAGGCAGATTTAATTTCGTGGAGTCTTTCCACATTGATCTAAGGAGGGTGGCGACAGCGACACACACTTTCCAGCCGTCAAAAGGTATGTGGGGTCAAAGCACATGTATGAGGCATGGATGGAGAGACAGCCAACATGTCAGTTGAAGATACAGAATTTGTGTCAAGGTTCTTCCATTAGAGGATTTTTGAACGGCATGTGTGCTTGGGAAGACTGATGGCAGAAATTTTTGGAGCATCCTAAAGCTGCCACCTCCATTCCTATTATCCTAAACGTGGTACTTAGCTATAGGAATGGGAGAGACACGATCAAAGGAGAGAAATGCACCATTCCTAGCCAACACCTATCAACTTTGGCACAACAACACGTGGCCAAAACTCGGGCACATGCTAGACAGATTTTTGATAGGTAAATATATCCAAGGGTCGGCATCGGATGACCGTGGGTGGCTTAAGGGGCTTCCTATGTGACTGAAGTCCCAACTTGGAATGATTCCAAGGGATTATGGACCTGATTATCATCGATTGTCTATCGAATGGTCCAAAGCATCCACGATCAATACCTCGGGTTTAGTCTTTGCAGACCTATCACTCGATTACATGGCTGAAACGAAGCACATCAACTTCAGTGATATGTTGTGACTCAGCGTGACCATTCCGAGCCAGCAGGGTTGGTTAGCCAAGAGGCTTGGGCACGATTTTAGTATTGCATATAATTGGGGCATAGAGGAAGCAATGGCTGGTTTATTTTCCAGATTGTGTGCGCCGTTGTTGACAAGGGCACGAACCAATGTGAGACTGAGAAGGTTGCTGAAGAGAGCATCGACATCAATTCCAAAACCGAGTGGCATTAGCTGAAGGCGATCAGAAAATGAATGGTCGTCCATGTTGTATTCAAGCAAAGGTTGGAATTGCAGCGTATGAAATTCCTTCAAGGGCGTTGCAAGCCCACCATACTGAAGGAGAGGTGCAACCATTAACCGGAGATCGGGTCTAGCAGTTGGGCACCGAAAGTAGGCATCCGGATGAGCTATACAACGTCTTTTAGAAATTTGGGAGACCACCATTCGCTTGCAGGGGTATTGAAAAATCGGGCTTCTGCAAGATCCTTTCCTATCGAAGCCATTCATCTTCGTGCTGCAAAGAGTGCTCACATTGTCGCAGCATTCTACTCTTATGTTCTCCAAGGTATTGAGGGTGGTGTGACCGCGGTAGGGAAAGAAGGAAACCATGCTATATGGAAGATTCAACCGAGTACACGACAGCCTACAGGCTTATCCCTAGGCACTTGCTGGATACGTGTGACCGAGCAATTGCCGGTCCTGACCATAGTACGCCTTGACCAGGAATACTTCGGGAGAGGACTAGTAGATGTTTTAACAGGCTCGGTCAGGGATGATGAGTCCTCACGCCCAAATGGAAGCAGCGCCATTCTTGCACGACACCTGGCTGTCTTAACCTTCCCGAATCATGCACAGGGATTCTTTGACGCAACCAGCATTTGGGCTGTAGCAGCCTGCTTTGGATGGGTCTAGGCAGATTACCCAGCAAGTAGCGCTCACCGTAGGACTGAGCTATGAAAGGGTCTACAATCCATGACAGTGGAAGGAAGTGAATTTTGGATTCCGCATGACGCGCCGGGTCGGCTAGAGGAGCCCCAAACAGCACCAATGAAGCGGACAGAGCTGTCGGCAGCCAAATCCAATAACCCTCTCCAGCCGCGGTTAGAGAGGAGGCAAAACAAGCGGCTTGGGACCAAGCGAGAAGCAAACCAGATTACCACAGTCGAGGGGAATGACCACTTCCAAGGGGACCCGAGTGGAAATAGGCGCCAACGAAGGACTTTGGGGCAAGTCCTTTCTAAGGGGGTGGATTTGATGCGACCCCGCCGTGTACTACCGAGAGTGTCGAGGACGAGGCACGAGGGCCGAGTTGAGCATAGAATGACGCCGGCCAGCACAGGGCTAGGGAGGTTAGCCTGCCTCCTAGCCTTGCCGAGCAGACCTCACATGAGCCGCGTACGGGTTCGGCCAGGTAATCTGTCCAGCATCACAACATTAGGAGCCAAAGGTGGCTGGTCACTGCCCGACCAGCCTTCAGCCTGCCGAACCCTAGAGACACGCACAGGCACGCAGCACCGCACTCGCCCCCAGACATGCATGTACACCGGCTGTAAGTTCAGGAAAGGCAGGCAGGACACCAGAGCATATGCCCGCGATGACTGCCATTCAGCCATGGCAGGTTCATGGGTGGCCCTGGGCCCCTCACTCTGGCACTGCCAAGTGGGTCCACTATGCATCCTATATGAAATATAGTCTGTATGCTAATGCAACTGAATCTACATCGCATCCTTCACTACTTCGATTTGAAATAGTAAACGTGGATAAGAAGGTAAGGAGCACGAGCTCTATAAATGACATTAGGACAATGTGGCAGCTAGAGAAGCCTGTAATTGGTAACTGCAATTCAATACCGACCTATTAGCTTGAGAACCAGAAATAGCATATCCTCTATGCCTGTTACATTTGTTTAGCTCATCAGTTAGCAATATAATTCATGAACTGATATTCTCTCTCTCTCTCTCTACATATAAATATGTATAGAACAGATATTTGAAACGTTAACAAACACAGTTTGATTTACAAGGAAACTCTCATACGTCATTTAAATATTTAACTATAACTCGTCACATGGTCTATGAATGATAGACTAGCAACAAGAAAAATGGCAGTTTGTGTGTGTGTTGCCTGTTGGTGATTAGATTTTGTCTCCAACAAGGATAAGAAATAGAAACCACTTTATTTAACTTGTTTCTAGTATGTACATGAACAGGGAGTGCCACCCATTGGTCGTGTTCTTGATGATAACGACGCTGCAAAAGAACTCATGCAAAGTATAGTGGCAGACTTGGACTTGATGAGCTCCTCACTCTACATTTTCAAATATGAAAGAGAATCTATCAACCAAAGAAATTTAAAAATTGATTCCTTGAGAGATATCTGCACAAATGACCTGATCAATGATTTTTCTTATCGATAAAAAGAAAGTTGTATGGGCTATGTAACATAACCCGCACCCCCCACCCCCCCAGTACGATACTGATGCTGCTTGGGTACGTCGTTGACTGCATCGGGTACGGTCAACATATCTGAGGTCGAGTCCAACTATTTTCGGACTTAGTCAAAGTTGACTGAGTCCAAAATTGTCTGTTTTCAGTTTTTAACGTGTTTTACATTTTAACCTTTTTTTACATTTTTTACTTTAAAAAGATCGAAACCCATCAAAATCTTTCGTCGGCGGTTCTTGTTCATCTTCACCGATAGAGACTGACAATGGGAGGCAAACAGCTAGCAGCGAATGGCGGCAAGCGGCGAACAGTGAACGGCAATTCAACTCAACGGTGCTGCTTCTTCCTCTTCAGCAAGCTCTTTCTTTTGGTTTTGCTTGGTTTTTAGGGTTTCGTGAAGATTGAGCGCCTTTCTTCATTTTTTGTTCTTCTGTTTTCTCATATGTGCCTTTCTAATCATTCTTGACTCTTGATCGAGCTTCGTTTCTCCATTCTTTCGTTAATGCATAAGAATGGACATTTTGTGGTTGTTGCTGTGCTAATAAGGGAAAATGGTGTAAGCGAGAGTCAAGCCGCAGACGGTTCACCTCCGGCAAGTGGGAAACCCAAGCACCTGCCACCACTTGGGAAACCCAAGCAGCCATAGACGGTTCACTGTGTTGAGTTTGTTCTTGTCCTCTAATCTTCCGTTTTACCTAGGACTTGTTGGAAGATCAAACTCAATTCAATCCCAGTTTACGTTTTTCTTCATCTTCTTTCTTTTGTTAAGAACATGTAGGGAACTAATTCATCATTGTGTCAGAAGACTTCCTTTCTTTGAGTCACAGTGAAGGGGCTGACAATAAATTTGTGAGCTAAGCTAAACTGGATATGAAGTATAGAAAGTAAAATTAGATGACTAATCGATGACGGTCTCAGATTGACTTTTCCAGTTTTCCCCTTCCTCCTTTTACCTAGCTGCTCTTCGTTTTTCCATTTTCTCAATCGAAAATTGTTCAAAGTTGCTTGTCATGAGCAAGAGTGATGAAAGGTCTACGATACTACGAGCTCTTTCTTCCAATAACATGATTTCCATCTATTTGGTAGATCATTTGTTTTTTGTGTTTTTCTTCCATGTGTGCTTGCACTATTTTATGGTAGATCATGTGATTTTTTTTTTACGTGCTTGAATTGTTGATATATATTTTCAGTTATCGCCTTATTGGTTATGGTTTTTTGCTTTTCAGATATAAGTTATAAAGGCTGATAAAGGAAAAGAAATGATGCCTACAAGTAAAAGTGGAAATATGGCAAACAGCAGTAGTAGTGTTAATTCCGCTGCTACAGTATAAATGGATAATTCATCTCAACCTCTTTGACACTATGTGAAAAGACTAGGAAAAGCTAGTGGTGGCGGTGGGAATATAATTTTTTCTTGAAAACTTCTGTCATAGTCATTTTACTGGCTCTTATACACGTTGCAAAGCACATTTATTGCATATCAAAAGTCATGGAATTAGACCAAGCAAAAAAATTAGCAAAGAATCAATGAAGGTATTGAAAAAAGAACAAGATAGCAGCTGAGGCAAAAAAATCTTCAACCAAGTCAAGTAAACTATATGTTCCTCTTTATGCTATTGAAGAAGGTGAAGATGCGATTGGACCTACCAAAACATTAGCATAAGCATTCAAAAATATGGGAAGGGCAAAGACGGATAGAAGGATCGAAAGGTTTTTTTTTGCAAGTTCACTTCCTTTTAATGTATCCAGATGTCCTGATTGAAAGATGTTGTTACAAGTTTAGCTAATAGCAGTTTGGTTGGTTATGTACTTCCGAGTTCAGAGAAGTTGAGAACAGTAATTCTTGCAGAAGAGAAGGCAAGTATCGAAAAATTATTAGAGAAGAAGAAATTTTCATTGACACAATATGGAGTATCTATTGTTTCTGATGAGTGGACTGATATACAAAGACGGTCACTGATAAATTTTATTGTTTATTTGCTTGATGGGCCAATCTTCTTAAAATGTGTTGATGCATTTGAGGAGTATAAAGATGCTAAGTATTTAAAAGTGTTATTTATAAAAGTCATCAAAGAAGTGGGTGAAGATAATGTTGTGCAAATTATTACTGATAATGCTCCAATTCGCCAACCAGTATGGATGATTTTGGCAAGTTATCCCAAGTATAGTCACATATTATGGACTTCTTGTGTGGCACACAATATAAATCTAGCACTTAAAAGTGTTTGCAACTCATCAACAGATGATTCAAATGTTGTTAAATTGTGTTGATGGATTAAGGAGTTTGAGCATGATGTCAGAAGCATCAGAAATTTTGTTGTAAACCATCACAATGCTCTTGCTATATTTAATAAGTATTATGATTTGAAATTGTTGAAGGTAGCATAGACTCGTTTTGCATCCATTATTGTAATGATGAAAAGAATAAAGCAGGTGAAACATGCATTAACACTTATGGTGACAGACAATGAGTAGGTTTTATCAGAGTGATGACATTGTGAAGGCTTAAGAAATTAAAAAATGTATTTTAGATGTTATGGTGGGAGATGATTACACATTTTTTGTAGTTTACAGACCCTATTTGGCAAATGCTGAAAGAAGTTGATAAAGAAGGGCACATGCTTCATAGAGCTTATGATATGTAGGATGCATGATTAAAACATCATTTTTAGACATGAATTTTTTTATCATGTGCATAGAATTTTAGTAAGAAAATGGAATAAAAGCAATAACCCTTTGCTTGTATGGCACAATCCTTAAGTCCCAAATATTATGGACAAACATGGTTCGCAGGAGGTACTAGTCGTGTTCCTCCTAATCGAGATCCAGAAATATCAAACGATAGGAAAATATGTTTGGGAAGACTACTTTTTTATTCTCATCGGTTGAAGATAATAAATAATGAGTTTGCGAGCTTTTCTAGCAGAAGAAGTAATTCATTACAAGCTGCAATAGCAAGAGATGAAAAAGATTCTGGTAATTGGTGGTTATGTTTTGTTGCATCGACACCAAATCTCTAACAACTTATGTTTAAGTTATTATTTCAACTTGCAACCTCTTTATGTTGTGAAAGAAACTGGAGCACTTATTTTCAAATCCACAACATCAAGAGAAATAAGCTAACTAATAAGCGAGCAAAAGATTTAGTTTATATCTACTCCAACCTACGCTTACTTTTACATAGTTCAAATGATTACAAGTATTTCTTTGTTTTTTTATCTTTGATATGTATGCATATGTATATTATGTTGGCTGTTTAATGTTAATATTAACTTAAAGTTAAATCATATTGTGATTTTGTTGCAACTTGTAGTTTAGGATCATCCAAGTATTGGGATGTTAATATAGAGGACATTGACGTGGAACTTGAAGGAGAACATGATTTACATGCTCTTAATATGAACCTTACAAAACCTGTTATTCCTCCTAATTTTGATGATGCGACTGAGGAGAATCAAGAAAGCTAATATATTTTTATGTTCATTACTTCCATACTTTGTTTAGCAGTATGATAGTATCTATAAATTTTGGATCATGAATATGATTTATGAATATGTTATTCTCTTTGTAATTTTTTGATATATATATATATATATGTGTGTGTGTAAATATGTTATTTTGTTTGTAATTTTTGATATATATATATATATATATATTTATTTATTTATTTATTTATTTATTTATATGTGTGTGAGAGTGACTGTGTGTGTGTGGTCGTACCCCCGCACCCAAGTTTTTTGAAAATAGTTTGTACCTGTACCTATGTGACATAGTGTATGGGTCGATAAAAGAAACATAAGATTGCAAAATAAGCAATCTGCAGCAGCCAACCACACCCAAAAATTTTAATGGTACTTATTGGCTTGTAACATGTGAAAGTTTTTCCCCAGCAAACAAAAGCACACCTTAATTGGTCGAGAACTTGAGTGTATGACAAAAAGATAGCAAGAAAGGCCATGCCACATATGATCTATTATTGCTACTAATGCTTCCTCTTCCTCTCTTTTTTATCCTTTTTCCCTTTTATGACTTCATCACATGGTGTAAGGGTGAAAACCAGCGTACGAGTCATTCACACTCTCAGATCTGTCTTTTAGCCTAAGAAGTAAGTGGATCACTTATTGGGTGGCAGAAAACCCAAAAGGAGAAAAGCCATTGCCCAGCCATGACTTGTCAAGCAGACAACATGCATGGACAATTCTGGCCATACCCACTGGTCAGATGCATGATTGCTTTTCTTACTTCTGCGAAGGCTTAATTTTTGGTGATGGAGATAACATTTCCTACCTCTTCAATCCCTTCGTTCATCAACTTCTCACGGCAAGGTGTGTACCCACAAAGGGATGAACTCTAGGCTCTCTCCAATGAAGGGCCACCCAAATGTACCGTGAGGAAGCGCAGCTTCGTTCCAGATGAATCTAGCAGTCCAAAGCAGGCAGAGCATTACAGGGGCTACGAGCGTACAGAGGCTAACCATGGGCTACCCACAAGTGCTTTGCAACCAAATCAGGCCATTCATCTCCTTTCCCAGACTACCCAACAGCCCCTTCTCTTCTCTGCCCCTGAGATCACAGTAGGCCAGAATGATGATGGTTGACAGTGTGTTACAAGGAAAATTGGATATGTTCTACTATTTATTGGCCTTGTCATATTGTCGCTGTTAGCTTGTCCATGATATCCACATTCTCACTCTTTCAGAAAACTGAGTATGATTGTTTCGGAAAGGTTAGCTAGGAATATGATTCTTGGCTAGGTGATTCAGTTAGAGTAGATTTCAGAAATTTATGACAGTGTTATTAAGTTTGATAAAGCAAACAAATCAGTCAAATAAAAAGGTAAAATGTGTCATGCAGACATTCTTTAGCAGCATATGGCAGGTAAGAATTTACAGAGATTAGCTTAAGCATGACAATGTAATGAAGTTCGAATAACAGAGAACAAAACGTCAAATAGGAAATACCCCAATACTTTCAGGAATGTATGCGTATCAGATTATTTGAAGACACAAAAATAAGTTTAGATATTAAAAGAAAATAATTGATCCATACAGGAAGCGAGCACACCAAAGTCTTCAGAGATGCAAGTCATAGACAGGTCAGTGGCCTACCTGAGATAAATGATGTTAGACATTAAAAAAACAATTCATCTTACGCAGTTTTACTTTTGCCTTACCTGTGGGGATCATGAATTATGAGATGATCAAAGCAAATGTCTTCCAGAGCCCATGGGAAAAGGTGGCCCAATTGTGTGTTGTATGTAAAGTATAAGTGCTGATGAAACAGTCAGCCTCGCAAAAGAAGATAGAAAAGAACATCAGACACGATAAAAACAGGTTATCAATGGGCATGAAAGGAGGAATAAGAGAACAACGAAGAAATGGAAACGCAACCAATGCAATAGAACCCACAAAATTGCATGATTAGCCGTGAATGTTGATTAGACACAGCTGACAAAGATTTAAAATGGTAAAGTTGTACTTTTTAGATGGTTTTCAGGTTTTAATAGGCGATGTTTTTCTTTGGTTTTAAAATGGTATAGTTGCTAAAGTTTTTTTTTTTTTTTTGGAAAGCTCCGGTAAATTTTAAAATAATTAATCTTTCAGCTAGAAAGAGAAAGGTGGCCAAAATGAAAAACAATGTGAAAATAAAAATCTGGCAACTAAAAACTGTAAAAAACGTGAAAAATGCGGAAGAAAACATAAAAAAATGAAATAAGACGTGAAAAAACGTGTTTTTCTTCGTTTTTTGTGTTTTTGGACCCAAAAAACGTACCTTTTCCCCTTTTTTTGATTGACCTTTATTTAACAATTTTAACGCTTTTTTTTAGAAAACGTGTTTTATGTGACTATATATATATATATATATATATATATATGAAAATAGAGTAACAAATGAACTTGTGTTCAGGATCTCTCAGCTCAAGATGCCGCACCACTAAATCCAATAGTACACTTACAAACTTACTTAATTTTTCTCTAAAAAAAAATCAATTTTTTTCCACAAAATTAGTGTTTGTCAATCTTTTATAATTCTATGAAGCATGAAGATCTATACTATCTGTGCAAACACATGAAACTTTAGAAAATGCTACCAGTGCACAAAGACGTATCTTGTTCACTTGATTGTCAAGAAGGTGTGTCTTTTATAGTATATAGAAAAGAGAGAGAGGGGAGAGTAAATAAAAAAGAAAGTACGCAGATCAGTTAAAAGGACGCAGCCAAGATCTCTTAGTAACAAAGAAAGGGAAATAAGACTTGGAGATCAGTTCCGCGGCACACACACTTACAGATGGGAAACCAAAAAACAAACATAAAACAAAGATGACAAGTTATCGAAGGAAAGGATGGAAACCGAAGATTTTGTTTACCATCAATCGGCTGAGGATGATGCCCATCCCCGTTAAGTGTGAATTTACATTTCATTCACGGACGGGCTCTGCAGAGTGTCATTTGTCCGATGGATCTTCCCGAGCGGTCAGCGCCGTTGGTTTGCCTGAAAGAGGGTGAGCGGATTCGACCGATTTTAGTGGGAAATAAGCCAAGAACATCTGTCCTTGGATTCACATGGGCTTCCCAAGGATGCCGCGTGCAGGTTCCGAAGAACGGTTGGAGGACCTCTCGGCCCTTTCGATCTATGCGACTCCCACATACGAAGTTCTGATATGCCAAGCTACCGACAGATGGTCACCGATGAGTTTCGCGAATCATTTTATGTGGAAAATTAAAATATTTTCTCGGCTACTCTCTTTATGTTTTTAAACTCTAGCTTCTCCCACATGTACAGTTCGAATTTCATCCAATCTGATGGTTACTTGGCCTGGTTTTTAGTATCTTAGAAGATTGGTTTGACTGGAATCCTGATTTTATGACTGTTCAGGAATAGCAGCAATCTAGGGCTGCCACAGAGGATATTTTGTATTTTTAGGAGGATTTTTGAGTCCGACAAATTGGGTTTGTCAAATTTCAGTAAATTTGACTCTGTTTGGCCCCTAACACATACACTTGACCATGTGTCCCTGTAGCTTAAGCTTATTCGTCACTATGTTAGGGGATAGTTTAGTTTTTTAAATAGACAATTTATTTTCTGTCAAATTTCTCTGATTTCAGTAGTTTATATTTTCTGATTCCAGAGCAAAGTAGCAAAGTAGGTAATATGTTTCTAGCGTATCTCGTTTATTCTATGAGTTGTTTAATATTAGCTTTATTTAATATTCTTTTATTATAGAATATTTAGAGTATATAAGTTTATAGGGATGTCAATGGATCATATTTGAATCGTATATATTTTTAACTGTAACTTCTTTTTTTTGATATTTACATGTTTGTATTCAAATTCAGATTTGAATACAAATAACAAAAAAAGCTATATCAGAATCTGAATTTGAAATCTGATTTCACAATCTAGAACTAATTTGAATCTGATTTTATATTCATATCTGAATTTAAATCTGAATTTGGAACCTAATTTGACCGATTTTCAAAATATGAGAGCATTAAATATGGAATATTTATTTCAAACTAAATCTCTTCTTAATCCAAATACGACTCAAATCAGATATTTATGCATAGTCGAATTGAAATAAAAAGTCTGATCCGATTTTTTAATTAGATATTCAATTTTTTTTTCCTTATCCAATCTTTTTGGAACAGTTCGTCGAATATCCAATCCAAATCGGATATATTAATGGCATGTCTGTAAGTATGGTACTTTATATTTGGTCATTCTCTTTAGTTATAGTACTGCACGTTCTTACTTTTTTCAATATTTTTGTTGTTATTTAATAATTTTGCTTGAGCTTTCAAGTGTTCTAATTTTTTGTTATTCAATCATTTTGCTTGAGTTTTGTAAGTGTTCTAATATGATCTCCCATAGATCAAGGCATACATTAAAAAGGAGTATTAAGGAAATCATGGTGGAATTTGTCCATGAAAATACCTCGGCATTGAAAGACTCAAGCCACTTAATTTGGAATTTATAGTTGCTTTTGTTGATGAATGTCGAGAGTTCAGCTGATTTCAGTTCAGTTGGATTTCGATAAAGCCTCGTTAAATTATTGAGATTGTTCAACATGACAGTGTTGTTAAATTATTGAGATTGTTCAACATGAGTGTTGTGAATGATCTTCATTGTTTTTATGTATTAGATTTTAGGTGAGCAAGGAAGACCCACCACCCGACAGAGAACTGAAGAAAGTCCCACCCAACCCATCTCTCTCTAGCATACAGGGCCTCTTTTTTGGTACTTTGGGTGTCGCTCCTACGGCAGTCAACTTGCGCATCGATGACTTTCAGCACAAGAGGTTGATGTCTCTGACACTTGAAATGGAGACCGACCTCCTTCAACCCTTCTATGTGTTGGATTAATAACTCAAGTTTGAAGTTTTGTGTAAGATGACTTTTTTGTTTTTCTGATGTCAATAGTATCTAGCATTGAATTAAACATGATAGATTTAGTAAGTAAATACCTTTTTTTTTTTAAGGGTGAATGGTTCATGCCCTTTTCCTTGGGTTCAAGGAACATGTTTTAAGACCTTTTACGACACAGATGAAAAACACATTGAGACGTGATAGTGATCACTCCAAGATTTAAATACAAATCATCATAGGATGTGGACCACCTTGCCACATCATTACCACCCCTCGGGTGAAGTAAATGCTTGTTTTTAGTTCTTTGTGATTGTTATTAAGGTTGCTTATTTTTAGTTCTTTGTGATTGTTAATTAAGGTTGCAAATGTGTTTAACTTTTTTTGGTGTCTTCGAGCAAGGGTATCCATAAATTCCAGCAGGTTAGGCAATTCTTTGCGTCATATTTTAGTTACTTATTGTCTTAATATTAGTTGTGCTGTAGTTAATTAGCTAGATCGGTAGGAGTTCGTATTTCCTTTTGTTCTTTGGTTACATTAAACCTTATATAAAATATTCCCATAGGTGATTAATGCCAAATGAAGTCGTCCACTTTGGTGATCTAGTGACAGTTATTAATTTCTTTTTATTCATCAATTAATCCATTAGCCAGGTCATCCCAGCAGGGGCACTCCTATCCTTAGTTCTAGGGTGCTTTTGACTTTAGGTTGGTCACCCCATTTCTTGAGATTCTCCTCGTAAAGATTAAAATTACTTAATTTCTTTTCATTTGTATATACTAGCTTAGCATAAATAATATATAGTATAATTTTAGTATTTTAATCATTATAATATGAATTATTTATTTAGTTAATAGTTAAAAAGTAGGAGACAGTTAGCTTGTCACATTTGGGATAGTTTGGCCGGGTGTTATTTCCTTTAGTTGACGGTAGTTTAGTATTCAAGTATACTAATTAATGGTCATGTGGGTAATAGTCTAAAAACTTGGGGAATAGAATGGACGGTAGTTTATTATTAAGTATACTAATTAATGGTAATGTGGGTAATAGTCTAAAAACTTAGGGATAGAATAGTCCTAGATTACCTCCCTAGATAGAGAGTCTCCTAACTTCTAGGAAAAGCATCATATCTTCCTTAGTATTCTAGAATTAGGATGCCTTTTGATTTTAATTTATTTGAATTTCACTTAATTAACTTTAGTTTTTAGTTTAGATATTTAATAACTTCAATAGTTTAGAGCTATAAGTAGCTTAGTGCTAGTCAGGATATGTATTTGTTTTGCTTCCAATATTATACTTTTTACCTTTTAGTAATTATGTGGATAGGTTACCTCATTTCTTATTTACCTTAGGTTAAGTTTCTCAAGGACCCTTAAGTTCTTTTGTGGTCGTTTGACAATTGTTCTATTGGACAGATTGGACAGGTACCACACCTCTGTCTTGTCTATCTTGTAATTGGTGTTTTCTATCCACTGTTTGATGGTTTTATGAATACAACACCATGTTCTTTCTGTCTAATGTTTGTTTTCTTTGTTGTCTGTTCTGTCTGACATTTGATTTATGTCATGTTCATGTCTGACATTTGATTTATGTCATGTTCATTATGTACATTCTGTCCAATGTTTGCATCTTATACACTTCATTCTGTCTTTTGTTTGATAATAAAAAAACTTCATTTGTTGGTTTTACTTATTCTGCGCATTGTTTTTAGAGTCTAAAGACATCATACAAAGTTTATGCCATAAAAATTGTTCAGCATGCCTTTATTTGATGGAACAAGAACATGTTATATCAACCGTATTACAAAATTCATATAAAAGCTGATTAATTCACAATCAGCACCATACTATTGACTTCTTGAACCTTAATTGGATAAAGCCCATTGTGAGTCTTTCGTCCTTCAAATTTGGCATCGGCTTGTCTCTCGATCCTTGATCAAAATTCCATTAGAGGAAAATTTAAACAAGATTATTTGCTATTCATGGCAATGCATTGTTCAAAATAAACTTGGTCTTAAGCATGTGTAACGTTTGATTGGCTACATGAACAATAGGCAGCGATGAACCATCACCAATAGTGATGGAGTTCAAACCTTGATATGTTGTCTTATTCTCCTATTATTGATATGAACCTACATTGTTGTTGGATACTCCTGTATCCACATACTAGTAGTCATCATTATTTGCAACATTCACTGTGTAGGTCTTAGAAATGTCCTAGACATTCTTTTGCAATATGCCTCTTGCATCCACTATGCCATTGGTGATAGGAGACTAATTCTTCCCATGACCTTGGTTGCTGTTTTGAGAATTTTCTTTTCTTTGATTACCATTGTCCACTCGACCACAACCATGTCCTCAACCATAGAAGGAAACTCGCTCTCTACCATGTCCATGGAATGTGTTAAAGCAACCTATGACAGTTCACTATTCGCCCAAATGTTTGGTTTTAACAATACAAGTCAACTTTCCTGATTCACAAGGTGGTCATATAGGCTTGGAAACTTAAGCATAATAGAAATCATATCAGTAGTTAACATAGTAACAAAACTTTCATATAGTAATAATTAACCCATTTAGAACTATTTGAACAAGTTCCTCAACTCGAACAGAGTGACCGGCAGCTTGCAGTGTGTCATACAATTGTTTAATTTTTCCAAGATAGTTTACCATACTCATATCACCTTTCTTTAGGAAATATGGCATCCCTTAAGAAGCATCAATATAAGGGAGATTGAGAACCATAAATTTTCTCAAGATACAACCAATCAAGTTTCTCGAGCTGACTTTGCATGGAAGATTTGTCCAAGCAAAGAGGCCTTAATCCAGCTAAGGGTCAACTAATTTGACTTGCACCATTTTAGAAATGCAGGGTTAACAGATTCCTCGGCTTTGTCATTGACAAGATATTAGGGAGAAGAAACTTATGTAACATCAACAAATGATCGGAGTTCTAGAGACAACATGACTGACTCCAATTGACTTATTCATAAGAGATAGTCGTCTCAATTGAGTTTCACTGACACCAGATTGCCGAATGCATTCCATTGCATTGCTTGGAGGGAGGATGAAGATGCCATAAACACTGCTCTTGGGTGGTCATGCTCTGGTTCCATAAAAGGTCAGAGACAACAAAGAGGAACCATGGAAAACAACTGTTTGGTATATTGTTTGATAGCACAACAAGCTCTACTGTTCATATTTTATAAAATTCTTCAACACATCAAGACACATACAAGATATAACAGAATGTTGCCTACATCTCATGAATTTCACATGGTGGAACAGCTTGCCGCTTTATTTAGATCTGGATTACACATGCTGCTAATCTTTCAAAGGCTGGTTCTTTCATGAAAATATCATATAGAAAAGGTATGAAAAGGGAAGACACCACCTGAGTGCTTGAACTACTAGAAAGGAGCACAAAGAAGGAATGCAGCTTATGATTATTAGCGTTGTTGAAAGGTCAATCAGGATAAAGCACATTTTTGTTAATGTCGATGAGAGGTTGACCAAAGTGCAGACATGAATTAGCAGTCAGTTGTCTCAAAGGCGTGCCTATGTGTATCTAGCCAACCTACCACCTGCTTTGAAAAGCAAAAAGTGAATGATGCACAGCTTGCCCCTTTCTGTTTCTAGTTGGCATTGAATATGAGCCGCAGCTTCTATTCAATTTTTATGGACATGGTAGAGGTGTATCTTTTAGTCGATTCTTTATGGGCACTATTCTCATAGCTTTAGATGTATCTTTCCTCCATTTAGTACTTCTTTGTTTCTCTCCTGGAGTGCTTGAGACGAAGCACTTCTTCTATTCATTTTTCATGGGCATGACATGAGGTATATCTTTTATTTGATTCTCATAGACACTATTCTCATAGCGTTGAGATAGAATAAAGTAACATTAATCTGTCTCTCTTTTGTTAATGATCCTGGTGGTTTATGAAAGGCAACATCGTTTCTACACTTTACCCGAAAGGTCTAGTGCCACTTTGAAACTTGAATTGTTTACCATACATCATTCAACTCAAGTGTCACATTTTTGTTAATGATTATGGCGATTCGAGGGAGGCCAGATTGCCCCCCTCCCTTCACCCTTGAAGTCTAAGACTACTTTGGGGCATAGATAGTTTATGGTATGCCCTTCAACTCGATTATCTCATTTTTGTTAATTATCTTAGAATAACGTATGCACACAAAACTATGTCCTAAATAAAAACTATAGTGAGAGATAAAGATATTGTAAAATTAAGCTTCATGGTGAGAGAAAATCACAAGCTTGAGAGAAAAAATAGACAGCTGCCGATTTCTTTAACCACTAATTTGGGACATGGATAGTAGTACACCCTTCAATTGGATTATCTCATCTTTGTTAATTAACCTGGAATAAAATATGCACATCTTTATTCTACCGTGCACCGACTCATGTGAGGAGAGAGAGATGAAAAACTATGTCGTAAATAAAAACTAAACTATGTCGTAAATAAAAACTACAGAGAGATAAAAGATATTGTAAAAATAAAACTGCATGGTGAGAGAAAATGACAAGCTTGAGAGAAAAAATAGATGGGAGCGAATTTCTTTCACCGCTACCCTGATTAGGTAGAGAGACAGAGAGGGGTGGGTTCCGTGGGTCTGTTTCTAATGTGGGGGAAGCGCTCGCTCCGCGGAGATCGGCGGCCGTTAGCAATCATTGGCCAGGGCGTCTCTCCTTCCTTGCCTGCCGAAACGGCGTGACCTCGACCGACCACATTGCCGACCGCCTCCCTCCTATAGCTATGGCCGCAGGAGCCGCCAACATCACACCCTTTCCCTCCATCGAATAAATACTCTCCGCTCTAACCCTGCAGGCTCCTGCAGGGTTGGGCCTTTGGCTCCTTCGTCGCCCCTCTTCCTCTTCCCTGATTCTGAGGAGGAAGAGGCCAGAGGGCCGGTTGGCGTCCCACCTTCTTCCTCCTACGTCTGTCCTTTACTCTGCATATACCTTCTTGAGAATGAAGACGAGGCAGATTGTGGGAGCGACCCGCTCCCCATCTTCGGAGTCGACGGAAGATGAAGGGGAGGACGATCTTCGACGCCTGGTGCTCGTGCCTCCGAAGAACCGGAAGCACCTTTCTAAGCAGCTCTCCATGAAGGAGACGTCGAGGGATGCGGCATGGGAGAGGCGACGCCACCAATTCGTGAAGCGCCAGCGGAGCTTCGGCTCTGCTGCAGCGTTTGCCGGGAAGACCGTGGCGAAGCAGGCGAGGTCACGCAGCCTGACGGACGAGGACCTCGACGAACTCAAGGGCTGCCTCGATCTCGGTTTCGATTTCAAGGAGGAGGAAGATCACGGCCTCAAGACCACGCTGCCGGCTCTTGACCTCTACTTTGCGGTGAAGCGACAGCTTTCCGATTCAAAGGTCACGTTGCAGCACCAACTCTCCTTTCGCAGCCAGGTCTCAACCCCCGACAGCGGCACCAGCAGCCCCAGAAGCCCCCACTCCGACCCTGCTGCTTGGAAGATCTGCAATCCAGGTCCGCCCCTCCATCCTTTTCACAAAGTTATTCCCGTTTTGTCGCAGTGTTTAATAGATTCGGCTATCGATTCTGCAATTTGATTAACCCTCCGTATTAGGTCAACTCTTTCTTTTCTGCAATTTGCATTTGCCGGCGACATATGTGCCTCCGGCAGACTTATCCAAGTTAATGCACCGATGTTGGCTCTCACGGCAAAATTCGTGGTTGTTGCTAGTGTTTTCCATTGCTAAGCTAAACACCGCCTGAGTTAACTCACTTTGATTGTTTTTGAATTAGTTGACATCAGTCGTCATATATATATATATATATATAGGAATTGAAGTCAGTCCGGTATCATGGTTATTTTTTTTATTTTGTGTTATTAAAACTGTCATAAAAGATGCAATTATGATAGCGAAATTGCTTGATATGGTTTTTAGTGACAGAATACATATTTTACAATGATTTTTAATGAAAAAAAATAAAAAATAACAATTCAGCTATAGAGTTAGCCGACTGATTTCAATTATATATATATATATATATAGTTCACACCCACCCAATAAGTTCAGGCTTGGTGAGAGGAACTCAGTTACTACTATTTTGTGAGGATTATATATATATATATATATATATATATATATATATATATATATATATATATATATATATATATATATATATATATATCAAATCAGCTGGTTACCTCCGTGGTTGGTAATTATTATTATTATTTTTTAATGTTGTTAAAAATCATCGGAAAGGTGCATTACGTCACTAAAAGTTGTGGTCAAACATTTTATCATCGTAAGTATATCTTTTATTATGGTTTTTAGCCACATACAATAAAAAATAACCATCTACTTATAAAGGTAGTCAGTTGATTTTATATATATAGAAGAATTAGATGGTGGCTTTAACATTTTAAAGTTAATTGGCCTTTCAATCAGGGTCGTTGGGTCCAACATGATAGACATTTAAAAGAAGAATAAAGAAATATTTTGTTTTTCTTTCAAACATATATTTACTTTAAATAGACAACCTTGGTTAAATAGATGAGTGACTTTGGATAATCAGTCATCCAAAAAGAGAGAGAGAGAAAGAGATCAGCAATGCATTACATCAAGCGGGTATGGTTAAACACACCACTTGACGCAATGCATCGAGTGGTATATTGAGAGAGGAGGATTTATGTGTCGACATCCAAAGAGAGCAATCTAAGGATTATATATATATATATATATATATATATATATATATATATATATAGATATATATATGTGTGTAGATTTATTTTTTCATATTTGCACAGAAAAATCCTCCAATTCTTCATAGAACCCATTCAATTCATTGTATTAGGTAACGAGCAAAGATCTGAATGGTCAAAGGATTTCACCTCATATATATATATATATATATATATATATATATAAAAGGTAAAAACCTTCAGCCATTCATCCCTAGGGTCTCTCACATACACAATCTGATGCATTACATCAGGCTGCATGTGTGAGAGATCAATGCATGGGGTTGCATGTGTAAGACATCCAAATGGATAGATAGCCAGAAAATTGCGATTGTGGCACTCCTGATTTGGTTTTATACTACTGTTATTGAATTTAAGTTTTTTGTTTGGTTTGGTGAGTGCAGGGGATAATCCTCAGCATGTGAAAACGAGGTTGAGGCACTGGGCGCAAGTCGTTGCTTGCTCGGTGAGGCAATGCTGCTGAAAGGGGAAGGACTGTACATAATTTTCTACAATTTTTTTTTCGTTTAAATCTATTTTCTTGTTGCTTGTCTTTCATTGTAACTGGAGGAAGGAAGCTAATACTTTTTACGTGCGTTGTTTTGTAACTTGAGTTGTAATTCATTAATGACCTGCTTAGTCTCATTGGCCATCGAGTAGGTTGTCTTGGTAGTGAAATGGGGAGATATATATATATATATATATATATATATATATATATATATATATATATATATATATATATATATATATAGAGAGAGAGAGAGAGAGAGGTGGTTCTAATGCAATTGTGTGTTTGTAAAAAACTATACATAATTATTGACAGCACGGTGGTGAAAGTAAATGACGGTTCCCATTTTCTGCTCCATGATTAATCAATTATTAGTGTACCATTGCCTCCTATTTAGTCAGTCGACATTATACACATCTTTTTCAGAACCAGATGATCTAGCGAAAGCCAATCTTAATCGATTTCAAAAGGATATCATTTGCACATGGGTGGAACTAGAATTTTTTGTTACAGGAACTAAACTATAGTTTCAAAATTCTAACAGGGCCGAAATATAATTATTCAAATTTTGTATACAAGTTAAATTAAAATTTTTAAATTTCACATGTAAAATTTTGAATTTTTAAAATCTAAGGGGAAGTCATGAACCCTGCCAGAACCTGCTGCCTCTGACCCTACTTATGCATTTTATGGTTCTGTCTTGTTAGTTTTTCATCAAGAGCCTCAAACATAGGTTTTGTTTTCATGTATGCACTTTCCATCCTTCACAAGGTTTGGAATTACAAATACATGCTTTATATGTAATTTAGTATTTTGGCTTGTTTTTAAAAACATCTTGTGTTTGAAATGTTCCTAGAAAAGGGAAAATTTAGGCTCTATTTTGGAATTATATAAAAGATCCCAACCCTAAGATTACTTATCAAATACCCACTTTGAACCCACACCCCATAAGATAAGTGGCAAGTTATCAAGTAGCTGTAGGTAGCCATTAGCTTAGGAAGTTTTGCACATTTTCCTAAAAATGAGATTACTACTTTAGATAGCTTCTTTTCTTGTTTTTAGGAAGTTGCCATTTTTTATCTAGGAATTAGCAAGTTTCTGTTCTTATTTAACACTAGTTTAGGTTAGTTTCGAGTTAGTAATAGTGTAGTTTGACTGAGAGTAAATAACTTAACTAGTTTTCAACGGTCCTATGAACATCTAGGGCACGTTTGATGCATGAGAAATATACTATTCAACGAGAAAAAAATCAAATTTTAAAAAAAATTTCTCCCCATCAAACTAAGGAAGGAAAAAGTATCCATTGAAGGCAGAATCGGAAATACTTTTTTGGAAATTTCTTTCCACCGTGGAAGATGGACAAATATTTTCGGAAATATCTTTTTTCTCATTAGGGCTTCTCCTCTTCGCATTTGTTGGGGCTCCCCTCGTCTTCCTCTTCTCATCTTCATCCTCCGCCACTGCCTCATGTTGCTACTGCCTCACTGCAGCCTCAACACTGAAAAGGAAAACCCCTTGTCGTCTCTCTCACCCTCTCACTCTCCTGCTAAGCAATCCTCTCTCTCTCTCTCTCTCTCTCTCTCTCTCTCTCTCTGTGTGTGTGTGTGTGTGTGTGTTGCTGGTGATCTGCTGACTCTACGTTCGTCTCTCCTCCGCCATAACACAGACTTGTTGCTCGCTCAATGGATCTGCTTCAGTTGCCACAGGAAACATTGTCAACTCGTTGCAAGGGCTGAAAAACAATCAAGTAGGGGTTTTCATTTTTTGATAGAAGTTTCTTCAACAACTCTCTCTCTCGTCCTAGCAGTACAGCGTCTTTCTCATTATGTTTATCTCTTGCTCCTTTTCCCTAATGTTGTTCTTCTTCTTTGCTGCTTCTTGGAATTGATCCTCCTCTTCCATCTTTTTCTCTATTTTTTTTCCTTCCTGATTAATGATCTTCGAGACCTGTTTTGCCTAATTTTGTGATTGGTTTGACACCTGATTTTTGGTACAAAGGCAAGCCTCGAAGAGGCATGCCTGAGAAGAATAGATGTTTGACCATGCCACATCCTTCACCAAACAGATAGATCACTTAGAGACAAAGAAACAATTTTTCTAGAAATATGTTTCTTTATTATCAAACTATGCATGTATCATGATATCATAGTGATTTTGTTTCTTTATATGTTAGATTTTAGATTTAAGCCCTTACCTTAGAGGGCTTAGGGATTATTTAGTTTGTCATTATATTGCAAAGGCTCAACTTTTTGTTGTTTATCTTTTTCAGGTTTTGGCAGGCCTGGGGGTTGCAGGTTGATCAGATAGCTTCGTTTACATCCTATTGGGAGATTTCAGTCTATTGTTGTGCCAATGCATCATGTTTTGTCTCATTGATGTCTTGCTCTTGTTTAGACATCGATGTTTTGGTTCTTGGGGCATGGAATATTTACCTCACTGTCATTTTGATTTGCATAGCTCCATTTTAATTATTGTGTCATCGCACCTCAAGGTATTATATTAAAAAAAAGTTTGGAGGTTAAAAAGGAGAGTGATAGCTTTGATGGTTGAATCAAGGTCTTAGAATCTAAAGTGATCGATCATAACCTCGAAAAGATGGAAAAAACTTGCTAGAGGGTTCTATGGGTCGATTCTACCTTTCAGCACCCTTTAGAAACAATAATTTATGACTCGATGGTCTTACTTCTTACGTAAATGGATTTTAAAGCGAAGTGGATAGAAAACTTATTGCTTTGAGTTTTTTCGGTGGACTAGGCACATCGAGTAGACTTTGAGCGACAAGATTTACAGCTCGAGGTGGTTTTGGTCTTTTGTAGAGACACACGACAGTTATGGTGGCATTTTAGGTAAATCTTCGCCTGAGGCCAAATATGAAATGTGTGTTATATTCCCAAGTGTAGTTTTTTTTAGGGTAGTTGAATCCTATGACTGTGTTTTGTTTGAATGATATGTAATATAACATGCTTATTGTTATATGAATACATGTGGGAGATTGATTGATTATGATATTGATTGACTTTTTTTAAAATATTACGCGATGACATATGCATATTAGGAATTATAATTTTTTTAGGACAGATTACGTGGAGTAACGAGTTAATTATCTCCTTGACCCCGATTGTAGAGAACATCCTTAGCTTGATATTTGCAGAGGACAGCTATGAGTCAATCACCGATCAAGACTACTCTTCAAAGTTTGCCTAAGTTTTTGTATGAAATAATTGTTATGGTTTCACCATTGTGAATGTTTTGAAATTTCGTCTGCATTGCTATTGAGAAGTGATTTGATTGAATGAACTTAATTGATAGAAGTGCCCATAAAGTATGATCTAAATAACTAAGAATATTGATTAAATGTATGACCTTCTTAAGAAAATGATTTGGGGATTAGGTACAATCGTGAAGTAAACCAATCTTGTGTGCTAGTCAATCCTATTATGAATGTGCTCTCATAGTTAAACTAAAAAGGAATAATTGATTGGAGGCCAATGGGTTATGACAATATGTTTGGGATACATCCCACCCTCACCACTAGTCTCACCTGCTCAAAATGCAAGCAGTGCAAGACTCCAGGATATTGTTGTGTGGTGCTTGGAGCGTTAGGCTCCTACCTTCCAAACCTGGGTGTCCTAAGGATGTTGAGCAACTCCTCTTAGAATTCACATATCCATAGTTGATTGCTCTACCACTGCAGCGTGAATAAATCCGTACTGTTTCCAGCCACCATAAGGAGTCTTCTGATTGTATGTCACCCATAGTGTGTAGTGTCTGTATTTTTCACCTACAATAACTATTAATTCACTGAATCAAATTTAAATGAAATGAATGTAAATGAAGTGAATGTGCATAAATTAAATATAACTATTAAGTATATTAATTGTGGCTATTTAGCAGTCCCTACATATTGTAGACTATGTGAGAGACTACCATGACAAGTTAAGTGACTGCATGTGTGTATCATGATATCGTAGTGATTATGTTTGTTTATATATTAGGTTTTATATTTGAGCTCTTACGTTATAAGGTTTAAGGATTTATCTGGTTTGTCATCAAACTGCAAAGGCTTAGCATTATGTTGTTTACCTTTTTAAGGTCTTAGCAGAGCCAAGTCAACTGGTTGATCAAATGGCTTTGCATACATCCTACTATGAGATTTTGGGTCTATAGTTATGTCAACTTGTCACATTTTGTTTCATTGATGTCATGTTGTTGTTTAGACATTGATGGTTCTAGGGGCATTTTTGTTACGTATGTCATTGAAAAATGGTGAAGTTATTTTGTATGAATTGACTTTGATACTTAATGGAATATTACGTCACTGTCATTTTAATTTGCATAGCTCCATTTTAATTGTTGTGTCATCACACCTCGAGGTGTTATATTAAAAAAATGTTTAGGGGTTAAAGGTCGGAGTCTGATAGCTTTGGTGGTTGAATCGAAGACTTGGAATCTAAATCAATCGGTTATAGCCTTGAAAAAATAGAAAAAACTTGTTAGAGAGTTCTATGGGCCGATTCTATATTTCGGCATCCTTTTAAGACAATAACCTACAACTCAATAGTCTTACTTCTTATCTAAATAGATTTTAGAGCAAGGTGGATGGAAAACTTATTGCTTTGAGTTTTTACAAGTGGACTGGGCACATCGAGTAGACCTTGAGTGATAAGATCCAAATCTCGATGCAATTTTCGGTTTTTGTTTTGACGCACGACAGTTATGGTGACATTCTAGGCAAATCTCTACCTAGGGTCATATATGAAGTGTGTTTTATGTTCCCAAGTATGGTTTTTCTTCAGGATTGTCATATCTTATGATTGTTATGGTTTAACCATTGTGAATGTTTCGAAATTTTGTTTTTATTGTTATTGGGCAGTGATTCAATTGAATGGACTTAATGAGTAGAAGTGCCTATAAAGTATGATCTGGCTAGCTAAGAGTATTGATTGAATGTGTGACCCTCTTAAAGAGGTGACTTGGGGTCTACATGCACTCGTGAACTTAACTAATGTCGTGTGCTAGCCAATCCTATTGTGAATGTGCTCTCATAATGATAAACTAAGAAATAATAATTGATTGGAGCCTAGTGGGTTATGGTAATATGTTTGGAATATGTCCTGCTTTTGCCACTAGTTTCGCCTGCCCTGAGTGCATATGGTACAAGGCCCCAAAATATCATTGTGCAATGTGCTTAGATCAAACCTAGGTGTCTTAGGGAAAGATAAGAAACTCTCATTGGAATTCATGCATCTATGATTGATTTCTCTACCGCTACAACATGAGTGGATCCGTATTATTTTGTGCCACTATGGAAGTTGTCTCCCAACTATAAGTCACTCGTATTGTGTATGTGCTTGTGTTTTGCGCTCATAGGAGCTGTCCATTCACTGAATCAAATGTAAATGAAATGAATATAAATGAAAGAAATGTGAATGTGCATGAATTGAATATGACTATTAAGTGTGTTAATTGTGGCTATCGAGTGGTCTATATATATTGTAGAATATGTGAAGGACTACCATGACAAGTTATGTGATTGCAAGCACGTATCATGATATCATAGTGACTTTGTTTCTTTATATGTTAGATTCTAGATTTAAGCCCTAACCTTAGAGGGTTTAAGCATTATCTGCTTTGTCATCTAACTGCGAAAGCTCTGCTTTTTATTATTTATATTTTTCAAGTTTTGGCAGACCTAGAGTAGCAGGTTGATTAGATGGCTCTGTTTACATCCTATTGGGAGATTTTGAGTCTATAATTGTGTTGGTGCATCATGTTTTGTCTCATTGATGTCTTGTCCTTGTTTGGACATTGATGTTTTGGTTTTGGGGGCATTTCTGTCATGTGTGTCATTGACAAATGTGAAGTCATTTTATATGAACTGATTTTGGTACATAAAGAAATATTTGTCTCACTGTCATTTTGATTTGCATAGCTCCATTTTAATTATTCTGTCGTCACACCTCGACACTAATCTCCCTAGCCCACTCGATGGTCAGTAACTAGAGAAGCCTTGCATCTCCTACATGAGACACCAATGCACTCTAAGGAGAAGGTAACCTCAGTGTCATTTAAACAGTTCATGTCGATGCAACCACCTATTTTTATTGGAGATGGTAATCCAAACAAATGTGCACGTGCCTCTATTTTGTTCCTACAAGAGCTGTCAAGTTACTGAATCGAATGTAAACAAAACAAATGTGAATGAAGTGAATGTGCATGAATTGAATATGACCATTCAGTGTTTTAATTGCAGCTACTGAGCATTCTCTACATATCGTAAAATATGTGATTGACTACCATGATAAGTTATGTGACTACATGTGTGTATCATGATATCATAATGATTATGTGTTTTTATATGTTAGGTTTGAGGTTTGATCCCTTACCTTAGAGGGTAGGCATTTATCAGGTTTGTCGTCATACTACGAAGGCTCAGTCTTTAGTTGTTTATCTTTTTCTGATTTTGGTTGACTTAGGCAACAATTGATCAGATGACACTGCTCACATCGTACTGAGGACATTTTGATTCTATAGTTGTGCCAACACTTCATGTTTTGTTTTGTTCATGTCATGTTTGTGTTTAGACATCAATGTTTTGGTTCTGTGGGCATTTTGGACATGTGTGTCATTAACAAATAAGAAGTCATTTTATATAAACTGATTTTGGTGTGTGGTGGAATATTTGCCCATTTTCATTTTAATTTGCATAAGTTCATTTTAATTGTTGTGTCGTCGCACCTCGACTTGTCATATTAAAAAAGAAATTGAGTGTTAAAAAGGTCGGAGTGTGACAAAATCACTTGTTGTATTGGTCTAGTAATTATCTTACCAAACCTAGTGTACCTTAGCACATGTCCATTGTATTGTTGCTCATTGTATTGTTGCTCTACAATATTCAGGCAAATGAGCCAGATATTCTTTACCAATTGATTCTTTAGTTATAAAGGATCTTCTATATCATATTGACCAAGACATTTGCAGTAGGAAGAAACATAATTTAATAACAACATTAACCATTATCACATAGACAAAATAAGATAACAACAATAGTAAGAGAACAATAAAACAGTAAGATAAAAATTATTTACAACAAATGGATAATAAAAGAAAAAAGTTTAACAATTTGACATCATTTTGTAGCCAAAATGAGACCTTGTTAGTGACTGTTTGAGAGTACAAAAACACAAACACGTTTGCCAACAAATATCAGATAGAACAATAACAACAAATAATATTTGTCGACAAAATAACCACAAAATGTTAGATCGAAGCATAGTATAAAAATACAACCCATTAACTTGTAATTTACAAAGAATAACCTTTGTTTGATTTTGCTTTATGTAGTATTTCCTTTTCTTCCTTTTACATTTCTCAAGCTTGGTAAATAAACTAAAGTCATCTAACGACCTTGGACAAAGAACGAGAATGTGCTCCTACATTCAAATCCACACTATATGACAACTCGACGAATTGCAGGAATATGAACAAAGTAGCATATTATTTTTTTGTACAATTGACCAGAACTCACCTGCACTCTTATCCCTTTACGCTCTAGACATTTAGTTATAATGACGGACCAATGGAGTCATGCCCTAGGTATAACCATATACAACTTCAAGGTCTTCAAGGAATTGCATAGTTTGTGAATGGATCCTTTTCCCAAAAATATCATTGAATAACCTATGACCCAAAAAAGAATAAGATGAAGCAGCACAACTCCCTATCACAATCACTTGACCTGGGCTTATTATGGGGATTTATAACCTAAATTCATTCTATATTAACCTAACCCCCATGCAGCTGATAGTGTTGCCCTTCATAACCTTCACCCATATTTCCACTTCAACTCCTACTATATCTTATGTGCATTTCATATGATCATACTGCATTGTCCCAATCATGGGTGATCCATGACACTTTAGTGTGGTGATATAGTATACATCTTTTAATGTGATAGTTATTTCAAAGTCATCAAAATAGAACATGCTAGTATATGTGTTTCTATAACAAGACAACAAATAGCAAGTGTAGTTATTCATATTAAATGATGTTCTATCTAAAATATCTTCAAAATATATGGCCCTCAACCGCTGTTTTCCTCAACCACTGGTTTTAAAATTAGGTTGGCTCCAAGTACCAGCTATGCGTTGTACAGCGACTACATTGGACAACAAAAATTGCTCTGCACCTGCAACCATGAGAAGACGTATACAATGCATTTCTGCATTACTACACACAGGCGTAACTAAATTGCTGATGACAAAGGGCACAAAACGACAAAGTAAGGTTGATGTGACAAATTAAAGCGAAAATGTTAGCAAATAAAGATAACAAACAACAACAAAATGACAATTCTAGCAATAGAAAATAACAAACAGTCAATAATTTGAGCGATTAAGGATAAAAGATGTCAAAAGGTGAAAATGCCAACTAAGAATTTGAAGCACCTAATAAGTATGACAAATGAAAACAGACAATATAGTTTAGGGACATGCAATTATAAATCATTACAGAGAAGTCATTGTCAATGTTCTTCCTCCTGCTCTCACCTACGACTATCATTCTTCTTTTTGTCCCATCTTGAAACCATGAATTTGTCATCTTCCTCCCCCAACTTTATCTCATCGTCCTCATCTTGTTCATCATCTTTGTCTTGCATATACCCATCTTCTTCGTCTCGCATATACCCATCTTCTTCATCCTCATCTTTCTCCTTCTTATCTTCCTTTTCATTGAAAAGCACAATATATTTTTTATTTTACTTTTCTTTCTTCTTTCCTTCCTCTGTCTTTTCATCTAGCTTATTTGTTCCTACATGAAACACTTCTCACATCACAGCTCTTTTTGCCCCTCCAAAAACATTTTTAAACAAATACTCTACCCTGGCCAGCTCATGGCTTTCACTTAACCGCTCCATGGAATTGTTAAACCTTTCTCCAGCTCATGCATGTCAATAATAATTCTACTTCTTTTGGTTGCATCTTAGCATTTGGTCATATGTCTTCCTTAGAAGATATAGACTTCCTGCTTACTGCAGATGAAGAGCACTTCTACTCCTCTAGATGTCCGTCTATCACCACATCCGATTTGCTTTGTTCGGGTTTTGGGTAGAAGGAACCGGTTCGGATCTTGTGAACCGCGTCCAATTAGGATTTGTGTATATACTTTTGGATCCATGTACATTGTATGCAAATTTGGAAGTAAAGAATTCATTTGTTCGATTTCTTTCTCTCTCTTCTCGTGCTCTCCCTCTCTCTCTCACACTCCCCAATCCCGAGGTGTGTTCTCCTTCCCCCTCCGCACTCCCTTCCCCGCATGGTGCTCTCTCCATTTCTGAATCCCCTTGGTGTACCCGACGTCTCCTTGGCAACGGTGTTCATCCTCTTCAACCGGCGGCCTCATCCTCCTCCTTCCTCAGATTCTCCTTCTCTTCTCAACCAAATCGGCCCAAGGACAATGGCAAGGTTCTCCTCGGAAGCTCCGGTGTCTCGTGGTGCCCCTTGACCACATTTATACCCCACAGAATCTACAAGAAGACTCCGGTGCCTTCATCCGAACCCCACAGGTGTTGAAAGGCCGGGTCCTCACCGGGAAGCTTGAAGAAATTCGTTTTGGTGGACGCCTTCAAGATCGACGGGTTCAAAAGGTTAGTTTCCAAGATTTCTAGATTGATTGCAAGGGTTTTGTTGAGGACGTTCTATTGAGTGTTTTGGCTTAGGGGCTAGATCTCTCTCTCGGCATACCCGAGTGTTAGATCTCAGTTTCCACCTCCTCTACTTACTTCTAAGCCTCATTCGTTGGTAAAGTTGGATTCTCATGCTTGAAGCATGCTATGAGTCGACAATTGCAGACGGTGGGAAATGCTTTTGCTTCTCTATATGTGAAGCTCATTTGCCTACCAAATTGCTTCTTTTCCTTGAAAGGTTGATACAACAATTGTACGCAATAATGAGCACTTCTACTCTTCTATATGCTTCATATGATCATTTGCCTACAAAATTTGCTTCTCATACTTGGAGAGTTGGTGTGAGTCAATAATCACCCTCAACCGGGTGCATTGTTGCTCAGACACTAACTTTTAAGCCTCATCAATTGCCACAATACCTACCGCTTGGGAGGATGTGCCTTGCTCATGACTTCCAAATATGGTTGATAGTACTTAGCAAATAAAATAATTGTTTGTTTCATATCAGAGAGGTGTGGCCATCGTGTTCGTCAACAATGCCAACATCTTCCTTCTTTTTGGCAGCTTTTTTGGCGGACTTGGTTTTGAATAAATATTCCTTCTTTTGGTCAATTAAGCATGAGTCACCATCCCATGAGCGTTATGCTCTTGTGTCTTAAGGTGGCAGGGTGCGACATCCAAGTTGAAGGGTGTTCCGTTCTATCACTGACGCAGCTCAGGACCCCACTCACTCGAAAAAGCATGAGTCACCATCTCCTTTACTCTCATTGTGGTAAGCTACCAAAATGAATCAAGAAACAAATGGCTGTAATATCACACAAACCTAATGATGAAAATGCCTTCACAACATTAGTCGGAAGCTCATTTTCACAATGGTCACTAGAAGCTCTACTTCATATCACACAAGCATCGCTAGAAGCTCTACTTGACATCATGTTCACTAGATGCCAGGGGCGGCAGAGTCAGGATTTTTTTCAGGGGTAGGGCAAACGGTCCATCGAACTTATCTGGGTAGGGCCAAACTAAATCCGGATATGGCCAAACTAAATCCAGATAGGGCCAAACTAAATCCGAATATAAAAAAACATTATCCAATCCAAATTTTTCAATTTTTGTAATGTAATTTTTTTTTTCAAGTAGTTGGGGCAGGCCACGGCCTAGGCAGCCCCCCCTCCCTCCACCCCTGCTAGAGGCTTCGATTTGACAGGAACTCTTCTTCATAGAGTTCATCCATCATTCTTCCTCATTGGCAGGAAGTTCTTTTATTATAGAAACAGAAAAACCCTAACAGAGTAACAGAGGTTGGAAATGAAGAAAGATGTCGTGATGATCTACTCATAGGGTTAGGGCTTAGAGGCACAATGTAATAATTCAAATTCAAATGGTCAACGGCAGAATTACCATTCAAAATTTGAGTGGATTTTCTTTGTGAGAAGGGCAAGGTTGTCCACACTTGAGGGTCAAGCTTGTAGGTCCCATTTCCATGTTCCGTCATATGGTATATGGTATAGTTGGGTCATTCGAATTCAGCAATCACGAAGGACCTTTACCTTTATGGCTTGTTTGGATGGAAGAAATGAGCGAAAAAAAAAAGAAAAAAGATGAGTTTGTTTGGTTGAAAGGAAAGTAAGGATGAAAAAAAAAAGCATGGAAATATATGTTTAGATAAGAAGGAAAAATAAAGGAATAAGAGGGAAAGGAATGGAGAGATTTGTATGGAAAGAAAAGAAAAATATTCTAAATGACTCACTTGCCCATAGTTTATATATATATTTATACCTTCTCCACCACCATGTACCCCTATATCATCTTCCCCCACTTCCGCCATGTACCCCTTTCTTTTCCCCATCCCCCTCTATCTCCTCACATTTTCTTTCATACACCTCACATTACCATTTTCTTCCCATTTAATATTTTAATATGTTATAATTAAATAAGATTTTTTTCACTTGTCAACATTATTATTTTCACACTAATAAAGATTAATAATATTAGAGAGCTTATAACACCAGCGATGACCTAGTTTGCATGAAGGAAGTTAAACGAGTTATTTTACGGATAGATAGGTTTTAAAAAATTTCAGCAAAAAAAAAAAAATCTTTACACTGCGACAAATAGATAAAAGAATGGAACAATTGAAAAGTAAAGACATGGCTGTAAAGTATAAACAAACATGCATTATAAGCAACCGAAATCTTAGAAGCACTTAAAGTTAGGGGTATGGGGGACATTATTTGAAACAAAGACAAATAATTTATTTTCATTTTCTTTACACAACTAAACAAACATGATTTCATTTCATTTCTTTTCTTTCTTAGTGGAATAAATTTTTATAATAGTCTCTTTCATTTCTTTTACTTTTACTTTCTTTCTCGTGATTTTTCATTCGTTTCTTTTTTTTTCCTGCCAACCCAATCAAATCATTCTTTTCCATCCATACAAATAGTTTTCCTTTGCATTCATCCAAGGGTAATATTAATTTGCGTTGGAACTTGGAACCCCACCGATGGTTGGTCGAACGTTTAACGAGGACGGACGGGTACCTGTAGTGAGAGTACAGTAATCGTGCACCTTCTCTTAGCAGGATAGGGTGACGCCTTGGCAAAAGAAACGCCCTTCTTCTCTCTCTTGGTAACCCTTTCTTCCTAATGCCCACGCTTTGTGCGGACAGAACCATGGCTGCTGCAGCTGCTCCCGCTGTTTCTGTCGCATATCATCCGGCTAGATGCCTGCAATTTGGAAGACACAGGAGATTTTATGTGAGTAAACAAAAGCCAATCCCGAGGCTTGCTACCAATTACTGGAAGTTCAGGCGAGCAACGGTGGTCAGCTCGTCGTCTTCTTTCATGGTCGAACAGGAAAAGGAGAATGATGGATCCATGGGTGCGGAGGTACTCCATCGATTCATCGAGCTTAATCTGGGGAACTGGAATGGCTCTTTCTATGTGGGTATCAGTGTTCTTTTTCCCATATTCTGGATTGGTACTACTTTGATTTTCCATTGCTCCCAATGCCCCTGCTTTCATCACGTTGTGGGGGTATTATATTCTTGTCCATACACTGTATGCATAAGCTTTGTGTACATTTCATCTTGTTAATCTAATGCAGCAATTTGACGGAACCGGAAGTTTATTGCAAACTGTGACGACCAGATTGGCGGCGAGCTCGTATGGTGAAGATGAACTCATGAGCCTCATCCAAACGTAGGATTTTCTTAAGAGTTTTTTCCCTTTGTTCTCTGCGTCTGTAGAAACAGAATGTCTCCATCGCCACCGACCAAACAGCGTGCAATCCGTGGTTAGGAAGCGTAACTCATCAAGATCATTAAAAGTACGGAAAGCTTTTTAGTTTTTAGCACCAAATTGTCGCCTCTTTGCTCATGAGAAGGGAAAATTTCTACAGAAGAAAATGAAAAGATCAGCGATCTAAATATTAGAGAAAAGACTTGTTTCAGAGAACAAGTGTCAGTTCATTTTAACCGTCTAAATAATTGCTGCATCTTGCGCTTTGTTGGTACCTATTCTCACTTGTTTTCGAGAATGCCACATTGCGATGATACGAACGGAACCAGCCTGATAGGAATATCAGGAGTTCCTCCTTTCCGGGCTCTTTATTAAGTTTGTCTGATTAATTTTTGGGTCCATAAATACAGGATCTTTACCATTTGTTCCACGATGGTTCGATTCCTGATGTAGATTGATCCATAATTCAGGTTATATGTTCTGGGTTGAACATATACAGTCATTCAATTTATGCCTGCGCTGTATACAGATGTTGTCAGAAGTTCATTTTTAGTTGCTTCATGTTTTTTAGGCTATACATAAAACAGCCTGCTTCAGGGTATGAACCTGACTTGGAGTGGGCAGAATACAAGATCAAGGAGAGTAACATGTTTACGGTGGACAAGTATCAGCAGGTAAGCCTTCAGTTTATTACTTCTACTTACTTTTTCATCCACTTTCAGTCACCATTCAAATTATGGAACAAAGTAACTGTTTTGGTTGCTGGATGAGTTAGCATCTTCTTAGGCTGAGGAGACTTGATGACATGGATATCTTTGTATTTGTCTGTCCAATTGTGCCTTTTGAGTACCTACATTTTTTTAGTTCTCAGATTGGTTTTTTCCCAAAGGAGAAAGCATTTGCTTTGAGATACCAGACAGCAGGAATGCTAGAAACAACACTGAGAGCAGGCGTTCTTGGAGAAGACGATATTGGTGAAGAATCACCAAAGTAAGTATTAATATCTCCAACTGAGTACTAGCTCTCTCTGTAATGTATCTTAAAGCAACGATGTGCGCTCATATCTCATGGCCTTGTACAATTGAGCGTTAGTGTCACATGGGTACAGGTACACTTCCAGATACAAAGTAACCCATAGAAAAGTAGCATGATTAGTGCATTAAATTGAATAAAGAACCCTCACAGTTCACATTCCACAACTACAAACACATTTCTATGATAATAAACTGAAACAATAAACAAGTTCGATAACAGAAAATTACTGCTAAAGTTTCAATATTGAAGAGAAGTTATAACAATGCATACCAGAGTGGACAAATTTGAGCTTGGTCAAACTTGACTGATTTGAACAAAATAAATATGGGTTTATTGACTACGCCTGACACTTCTTTGAACATGTCCAAGCTGTGTCCCAGATCACACCCTTGTCCAGCTGTGTTGACACTGGTGCAACACCCAAAGAGTAGAGTCCATGTGACATAGTTGAACTTATATGAGTGGACTGCCACTTGTTGTGGGAAAGAGCTCATGGTACACACAAATTCTATATGGTATAAACTCCAGAATCTACACCTACAATATTAGGTGGTGATACTGATGGTGAATGTGCACTTGGTCTCAGTGTGTATAGATGATGTTAGATTTATGAGATTTCTTGTATTAATTTTTTTTTTTGTAACAGGGTTTATTTTATTTTTAATCCTTTATCTTGTCAAATAAATATTTATACACATCTATGTCATATGGGTATGGGTACGGGTGCGGGTACGGACCATTTTCAAAAAACTTGGGTGCGGGGTTTCGACCGTACAAACACACACACACACACACACATATATATATATATATATATATATATATATATATATATGTCAAAAAATTTTAAACAGAATAACATATTCACACATATATATATCAAAAAAATTACAAACAGAATAACATATTCATAAATCATTGGGCCGATTTGGAAACTGAAACCTTCGTTCTTCCCTTCTCCGTCCCTCTCTCTCTCTCTCTCTCTCTCTCTCTCTCCGATTTTTCCCACTTCTCTTCTCCTTGCTTTTCTTTCGACCACTGTCTTCCAATCACCGGCGACTGGCGACTGGAAACTCTCTTTTTCAGGTGAGTCTCGTTCAGTCCTCTCTCTCTTAATTTGTCTCTCTCTCTAACTCAACTCCTGAAACAATCCACCTCAACCCTCTGCGTCGAGGCGCAGGGTCTCTGCAAACCCTCCGCCTCAAGGTAGAGGGTCGAGGAAACCCTTTGCAAAATTCCGGCAAGCAGTCCCTCTCCTTGGCCATCAGATCGAATGCAACAACAACCACAAAATATACAGTCTTATGCATTAACGGAAGAACGGAGCTCGATAAAAAATGAAGAAAACAACAAACAGAAGAACAAAAAATGAAGACGAAGTGAAGAACCGTCGTCGTTTGCTTGCCGTCGTTCTTCACAAAACAAACGAAATCTCCTTTGCCGCTCGCGGTTCGTTGCCTGTCGTCGTCGCTTGCCGTTCGTTGCCTGTCATCGCCACTCACCATTCACCTGCCATCGTCGGTCTCTGTTGTGAAGAGTGAAGACGAAGAACCATTGTTGACGAAAATATGTTTAAGGGTTTCGATAATTTTAACGTGAAAATTGTAAAAAACGTTAAAATGTAAAAGTAAAACACATTAAAATCTAAAACCAGACCATTTTGGACTCGGTCAACTTTGACTGAGTTTGAAAAAGGTCGAATTCGACCCCGGGTACGTTGACCGTACCCGGTGCGCCTCACCAGACCCTGCACCCGCACCTGTACCGGTGTCGTACCGATACTGTGCGGTTACTCCTCTTAAGAGGAGTACCCGTGTTACATAGATACACATGCTTGTGTTTGGTAACAACTACCACGCATAAATCCTTCAACAATATGCTGGAGGTATTTATCAGTTTGTTAGTCATTCTTTCGCAACTCAAAAGATCAACTATGCACTTATGTTGCATAGGAGTCAAAGCTTCTCATTGTCTATCTACTTCAACTCCAAGGAACTATATCATTTCCCTAAGATTTTCGTCTTGAAAGTGTACATCGCAGAGTTGTACGATACGAGGTTGTATCATACGATACGATACATATCGTTTACAAAATACGATACGATACACCCCCTGTATCGTAAATAGGGGTGTATCGTGCTTGTATCTTACGATACGTACGATACGGGCTGCTTTTAAAAAAGAGGGGCTGGAACCCCCTTTTTCGAGTTTTTTTTATAAAAACCCGACCCTTCTTCATTTTTAACCTACAGATTGTGCTGCCATGGAGGGAAATCATCGATTTTCAAAATGAAATCGTCGATTAAACCATGGATTTATCCGTGGGTGGCTGATTCCCTTTGGACGGAAAAAGGTTTTTTTAAATCGTGAAGATGAAAATGAAGGAAGAAGAAGATGGAGATGAGAATGATAATGAATATGATGAAGATTATGAATGAGACTCAAGAGTGCTTTCATTTTATATGTATTGACATTGAACATTTTCACAATTTCATTATCATCTTGTGATGTAATAATACATAACTTCTAAAACTTATTTTTTGATGTGGTATTTCATAGACTTATGGACCTTATGACTTATGAATCTATGTGTTTTTTATGAAGAACACATTATTCTTGATTTTTACTGATTTTTTATGAAATTTTTGGTTTTTTTTTCCTATTTTTTCTGATTTATTAAAAAAAACGATACGATTATGATACGTTACGATACGGCTTATCTTAAAGCCAGACCGATACGGCTTACGATACGCTTTTTACAACATTGATACATCCACAAGTTTGTGGATGTCCCAATACCCTATAATTACAAAGTTGGTTCAGATGCCCAAATAGGCCTTATCTTTTTGTGCAAGGAATTGTTTGCCTCTTCTAGGGCTGAAAATTAGATTGGGCAACCTTTGAGAGACAAACTGGTTTATAAAGTTTGAAGATAACTGCTGCAAGATGTGTCCATTGACACAAAAGAGAAAGAAAAGAATGAGTGGAGATATGGGAAACATGAAACTAATTCAACTAGATAGATTGGTAATAAGGATTTTAGATTCTCACAAGAGCAGGGACTGGGATGTAGAAAACATGCCTTTTTTATTTCATTATTTTTATTTTTTAGGAAGCACCCGTGAAGCTGTAAAATATCTTCTATAATCAGTTTCAAGATTCATCCCTTTGATTTGTGGCACAAGATATATATATATATATATATATATATATCAGGTAGCTCATAGACTGTGATGGGAATCATCTAAGCCATCGATTCCAATGAAATCTGGTGGTAGAGATTGAGTTACAAATATATATATATATATATATATATATATATATATATATATATTTGTAACTCAATCTCTACCACCAGATTTCATTGGAATCGATGGCTTAGATGATATATATATATATATATATATATATATCAGGTAGCTCATAGACCCTCATATACAGACTGTGATGGGAATCATCTAAGCCATCGATTCCAATGAAATCTGGTGGTAGAGATTGAGTTACAAATATAGAAGGCAAACTGTTTTTTCAAGAGTCCCAAATACCCCTAAAAAAGATAAGGAATTTCGTTTAGGGAAATTCATTTGTTCCCTCTTTCTCTCTCAACCTTTGAAGAGTATTTTGGACGCTTGAAAAAAGCTTGCTTTCTATATTTGCAACTGAATATCCACTGTCAGATCTCCTTCAATCAATGGCTTAAATGCTTCCCATCAGGTTTGGCATATAAGGTTCTAATAGCTACCCGCTTTAATAAATAAATAAATAAATATATATATATATATATATATATATATAACTGATTGGATGTTAGGATGTAAGACAGATTTCAAACCGTTATAATAGTAAGAAAAGGAGAAAACAAACAAGAAAGCATGTTATGTTTTAAAATAAAACACGATCAACATTGAGAAATAATTTGATTCCAGTGATGGGGAATGATCATATTTAAACTAATTACTGAGACAAGATGCAACATTTAAATGATAGTTTCAACTCCAAACCAAAGGGCTGGAGATTGCAGATGTGAAGGACAAAAAGTCAAGTATCTAAAGTTAGAAAATAAAAGACCCACAAATCTGGTTTGTTATAGGAATGCCAGAATAATTTTAGCTTAGCATAGCATAAGGATGAATGCTTCAAATGAAACGTAATAAGATGAAGGAAGATACCCTTTGGAAGAGATCCCAAACTTAGAAGAACCTTTTCAAAGCATCCGACTCGAATATCATAAAAGTATTTTGAGGTATTAGATTTAGCCTATAGTTACGATCCAAATGAAAATAGAGGAAAGAAGAGGAAGAAGTGTAGAAGAAGGGGTGGTGGTAGCAGCTTCAGCTTTTGCCCTAATTCTGTATGGTAGAAAATAATTTTACGTGGATTTAGAGTCCCTAGAGAAAGAAAATAAACTTTAAAATGGCATTGGATATGCATAGGATATATTATTACAATGATTTTGGATCTGATCTGGATTTGATTCAGATCCAATCAGATCTTATCAACTAAATACTAGGAAAATAAGTTAGTAATCCTAAACCTGGGATTTCAAAATAATTTTTAAGAAACTTTTTAGTTTCTTTAACCTTGTCACTCCCTGTGACAATCATGTCATTGACATGTAAATAGGGACAAAAAATATTGTGCTAGAATATAAAGCACAAATAGGACAAGGCACAAACACTTGGTGTGCACCAAGGCACAATATGAAAAAGCTTTATTGAATAAGAGAAATAAATACAAGAGAGCGAGAGTGAGAAATAATCCTCTAAAAGGATGATAAAAGAGAAAGAGCTGCCCTTTATAAAAAGAGGACCATGGGCTAGCTCCTGTGGCTAGAAAGCTAGCTGTTGGAGCTGGCCAATGACTAGCACTATACTTCAAAGGTAGCCATCACAATATGCTTTTTTTTTTTCACATTTGCATCAAGAACTTTGCCTCAACGCTTATGCAAATGATTGCATCTTCCAAAGTCTGGAGATGAAATGAGTTTACAACATTGAATGAAACACATGCATCATAAAAGCATCTCCCAATTGCATTATTTGCCTGTTCTATCAAATCTTTAGTAGTCATAGTTCTTTGAATTTTAGTTGAGAACCTTAAGCAGTAAGGGAAAAAAACTTTTGATTTCACTCAGCCTGCCACTAGTGCTCTACCGCAAGACTGGCACCTGCTCCACCTCTTTTATTTCTGCTAGAACCATCTCCTTCATACATCTGCCATTTTCTTTTTGCCCTAGAACTAGCCATGTCTGATTGTAGACTAGCATCAGCAGGATCAGAAATACAAAACTTAGGATCATCCTCATCCTCCACTTTTGAGGGCTCATTGTAGCCCATTTTTGTGTGTTTAATTTTTCTCCAACTTTTTTGCTTTTGAAGCATTAATCATGTCCATACAGAGATGTTGCACACATGCTGAGGCTAGCTTTTTTTTTTTTTTCCAACTACTGGTGCATAAAGCCACATTCTCAATTCCAGCTGAATGGTGCTTTAACCGAGAGATCCTTCTGATAAATCTTTTCTACAGCAGTTATAAATTATTTGAAACTGATTATTTTCCTGCACTATTGCTATGAATCCATCTGAAGCTATCTGTTAACAAAAGAATAAAAAGCATGGTAAAAGTGAGAGATTTATACTTTTATAGAAGATATTGGGAGCTTGATATTCCACATGCAAATCTAGCTTCAAATCAGTTTTCTCCCTCAAAGTAGTAGGAGTCGCCCTCACACTCTACTCATAAGTATGTCTAGGAGTCGGGTAGAGAGGGTTTCTAAAATACTTAAAATTGACTCTCAGTTGCCACTTTTTTCTGCTGAACGCATATCATATGCTACAAGGTGTATCGCACCATATCGTAGGATACAATGCTACGAGATGTATCACACCATCTCAGTTACATGCAATTACACTAATTATAGGAGTAAAACATATCAAATAGTTACAATAGAATATGTATGCAATTGGAAAACTGCACTAAAAAAGGAAAATTTTTTAACAATGCTTCAAAGGAAAAACATACAATACAATGGGAGAAATCCCCTTATATACAAGAAAAAGATGGCTAGTTTGACCATTGGACCAGCTCCACAGCTCCAAAATAAAGCTGTTGGTGGCTGGTCAATGGCTGGTTAGCCATGGTCAAGGCTTGACCAAAAATATAAAATGAAAAGAAACAAAATTACATTGGAAAATCTATATACATGAACTACCTATCTAAATACTTATATAAACATACCTTCATATGCAATGTATGCAAAGAAGTATATATTTGTGTATGTGTGTGTGGTTAAATAGAAATTTGTGTATAAGAGTATTGTACAATGATAAGCACTGGATGCCCTTGTTGCATAATTCGTACATGTTAAATTGAGAGTTGGTATAGCAGTAAAGTCTTTCTCATCCATAGTGGGTAGAGTGGACTCCAAACAAAAAAAAATAAGAAAAAGAAGAGAACTCAACAAGCTTCAATACATGCTTCTCATGTAGCACCTCATCTAGATGCTTTGACAAGAGCTTTGAAGTCATTCCAATGAGCAAGACTGCAATGAAAGCACCTTCAGAAAAGAGTTCTCTCAAGGCAAAAGAATTCGACAAGCTTCCTAGCTAAAGCACATCAAATATGGTCAAAGCATATATAACTAAAAACAGAATGGAAAAATCCTCACATTATTAGACAAGAGCCTTGGTTAATATGAATGAAATCAAGAAGCTTAATATATACATAAAGGAGGGAGCTAACTGTTGGACTGGCTCCAAGGACTAGAATCTAGCTGTTCAAGCTACCCAACATGTAGTACCAAAGGTCTTTTATAGACCTTAAAGACACAAAAACCCCAAATGCAAAATGATAACTACAAAAAGTGGAGTACTATAATATACATAGGTGTATATATAAAATTTTGCATCACTATTCTCTCTAGCATGCTATGTTGTACCTATTATCTTATTGGACAGATTGTTATACTTGGTAATGTTTACTTGTGATTAGTCTCTAGTATTTCTGCTAGAGATTTGAGAGAACAGAAATTAATTTTATTTATCTTGTTTTGCTGTTCAGAGGTCTGAAAATTCCCTCTAAGATTCCCTCTATAGTCTGCGAGAATTGCCTTTACTCACAGAAGAGTGATATGCGTGCAAGAGCCTTTCACATCATGGATCCCCATGGAGTTCTTGAAATGCTTCTCATTTTTCTTGAGAAAAGGGAGGATGGGACACCAATTTCATCAGCTCCTGGCAAATTATTGGTAATACAACTTATGTTGCTAGCAAGAGGGGCTACCATCCTCTTATCTGTTTTTCTTTTTCACTTCTCCCATGCATAGAACTGCAACATTAAATGGTTGTCCATGTTTATCCATCATGCCTGGGTGAAACCCATTTGACTTTTGATTGGGCCGTTCAAATGAGGTGGATCTCATCAACCCAATCCAACAACTCAGGCACTGCTATGGAAGTGATTGGTGCAGTCAATGTGTATGTGTCTATTTCTATGACAGATTAAGCTGGAGTTAGGATTGATACTCTAGCTTTGTGCAGAAAATGAAAACAGTTTTCTTTTTTAAAGCTATTTTATTATGTTTTTAGTTTATAAATATAAATTTTATCTTAGTTTATGAGAGTTTACTATTAATTTTTACTTGCTTGTTTGCTTCACTATACTGTTTGTAATCTTTTTAGGGATGTAAAATAGGTCCATGGAGGGGGGCGGGGGGGAGGGGTGTGGTTGTGTAATCACTGAAGTGCAAACTTTTACTATTGAGTCTATCTGTATCATGTCATGTCTGATTTATTCTTCGACATATTATTCTAAGTCTATGCAGTTTGAGTCAAATATTACATTATTATGGCCAAACCATGAAAGGTAAAACAGTGAAACCTATGATTTATTCTGATTATTTTATGCTATTGCAGATTTGGTTATTATTGTCTCCTAGAATAAAAATCTCAACAACCTTCTGTTTTTTCAGTAGCGTGTTTGGCTTGTGAAGTTATTAAGGGAGTATCACCTCAACATAATAAAAGATTCTTTTCATTTCCAGGATGATTCTGCTGACCGCATAACTCCATTTCTTGGTGAATGGCAAGGACATTCTCTAACTAAACGAACTGGTGTGTATGGGGCCACAATCACTGAAGCTGATACACAGGTTATTCTTGAAATGAATGATGGTCGGCTGATTCAGGTGTGCCTCATGCCTTTACCAATTTCAAAGCTAAAATTAATTTGAAAATGTGGAAGGTGTTTTTATAAACTAAAGAGCCATGGCTGGCATTTGACAGAAGTGAGTCACTGAGGCTCGTGAGTGCAACAGAATGATAATTAAATGCTATGATGAAACGGTCTTCTTGTTAATTGTTACATTTAAAGAGCAGAATTTGGAAAAAAAATATAAAGCCATAGAAGATACAGTGACATAGCAAAGGTAAATAATGCATGAGGTAGTGGAATGAATTATGCAACTTGACACGCTGTCCGGGTTTGTCATCTTTCTAGTTCTTTTAACATGGAGTCCTTGGACTGAAGTATTAATGCTAATGCATCTTCAGGTTATGATATTGGTTGAATCAGAGATCTCAAGAGATGCAAAATGTAATCAATAAAATGTTAACTGTTTAACTTGTGTTACAGAATATCACCTCAACCTCCGATGATGGGACTAGCAGTGTCCAATGGACAGGCTCAATATCAGGCAATCTGATTAGCTTTGATAGAGGCTTCCAGATGATCATGCTACCTGGAGGTATGTATATGGCTTGCCCGGAGGACTTGTCCAAGAATGTATCTAGCTCACAATCATTCCATCTAGAGTTTTGTTGGATGGAAAGTTCAGATACGCGGCAGAGGCTTGTTCGGACGTTCGACACAGATGGCTTGGCAGTATCTTCAACTTATTTTTACGAGACGAAGGTATAAATGGCTTTTACGATTTATCAGCAAGCTGCTACGTCTGACGCTAACTTTTTTTGCTCGTGGTGTAGAAAATTGATCTATTTGTACTTTTTCTTCACTTCCATCCAGAGTATTTCAATAAAGAGTACATCATTGAGAATATATATACATATGTCTGGTCCAGTCCCAGTGATCAGTGATTTAGCTACAGAGATCTGTCACCATCATCATTGCACAGGCCGTCATCTGATATTGTCCCATTTATGTGATTGAAAAAGAAAAGTTCCATTGCAAAACGGCAACCAGATACTGATGATCATCTCAGTAATTAATTCTCTCTAGATAATTATCCCGAACGCTGCTTCGTGGGTGATGCATCTGTTTGTGCTTCATTGCCCCGTGAAATCAATAAAGTTATACAACCACTGCTGAGTGCCCATGAAACAAAAAGGTTTACATAATCGAAGGTTGCCACTGATAGTGGTCTCTCTCTCTCTCTCTCTCTCTTGGCTTGGCGGGCAGGAAGCGGAACGTCGCTCTGGGTTCTCCCTAGGGCCGGGCATCGGGCAGGCCTGGCCCTGCCCAGCCCGATAAAAATGTCAAAATCGAAGCCTAAAAACTGTATCGGGCTGGGCCCATGTAATATCGGGCCTCGGACTTCGGTTAATGCCTGAGGCTCAGCTTGGCCTGATTGATAACGGTTCAGGCGGGCTGAGTCGGTCTTTTGGGTGGGCCGGGCCTGTTTCTCATGCTTGTTTCTCGTCTCTTGTTAGTTCAGGTAGAACAAATGCAATTATCTCATAAAGAATAACAGGGCTCCCAAGCAACAGCCCATAGTATCCAGAGACCTAAATGTTCACATAGTCTCCAATAGTCACTTTGATGTCACCACTTTCAACATGAAAAGCTAACAAAATTTGTGCGTTGATAGTAAACAATGCAGTAAGAGGGAAAAAATTCCTGATATTAGCCATAGAACAAAGATCACAATCCTCATGTAATTTACTTCAGCAGACAAGCTACCTACCTCAGGAAAGAAGTTATTACATACACAAACCAACATTTAAGGTCTTAAACACATAGGCAGATCCAAACACCAAATATTAAGCATCCAAGATGGTTTCCCATGTTTCCAACAGATCACATATGCAGCCCTGTATGTGTTTTAAAGCTATACAAAATGGCCCATGAAGTATTTTAAAGCTATACAAAATCAAGAACATAATAGCATCTACATTCAGAATCCAAGTACAAAGCAAAGCAGGCTCCAGCCATAGTATAAAAGAAATCCATAAGCATGTACAATTGTTTTCCAATAGTCTCAAAGTACATGATCGATCACTGTATCTCTAGATTAGTGGTAATACCAGCTATCCAGACAGCACATGACAACTTACTTCCCGAACTTACAAGATCCCAAACCACCTTAACAACCAAGATAGCAAAAGAGTACAAATCCCACCCACATAGCATGCTACATATATATTAAGAGGGCTGAGCAAACAAGAGCAACATTTGTGTTTTCTTCCCATTGAGCAAAATCTGATCAAGCAATGTGACGTCCTCCTTCAGCTGTGTTTTCACTGTAACAACCACAACCATTGCATTTGCATGAGAAAGCAAAGAGAGAAAGAGAGACAATAAGATTGATCTGATATGGTGCAACACTATGTTTATAGCATAAGAAACCAGCCTGTGTGTGCATGTGTGTCAAGGAGATTTTATAAAATGTCAAGGAAATGTTTTACCATAATGGAATATAAATCATGCTAATTCGTCACCAGAAGATTCTTTCTTATCTTCAAAACTACAAAAAACACATCACCACAAGCAAACTACAATGTTAGTATATCATGCAAAACAAAAGGAATGATTAAAATTAAACATTAAACAATGAACATCTTACGTTTCACATGAGATATCTTCATCACGAATCCAACTCTATGTGCAAACTAGTGCTTCAACAGTTTCAGGAGTGGTTGAACATCGATAATCATTAATAATTCTTCCAGTTGTACTGAATGCAGACTCAGATGCAACTGCGGATATAGGGATTGCCAAGACATCTCGAGCCATTTTGGGTAAAACTCTATATATACTTTCATTTGCCTTCCACCAATATAATATATTGAACTCTTCATTAGGTCGAAATTGTTCTATTAGATCAGTTAAATATGCTTCTAGATCTGTGTGAGGTACTTGAAGAGATGCAGAACTCATGTAATATGTGAAGAAGACATCTCTTAAAAAAGTTGAAGCTCTCTCTTCTTCAAAATCAACAATGGCATTGTTTGCATTTTCATTTTCTTCATTGTGTGTACCATACACGTTTTTGTACTGAGCATACAATTTATGAAGACCGCTCTCTATTTTTTCATATTGTACCATTGCATCAATTTCATTTAGACTCTCAAGCACGTACTTCAAATATCTCAGTCTGGACCTAGCATCTAAGACAAATGCAATTCTAAAGAGGACATTGTAGTCATTTTTTCAATATTTGTCAAACTTTTCTTGCATTTTGTATGCTAATGACCTTATATAATCATTGTCTGCCAAATGATGTTTACACAAATGGTTGTGTACCTTCTGTATTTTTTTAAAAACCACATTACGTTTCTAGTGGCAGAGAAGATATTTGTAACACTATAGAATAACTTCAAAAACTGGCACAAGGTAGTTGCATCATACCATTCATCATCAGAAGGTAAATTTATATAATTCGGATCTACAAAAGCTAAATGTTGAAATGCATCTTTGTAGAACAATGCATCTCTCAACATGACATATGTAGAGTTCCATCGAGTTGGAACATCATAAGTTAATTTTTTTATACCAATCAAGCTCACTGTTCTTATACAATCCTTAAAGGAATGTAACCGCTTTAGTAATCCCTTTACATATTTAACACTTTCATGAATTTTTGAAATTGTATGATGCAGATCCTGCATACCATCTTAAACCATAAGATTTAGAATATGTGTACCACAGCGAATATGCAAATGTTGCCCTTACATTAGAATAAGATTTTTTCTTCCTAAGTTCCTTTTCAGTGCAGTTATTGCACTATCATTCGTCGAACAATTGTCAGTAGTAATAGAAAATAACTTTGACTGAATGTTCCATTTAGAGATGCATTCTAATAAAGCCTCACACAAACTATATGCATTATGTGGCGGAAGTACATGTACAAAACTGAACATATGAGCATGCAACTTCTAATATCTATCAACATATTGTCCTGTCACGCATATATTACCCAATGTCTGCTTTGAAGTCCATATATCAAATGTCAATGAAACTCGCTGCGTAAAATCATTTATAAGTCCTTCAAGTCGGGCTTTCTCAGTCTTGTATATTGACATAATTTCTCTTTTCAAAGTTCTTCTAGAAAATGAAACGAACCTAGGTTGCAAGCTTGAAGAAGTTTGTTATGATATTTATATTCTGCCAAATTGAACGAAAGCTCATGTGCTATTATACACTTTGACATCAACTTTCTTATAGACTCCATGTCAAATTTTTGTATACATATAAAAGTTGCATCAGAGTCACTAACTGCAAGTGATAAAGTTCTTTGTTTTCCTTCATTGATTTGCCTATTTAAACAAGATTTTATATGTCGACTTAAATGGCTAGTTCCATGAGCACTGCTTGCTTTCAGTCGTTCTCCACAATGTTTGCATTTGGCAAACTCTTCTCTTTTATATGTAACCAATATAAAATCAATCCATACTTTTGAAGTCCTTTTTCTCTTGGAGACAGCTTCTCCCTCGGTAGATGATTCAACTGATTCCATATTAGAAGTTGGACGATATTCTTTATCAGAGGAACCAGGCGACATAACTGACATAAGTTGAAATGACACATGTAAATAACCAAAAATAAAAAAGACCATTAAGATGCACAATATCATAGGAATGGACTTATTGAAACTATTGATAAATAATAACTAAGACATAATAAGTTGCAACTTGTTGAAAGAAACAAACATACCAAAACATGATCTTTATGTGCAGACCTATAAAAGAGAAGCATTTCAACTAAAATAGACATGGTACCATTAACCATATCAATATATAAATGTCAAGATTCTAACCTTGGCAAGTCAATAAGAGTTAAGTCAACCTGGTCCAAGAATTGAGTGCCTTGATAATGTTTCCTCTCTTTGCTTTGGCACGCTCAAAGACCTACAATGTCATCAGAATTAAATTCATGAAGACCAGCATCATTGAGCATGGATGGTAACAGCGTAGTAAAGCCAAATTGGATGGTAATTTTTTATATAGACAAACAAAAAAACACAAACTCTCAGTATTAAGAAATGATACATAGACAATACAAAACATCAGTTCTCAACATTAAGTAACATGATCAAAGGAATAAAAATCATACTTAAATTAATTCATATGAATGGCTGGTAAGAACATATTTTGATGGTAATCAATATCCAAAGAACATGAAATAAAAAATTGTGAAACAATGCACATCAGCTCGTTTACAGACATGTTTACTTATCTGATTTAACAGAACAAGAGGAAAAAAACTTCATTTACATTTATAAAAAAGGAACCGACAATCCGGGAATAACTTGAAAAGTTCAGTTGCTTCACATGAAGCGATTGTCCTGCATATGCAACCACAGAACAAATTTTATTACAGTAATTTTTTTATATATGCAACCACATGAAATGATTGCCCAAGTTGTATATAGTTTTTTCTTTCTCAGAGTTTATCACCCTTTATTTCCCAAGCACATGAGTTGTTGTGTTCACGTATGCAACAGTTCCAAGAAGAGAAGCATGTTAACCAAAACTGCACAATCATAAAAGAAGTGCGCTTGTTGAAACTGTACTATCATAAGGAGGCAGTCGCTCCAGTCATTAGCACTGCTCACAAGACCAATAACTTTCCATTGGCTTCTACCAATGCTCATGAAAGTAAACCTGGTACCAAAATCATAAGCCCTAAGAAAACATCTATATCTAAAAAAGGCAGATCATGGACAAAACTTCTTAGCCAAAATATGTCTATTACGACTTGAGAGATGTATTGAGTGTCACATCAGTGGCTTGAAGCATTATCAAGTAACAGGAATCTACTTAGGAGACAGAGTGGAATGACTCCAACAGAGAATGGAAAAATTGGACATAGCATTGTAACGTAGTACTTTCTACTGTTCAATTGACAACAGAAGCAGAAAATGGATTAATATTGAATGGAGAAAAAGAGAATAAGACAATATAACAAGAACTAAGAAAAAAACAAAACTATCAAGCAAAGTTTGCATGTTGTAAGACCGACATTCCCCAACAATCACAGTATGCTCAAATAGTTCTGATAAAGAAGAAAAAAAAGATGCAAAACAAGGAAATGAGACAGACAGGGAGAAAGGGGACAAGTAGCGCACAGACAAAACTATCAAGGCAAGTTTGCATGGTGTAAGACCAACATTCACCAACAATCACAGTATGCTCAAATAGTTCTGATAGGGAAGAAAAAAAGGATGCGAAATAGGGGAATGAGACAAATAGGGAGAAAGGGGAAAAGTGGCGCACCTACAAGAAGGACAGACGGGGAGACAGCCAATGGGCGATGGCAATGGAGACGACCGACTCGGATGACCTGAGGACGCAGTCGATGGCCGATGGGGACGGCAATGGCGACGACCGACTGGGAGGACTGGAGGAGGCAGCCGATAGGCGATGCCGACGGCGACGACCGGAGGAGGCAGCCGATGGCGACAAGGACCAGTCTTGACTCTTGAGTCTCAATGGGGAGGAACACGAAACTTTCACAGCGTTAACCCTAAGTTCATTTTTCTGAAAAAAAAAATCATAATCAGTCGGGCTACTCGGGCTGCCGACGATCACAGTGGTGGGCCCGAGCCCGACCCGTTAATTACCGGGACTGGCCGAGCCCAGTAATTAACAGCCCGAAAATAAATTTTTCAAGGCCCACGCCCGAGTCGAGGCGGGTACCGGGTACCCAGCGTTGGCCAGGCCCGGTGCCCAGGCTTAGTTCTTCCTCCCTACCTATGCACTACTTTCTGTTGGCGGTCGGTGTTGTTAGTCTGCGGCACTGCTGTTCCCCCATGTTGGAATCCTATAGTTGCTTCCTCATTGTCGTTCATTGTGTTCGCTTGGTTCACTGCCTCTTTGTCGTCGCTACTGTTTGCTGCTTTCCCGCAACTTTATCGGTAGGAATGCACAACAACTGAAGTCAGCTCGGGCTTGTCTTGTCCATGGCCAACTAGAGCTTGACTTGAACTCACCTACGTAAGGTTGACTCGAGCTCAACTTATTAAATAAATGAGTCAAGCTTGAGCTTATGTTAAAGTTATAGTTATAAATGAGTCAAGTTTGAGTTACACGAGTTTGACTTGTTTAAACTCGACTCGGCTGGTGTTTTCCATATTCTTTAATCTTCAAGGGCAAGTTGATAAATTTTTATGACTTTTAACACCTTGTTGTGATATATGAATCAAATGGCACGAGATTAAACAAGTCTAACTTGAGCTCAGACTCGGTTTACTGAAGTTGATCGTGCTCAAACTTACCTCATAAAACAATATGTAACTTGAGCCAAGCTCGAGCTGCCTAAGGTCATTGCATGTTCCTAATTATCGCTGATTTTTGTTGCTTCACCACTCCTCTCTTCCTGGCCCATTGCCCCTTTACCGCCGGTCTATTGTTGGTGCTTCATTGCTTCATCATCATGAGTTCAGTTGCTATGGGTTCCCTTCGTCACCGCTCCTTAAACCCGTAATCAAATACATAAATTAATAGAAATTACAAAGTAATGATGCTTCTAGTTGCTATGCGCCCGGGAACGTCCTCCTAATTTAAGACGTTGGTATTTAAATGATCAGTTCACTAAGGATCCTCTCTGGTTTCTTAACAATAAGCACTGGTCAACAACAAACCAAGAGACTTTACTTTCTTGAATCGGAAGTCTCTCGAGTCATCTCCAATTTCGATTTGAATTTCATTTATGAAATTGAATCCACACCGACTACCATCACCAATCTTCACCATGTGATTGGTTCCTAAGGTCTAATAGGATGAAAACCTCCATCGCCTTCCCCATAAACCTTCCTAGTCCCACTGCCATGGCAGTTTAGTTCTTGAAGAACGACCACAACGCTCATGAAGATCGGCACTCGCCTAGCTATTGGAAGATCATCAGAAAAAAGAAACCGAGAAGGGGAAAGTGTGAAGCTGAGGGAAAAGGTTCATTGATCCAATGGAAAAGAACAGAAGTTGTTGTGGCCATTGTCAGGTCTGCCATACAAGTTCGACGGCTGTTGCCACTGTTATGCAGCCAACCGAGGACGCAAATGCCTGTAACCAGGGGGAGTGAAATTTACCGTGGTAAAAAGTTAGACCCCTTGAATCCCATTATTTACCCAAGTTACTATCACTCAAAATCTTAGGATTTTTAGTGAAAATTTAACTTGTGTTTGATTGTGTCGTCTAAATTCTTATGCTTTCAACCTTTCTACAGTGTTTCACCGCACAACCAAATGCACCCTCAAATTTAAGAAGATTTTTGCAACAAAAACATTGTTCTAGTTCTTTGAATCTATTCTAAAAATAATGAAATACTAAACCCCAGTAAACAATGGAATCTATCTAATTTTTTAAAATAGATTTTTAAAATACTAAACAGTGTTATGTAACCAAACACCGGGTAGTTTGGCAGCAAAGACACTTATCCTATGAATTTGTTCCCAATTGGAGAAAGTTTGGAGCAATAGTTCTAATGCCCAATAAACCTACCTCAATATTTGGAATAGATTTATGCTAACACTTACTGTAACGCTCGACGTCTTTGCAGGTCGGGTTCGATCAGGTCCAGACCTGGATGCGAGCTCCTCGTGTGAAAAGGGAGCCCTACACGGGGCTCTTCTTCTCTGTTTTCCTCATTTTCTCCCTCTTCGTCGCTCTCTCATCTCGCGGGTGTGAAACGATGCAGTGAAAACTAGAGACGGAAGAAGGGCAGTGGCGACGGAGGTGAAGGGCAGAGGCGGCACATAGGTGAACCCTCTCGATCTCTCTTTTTCTCTTCTATTTTCTTCCTCTTTCTCACCCCTCTATCGCTGTCCTTCTCCCCCTCGCCATTCTCTATCCATCTCCCCCTTTGTCCCGAGCGTTCACTGCTCATTTCCCCTCTCTCTCCCGTACTGTCTCCCTCCTTTGCAACTCTCCCATTCCTCTACCCGCACTCTCTCTCTCTACCGCCAGCCATTTGCACTTGCACCCTCCTCTCTCATTGTTTCTCTGCTCGCACTCTCTCCCTACCTCTTCTGTCTTCATTGTTTCTCACCCTCGACCGAGCACTCTCTCGCTGAACTCTCCATCTGGCCTTTTTTTTTTGCCCATGCCTGATTGTTGTCTCTCCCTAATCGTGTGTGTCAAAATCAACTAAACCACCTCCTTCTCATGACCGGATGCCCTCTTCTAATGGTAGACTTCTCTTTTGATCTCTCTTTCGCTAATTTGCATTCTATTTAATGCTGTCTGATTGGATTGCAGCTTGGGAACGCATCTTTCCCCTCATCACAGTGAATTGAAAGCATTGGAGGCGATGGTAGCAAACAATCTTTGTCATTGGTGCTTGGTCGAGCATTTGAGGTGGCCATCGAGAACAATCCAGTAGTTAGGACTCTAAGAGTGGGGTGAGCGAGGCCTAATCGAGCCTAAATTGTCTAATATTTTCTGTTTGTGCATGTATAATTATTATTTGAGCATGCTAGACTAAAGATTAGATGATTTAGAATGCATGTTCGAGTCGTTGCTATGTTGAGAAAGGTTTAGGACTATTTTGGAAGGACACTGATCTATGTATATAATTATCTTTTTAGTATGATGAATTGATTTTGAAGCAGTTTAGAAGCATGGTGGAGATTTAATGTTGTTGATAAGGTTTAGAACGGTTTTTGTGAACTTGTAGCGCATGTTATTTTGGTTGTGCGTATTGCATTGTTGGTCGTGAAAAAATATATATGTTGGGAAGCGTAATTACTGGGAAGACAGCTCAACTAAGAAAACAAGGGAGAAACGTATTGGTGATAAGTTAAATCGAAAGTTCAGAGTTTAAATCGTTTGGTCACAACCTCAAATAGTTGGGAAGTGATAAACAATATCATAATATGATAAGCAGCTCCACGAGTATCGCTGAAGGAAGAAACGTTGGAGGAGATTATGCTGAAGGAAACAACGTCCATGCCAACAAAATCAGCTCCAAGATTTTAGCTAGAAGAAATTATGATAATGATGATTCTAGAATGGCAACTACCTCAGAAAATGGAAAACTGTTGGATCTTGTAAATCAATCTAATCCCAAGAAATATGGGATTGATGAACGAATAAGTTCAATATAAATGAAATCTCTCCTCTTGTGAAAAATAACAAGAAAGAGATATCTTTCACATCGTGGATGTAGACTGATAAGTCGAACCACGTTAAAACATTGTTAAGATCTTTCTCCTCTCTCTAGCGTAAGGTTTTCTATGGTATTGGAGCTCTAGGTTGATCAACTTGAGCTACATCGATTGAAAGAGATGTGCTGCAAACAGAGAAGCACCTGTGAAGAACAAGATATTGCAGGAAAGATAGCGGGTCAAGTCTGTCGTGCGTTTTCAACCCTAATGATCGGTTGAATCTGAAAGTTGGGGCGTCCATTCCTCACAAACACCCGGGCCGAGACCCATGATATCGGGCCGGCCCCGGGCTTTGGGCCCGACGGGCCGACCGGGGCCAGGTTTTACCCGGCCGGCCCTTTGAATCTCCTTTGGAATGAGAATGGTAGAGGGTCGAGCAATGGCCGGACTGAACTGTGTCAACCCGAAAACGGCAAAATCCTTTGCCGCCGCCTTCCGTAGCTACAGAAGCTACACTTGATCTTAGCCAAAAGGCCGAGAGAAGAGAGCGGAATGAACAGCACGGCTAAGAGTTTCAGTCTTTGAGAAATGGGCACACTTTCCCCTAAATGTTTTGGGGTTCATCTTCATCATAGAGGCAAAGCGACGCTCACCGACCGTCCCTTTTCCACTGCAAAGCACTATCGAGTCTCTCTTTCTTCCGTTTATTCCCTCCCGCCGTTCGAATTCTATCGTTTTATCTCATTGAGGCGATTTCTCCCGCTGTCACCCACATCAATAAGAAGGCCTACTATCCTCTACTCGTCTGCTGGATCCACATCAACCACCACTGCCAAAAGAGTTTCTGAAAGGAACCCATTCTTCAGTGAGGGAAGAGATGAAGACGAGAAGCGACCTGTGTGCCCAGGATGTGGGGTCATCATGCAAGACAGAGACCCAAATTTACCCGGCTTCTACATGAAGAGGGATAATGCTGTTGAGGAGAGTGAAGAAGCTGAAGAAATTTCCGATAATTTGGGCGAGGTATTCGAAAACTATGAAGAGGAAGATGAAGACGGTATGGATGACGATGATGATGATGATGTTGATGAAGATGACCGTGATGTGAGCGAAGGTCTGTTCGACCCGAAAGATGAGATAGACTGGAATTCTGACTGGGAAATTGAAGACGAGGAAGAGGAGTGGAGCAAGAGCCTGGATGGTTTTGCGCCGGCCGGAGTTGGGTACGGTAACGTAACCGAGGATATTTTGGAGAAGAAGGCTGTAAAGATTACTAAGAGTGAGAAAAAGAAGCAGGAGAGAGAGGCCAAGAGAAAGGAGGAGGCGGATAGGGTACTGGTATGTGCTCGTTGCCATTCGCTCAGGCACTATGGCCAGGTGAAGAACCAGAAGCTAGAGAATTTGATCCCAGATTTCGACTTCGATAGGTTGATTGCAAATCGGCTGATGAAAGCCAGCAATTCGAGCGCTCCAGTGATTGTAATGGTGGTCGATTGCGTCGACTTTGATGGTTCATTTCCGAGTCGAGCAGCAAAGTCCTTGTTTGATTCAATGGAGAAGAAGGGCACCAGTGCATCCAAATTCAGCCGATTGCCCAAATTGGTCTTGGTGGGGACAAAGGTTGATCTTCTTCCTTCCCAGGTTTCACCGACGAGGTTGGTTAAATGGGTTCGCAATCGAGCCAGAGCTAATGGGGCCCCAAAACTTAGTGGTGTTCATCTCGTTAGTTCGAAAAAAGATTTGGGCATCAGAAACCTGTTGTCGTTCGTGAAGGAATTGGCCGGTCCTCGAGGAAATGTGTGGGTAATAGGAGCTCAGAATGCTGGGAAATCTACTTTGATCAATGCTTTCGCAAAGCGGGAAGGTGTAAAGATAACAAGACTAACAGAAGCTGCAGTTCCTGGAACCACGCTTGGAATACTGAGAATCAAAGGGATCTTGCCTGCTAACGCGAAATTGTACGATACTCCAGGCCTGCTACATCCATATCTAGTAAGCACCAGGTTGAATTTGGAAGAGCTGAAGATGGTGGAGATGAGGAAGGAGTTGCAGCCACGGACATATAGGATAAAGGTCAGTTTCATTGGCTTCCTTGCATTTCACAGTTGTTGTCTCGTGCTGATTCTTGTTCAATGCAATTAGCGGAATCATGCTAACAAGATTTAGGCTATGTTAGTATACTGATCTACTTGAATAACTCGCTTCCATTGACTTCTTAGTTTCAGGATAGGACATGAGAGCCGGCCGATTCTGCGTCTCTATTTTTCACTACGGTTATTTGCAGCTGATCCTGCATAGACTTGCTTCTAGCTAAATTTGAATATTTTAGGCTTCCATTTCATCTAGATTTGTATTGGTGGACCGGTGTCTGGCACCTCCTGACGAAGTTTATGAGTCAACTGTGGACGTGAATTTGCATGTTTCTCGTTACTTTGTCCTAGTTCTCCGTACTTTTAGCCTTTTTACAACCGTACTGGTTTAGATGCGGACTATGCTATCAGTGTTCTTTCTTTTTTCTAAGTTTTGATCTACTTCTGCCCTGTAACATAGTTGAATTTGTTTTGTTTCTTGTTTTTTGTTTTCCTTCCATTGAACTAATTCGCTTCAGAAAATGATCCAATTGTGACAACTGTAGGCAGGACAGGCAGTGCATGTTGGAGCATTAGCAAGGTTGGACTTGATCCACTCTTCAGTGCAGACTATCTATGTTACAGTCTGGGCCTCACCAAACCTTTCCCTTCATTTAGGAAAGTTAGAAAATGCTGACGAGATATTTAGAAAGCATGCCGGTGTTCGTCTCCAGGTGGCTCTCTCTCTCTCTCTCTCTCTCTCTCTCTCTCTCTCTCTCTCTCTCTCTGTGTGTGTGTGTGTGTGTGTGTGTGTGTGTGCGTGTGGCTCTGCATCTTAAAATTTATCTCCTGAAATGCCATTTTTCGAGTGTGAATCTCCTGTAAGACCACCTCTCTGCATGTTAGAATTACATGTTCTACTGGAAAAAATGTAGGCAGATGATCTACAAGGTGGATGAAGTTAAAATATCATTTGTGAAAAAATTAATTTTATTGTGATAGATGCGGGTGCTTGCAGGAGCACCGTGTCATATAAGAAGAAAAAAACCAAGGAAGAAGAGGAAGAGAGTGTGTGTGGGAGAGAGAGAAAAACATACAAGGAAAAAAGGGAGTGAGGAAATCTCTTTTTCAGTGCATGGTTTTTCATCAAGGCGTCCGCCTAGATTTAGAAGGGAAAAAGCAAACTTGTTGCGAACTCCGTTGTTCAAAATCTAGTTTAAAGGCACAACCTAGTTTCACTAAAACAGAGTTTTGCCCACATCATCTGAGACAGTTCTTATGATTCTTTAGGTCTCTCACATATTCATGATTTTAGTCAGTGTAGTGTTGAGCAAGGTCTTTTTCATTGCTGAGCGTTGCCTTTTCTTTTTCTTCAAAATCGCATGTAAATCACTATCTAAAGAATCCATTTCCTTCATGACAGACAGAAGGCTCTTCCTCGTCATGTTCTATTTGCCTACTTATGTCATTGGGTTTATGCTATGCAGCCCCAAGTGGAACAGATAGGGTACCAAACCTTGGTGACTGGCAGCAAAGGGAGATTCACGTGTCCGGGGTTAGCTGGGAAGTGAACAGCACTGACATAGCAATTGCAGGGCTTGGATGGTATTCACTTGGGCTGAAAGGGGGTGCGACCATAGCACTATGGACTTACAACGGCGTGGAGGTTACCATCCGAGAACCCTTGGTTCTTGATAGATCTCCGTTTCTTGAACGGCCAGGATTTTTGTTGCCCAAGGCAGTGTCAGATGCCATTGGAAAAGAAACCAGTATTGGGGGAAAGAACAAAAGGCTTAATGAAGATGGAGGAACGCAACCTCTTGTAGAGGCAAATAGTACTTGAGAGAATTACTCCCAGGTTGTCATTTTATCTTTGTTCATGTGTTATCATTGTACCAATGTCATTCTGGATCTTAAAGAAAAACGAAAAAAGGCCAATGCAAATCATTGCCACCTTATCTCATTTATCTGTGGACTGCCCATTGATGTCTATTTTGCACGAATTGGTCTGGAATGTTTGTTGTGATATCAAATTTTCACCTAGGGGTTACGGGTTAGACGTAGTGGTTATTCCATGGTTGCTAACCTCTTGCACAAGCTGATGTAGCCCTGGACATTAAGAGTGTGTTTTCCGTGTGTGGATTCCACTATTCAAGTGGAATCTCAATACATGTTTTTGAAAAAAAAAAAAAATCCTGAATGCCGACAAATGTGGGAACGGAATCTGGGATTTCAGATGCAAAACAGGGATTCCTTTCCATGGATTTCAATCCGCCTGTGAGGGGTGCATCTAAAATCCTTGGATTTTTTTTTTTTAATCGTTAGGGCTTGCATTCCCTTTGACCTCTCTCTTGCTCGTACTCCTCAAAGAAGGGGCAGATAAGGATAATGGATTTCTTTGGAGGCCAGGGCCCAAGGGCATAGACCAACGATGCCACAAGTTTTCGGCAGCCAGCGTTGATGTTATCATAGGAGCCGGTGGTGTCGACGGTCTCATGATGCAACTGGCAAGAAGTGTAACACTTCAAGAATACCGACATGCCCTGCCCTTTAGTGGTTCTTTGTTTTTCTTCTCTTTCTTTTATTCTGTTTCTGGTGTAGTTTTTTCAGGCTCTCATCTTACAAATAACCTACAACATTGGGAAGATACCTACTTCATTTTTCTGTTTTTTTGTCTTATTTTATCTTGATTAAGCTTTGTAACATATGTAGAAGAATTGCGATTTATGATTTCATTGCGTCTCTGGATGTTCATCGGCAACGATTTTCTTTTTTGTTTGTTTTCCTTTCCCCTGCTTTATTCGCTACTTGTCCTTCCACGAAGTTGTGACAAATTTGGAGCTTAAAGTTGATGCAGAGGTGATTGTTTCCGTTTTTTATGGTACCGTATCAACATTCTTTAAATAATCACTATGCAGCACCATGCGCGCCAGATGGGCTAAGTTCAAAGGGAAAGGAAGGAGTCTTGCCTTATTGTTCCATTCCAGATGATATATCAAATCAAAATCACCTTGTATTGAGCATCTTTAGCATGTGCTTCACCTTTTTGTTGTATTTCGTTTGTGTTTTGTCCCCCCTGCGTCCTCATAATGGGCCAGGGTGGTGCTCTCATAATGTCTCAGCCTATTCAAAATAACTGGATAAATGGGTGCTTCAGAAGAGATACAGTGGTTCCAGTTATCACTGCCGTATCGTATCGCATATTAATCGGACCGACTTATATGTCGTATCGTAACGTATCATAAAATTAAAAAATATTAAAAAAATATAAAAAATCAGAAAAATTCTAAAAAAATCCAAAAAAACAAGCAAAACTCTCTCCTGATATGATTTGCTTATTTGCTTACAATAATTGCACTTTAACTCTTAACCTATCTTTGGGATTCACCCGTGTACACCACTACCATGCAGGATCTGACATTATATCTTCACAAAACAAGTAAAAACATACAAATAAATGTAAAAAATAAGAGAAATGAACGATTCAACAACAAAAATGAGTTATTTCTTACCTTCTGGGTGTTAGAAACCAAAAAACCTTCTTTGCTTCCCACCGTCCCGAGACTCCCCACAACGAGAAATAAAGCTTCTTCACCAGCAAATCTTGATGCAAATGGAGAAAATCTCTTCCCCCCACGTCTCTTGCAGTGTTTAGAAACAAGAAAAGAGAGAGAGAGAGAAGCGTAGGTTTCAAAATAAGACGCAAAAAAGGGGCCGTCAGGCCCCTTTTTCATTTTACCCCTGTATCGTACGCATGTATCGTGCGATACGGCCCCCGTATCGCACAATACATGCGATACGGGTGCGATACGTACGCGTCCGTGTCGTACGATATGGATAACATTGGTTAGAACCATTACTCTAGATGATAGACTGTGAGAACCATGGGACTTAAACCATCTTAAATGGCAGAAAATAACAGCAAGAGCAAGATTGAAAAATAAACATGTGAGGTTACACAATTAGTACATTCAGGTAAGTGCTAACCCCAGTAGCATGAGCTATACAAATAGACTTGGCACTTGTCTGTTCTGCCAGAGTGCATTCTGTTTCGTTGATGTCCTCAGCGTTCAAGGTTCTTAAATGCAGAATCAGAATCAACAGTATGATGCACCTTTCTGAAATATCATCATGTGCTATTTCATTGGCTGTAACCAGTCCCAAGGTATATTTAATAAAAGGTATAAGAAAACAGATTTAACAATTTAAGCTCTGTTAGAGGAATCACTTCACAAGAACAAAATTTCCATCAGCTAAAATCCAAATAAGGAATCAGAAACAAAAGAAATCACATTGAGGTGAATCATGTTATTCAGCTAGAAACACGACAAGGAACATAAATCTACCGAGCCCCTTGCATTTCAGCTGCCGTTCTTTTGGACTTATGCTTAGATTTCTTTTCTCTCCTCTTGCTCCTGCAGAATAGACAAGCCAAGAATTTTAGGACTTCTGTCCAGATGCATTTTTGAAGGGTAAACACTAAAGGATAAGTGGTTTAAAATCCCATCACAGGCAATAGATTATCTGATTCCTATCCAAATGCTTGATACAGAATACACTGACAGTGTATTGAAGGAATTCATGCAGTTATTCACAAACGCAGGTGCAAGTGAGTTGCAGAAAAAAAAAAAGACTAGACAGTGACAAAAGAGAAGGAGAAAAAGAGAGAGAGAGAGAGTATTCAAGGAACTCATGTAGTTATTTGCAAGTTCAGTAACAAGTTAGATGCAAAACAAAAAAGACATCACATAAGAAACTGTTACATTAGGTCTGAGTTTGGGCTGTTCAACTAGTCGAGCCAACTCGGTAATGACCCAAACTCGACTCTTTAATAAATGAGTCAAAGTTCGAGCCAAAAATTGAATTTGTTTAATTTAATGAGTTGAGCTTGAGCTAGGCATGCTATACTCGCTTAAATTCGATTAAGCTCATGTAGAAAGAATATGTAAAATACTTTCCTTTTTTACGTCAGCGAAACGTACCCTGATGGTCTTCTTTGAGTATGCCGACCCACACGTTCAGGGTTTAAACCTAAACATTTCACTTTGTAGTAAAAGATAAATTTTTTATATATATCTTGCTACTAAGTCACATAGGTACGAATATGGGTTACGGGTATGGCAGTTTTAGAAAATTTTGGTACATGGGTATGGAAAAAAAGTTGTGTGTCTATATATATATATATATATATATATATATATATAAAGAGAGAGAGAGAGAGAGAACACATCATGAAAACAATGTTTAATAGTTTCTTTCATAGTTCCTACATATAATCTCACAAAACATAAATAGGCCAACAAAAATATGGTTAAAACATAAGAAAAAGATGTGTGGATTGGCTCTGACCTGAAACCGATCCAAACATACCATCAACAGACAACCATAGTGGTAGCGGCATCCCGCTGTACCAGTACTGGTACATGAGCATAACCCACATACCTATGTGACTTAGCTCGCTAAGCTCCAGCCGAACCTTGGCTTGAGCTTAGCCACATCAAGTTTGAGCTCTCTAAACCCTAATCGAGCTCAAGCTAGCCAACTCAGTCTCGAGTTATGGCTTATGTTAGAGCGAACTTGGCTCACAAAAGGTGCAAGCGTGGACATTGGTTCAAAGCAAATTCAACAAACATGCTGGGAAATGAATAAATATATAAACAAATAAATAAATATAAATATATAGTATGTACATATATAAAAAGAAAGAGAGAAAGGGATGGGGTAACAAACCCTGTTACAAGATCCCACCCGCCTATTTCACTGGCTGCTCTACCTTCCATTCCCCCAAATGTTGTTTTCCCGTTTCAAAGACTGCAGTGAAAATCCATCCATTGATGATTGACCACCAAGTACATCACCATAGTGGCTTGCGAAATGGCAAGAACTAAATGCACCAGAGCTTACATGGGAAGATTCCACTCAGCAGCTACAACATTTTCCTACGTGCACTCCTTTAGGACAAGGTTTCTCTCAAGAGACGCGGAAGAATATGACATTTCGGAAATTAGACGGTAAATATTAGAGTGCATGGGGTAAAAACATGTAATAATCTGGTTGGGCCAAGAAACCGGCATGCAGACCAAAGTAAACTTACATAAGCAGGTGTTAGAGAACCCCACAGTTTTATGCATGGATAACTAACGTTTGGTTTCTGCTAACGTTAGTGGAAAGGGTGCATGAATGCCATTTTTGTTTTCCTTCTTCATTGTGATAACCAGGAAAGCCAGCAGCTACCAGCCTACCACATGGAGATGTAAAACAGAATAACAAGTCCCTATTGTCCATCGCAGCTGAGTGTCGTACTACGACAACTGTAAAGATGGAGATTGTTTGGATGTAGAATCTTTTGAATGACATGCACATCCATCTTCAAAAACCAACCAAACTTCGTTGCGGCAACAGAAGACACAACATATAGTCAGTATCCATATATGCCAAGAGTGAAACAAGCATATATTGGAGTGGATTGTCAATATGTACAGTAAGAATTTCTAAAAAAATCTATTGTCATGTACCCTCAAGAGTTTTTCCTAGCAGATTTGTTTAGTAAATTGTGCAAATTTCTGATCTGTCTTGACAAACTTTTGGTCATCACATTGTAAGCCAATTAGAGGTGTTAAACATGTATACGTGTTATGTTCCTTCTGTCCAGCACCTTAAGTGATGGTCTGTGCATGTACGTCTTTTAATTCAAAAGGAAAAAAAAAATGAAAACTTGTACATAACATGAAGAAATTAAACAATTTATGAGATTAAACTGATGATATGAATTTGGACTTATTTAACAAGACAAACTTAAGTAAATGTCGAGTCTCATTTGCCATATGTAGTTGACTCCACTTGTCATAGCTAACAATCGAAATTGGTCAGTGGGAGAAGTACCATAATAATTACCTGATGTAGGTGTCCATGTTTTATAGGATAGAAATCACCCAAATGAACATAATTGTTCAAGTGAAATATGGCCAAACTACTAACTTTAGAAAGTTTTTACTTACTCTTCCTGCAAACTAGGATTCCAACAGCATTTCAGTTTCCTGTCAATATGCCTCATCTCCTTTGCAGCAGGGATCTTTACATCTTTCATCTGCATAACAATCATACTAGCATGAATAAACATGTCGATTAATAAATTGAATAATATCATAATGAATTGGCATTTTCTGTAGCAGCCCTACTGTGAGATTGAAACTAGCTCGGCTTTTTGTGCTTTGGTATTGTAAACTTTAACACTTTTCCAGATACATGTGTTTGAACAGCTAATTTTAGTGTTCTCGAGAGCAAAATGAGAATGATTTTCCTTGTGATTGAGATTAATATCTGAATCTAATACCAATGTGTAACCTATACCTAGTTGTTAAACCTATCTATGCTGCTCCAGCCTCACATAACACTCGAAAAATTTAGTCTCGTATTGAAGATTGTGAGGGATCTTTGAGAGCTTATAAAAGGGGTTATTAAATATATGGTTGTCCTAGTTCCTGCCCTTTTTAGAGTTGAAGCCGAAACTGCTAAAAGACGGGTTGGAATCCACCGAACCAGGAGCCTGAGCCTAAAAGTGGGTCAGGTTGTTACAGTGGTATCAAAGCTGGTTCAACACTCGAACTTAAGGTCCCACACGCGTGGATGTGTGTGCCTTGAGGGGGTTGGATTGTAATACCCCAAAATTTAGTCTCATATTGAAGATCGTGAGGGATCTTCAAGGGCTTATAAAGGGAGTTATTAAATATATGGTTGTCCTGTTTCTTACCCTTTTTGGGGTTGAAGCCAAAACTACTAAGAGGCGGGTTGGGATCAGTCGAACCAGGGGCCCGAGCCTAAAAGTAGATCGGGTTGTTATACATCATACCAAATTCCACTACCGGTGCAGCAACTCGAAATGTTCAAAAGTAATTTCTCAGATTTTAAATATTAAGAATATTAGCACATTCACTGCATCACAAGGAAACACCATTTTGTTCATGCACTGGGTACATAATGAGGTTGTTTGACAAGAAGGAATACAGAGAATAGGCACACCATTTTGTGCCATTCAACGGTTTATTATAAAACACTAATGTCTTCCCACCATAAATTTTTGCCACCCTTACCATGTTTTCTTACCCACTGCTTGCATGCGCCTACAGAGTCATACTGAAAATCCCAAGAATGCCAATCATAAAAGCTTGAACAAACATGAGATGATATTCTAAAACAAAGATTGATGCCTGCAGTTAATGTTTTTCATATGTTTATTATTTTTTCAGGATTTAAATAATATATATGAAAAAATGACTTTTAATATTAGAGGATAAGAAAGTCCACCTTTGGTTAAAACATTAGAGAAGATAATTTCCCTCACATCTTAAAACAAGAAAAAACAAATTGAATTTGTAAGTTGTAACCCCAGCCCCTTAAAAAATTAAGGACACCAGCCCCTTAAAAAATTAAGGACACATAGCAATGCATTTTAGCATGAATCAGTGAGATGTTCATATTGGCTTCTCAGTCGCAGATGAAAGGCCTATTTTTCTACATCCAACTATGGAGTGTTTGTCATCTATCTCTTTTGTCGTGTCAACATCTACTATAAGTGATTGCTGATACATAAAAAGGATGTGACTTCTTGTCACGGTTTCCTCATCAAACTCATTCTTCACCATGAAAGATTTGGCTGCTGTTTTGCAATACTAAGAAGAACAAAGAGAAGACACAGGAATGCAACAGATGTCATGCCTATAACAGACAAGACGTGCTTTAGTTCTCATTAAAATATACACAAACTTTTGTAAAGAAAATACGAAGGACAAAAAACTCTTACTTAACAAATAAATGCAACTGTTAGTACATAAGGGCATGTTCATCAAGATAACATAAAAATCTAGATTTAGACTGAACCAAATGGACCCAAAAAATATCTGCCTTAACAACCTCCCTGAAGTCGAACAAGTTCTTCAACCATAGACAGCTTGCCCTTAGTTCCCTTTATAAACAAGTCAGGCACTTGATTCTCAAGCTATGTCACACGGATATGTATGAAAGGCCCAATACCTGTGTTAGCATATGGGTATGGTGTATAGGTACGTGGGTATCGTGGGATAAAGGCATAAATCTGTATTTTAAAACTAAAAAAAAAAGTTATATCTTTAAGCTCAAATTTTGCATTGGTTTTGATTTTTCCCTTCGATCTAGCTTCTGTTCCCCCATTTTTTTATATAACTTTGATTTTTTGTGAAGTATTATATATATAATGTGTGCGTGTGTGCGTGTGTGTGTGTATATATACCATTGTATCAATAATTTTAATTTTTCATAATTGGCAATGCCCGAAACCCCACCACCATATCCATACCACACCCATGTTACATTATTGTCAATGAACATGCTACTAAGGCCCACACAACTCTATCTTCATCCTTCTATCTGATAAGATGTTGATCTATCTCAATCTGTTACGTGTGGCTATGATGGATAGAATTAAAAGCACTATTGTAGCACTTTGATTGTCATCCAACAAGAGCAACTTTAAGATAAATTCTCCTAATCCATCGTGAAGATGCCTAACCCATATAGCTTGAGCAATAGCAGCAACCATAAATCTGTGTTTTGCTTCAGTACTTTGATGTTGCATTTGCAACAATGTTTCCATTCAATTACTAGAGGCTGTCAAGTCATCTCCAAGAAACACACAACGGCCTGAAACTGATTTTCTATCACGTAGATCTCGTGTCATCAACATTTGCATAACTGATAATCTCATGAAGCTCTCTGTTTGACCAAATTCTTTGGTAGAGAAGCCCATCTCCGATTTCAAATATCTCAATCCTCTCTTCACCGCACCTAGGTTTGTACATTTAATTATGACATGTGATAATAGAATAAAGAAAGTCTATTTTAGTAAAGGTGAAACACTGAAGCATATCATCATACAATTATCTGAATTGAAAGCTCAGTTTTTGAATCATGATTACTTGGATTGCTCAAAGCTTGGAGTCTTCATCCTTGCATCGTTCAACCCAATGGTGTATTTATGTTGAGTGAGACTTAAGACTTCATCTTTTCTATCAATTTCAATCCCCATAAAGTACCTCAAGCGGCAGCCCAAGTCACATGGGTACATGTAGGGGCGTGGATTCAGGTATGGCAAAGCGGGCGGCGGCTTAGAAAATTTGGGTAAGGGGGGTATGATAGAGTGTACATGTGAATATATATATATATATATATATATATATATATATAATCCACAAGAATTCTCAATTATTGAAGAAAAATGAGAGGATAATATAGAACCTTGGTGGAAGGGAAATAAAAAGGAAGGGAAAAATCAAAACTAAAGAAAAAATCAAGTATGAGAAAATAAATTTTTAAGTTTTAAAATACAGCCACACCCACGTACCCGTGTCGCCGTACCTGCATATCGACAAAGGTACTTGGACACATCACATGTACCTGTTCACTTATTGAGCCAAGATCCCTTATTTTGAGGATTTGACTTAAAAAGTATTTCACTGTCCTAATATGTTAGCATGAAATTACTCCTTGTTTTTGAAATACAGCATAAACTCAAAATTTTAATTCAAAATTTAGCAGATCTTACACTAAGAGTGTATCCGACGCCATATCACTGGCAACCCTCCCGCTGGTCACCATTGCATTCCCCCTGAGACTGACAGACGACCCTCTTCTCTCTTTCTTGTCTTCCATTTTTTCTCACCAGCTTCTTGTATACTCTATTTTTTTCTTGCTTGCCAGCAACACATGTAGTTGGTTCAATTTCCTCTCACCACTGTCACAGGAAATTCCTCTCTCCCTCTCACTCGCACACAAGCACACTGTTGACTGACTGGTACTCTGTTTTCTTCCATGGTGGCAACTCATATAGCTCGGTTTCTCTTGTTGTCCCTCCCACTGGCAATGATAGTCATCATTTTTTACTCTTCTAATACTTCTATCAATTCCATTATCTCTCACTTTCTCTTGGTCTCTAGTTCTCTCAATTATTGTCGATTTAATTGGGACTTTGATATGTTTACTTGGTTTTTCATTAGTTTATGTTTTGTGTTTTGTAAATTATGAGTCATAAAACCATTGTTTTGTTTGTTTAAAATCTTATTTTTGCCACATATATAAAATATCCCACACCCAAGTTTTTTAGAATTGCTCCATGACTCATAACATAGAATGTAAGGGATATCCTGGACATACTGGTCCAGCTCCATAACCACTTTCTCAGAGCAACAAGTCTGTGTACATGATTGTGAAATAACGCAACAAGCTGATTAAGGCATGAGAACATTAAGTGCAATTTTGGCACAAATGGCCATGTGACTTAAAAGATGAAATAGAAACCCTCTATAATGTTCATATAATTTGCCTTGTGTTGTGTCAAGGTGAATTACATTACCAATGACTCAATGGCATTAAGAGTTTCGTCTAGTTCATAGCAACTCTGTTCATGTTGCCGAGAAAAAATGTTGTCCAAATATCTGCACAACCATAATCCAGTAACAGTCATAGACTTTCACCTGTATGAAGTTACATTAACACAACGAAATGAAAAATGGCAGGATAAGATAATAACCTGTCAAAGTCCAGAACTTTAAGCACTTCATTTGATTTACGCAAAGCAGCCAGTGCCAACTAAAAAGAGGGAAAAAAATTAATAATCCTTTCAGCAGCAAACAAGAAGGAAAAGGCCAAAATGCATATAGCCATTAAGCCATCACATTTCAAGGAAAGCATATTCATGGTAAACCGGAAGGTGACAAATAATAGAAAAAAACATAAGAAAGAGGGGGTAGGGAGTAGGAGGTGTTCCCTTGATTTCATATGTTTGAGACTAATTGCCTTGCAAAAAATCACTTTTCCAGTAAAAGAGGGCAAAAATACACAATAAGCATCCTAATTTGGGTCAGATTGGTCATCAGCATCACTCTACCTCTTTGTTTGATTGGTTTAAGATTTGAAGCTCTACAAAAAATCAATCATTAGAAATTGTATGCAAATAAGTATATATTTACCCCATCTCTCTCCCTCTCTCTCTCATGTAAGGAGTACGCGGCTTGTGGAGCATCCGATCTTTTAGATTGGAATCTCCACTTACTTAAAAAAGAAAAAAAAGTTCCCTGATGCCCTACGGACCTGCGGTTTGCAGGGGGAGGCCGTCGCCTCCCCTCCGCAATGTTGGGACGCCTGGCAAGGCATCGTCACTGGGTATCCCAAAACTGTTGGCAACTCCTCGTTCGCTATGTCACCTAAGTGCGGTTGCGGGTGCAAGTGAGGGATGCGGCAAATCCCAAAAAAATTTCAATGCGGGTATATATATGTGTATATATATATATATATATATATATATATATATGTGTGTGTGTGTGTGTGCGTGTATATATATATATATATATATATGTGTGTGTGTGTATATATATATATATAATAATTTTTAAGATCTAATCAATAAATATAATCATAAAATATGTCAAATACTCAAAATGAAGCCATGCATCATTTTATCCTTTTCTAATCTACCTAGAAACTACATGTGCAGACAGTGTATGCACAGCTGCCAGATAATTCTTGCAGCAAGCAATGAGAGATTGATAATTGTAAAACAAAAACTAAAACCAGCATTCGGTAAAATTAAAAAGTAAAACTGTAAAACAAAAAAATTATGTGGAATTGACTAATGACTGACATATAACTGAGAACAGCATTCCTCACAGAAAAAGCAAGACTCGGACCGAACGGAAATAATGAAATAGATTAACAAATAACATTATAACAACTTACGAAATAAAGAAGCAAAAGAAGATAAAAAAACTTAATGAAAAAGAAATAACAACAATGAAAAAGTGAAAAACTCAGAACAGCATGCACAAATTGGGACAAATCAGTAGAAATAGGCCAAGTGGCCAACACATCAAAAAAATAAATAAACACGATATTAAGCATGAAAACATTCATAAGAAAAAAAAAATGAAAGATTTGTAAAACACAAACCCAGTTACCCAAAGTCGAAATCACTCATTTAGGTTGCCGTCACTGATTAATGCTCACCGCCACGTCTGCCGATCTTCGTTGAATGCCTAAGCTCGTATTGAATGAAGGAGGGCTCACCGACAAAAAATCTGCTGCTCGCCGGAGGTAGGACCTAGGAAGTCGAAGACAGAGGAGGGAGGCAGTGTTGTACGTATGTACCATATCGTTTTAAATCTACAATACGATACACCACCTGCACACAAACAGGTGGTGTATCGTATGTGTATCACATGTCGTACGATACAGGGCGATACATCCCGTATCGCACAATACATGTCTATTTTGAAAAATATGGGGTTAAAACCATCCCTTTTCAAACTAATTTTTAAAACTTGCCTCCCTCTTCATTTCTGAACATATCTAATAGTTGAAGGAGGGGGGTTGTAGCAATTTTCAAAAGGAATAATCAGTTTCACCATGAAAGCGTCAATTTGAGGGCAGATTTATGCATGGATGATTGATTCTTGTTTAGATAAAGAGAGTTTATATCTTATATGTAAGATGAAAATGAGAATGAGATGATAAAGGTTATGAATGAAGCTATTTTCATTTGTTATTTGCATAAACATTGAACAATTTTGTCTTGTGATGTGATGTACAGCGCAATGTTATCCGTATCGTACGATACGAACGCGTATCGTACGATACGTATCGTCCGTATCAACGTTTTCGATACGTTACACCTATTAAATACGATACGCGTACGTATCGTACGCGTATCGTACGTATCGTGCGATACGGTGGGCGTATCGCACGATACGTGCGATACACCCCCGTATCGCACGATACGGGAGTAAAATTTAAAAAGGGGCCGTCGGGCCCCTTTTTGCTTCTTATTCTCAAACCGACGCTCCTCTCTCTCTCTCTTCTTGTTTCTCAACACTGCGAGGGACGTGGGAGGGAGAGATTTTCTCCATTGCATCAAGATTTGCCGGTGAAGAAGCTTCATTTCTCGTTGTGGGGAGTCTTGGGACGGTGGGAAGCTTGGAGAAAGAGGGTTTTTTGGTTTTTAACACCAAGAAGGTAAAAAATAACTCATTTTTGCCGTTGAATCGTTCATTTCTCTTATTTCCTACATTTATTTGTATGTTTTTACTTGTTTTGTGAAGATATAATGTCGGATCCTGCATGGCAGTGGTGTACAAGGGTGAATCCCAAAGATAGATTAAGAGTTAAGTGCAATTATTGTAAGCAAATCATATCAGGAGGGATTTCTCGCTTTAAACACCATATAGCTGGTACACACAGCGATGTGGCTGCTTGCAATGGCTCCCAAGAGATCCCATTGCCAGCGTATGTAAAGCACCAGTGTCAGCAGCTTCTTGATGCAGTGAAAGCAAGTAGGATTGAAAAGGACATGGAAGATGCGGAGGAAGGATATGGGGACCCACATGAAGGAGAAGAAAGTGAAGGTGAATATGTTCAACTTGAACAAGAAGATGTTGGTGTCAGTTTGGGAACAACTAAAGGGAAAGGCATCATGCATGGAGGTGGTTCTTCTGCAACTGCAACCAGAAAAAGAAGAGGTGCAAGTATAAGTTCAGTTTCACGAGGACGTGGCAGAAGTCAGGGTCGTACTGGTGGTGGTAGAGTACCTACTATGAGGTCGAGCAATATGTCTGGTTCGATCAAGAATTTTTTTCCCAATTATACTGCTGCTGGTGCTCAGCCTGAGATTCGTATAGCCATGCAATCAAAGGATATTATTGAAGCAGCAGATGAAACCATAGGAAGGTGGTTCTATGATGCATCCATTCCCTTCAATGCAGCAAACTCTTATCATTATCAGCCTATAGCAGATGCGATTGCTATTGTAGGGCGAGGGTATAAAATGCCCTCTTTTCATAAATTGCGAGGTAAAATTCTCAACAATATAGTTAGAGATGTGAAGACATATTGTGATGAACTAAAATTGAGTTGGAAAGCTACAGGATGCAGTGTAATGGCAGATGGGTGGACAGACATCAAGAACAGAACATTGGTAAACTTCCTTGTATATTGCCCTCTTGGTACTATGTTCTTAAAATCTGTTGATTTGTCTGATACTCCGAAGACTGCTGATGTGTTGTTTGGGATTTTTGATAAAGTTATAGAAGAAGTTGGGCCTGAAAATGTCGTACAATTTATCACTGATAATGCAGCAAATTATAAAGCTGCAGGTGAAATGTTTGCAGCACGATATGGGACATTTTATTGGAGTCCATGTGCTGCTCACTGTGTAAATCTTATGCTTCAGGATCTTGGTGAAAGGGATGATATGAAGTTGACAGTTCACAGATGCCAAGAAATCACGAAGTTTATTTACAATCATGCTTATGTCTTGAATTTGATGAGGAAATTCACAAATGGGGCTGAATTGATTCGACCTGCACAAACACGGTTTGCTACAAATGTTTTGACTGTGCAGGGTATAGTCAAGCAAAGATCTTCTCTCAGGCAGATGTTTTCAAGTGATGATTGGGCTGCATATCCACATGCCTATAAAAGAAAGGCTACGACAGTTGTGGATACCATCTTCGATGTTGACTTTTGGGAATCATGTGTGCACTTATTGAAGATTTGTGTACCTCTAGTGAAAGTCCTCAGATTAGTTGATAGTGAAGATAGACCTTCTATTGGATATTTATACGAGTCTATGGATAGAGCCAAGGAGGCCATTAGAGATAATATGAAGGGAAAAAAGAAGTTGTACATGCCTATATGGAAGATTATAGATGAAAGGTGGTCTGGACAACTTCATCGCCCACTTCATGCGGCAGCCTACTACCTAAATCCTGCCATTAGATATCTTCCCACTTTTAAGAAGGACAGAGAGGTCGAGTATGGCATGTTGGATTGCATTGATGTATTAGTAAGTGATAGTAAAGAACAAGACGCTATCCATATGTCGATCAACAAATATGATACGGCTTCTGGTACCATGGCGAGAGACACAGCAGTTCGATGCAGGACAACTATGCGTCCAGGTATTAGAAAAAGAAACTTTATACTTTTTGTTCTTTAGCACTTATTCTACCTTCTCATATATTTATTTCTGACAACATTTTTACTTTCCATCTGTTATTAGATTTGTGGTGGGAAAGGTTTGGGCTTGATTGCCCAGAATTAAGGAAGCTTGCAATTAGAATCCTCAGTCAAACATGTAGTGCAACTGGATGTGAAAGAAATTGGAGTGTATTTCAGCACATCCATAGTAAGAAGAGGAATAGGCTGGAACATAAAAGGTTGAATGACCTTGTTTATGTTCGTTATAATATGAAGTTGAGACAAAGGTAAACATTTGTTTTGTTATACAAGAATATCAAATTCTAATATATATTTTAATCTCTAACAATTTGTTAATTTTTTCTCTTGTTAGGCAACTAGAAACAACATCTACGAGGAAGCATCACAATCAATATGATCCTATCTTCATTGACCATTTTGATATATTAGATTCTTGGGTTGAAGAAGAACCAGCTGCAATACTTGATGAGGACGATCTTGATTTTTTGAATGTTGAAGGAGCAGCAGAGATTGTTGAAGAAGGAGAGGCTGGGGGGGAGCAATGGAATGTTGGTGACATTCCATTTGCAACAGAGGGGATAGAAGAAGAAGTTAATGAAGGAAGTGAAGATGATGATGAAGAATGAAGATGATGATGCAAATGACGATTGACGATGCTTTTTGTTTTGAGTTTTGAAAACTATGTCAATATGTTCTGAGTTTTGACTTCTGAACTTATGAATTGTGATGTAATTGAATACTCTTAGGTTGTTTAGTATGTTATTTTGTTTTTTGAATGTTTGATTTCTTATTTTGGAATGTCTTGTTCATATGCATAGCTCACAGGTCATACTTCATATACATGAATGATGAATGTTCCTTTAAATACATTTTTCTTGAATTTTTCTGATTTTTTTTCTATTTTTTATAAATTTTTAATATTTTTTACAAATTAAAAAATTAATTTTACGATACGTTACGATACATTTACGATACGTTACGATACGGCGTATAGGTCGGCCCGACCGATACACGATACGATACGACAGTGATAACATTGGTACAGCGTACGTAATGATGTGTTATTGATCTTATGACCTATGAGTTATTATGTAGACCGTCTTATAAATTATGTTTCCTGATGTCTTAGTTTATGTTGTGTTGCTATATGATATTATGACCACTTATTAATGTTTGTGAAGTAACTTCATATCTATAATAAGCCTGCCATTATGTATGACATGTATTTTCACTAAAAAAACATAATTTTTATTTTCTTGATTTTTCTCTATTTTTTTATTTTTTAACTAAAATATAAATTTACACATATGATACATTACGATATGACGTATCTATTGGGTTGGCCGATACGGCTTACGATACGCTTTTTACAACATTGGAGGGAGGTGCTCACTACCCACACGTGAAAGGGTTAAACCCTAAATGTGTGAGCCTTTTAAAACTTCAAACGCAAGTGAAAAAAGAGGATAGGATTGTCCTCCCTGCATGCTGATTGCACCTACTTGTCGTCAGAAGCGAATCCACACCCGCACCCACACGCGTGTTGCGTCGACGAGCATGTGGGTGCCTAACACACGCACTCAAGTGACTTAGCTCGTCGGGTTTGCCAGTACTGGAGTGTCGACAGCCCACATACTTTTTATTAAAAAAAAAAAAACACGTTGAGAGGCCCGCTCTTCAAAGTCTAAGAAGTGCTCAAGTTGTGAAGTCTCTAAGAGTCATGTTCTTTCATTTCATATTATTAATACAAGAGCTTCGAAGCATTTTGAAATTGTTCGCTCTAATGTTTGGGGACCCACTCCTATTCCTTCTTTGTCTAGAAGCCGACATTATATCATTTTCATTGACTCATATCCCGCTATACTTGGATATATTTCATAAAACATAAACATGAAGTATTTTAAATATTTCGAAATTTTCATTATATGGTTATAAAAAAAAATTCCTATGAGATTATGCATCTACAATGTGATGGTAGAGGAGAGTATGTGTCAAACGATTTTATTGTCTTTCTTCGAGTTAATGGAATAGGACGATAGGTTTCTTGCCCATATACCCCGCAACAGAATGGAGTTGCAAAAAGGAAACATCGCCATATAGTAGAAAGTGTTATGAGTATAAGCATGTTACATGATAATAATGAGTAACCATTAGCCTTTGGATGGAGGCTTTTCATACATCGGTCTACATTATAAATTGTCTTCCTATGTCCATTGTGAACAGAAAATCTCCTTATTATATTTTGTTTGATGAACATCCATGTTGTAATGAATTGCGTGTTTTTGGGTGTGTATGTTATGTACATATTGATTCATCTTTGAGAAATAAGTTTCAGGACAAGGTGGGAAAGCGCAGGTTTGTAGGATATGCAAACGAGTATAAATGATATCAGTGTTATGATCCCACTTCAAAACGTATTAGAACCTCCAAAAACGTTGTTTTTGATGAACAGGATTTTCGCATGGATGTGTCAGTTCAAGTGCAACCCAAGACAGTGGAGATGTATGATCCATGGTTCAGTATTGATCTTTTTAATAATATGGAGCAGACATGTCAATCCACCATTCATTCATCCTCCAAGAGTAGTGAGGGTTCAAGCAGCCATTAGACTGATGAAGAACATCCGATTGAGTGCTTTTCTGGACAAGTATATGTTAGAAAAGGCAGAGAAAAGGGGCCAATTAGTCTAAAGGTAACCATACTAAACAAGGGTGGAGATCGACTCGTATTCGCATCCAATGCAAGGATGGGTGAGTCATGATACATTTTCTCTTGATTTTCAACTATTTATGTCTCAACTCACAAAGCAGGATGAGCCACTCTCTCTCAATCAAGCTGTCAAATCGCGCAATGGATTGAAGCCATGAATGAATAAATGGAGGCTCTTCATGAGTGTTAGACTTGGGATGTGGTACCACAACTAGAAGGAAGGAATGTTGGTTCCAAATGGGTTTATAAAATAAAATATAAACCTGATGGGAGCACTGAAAGATATAAGGCATGTCTTGTTGTTCAACGTTTAATGCAATAATATGGCAAAGATTACGATGAAACTTTCAGTCCTGTGGTTAAAATGGTACAATACGTATCATCATATCTTAAGCACTTGATCGAGGATGGACACTCAATAAGATAGATGTTAAGAAAATGCATTCTTGCTTGGAGATTTGAAGGAAGAAGTTTATATGGAACAACCCGTAGAATATGTAGAAAAAGATCCTTCCACTTGCGTCTACAAATTGAAAAGGTCTTTGTATGGGTTAAAGCAAACATCTCGTTCTTGGTTTGAGAGTTTTTCTTAACAGATTCAAGGTTTTGGTTTTAGAAGATGTTCATTGGATCATACCTTATTTGTCCACCAAAAGAAAGGTATCACAACTCTTCTCTTCATATATGTTGATGATATTGTTATAACAAGGAATTCAAATGAGTATGTGGGAGAGGTAAAACAATTCTTAGTAAAGATATTTAAGATGAAGGATTTAGGAGAATTGAGGTACTTTCTTGGAGTAGAGGTTGATAGACAAGGGGACACGTTAACACTGATGCAGCAAAAGTATACTCTTGAGTCTTGATCTCTTAAAAAAGACGTGCATGACAAATTGTAGACCAGCTACTACTCCTAGTGTATTACATTAGATATTAAGATCTGAAGATGGCGAGGCTTATGCCAATCCTACATGATATTGAACCATTGTTGGCATGTTACAGTATCTTACATTTACTAGGTCTGACATTGTTATGTTCTTAATCAGATTTCTCAGTTTATGCATACTCCAAGAGAAGGTCATATGGAGGCAGTGAAGCACACTTTAAGATATCTAGAAGGCATTGTAAAAGACTGCCTTGTTTACCATAAGAATGACAATGTGGATCATGGACATGATATAATCACTTATACATATGCGGATTGGGCAGGTGATCCAGATGAGAGGAGATCAGTGAGTAGTTGTTGTGTTTTCATAAGGCGTAATCTTGCGTGTTGGAGCAGCCGAAAACAAAAGGCTGTGGCACGATCAAGTACCGAGGCAGAATACCAGTTAGTGGTTGTAGGCACAGCAAAAGCTACTTGGATGAGACATTTATTGAATGATTTAGGGGAGAAGATTGCTTGACCAATGCTCCTATGTAACAATCAAAGCGCAATTAACATTGTTTTTAATCCCATTCATCACTGCAGGCCAAGCACATTGAAATTGATCAACATTTTATTCAACAAAAGATTGAAGAAAAGGAGATAGAGCCCTAACATGTTAGAACTGAAGATCAACTAGCGGACTTATTTACTAAAGGACTACCGGACGACAATTCAGGTTGCTAAACAAGTTGTACTTGTACATGATCCAAGAACATGTACAACTTGAGGGAGGGTGTTAAAACGTGTACAAGGTTTGGGTCATGACGTCTGGATCTGGATTCAGATCCAGACGTCATATTAGGTGTTTCCTTTTCAAACGTTGTTTTTACTCATTAATGGCATGGCTGTAATATTTGTTTTTAATAGGACTTACTAGTCCATGGTGTAAAAGATTGATTTTATAATATAATCTTAGGGTTCAAGATACAGTTACTGCTGCTCCATCCCTATCCTTTGGCACTTCTCTTCTCCTTCTTTCTTGTTTTTCTATGCATAAGCCTTCAGTGGATGACACAGTAATCTGATATTACAAAATCTTAAAATCTCCCCCTTCACTCTGCTGCAGTGGAGGTATTGCCCCTGCCACCCATCACAACATCCCTTTTTCTTTTTTATGAGAAGCGGGTCGTCCAAATGGATGGCACACCAGCCTAGCAGTTTGCTCGGCTGGGATTTGCATGGTAAAGGACAGCGTGGTAAAGGGTATCCATAATTGTTTTCGGGTTTAAATAATGTGGTTTTTCTTGGGTAAAAAAACGACAAAGTTGTTTTTTGGAGCAAAAAATTTCAGAATAAATAATCTTTCAGCAAAAAAAAGGAAGATGGCCAAGTGAAATAAAAGTCTGGTAATTGCTGTACAAAACATGATAAAATGCAAACAAAAATGACAAAATGAAAAAAAGACAAAAATGTGAAAAAACGATAAATTGCTGTTTTTTCGTGTTTTTTCATTTTTGGTGTTTTCTAAAAAATTGTGTTTTTTTCTCGCTTTCTCAGTTGACGTGTTTTTAATATTTTAACGCGTCTTTTGAAAAAAAATGTGCTTTCTATAGCTATGATATAACAGACACACAAGCATGCAAACGCTATTGGGGCCAGCTCTCACTCACTTAGTTGATTGAAGCACTCTAACCTCTATTCAAAGGACAATGTCATCACATCTTACAGGTAAGACTGGGCACGTAGCTGGGCCCCATTGGGCTTTCAAGACAGGCCCAGGCCGTAAAAATGGGCTCGGGCCAGCTCAGGCCTGATTTCAATTTTTATTAATATTAAATATATTTTTCTTTATATGTACATATAATATAAGTATTTTAATTTTTTTTACTAATTTAGAATTGGGCAAGCCCGCCCTGGTCATGTTGCTCAGGCTTGGGCCCAGGCTGTGCTACTTAGAGGTGCAGCTGTTTCATCCTCATCACTCCTAGATATGTGTTTTTCGCTTCTTGACTATGATGCTTCTTTTCACATGATTCAAAATGAGCTTATCTTATTAGATTATTGCACCAATTCAATAGTTTCTTTTGTCTCAACAGCAAACGGGTCAACTCATGAAGTTTAAATCACAGGAAATTTTGTAAAACATTGTCAAAAATCAAAAGGTTTTCATATTAAAATATATATATGCACTCCAAGATTAAACGTGAATCTTCTTTTTGTATCTTTGTTATCAGATTGTAGATGTGATCGGGTCACCCAGACCCGACCCATTTGATCCACGCGCCCAACACATCATGGGCGGTGGCATACTTGTAAATCTTAATGTCAATTTGTGTATTTTATGATGTACCCTAAATCGTGATTAATATATAATGATAACAAGAGGCAAGCGTCATTTGTTGCTGCCCTCTTTCATCTCTCTCTTGCTTGGACGTGCACCCCACTTCTCTCTTCCTCTTGCATCTAACTTCATTCTGTGATTTGGTATCAGATATCAAAATCTTACATGGTATCAGAGTGGGGTTTTGCCATCGAGAATGCCCGGTAAGAATCTTTAATTATGCCCTAATCTTTGTTTTTTTTTCTGCCCTAATCATCAAATCTCTACTTTCTACCCTAATCCCCAAATTCCAGCCCTAAACCTAATCCCCAAATTTTCTGCCTTAATCTGCCCTAACCCTACCATCGGTAGGGCTGCACAACGAGTCGAGCTAACTCGGGCTCGATTCGAACTTGCTCAACAAAGCTCGGCTCGAGCTCAACTTATTTATAAACGAGTCGAGTTCGAGCCGAAAGTTAAACTCGAATCAATAAACGAGTCGAGTTCAAGTTGGAAGAACTCGACTCGTTATATTAAATCAATTGAATTGAATGAACCGGCTCGGGAAACCAGTTCACCGGTTTAGGGTAAAAACTTTCCCATTCACTCACTCATCCTTCTTCCCATCTGTTCTCTCTCTTCCGCTGGACCGCTGCTGGCTGCTGCTGCCTTCTGGCCCTTCTCACACCGCTTCCGCAGCCCGTTGGACCGTTATTGTTGCCTCTCTCGCCGCTTCCACTGGACCGCTGCTGCTGCCTTCTCAGTTCTCTCGCCGCAGATGCCTTCTCTCGCTGCTGCTGCCTCAAACGCTGCGACGTATCCGTCGTCCCTCTCGCTCTTGCTGCAGCTTCTGCTCCCGCCTTCACGCCAGGTACCCCTTCGGCCTTCCTTTCTTCTTCTCCTTGTTCTTCTTCTTCTTGCCCAAATGAAACCCACCAGAAATCACTGCTGCTGCCTCAGACGCGATCAGCACTCGCATTCACTGCTCTTGCGGGCAGGACTGTTTGCTACCTCCTCCTTTCCCCTTCCACAAGGTTTATAGGTTTTTTCTCTCCCTCTCTTTCTCTCTGCTGCTTTGTGGCATAACACCTTTTTCTTCTGTGAGTTTTTTTGAGAAGTTTTTTTAGTCTGATGAGGAAGAGTGTGTGGATCTCAAGTAAGAAGTTTTTATTGTAGTGTCAATCTTTTGAGATTTTTTTTTGGTGGATTTTTAGATTTTCTTGCGGCTGTCTGTTCTTCCTTTTGTTGGTGGGTCATGTTTTTTGTCCTCCATAAAAGTATGGAGTTGTTAAGTATATAAGTATACTAATAACGTTCATGATAATATTGTTTTATGAAAAAAGAGCATAGTGAACTTCAACAAATTGTTCTCAAGAATATAATGTTCTTTTTATCAAATGCTCACTCTTGGCTAACAGCAACTTCTCAGCAGCACTATAATTTTGAACGAGTTCAGTCACCTTCACTACCAGTAAAAAATTTAAACTTGTGAGTTGGTGAAACTTCAACAACCCAAGTGCAAGAAAGTATGGATCAATTACTGTTGGTTTTTTTGTAGGACACTGCTGAAGGTGACATAGCATGACATGATTCAACATCGTTTCAAACATATTATGCAGTAACAAATAACAAAATAACAGGTATTGTAGCTTCATCGTTGTTTATAATATTCCATTTGGTTTTTTTGCATTGTTCACACTAATACATTTTATGAAAAGCTTTCATAATGGGTGGCAATGCAATTTTTTTCAGTTATGTTCTGTTTAACAATTCAGAATTTTTTTTGTCAGACGTGGAGAGAAATAATTGGGCAACCTAACATACGACATAGATATAGAAGAATCCGTAGAAAACTCAACCATAGATATTGTTGCCTTTGAATGGATTGTTTGGGATGAAGAAGGACCTTCGCCGGTGGCAATTCTACCTCCACCACGTCCAGAGGAGACGTTCGAACGGAGGTGAGGATGCTTGTCCCAACAACGATCCTCTAGATGACAAATTTTGCCACAATAAGAGCACTGAAATCTGCCACGTCCTGCACCACGGCCTGTACCACGTCCCCTAGTGCCACCAAAAGAACTAGGGCCCCGTCCTCCTGATCTCACAAGTGCAAAGACTGGTGTGTCATGCGTATTCTGAGAAAGAGTGGCTGCAAGACGACTCTTCCTATTATTAGTGTCTACTAGATCTTGAAGATCACTGCCTGTGAGAATTTGAGACTTTGTCACAAAGTATTCTAAAGATAGGCCAGATAGAAACTTCACTACCATACCAGTTTCAAAGTGTAATGCATAACAATGCTGGCAAGGTGGACGAAGAGCCTTTAACCGTTCATATGCAACAGTCAATGTAGCAAAATACTGAGATAGGTCCTGATCCCTTTGCCGTATGTTGCATAACTCCTCTTCCAGAGGTAGGATTTTGACTACATTAGTGGCATGTGAGTATGTCTTCCTCAAGAAAGACCACATATCCTTGGCCTTGGTATAATATGCAATAGTTGAGGCTATATGAGACTCCACACTATTCATAATCCAAGACATAACAATATAATTATCTTCATCCCACGCAGCATATATCCCTTTTCTCTCAGTAGGTTCATCCTCCTCAAGAATATATTTCTTCCTATGGCCAGCCACCGACATTATGAATACCCTAGACCATATTTCATAATTGGAACCATTGAGCTTGATTGTGGTTTCATAAGAAAAGGAATTCCCAGACATCTTGTATTCAGTAGACCCTTCAGATTTACCATTCTCAGCCATAGTAAATAAAGAAGACAAGATTGGCGCAAAAGTTAAGAGGCTAAGAAATCACTGTCACTTACAGGTTTGAACAGAAAACGTAGTGTACTGATCACTAGTATTAGAGAAATATCAATTACGACACAGACGAATCTGGAAAAGAAACTTATAACTCCAATATCAGATCTGAAACTTTATAGATTAGGCAACAATATAGAATAATCTGTTTCAGCCGATGACTGAAACTCAATATCAGATCTGAAAGTTTATAAATCAGGCTTCTATATTGAATAAACTGTTTCAGCCGATGACTGGAATTTCTTCCCCAATTGACTGAAGACTGCTGCTACTTATAACTACAGCTGTTTCACATAAAACTAGTTGTCCACACGACAAAGGAATCAACGATATCAACTTACAGATCTTGTACTAACAATCAGCAGCAGTCCACCCTCACGCAGCCTCACTTTACTGATTTTACATCCACGATCTATAGAAGATTCTGCTCATATCAAAACTGCGTTCATAAACAGCATATAGACTCCACAAACAGCAGCTTCACAAGTCACGCTGCACCCACAACACTCTGCCCCACGTGGTCAACATGAAGTTCCAATCACCGTTGAAGTAGCATCCACGAGATCAACTTGAGGATCTGATCACGCCATCCACATAGGCGTGATAAGGTCCTTCTCCACAAAACACGCCCAAACCCTATTCTCTCACTGTCTCCTTATTGGGTGACAAGAGGGAATAAAGGATGGGCGATGACAAGAAGGAGGACAAAAGAACTATAAAGAACTCACTTGGTTGTTCGCCGAAAAGGTGGCCGCCGGAGAAGATGGTCGCCAGAAAAACTCACCCTGCTGTCGACGCCACACCTTGCTTTGATACCATGTTACGAGAGAGAGAGAGAGCCGAAAAGAAGGATTCATTAGCGTAACCCTAATCTCTACTAAAAGAGATTAGGGTTGGAGACTTTACAAAAGTAGTCCACCAACTATAGGAAACTATTTAAAGACCTCCTCCCTAACTTTCTAATATTTCAGAAAAACTCTTTTACATCTTTAACAGTATATAATGATAACAAAATGCAGACGTTCTTTGTTGTTGCTCTCTTTCATCTCTCTCTTGCTTGGACATGCAGTCCACTTCTCTCTTCCTCTTGCATCTAACTTCATTCGGTGGTTTGGTATTAGATATCAAAATCTTACAATTTTGTGTTCTCATCCAATGACTATCAAGTTCAGGATTATCAGTCTGGTGAATTTATTGGGCCAAGGTCATAGGAAAGGAGATATATACTGCATTCCAAAGCAATATTCTGGAATCATTCTAATGTCTTTTATTTATTAGGGGTGCTTTTGACCCAAGTTATACTTGCATAATAGGAAGATTTGCTAGCCCAAGAAATGCAGGGTAAAGGGAAGTGAGAACTAAGAAGACCCCATGGCTAAACTAACACCTCTAAAACAAGAGGGGAAAAGGAAACAAGAGAAACAGAAAAGAAAATCAACAAATATCATGTTCTACATGCTATACACTAAATATAAACAATATATCTAGAAACAACAGAACCGAAAAGGAAATCAACTTATGTCATATGCTACATGCAATGTTGTACGTATCGTACGATACGACCCCGTATCGTACGATACGTATCGTCTCGTTTGAAAAAAATGGTACGATACACCCCCCGTATCGTAAAAAGGGGGTGTATCGGCCCTGTATCGCACATATCGTACGATACAGGGCCTGTATCGTATGATACGGGGCGATACACCCCGTATCGTACGATACGGCCTAAAAACGAAAAAGGGGGCCGAGACCTACTTATTCGGCTTCTTTTTTAAATTTTTCTTCCGTTCTTCATTTCTAATGCTTGGATAGTGCCGTGAGGGAGGGCGATCGTTCATTTTCACCGTGAAAAACTTGATTTTCATCGTCAAATCGAAGATTAAGTGGTCGATTTGTGCGTGGGTGCTTGATTTTCGTGGGAAGGAAAGGGGTTTTCTTCATTTCAGACATTTCTTCTTCGTAAGGTATGAAATCTCATGTTCTTACCATGTATTCTTAATTTTTTACCGTATAATCGTAGATTGGAAGACTTTGAGTGTTTTTCATTAAGTTTACCATAGGATTTCGTTTTTTTTTTTTGAAGATATGGATCCTACATGGCAATGGTGTGAAAGGGTGAAGGAGAATAACCGTTTGAAACTCAAATGTGGCTTCTGTGGGAATACACTTTCAGGAGGGATTATTAGAATGAAACACCATTTGGCAGGGACCTCCAAAGATGCGTCTCCTTGTGTTGGAGGACCAAACAAACATTTGCCTCCATTTGTGCGTCAACAATGTTTAGATATGCTTCATGCTTTACGTCAAAAGAGAAAATAAAAAGAAATTGAAGATGCAGATGTAGGCTATAATGTGCCTTTGGAAGATGAAGAAGAAGAGGAAGAAGCTTATGAATGTGATGATGAAGACGATAGCAGTCTAAGAATAGATTTGGAGACCTCAAGAGGTAGAGATCGTAGAGGAAAAGGGATTATGTATGAAGGAGGTCGATCTGGCATAACGGGAAGGAAGAGGAGAGGCACAACAGATGTTAAGGCCAGGTGTGGTATGCGACCACCTAGTGGTAGAGTTCCTACTGGTAGGTCTAGTGTTGGCTTTATTAAGAGTTTTTTCCCTTCATATACCAACCCAGGTGGTCAGCCGCATATTCGTGCTGCTATGACATCTAAAGATATGCTATATCATGCACAAAAGCAGGTAGGGAAATGGTTTTATGATGCATGTATTCCATTTAATGCAGCTAATTCTTTTCAATTCCAAGTCATGGCAGATGCAATTGCTTCTATAGGCCCCAGATTCAAAATGCCATCATATCATCAGTTGAGGGGCAAAATTCTTCAGGATACAGTCAAAGAAGTGTCTGAGCATTGCAATGAGTTGAAATTATGTTGGAAAGAAACAGGTTGCTCCATTATGTCAGATGGTTGGACTGATACAAGGTCAAGAACACTTGTAAATTTTCTTGTTTATTGCCCTAAAGGTACAATGTTCTTGAAATCTCTTGACTTGTCTGATGTTCCTAAAACTGCTGAGATTTTATTCAATGTTTTTTATAATGTCGTACAAGAAGTTGGACATGCAAACATTGTACAATTTATTACAGATAATGCTGCAAATTATAGAGCTGCAGGAGATTTGTTATTTCAAAAGTATAGAACATTTTATTGGAGTCCATGTGCCACTCATTGTGCTAATTTAATGCTTCAAGATCTTAATGAGATGCATGATATGAAATCAGCCATTGACCAATGTCAAGAGGTAACAAAATTTATCTATAATCATGCATATGTATTGAGTTTGATGAGAAAATTTACAAAAGGAGTTGAATTAATACGACCTGCACAAAATAGATTTGCCACAAATGTATTGACTGTGCAGAGTGTGGTGAAACAAAGAACTCCTTTGAGACAGATGTTTGCTAGTGAAGAATGGGCTGCATATCCACATGCTCATAAAAGAAATGCTTCTTTAGTTGTGGATATTATATTCAATAACGTATTTTGGGAATCATGTGTGAAGCTATTGAAGGTTTGTGTTCCATTAGTTAAAGTTCTCAGGTTGGCTGACAGTGAGGACAGACCTTCCATAGGGTACTTATATGAGGCTATGGACAAAGCAAAAGAGGCAATTCGAGACAACTTAAAGGAAAAGAAAAAGTTATATATGCCCATATGGAAGATTATAGATAAAAGGTGGACTGGACAGCTTCATCAACCTCTTCATGCAGCAGCTTATTATCTAAATCCTGCAATTAGATTTTCTCCTACATTTAAGGACAGAGAAGTCATGCATGGTTTGTTAGATTGTATTAATGTGTTAGTGGAAGATTCTACAGAACAAGATGCTGTGCACAATGAGTTGGATCTATATGATAGTTGTTTTCGGAACATGGGACTACCTGCCGCCGTTCGAGCCAGGACAACGATGCGTCCAGGTAAATACATAGAAATTTTTAATTTACTTTGCATTTGTTACATTTGATTCTTTTAAAACTTTCACATTGATTTGTTATATTTTTGTTTAGATTTGTGGTGGAATAGGTATGGGTTTGATTGTCCAAACCTAGCACGTTTTGCAGTCAAAGTCCTCAGCCAGACATGCAGTGCTAGTGGATGCGAAAGGAACTGGAGTGTGTTCCAACATATCCATAGCAAAAAAAGGAATAGGCTCGAACATAAAAGGTTGAATGACCTTGTCTTTGTTCGATATAATATGAGGTTGAAACAAAGGTAATATAGGCATATAGCTTAATTAATGTTTACACTTTACATTTTTTGTACAATATATTTATATGAAATTATATACTAACAAATTTTCTCTTATTTAATGTAGAGAATTGGAAAAATCATTAGCAAGGAAGCACACATCTCAGTTCGATCCTATCAGCTTGGAAAATTTTGACGATCTAGAGCCATGGATTGAAGAAGAACCAGCTACAATATTTGATGATGAAGATCTTGAATGCTTCAACCTTGAAGCTGAAGCAACAGAAGGCTTTGTTGATGAAGGAGAGTCTGCTACTGCTGGTGCTGAATATGTTGGTGAAGATCTTCCAATTCTTGACGATGAAGAAGAAGAAGAAGATGAAGATGAAGATGATGAAGATTATGAATGATGAATCATGAATGAGAGTCAAGTCAAGAGTGCTTTCATTTTATATGTATCAAAAACTGAAGAGTTATGAATCTATGGTTGTTGAACACTTGATTGAATGTTTTATGACTTTATCACTTTATGGCTTATGGCCTTATGCTTTGTTGAATGATATTGTATTATTGTTATGAATTTTGATGTTTATGAATGATGAACGCGTAAGTTTATAGCAATAATAAGTCTATCATTATCTCAAACATGTTTTCTATGAACAATTTATTATTTTTAATTTTTTCTGATTTTTTTATGAATTTTCCGAATTTTTTTAAATTTTTTCTGATTTATTAATAATTTTTTAAAAAAATTTACAATACGGTTACGATACGGTGTATCTTAAAGCCCGACCGATACGGCTTACGATACGCGTTTTACAACATTGGCTACATGTCTACATGTTACACACTAAATATAAACAATATATTATGTGCATGCATAGTACATATGCATCACAAACACATATATAACGATATATAGATACACATATATGCTCATGCTTATATATGGCCATACAATACATTCATATAACGTTTTTGCGTGTGCCTATGTATATTGTAGCGAATAGATCATAACACTCTTTTAAGGAAATACATCAAGGTGCTTCATCCATAACTTACAAAATATGATTCTTCCCTATAAGAATAAGGAGAAAAGACTATGATTGTCATCTTATCACATTAGATTATACAGCATGGATACTATGAAATCTGATTTACTTCAGGTCTCAAAACCCAACCTGGATTTCTCTTACCTTATTAGCATATTTAAGAATGGCATTTGAACGGATAATTTTCACCTTTTAGCTACATTTCTATGCATGCTTACAGTTCTACTTTAGAATCTATAGTAAAACAAGAAGTAATCTCCCAACCATCATCCCAGAAGAAATGACCAGCATAGCATCCAGAGAGTACCATCAATCTAACAGTCAGAAGCAAGTTTATTCTGGAAAGAAATAACTAATATATCTATTCAAAATACAGAAAAGAAACCTTCATCTGATTTGACATTTTATGCCAATATATTTGTTTCATAAAAGAGATGCACACCTGTGCAGGCGGGAACAAGAGGGGTGCATCTGTCAGCATAATTTTGTCGACCTCCAGCCTTGCAGGATCCCTTAGATCCTATTAATCAGAGAATAGATATTAGACAAATACTGGGAAATATAGTTACTAAACTTTTGGGATAAATAACACATGTGCATTTGCTTGCACATCTGCATGTACTTCTGCAGGTGCATACACATGCAAATGCTTGAGCATAGACTAGTTTACATTTAGCTTTTCTCATTGAAATGTCTTCGAAGGACTATTAAAAATCTTAGATTGTGCATATCATTGAAATCCAAAAGAAGTTTTTAAAGAGAAACATTATAAACAGAGAAAAGTAAAAGAAAGCAGCAACGGCGTGGTTGAAAGGGCATATATGTTGTATGAGAAGTGGGACTGCCCATGCTTTTGAGGACAAACCTGAGTTCAGGTTCAACGTGTTTTCGAGAGCAAGGATAACTGTATCCATCAGCCACAAATAAGAAGGCTTGAAAAACACGGCAATCAATAGTACCTTAAATTGGCGCTGACCATCCATTGCTCGGCAACACTCCTAAAGACCAATTGAAACAGATTCATTGGTCAATGTTGGTGCATTACATGTCAAAGAGTAAAGCAGCACAAAAAAAAATAATAACAGGACATCGTCATAAAAAAGTTCTAGAAACATTTGACAACACCTGATTGAGATAACTAATAAAAGATGTTTCAAGAATGTGAGACATTTTCAGAAATTGTATAACCAATAATTGACATTGTTCTGATGCAAAAACTGATAGATTATGTAACTTAGACTCTTCAATGAGGTTACCACACCTATGTCGCATCTACACCTGCAGCTGGTGCCATTGTGGTCGTCCCCATGACAAATGAAGCTGGACATGTGCCCATGCTGGATGCAACCAAATGCACCCACACCAAGTCTCTGCACATATGAATGCACAATTGGCCCAAGTTTTCTTAAAGTTATTCCCATCCATTTTTGCACCAAGGAGCCACCATTAGGGGCATTTTCAAGTTTTTGTACATTAATCTGTTTCATATTGTTAAGAAGATCTCGGCCAATTCTTCTATGGTGTAGACACTACAACAGCACATAAAAGCAGGATATCTGCTCACTACAGCCGAGCAGATCATTTTCAGCCCGACAGGCCAAAGTTCTTGATGTTTTAATTTTAGACATTTGTAAGAAACCAATCTATGTACGAGTTAAGAATTTTGTTTGCTTGAAGTGAAAACTTTCAAAGAGTCAGGAATGCAAGCTAGTAGAAGCTGCGATAGTGAAACAAATTGGAGGTTGTATCACAAACATCTGACTCAGCTAAAAAATGGAAAACCTCTTAAACCAGAATAAACCCAGTTGCAGCCCTAACAAGGATATCTAAACAGAGGAAAGCTGCCTCATAAGCTTTGGCACCATAAAGAACTGATAATGAGTTATTGAAAGCTTCTTTCTTCCATTTGTACATGACATGTTGACTGGGCTACTAGTTGCATATAAAAGTTATCAGCAAAAGGTTGTTGCTTACCTCCATGTCCTCGAGAAAGCCATCAATAGAACGATAGGGTGCATATACAATAAGATCAAATCCCAAACTCTGATCAGCATTAACGACCAAATGAGAACAGAGGACCACATACATCAGATTCAAAGAAGAAAACCAATAAAATGACTATGACCTTGCCTGCAAAACTATCATTTCATTGTTAAGAATAACTTGATGATCTTGCTGAATTCCTTTGCCAAGTTCCTCTGCAGATACATGAAATTCTTCAACTTTGCAAGACGCATATACACAAGTCAACCTGCAAACACCCAAAAAAAAAAAAGAAAGAAAAACATGCAACAAAGATAACCAAAGTAGGCCAGAGAACTTTACTGCCAATAAAGATATTTCAAAGACCATACATGTTCATAAAAATTCAACAGAAGTTAAGTTGCCATTTTTTTTTTCTTACTTTTGTGAAGCAAAATAAGAAACAAACAAAATTGGGAGTTAAGCCAGAGAATCTAGATCACATAGAGGCACACCAAATATGCTTTCAGACGAACAAGAAATTAAATTACACAAAAATATGCATAAGTTTTTATCATGACAAGTCCAGCCCTGGTTAGGTAAAAAACAAAGAAAGACTTCCAGAAGCAGCAGAGAGAGAAGGAAAATTCATTAGAATATGGTTGACCAAGGAGGTACAAAACTAAGAAGGATAACAAGCATATGAAAAAGAATCTCACATTCAGTTGATACTACAGACAACATGAGAATACTCTATTAGTATCCAGCAATAATAGAACAATATAGTTGATCCTTTCTTTCATCCTTTTCCAATTCTTCTTTTTTTCCGCAGGAAGATACTTTCTAGTGTGTTTGTGGCTTTGTGCTGCCTGGCAGAAATGAGATTTGGGCAGAAAAACAGAACATGGAAAAAGTGATAGATGTAAAGAGGAGACTTTCAAGTGCTGATTATAATTACCAATGTTTTTGTTACGATGAGAGAGAGAGAGCCAAAAAGAATCAATTTCACGTAACCTTAATCTCACGTTAAAAGAGATTAGGGTTGGCAATATAAAAATTACAAATTCAGTCCACTAAATATAAGAAAATATTTAAAGACCTACTCTCTAACTTTCTAATATTGTAGAAACACCCTTTACCACTCCCCCCTCAAGCTAGAGCATAGATATCAATCATGCTCAACTTGTTACAACCTCTCACGAAATCGCCTATGGGAAGAGCCTTGGTGAAAATATCAACTGCTTGATCTTTAGATGAGACATGAATAGTGCTAACAATTCCTTCTTGAACTAAATCCCAAACATAGTGTCAATCCACTTCAATATGTTTTTGTCCTCTCATGAGTGACAGGATTGTTAGCAATATAGGTTGTTGCCTTGTTGTCACAATACATTTCCATTAGGAGATTTACTGAAACACCCACCTCTAGAAGTACTGATATGACTCATGACATTTCCGCAAAATTTGAGCCATAGCCCTATATTCAGACTTAGCACTAGATCGAGCCACCACATCTTGTTTTTTGCTCCTCTAAGAAATAAGATTACCTCCCACAAAAGCACAAAAACCTATAGTAGACTTTTTGTCCTCTACAGACCCTGCATAATCAGCATCACTATATGCTTCTATATCAACATCTTCTCCCTTTTTGAACCATAACTCCTTTCCTGGGGCTGATTTCAGGCATCTGACAATCATTAGAGCAGCGTCCCAATGAACTTTCCAGGGTTGCTCCATGAATTGACTTATAGCTTATTCACAGCGAAGCTAATGTCAAGGCAAGTGACAGTCAAATGTAGCAGTTTTCTTATCAGAGATTTGTAAGATCTAGAGTCAAAAAGTCTCTGATTCATCATCATGTATATGAATGCAAGGATACATGGAAAGAGTGACAGGTTTAGCCCCCAATAAACTTGTTTCCTGCAGAAGATCAAGAACATATTTTCTCTGAGATACTACAACTCCTTTACTACTACGGGCCACCTCAATACCAAAGAAATAAAGGAGTTGTCCAAGGTCTTTTGTGACAAAGTGTTTCTATAGAAACTCCTTTGTCTGAGTTATCTCTTGATTACTATCCCCGGTGAGAACAATATCATCAACGTAAACAATCAATATCACTATGATATATTCATAATCCAAGGCATAACAATGTAATTGTCTTCATCCCACGCCGCATATTTTCATTTTCTCTCAGTAGGTTCATCCTCTTCAAGGACAAATTTCTTCCTATGACCGGCCACCAACATTATGAACCCACTAGACCATATTTCATAATTTGAACTATTAAGCTTGATCGTGGTTCCATAAGAGAAGGAATTCCCAGCCATCTTGTATTTAGTAGACCCTTCAGATTTACTGTTTTCAGCCATAGTAAATAAAGAAGACCAGAATGGTGCACAAGTTAAAGAGTCAAGGATGTAGTTGTAACTCACAGATTTGGAAAAAAAAACGTAATGTACTGATCACTGATATCAGAGAAATATCAACTGCAATACAGTCGAATCTGGAAAAGAAATTTATAGCTCCAATATCAGATCTGAAACTTTATAGATCAAGCAACAATATAGAATAAACTATTTCAGTCGATGACTGGAACTTCTGAAAAGAATCTTATAACTCCAATATCAGATCTGAAACTTTATAGATCAAACAACAATATAGAATAAACTGTTTCAGCCGATGACTGGAATTTCTTCCCCCATCGACTGAAGACTGCTGCTACTTCTAACTACAGTTCTTCCACATAAAGCTAGTTGTCCACACAACAAAGGAATCAACGATATCAACTGACAGATCATGTACTTACGATCAGCAGCAGCCCACAACTCACGCAGCCTCACTTTACTAATTTTACATCCACGATCTGTAGATGATTCTGCTCCTCATGTCAAACTGTGTTTACAAACAGCAGATTGACTCCACAAACAGCAGCTTCTCATGTCACGCTGCATCCTCAACCAGCAGATTGACTCTGCCCCACGTGATCAACATGAAATTCTGATCACCGCTGAAGTAGCATCCACGAGATCAACTTGAGGATCTGATCATGCCTTCCACATCGGCGTGATCAGGTCCTTCTCCACACAGCACACCGAAACCCTATTTTCTCATTGTCTCCTTATTGGGTGATAAGAGGGAATAAAGATGAGCGATGAGAAGAGGGAGGACGGAAGAAATCGCCGAAGAAGATAGTCGAAGGAGAAGTTGGTCGCCGGAGAACTCACTTGGTTGTTGACGCCAAACCTAGCTCTAATACCATGTTACAATGAGAGAGAGAGAGAGAGAGAGAGAGCCAAAAAGAATCACTTTCACGTAACCTTAATCTCATGTTAAAAGAGATTAGGGTTGGCAATATAACAATTATAGATTCAATCCACTAAATATAAGAAAATATTTAAAGATCTACTCTCTAACTTTCTATTATTGCATAAACACTCTAACTCCTTGATATGGGAACAAGAATAGAAGAACCAACTGATTTATGTTGCGACAACAATAGTTCTATCTACATTCCTAAAAAACAAACATTCCATGAAGGGACGAAGCATATAGAAATGGATTGTCATTACGTTCATGAAGATTTTTTAAAGAAGACTATCAAGCTTCCATATGTCTCCTCCGCCAACTGACTGATTTCTTCACAAAGTCTTTATGTTCTCCTAGATTTAACTTTCTTTTCAATAAACTTTCGGTGATAGCACCGTAAGTTTAAGAATGGGTGTTAAGAAATAATATATCATAGTGATATCATAGCTAGGTTTTAACTTAGGTAGGTTTTACATTTTATTTTCTTATTTCTTCTCTTATTTTTTATTTTCCTTTTGTCCTTTTAGTCTAGCCGTTGGAGGCTTTAGAGTCGTTGGAACTCCCAACAGCTAGAATGGTCGCCTCTACAGCCTCTTCTTCTTTCTCACTTCTTGTATAAATATCTAAGCAGTCTCTGTACAAGGCATGTTGTGTTTTCCAGCCATTTGGTATTCAATTGAATAAGATTTATACTTTTGTTATATGTTTCTTTAGTGACTGTTATTGTAACAACCTAACCCACTCCTGAGCTCGGGCCCTTGGTTCGGCGGATCTCAACCAACCACCTAGCAGTTTCAACTCCAACCCTAAAAAGGCTAGGAACCCGAACAATCATCTCATTTAATGACCCCCTTTATAAGCCCTTGAAAATCTTTTACAGTCTGCAATACGGGACTAAATTTATGGGTGTTACAATCTACCTCCCTTAAGGCACACGCGTCCGCACGTGTGGAACCTTAGGTATGAGTGTTGAACTGGTTTTGATACTACTGTAGCAACCCGACCCACTCCTGCGCTCGGACCCCTGGTTCGGCGGATCCCAAGCTGCCCCCTAGCAGTTTCGGCTCCAACCTTAAAAAGGCTAAGAAGCAGGACAATCTTCAATACAGGACTAAATTTCTAAGGTGCTATAATTATAGTCACGTTTATATATATATATATATATATATATATATATATATATATATTTATATTTATATATATTCCAAAAATAAAGGGGCCAATGCTCTAAAATTAAAATAAATAGATAACAATACCTAAAATTAAGCCTAATCAGCTTTAACTTTTCATCCACATTGGACAAATTTAATGAATGAAAAATCATTCTAAATTCTTATATTCCAATAATTGAGGAGATCCACATCAAAAATTAAGTAATTAATTAGTTAGTAACCAATCACCTTCTTGATTACAACATACAAAATTTTTACCAGATTGCACCAAGTCAAACGAGCTTTAGCCGAGTCCAACCAAGTTTCAGCTGGGTCATGCCTGATTTACACCATGTTTCAAACATAAGAGTCCCCCTACTAGATTGACCTGGTAGCTATGTCACATAGGTACGGGTGCCGGTGCGGGTAATGACCATTTTCAAAAAACTTGAGTGCGGGGTACAGCCGTGTGTGTGTATATATATATATATATATATATATATATATATACATATGTGTGTGTGTGTGTGTGTATGTGTGTGTATATATATATGTATGTATGTTATATATATATATAACAATAAGAAATACTTATAAAATATGTATCAACTATGCCACATAAGTACGGGTACGGACCATTTTTAAAAAACTTGGGTGCGGGGTACAGCCGTACACACACATGCACATATACATATATATGTCAAAAAAATTCAAACAGAATAACATATTCGCACATTACAAACAGAATAACATATTCATAAATCATAATTCATATTCCAAAATTTATCAGTCTTGATTCTCATTCTCCTCAATCGCATAATGAACAAGCCTTCTTGATTCTCATTCTCCTCAGTCGCATAATCAAGATTAGAAGGAACAACAGGTTCTGTAAGATCCATATTAAGAGCATGAAATCATGTTCTCCTTGAAGGTCCACGTCAATGTCCTCTAGATTAACATCCCAATACTTGGATGATCCTGAACTGCAAGTTGCAACAAAATCAAAATATGATTTAAGTTAATATTAACTTTAAACAACCAACATAATATATTATATGTATACATATCAAAGATACAAAAAGAAAGAAATACCTATAATCATCTCAAGTATGTGAAAGTAAGCGTAGGTTGGAGTAAACATAAACTAAACCTTCTGCTCGCTTACTAGTTAGCTTATTTCTCTTGATGTTGTGAATTTGAGAATAAGTGCTCCAATTTCTTTCACAACATGAAGAGGTTGCAGGTTGAGATAATAACTTCAATGCAAGTTGTTGGAGATTTGGTGTCAATGCTCCAAAACACAAAAACCAATTAACAAGATCTTCTTCATCTCTTGCCATTGCAACTTGTATTGAATCATTTCTTTGACCAGAGAAGCTCGCAAACTTAGAATTAATTATCTTCAACCGATGAGAATCAGAATATAGTCTTCCCAAACATATCTCCCTATTTTTGATATTTCAAGATCTTGATTAAGAGGAACACGAATAGGCCTGGGTAAGGGCCAGCCCGGCCCCTGCCCGGCCTGGCCCGTCTTCCCATCGCGCTCCGATGGAGGAGGAGGGGGAGCGGCGAGGGAGACAGAGAGGGGGAGAGGGAGAGGGGGAGCGGAAGCAGAGAGGGAGAGGGAGAGGGAGAGGGGGAGTGGAGAGGGGCAACGGGAGCAGAGAGGGAGAGGGAGAGGGAAAGCGGAGAGGGAGGGGGAGAGGGAGAGGGGGAGCGGGAGCAGAGAGGGAGAGGGATAGGGGGAGTGGAGAGGGGGAGCGGGAGCAGAGAGGGAGAGGGAGAGGGGAAGCGGAGAGGGAGAGGGAGGGGGAGAGGGAGAGGGGGAGCGGGAGCAGAGAGGAGAGGGAGAGGGGGAGGGGGTGCGGAAAGGGAGAGCGGGAGGGGAGAGGGAGAGGGGAAGCGGAGAGAGAGTGAGGGAGTAGGGCCGGGCCGGGCTATCGGGCCCGGGCCAGGTTTTCCCCGGCCCTGACCTAGGTCCGATCAGGCCGGGCTGGGCCGGCCCTGTAACGCTCGGCTTTTTGCAGGTCGAGTCGGGTCAGGGTCTAGACCCGGACCCGAGCTCCACGCGCGTAAGGAACCCGACGCCGTCCTCTTCTCCCTTGTTTCTCCTTCTCCCTCGTTTCCCCTCTGCGTTTCTCCCTTAGCCACGATCGCAACTCAGAGAAGAATAGGGCGGTGGGTTGAGCAGCGGCGACGGCGACGGCAGCGGCGACGGCGACGGCAGCAGCGGTAAGCTACCTCTCTCGCCCTCTCTGTCTGCCTCTCCCCTTCTCTCCTGCACATCCTTTCGTCTCTGTAGCGCTCTCTCCTTCCACGCACGCTGTCCCTCTACTCCTTGCTCGAGCTCTCATTCCCTCCTTCTCTCGCCACCTTCTCCCTCGCCTTTTCCTCCTTCCTCTTCCTTCTTCTCCTCCGTCCTACGCAGACTCTCCCTCACCGTCTGAACCCTCTCTCTCCGACCGTCTCTCCCCTCTCTGTCTGCCCTACCTTCTCTGCCCATCTCTCCACTCCGTCTGAACTCCCTTTGGTCGGTTTTTTACTCGTTTAGGGCTTTTTGGTCAATGTGCAGCTTGGGGACGCAATTGTTTCCCCACATAGCAACGGGGTGAAGGCGTTGGTGGTGGCGGCATTGAGGGATTCTAGTCGTTTGGGGGCCTTCCGAACCCGTGAGGTGGCTGCCGGAAGGATTGCAACAGTCTAGACTCTTGAATTGGGGTGAGCAAGGGCTAATCAAGCCTAGATGATTGAATATTATCTATTTGACACGTATAATTATTGTTTGAGCATGATAGAATTAAGTATTGGTGATTTTGGGATATATATTAGCGACTTTGCTATTTTGGGAAGTTTATGACTATGTTGAGAAGACGATGATCTATGTGTGTAAGTGCTTTTCTAGCATGATGTGTTGATTTTCGAAGCAATAGGGAAGCATGGTAGAGTTTTGATGTGGGTGAAAAGATTTAGAATCGTTTTGTTGAGCATGTGGCACAAGCTTTTGTCAACGGAGGTATTGCGGTGTTAGTTGGAGAAGAATATGTAAATTGGGTGTATTTTTGGGGAAGACGCATTAACTATAGAAAACATTTAAGAATGTATTAAGGATGGATCGATCGAAGCATTGTGTTTTGACGTTTGGTAGCAAGCAACGGCAAGATGTTGGGAAGTGGCCTATTAGAGGGCTTGTAGGTCGACACTACCCGTCGACACCTTCTTGAGGCAATGACATGCGCCTCAATGATTTTGTTTTATATTTGTTTGGATCGATATGCTAATTAGTAGAAATCTTATCTTTTGTTTATGTCTGCAGGTACACCGGGCACGTCCCGTCGACCTTGAGCTACCAGATTCGAAGCTCGAGGCATTTTGAAGAGTTTTGTGAGCGCGCCACAGGTATGGCGGCATTCCAGGCAAATCCCTGCCTGGGGAAAATGTGTGAATGTGTGTTCCTAGGATCGTGGGATCCTAGGACCGTGATGTGAATTGATTGATTGTTTTGTGAATGAATGTGTATGCATGCAAATTGTTTGATATATGATATGATTTGTTTTGAAAGGCTATGAGAATCATGTTTTGAAAATGTTACGCACTTGCATGTGCATGTTAGAATTGATAACTGTTTAGAACAGATGAGGTGGGGTATCGAGTCGAGTATCTCCTCGACCCCAATTATGCATTAGAAAGCATCCTAGAATGATAATTGTCTAGGATAGATACGAGCCAATCACGGATCGAGACTACTCTCCGTGGTTTGGCTAAGTTTTGAAAGGTGTGACTGATGTGTGTGATTGTGAATGATTTGTCATGTGACAAGTTCTGTTTTGGAAAACTATTAGAAGCTTGTTTTGAAAACTGTTACGCATTTGCATGTGCATGCTAGAATTGATAACTGCTTAAGACAGATGAGGTGGGTATCGAGTCGAGTGTCTCCTCGACCCCGATTGTGCATTAGAATGCATCATAGAATGATAATTGCATAGGACAGCTACGAGCCATCACGGATCGAGACTACTCTCCGAGATTTGGCCAAGTTTTGAAAGATCTGATTGATGTGTTTGATAAAATGTGAATGTTGTGATTTGTTGCATATGTATTACCGTGGGCAATAATGCAATTGATTGAAACTTGAGGGTAGTTGTACTTGTATTGTATGACGGCTAGCTATGACTGTTAATGTTATGTGCAGGCCTCGTGTGGAGGCAATAGGAGGTGTGGGTGCACTCGTGAAGTGTACCAACCTCATGAGCTAGACAGTTATTTTGTGATTGTGCTATTATAATGATAATAATGAATGAATAAGAGATGAGAGGCCAGTGGGATGTGGCTATGTGTTGGGAGACGTCCCGCTTTTGCCACTGGTCTCGCCTGTTCGGAGCGCAGGCGGTGCAAGGCCCCAAGGTACTGTTGTGTGATGTGCTTGGAACGTTGGCCTCCTGCCTTCCTAACCTGCGTGTCCTAGGGAAGGCTGAGTACCTCTCCTTGGAATTCACACATCCATGGATGAGTGTTCTACCGCTCCAATGGATGAATGGATCCATACTATTCTGGGCCACCACGGGTGTTGTCTCTCAGCTATGGGCCACCCGCGGTGTGCACGTGCCTGTGTTTGCACCCACAGGAACTGTCAATTCACTAAAGCTAATGAAAATGAAAGTATGTGAATGAAATGTGTGTGAACGAATGTATGTGATTGATGGGCATGTGAATGTTATGACTGAAATGAAATGTTTAAGCATGTCTTGCATGTGATTGAGATTGTGTAACTGTGGCCCTTGAGTGGCCTTTTCATGTCGTGGTCTATGTTAGGGGTTTTTTTGGCAAATGATGTGCCTATGCCCTGACACGACATGACGATAGATTGTTTTTTTTATTGTTCTCATACTTGTGCCCTACTTAAGAGGGTTTAGGATTTTCCTAGCTTGTTGTCATAGTACGAAGGCTAAGCCTTCAGTTGTTTCTTTTTCAGGTTTTGGCGGACCCGGGGCAGCAGGTTGATCAGATGGCTTCACTCACATCCTACTAGGGAGGTTTTGGGTCTTTGGTAGTGCCGACGCGTCATGTGACTATACTTGGGATCACTTGCCACATTCATCCCTGCTCGTTGGCAAACTGGAGCATTATCGATAATTATTTGCCCAACACTATCTTCACCCACTTCTTTGATGACTTCTATAAATAGCCCTTTTAAATACTCAACATCTTTATACTCCCAAGATGCATCAACACATTTCAAAAGATTGGTCCATCAAGCGAATAAACAATAAAATTTATCAGTGGCCGCCTTTGTATATCAGTCCACCCGTCAGAAGCAATGGATACTCCATATTGTATCCAGGAAAATTTCTTCTCTCTAATAATTTTTCAATGTTTGCCTTTGCTTCTGCAAGAATTATTGTTCTCAACTTCTCTGAACTCGTGGGTACATAACCACTCAAACTACAATTAGCCAAACCTGTAACAACATTTTTCCAATAAGGACTTTTGGCTACATTAAAAGGAACTGAACTTGCAAAAAAGAAGGTAAAAGAACCTTCTGATCTTTCTATCCATCTCTGCCCTTCCCATATTTTTGAATGCTTGTGCTAATGTTTTGGTAGCTCCAATCGCCACGTTCTTTTTTCTTTTCTTTGAAGCATCTTCATCTTCTTCAATAGCATAAAGGGGAACAGATAGTTCACTTGACTTGGCTGAAGATTTCTTCGTCTCAGCTGCATCCTGTTCTTTTTTTAATATTCTAATCTCCTCGTTGGTAACTTTTGGGCATGGTCTAATTCCAATGCCTGAGATATGCAACAAATGTGCTTTGCAACGTGTATAAGAGCCAGTGAACATCATATTACAAAATTTGCAAGAAAAAATTACATTCCCACCACCACCTGGTTCTTTTCCTAGTTTTTTCACATAGCGCCAAAGAGGCTGAGATGAATTATCCTTCTCTACTGCAGCGGTATTAACACTACTACTGCTGCTTGCTACATTTCTACTTCCACTTGTAGGCAGTGTTTCTTTTCCTTTATCAGCCATTACAACTTATATGAAAAGCACCTAGCAAGAAATCAACACATTTCAGAGAACAAGACACGAGTTGTATCCAAAAGCTAAGCGCAAATTTACTGCTCGACTGAGCTGAAGCACAAACAATGATCGAAGTGGAAATGTGACGAACAAAACACAGGGCAGAAACAAACGTGAACAAGAAAGCAGATGTACAAAAATGTTAGTCATTCAAAACGTGACGAACAAAAAAGAGGGCAAAAGAAATAGGGAACAGAAAAAAGAGACAAACAAAAAAGAAGATGAAGAAGAAAACAGACGTCCGCCTGAGAATCACCACCTGTCCTCGCCGGAGAACGTCCACTTGCTGTCGCTGATCGCCGGTGAATGAAGATGAAGAAGAAAGCAGACGAACGAAAAAGAAGAAAAAACAAGCAAATACCCGAATACCGTCGCCGGAGATCGTCCGCTGTCGCCGTGGCCACCTGCAGTGGTCGTCTGTCTGCCGTCGCAGTGCGTGGTCGCCGGCCGCCGTGCATGGTTGATCGTCTGTCGTGCGTGAGAGAAGATGAAGAAGAAAGCAGACGAACAAAAATTTGGGCTTAAGGGTTTCGAACAATTTCACGTTAAAATAGTTTAACACCTTAAAATCTAAAACTCGTTAATAATAAAAGCGAACAGATTTGGCCTTCGGTACGTTGACCGAGTCCGAAAAAGGTCGAAAATGGCCTTCGGTACGTGACCATACCCGGTGCGGTCAACGCCCACCACTGCCGCACCCAATGGCGTACCCGTACCGGTACCGATTTTGTACTAGTACCGTGCGGGTACTCCTCCTTAGGAGGAGTACCCGTGTGACAGAGGTATCAAAGTAAAGAATATACATCAACATAAAGAAATAAATAACACAAAAAATATATATAAACGGCTCTTGCAACAGTGTGTTTAAGGAACCTATGAAAAACTTTAAACATATAGACAACTGAGCAGCCCCCTAGACAGTCAAATATGAACATCAACCGAATTTTCACATCCAAATAATAGAATGAAAAGTAAGATGGAAAAAAATAAATCAAAATAAAATTAAGCAGTTTGGATCTATAGGAATCCAAGTGTATCCAAGTACCCATTTTGGGTACGGGTACGGCGACACGGGTACGTGGACCTTACTAAATTACCCATGTGACTTAGCCTCGTAGGGGGGACAAGAAGGGCTGAGACAATTTAATGAGTTGACTCAGTGAATTGTAAAACATTGCTAACTAAATATATAAATGCAGTTGAGAAATAGAATAGGAAGAAGATTGAAGGTAACATCCACAAAACTTAATTAACTTGGGACATCGGCTAGAAGAGAAACAAAAATTGATTATTAGAAATGATGCCTGTTAACATATCGTGTATAGGGAACCGGGTCTGGATATAGACCCGGTCCCATGGGCACGGGTACCGAGAGTGGCTCGGTACCCTAGGCGGGTCTCCCTCTTATTTAATCCCACTTATGGTGTAATTGTTGATAAAGTGGAATAACATTTTCTCTCTCCTAGGGTTGCGGTTGTGCCCCTAGGTTAGAGCTTCTCCGTGGTTTTTCACCTCTCTTTGAGGTTTTCCACGTATATTGTGTGTCTCTTCTCTTTCTCTCTATCTTGGTTTGTGTTTCGACATGGTATCAGAGCCAACGCGCAAGAGATCGTTGGTGTGCTATAGTCGTGTTTCCGCCGTTTTTCCGCCGCTGTTGTTTCCGCCGTAGCCTCCGCTCTCTGCAGCGCCGTCGCCATCTTCAGCGCCGCCGCTGCCCACCGCTGTCGCTCTGACCAGCACCGCCACCGTCCAGTGCCGCCGCCGTCTAGCGCCGCTGCCTCTTGTTTGTCGTCTCTGGTGCTAGGTATTCCTTCTCCTTGGTGATTGTGATGGCCGAGGAGATGTCCCTCAAGATCGATGATGCCCTAGACACGGGCAGCAATACCAAGAGCGAGATCTTGCCTGTTCAAGTCACCTCCATCCGGCTGAACAAGGATAACTCTCTCTTGGTCTGCTGCCCTAGAAATTGGGATAACCAGTCGTGGTCACCTGTCCAACATTACTGGGGAGAAGCCCGCACCTTCTAAAACAGATCCGCGATGGGCTACTTGGGCGTTGGAAGATAGTCAGGTTAAAGTATGGATTATTAGTTCTGTTTCCGCAGATATTCAGCCTTTGATCTTGCGTAAATCGACTGCCTACGACATGTGGACTGTGCTTGCACGGATGTATGGCCGTAAGAAGAGAGTGTTGCGTACGTACCAAATCAAACGTAGCATATACTCTCTTAAACAGGGTGACTTGTCCGTAGCCTCTTTCTTTGCAGCCCTGAAGACTAAATGAGAGGAACTTGACTACCATGGAAATGATGACTGGCACTGTGGTTCTGATCATGCCTTGTACTGGGACAAAGAATGGATGGATCGGACGTTTATTTTCCTTGGAGGCTTACGCGATGAATTTGAATCCATTAGGAGCCAAATTCTCAATTGTGACGAGGTCCCCGGAATTGAAGAGGTGTATGCCCGTGTGGAATCTGAGGAACAGCGTCGCCAGGTGATGCATATTGACACCAGTCAGGGGAGTTCTCCATCAGCCTTTGTTAGTCGTGCTTCTGGGATTGGACAGCGTCCTGCTCGGCGGTGTAGCCATTGCAACAAATTGGGACATTCTGTTGACTTTTGTTGGGATCTTCATCTTGAGAGGCGGCTTGTTCGGGGTCGTCCTCCTTCTAGCCGCCGGAGTCCTTCTGTGCCTGAGCCTAGTCAGAGTAGTCCTTCAAATGTTGCCAAATCTAAGCTTTCCTCCGATCAAATCAAAGAACTGCAAGCGTATATCAGCCGGTTGTCTACTACTCTGGAGGATGCTTCCACGTCTGAGGGGGCTAAGTTAGCCCAAGCTCTCGTGGCCACTAGTGACCAAGGTAATTCCTCACATGGTAATTGGATTGTTGATAGTGGCACTACGCATCATATGACAGGGGACCCTAAGATGTTCCAAGAATACAAATTGTCTTCTGGGCAGCAACGTGTGTCTATGGCTGATGGTTCTTCTATCTCTGTGGCTGGGAAAGGGAGTTTGTCCTTGTTAAATAAATACTGTCTTCATAATGCTCTTCATGTTCCCAATACTCCTGTGAATTTGTTATATGTCAGCAGTATTACTAAAGAACTCAACTGTAATCTGATCTTTTCTGCCTGCAGGACTTGGTGACGGGGCAGAAGATTGAGATTGGTTCGGCTATTGATGGGCTCTATAGACTGCCTGTGCAGGTTGCGTCTGCTCTTATTTCAGCCACTAGTGGACAGTTGTCAGGCATGGAAGACAGATCTATTATTATGCGATGGCACGAGTGGCTTAGTCATCTTTCGTTTCCGTTGATTAAGAAGTTGTTTCCTAGTTTGTTTCATTCTGTTTCCATGGACTCCTTCACCTGTGAAGTGTGTCAGTTGGCTAAACATGTTAGGGCCTCGTACCCTATTTCATTCAATAAAACCACTCGTCCATTTGCTTTGGTTCACTCTGATGTTTGGGGTCCTTCGGGAGTACCCACGTGTCGTGGTTTTCATTACTTTATGACCCTTATTGATGATTACTCTCGTTGTACGTTCGTGTATCTGTTGAAAGAACGTAGTGAAGTTCCCGTTATTGTCAAAAACTTTGTGGCATTTGTTGAGACTCAGTTTCAGACGTCTATCCAAGCTTTTCGCACCGATAATGCTAGAGAGTATGTCTCTCAATCCCTAGATGATTTCTTAAAGAGCAAGGGCATTGTTCATGAAACGTCCTGTAGTTACACACCTCCCCAAAACGGCGTGGCTGAATGGAAGAATCGCCATTTACTTGATGTTACCCGGGCTATTCTGTTCCATCGGCAGGTTCCCAAGCGCTACTGGGGTGATGCGCTTCTCACTAGTGCCCACCTTATCAACCGTATGCCTACCCGTGTGTTGCAGGGTCATTCCCCGTACTCTATGCTTTGGCCAACTCAGAATCCCTGGCCTCTTACTCCTCGGGTGTTCGGGTGTGTCTGTTTTATTCATGACCATAGTCCCACCCTCAAGAAACTTGATCCTCGGTCTATCAAGGCTGTCTTCCTGGGGTATTCCTCCACTCAGAAGGGATACAAATGTGTTGATCCTACCACTTCTAAAGTCTATGTTTCCCGGGACGTTACCTTCCATGAACACGAGGCATACTTTCATGTGAATCCTCTTCAGGGGAAGTATCTAGGGAACAGTAGTGAAGAGTATTCCTCAAATCAGTTGATTCAGTTTATGGATTTCTTGGATTACAAGGCTAGTGACAGTGTGGCAGACACAGTCAGAGATGATAGAGACTGTCACATGGACGAGGGCCTTGTTGATAATCAGCCTACGGCCCGTGATCATTTGTTTGGCCAGGTGTACAAAAGGAAAAAGACAGATGGGGTTGAAAATGTTGATGTAACCAATCCCAATCCTGTGAGTTCCCCGGATGACCCAAGTCTAATCAATGAAGAGCTTCCTATAGCCCTGTGCAAGGGCACCAGGTCTTGTACTTCTCATCCAATTCAGAGATTTGTCTCTTATGCGAAATTGAGTAAGAGTTACAAATGCTTTATAACATCCTTGTCTAAGTCTGTTATTCCCAGGTGTGTGGAAGATGCTAGAGAGGATCCTAAATGGCTACAGGCCATGACAGAGGAGATGGATGCCTTGGCGAAGAATGACACTTGGGAAGTTGTGGATATTCCCAAGGGGACTCATTTAGTTGGTTCAAAGTGGGTGTTCAATGTGAAGTATAAACCAAATGGTACTGTGGAAAGGTATAAGGCTCGGCTTGTTGCAAAGGGGTTCAGCCAGAAATATGGTATTGATTATCTTGAAACCTTTGCCCATGTTGCCAAACTGAAAACTGTGAGGGTCATCTTAACACTTGTCGTGCAAAAGGGGTGGAGCATGGATCAACTTGATGTTAAGAATGCATTCTTGAATGGCCATCTAGAAGAAGAGGTCTACATGAGTATGCCTCCTGGATATGTTCAATGCGGAAAATGTTGTTATCTCAAGAAAGCCTTGTATGGATTAAAGCAGTCTCCTAGAGCATGGTTTGAAAGACTGAGGATAGTGATGAAGACGAATGGATACAAACAGGGAAATGGTGATCACACCCTGTTCATTAAGCAGAGAGATGGCCTGGTGAGTCTTCTTCTTGTGTATGTTGATGATATGATAGTCACAGGTGACGATGAAGAAGAGAAAAGGAAGATGAAGGAGAGGTTAGCTGCTGAATTTGATCTTAAAGATTTGGGTAAACTAAGGTACTTTCTGGGAATAGAGATTGCTCGGTCAGAGACAGGGCTGGTTATGAGCCAAAGGAAATACACTCTGGATCTTATAAAGGAGACAGGCAAACTTGGATGTAGGCCCTTTCTAACTCCAATGGAGTCCGGTACAAAGATAAGCATCAAAACTGGCAACATCCTAGATGAGGAAGGAAAAGGGCGGTATCAGAGGCTGGTTGGTAAGCTCATCTATCTTAGTCTTACTCGACCTGATATTACTTATGCTGTAAATGTGTTGAGTCAGTTTATGCATGATGCTCCTACTTATTGTCACTGGAAGAGTGCAGAAAGAGTGTTGGGGTACCTAAAGAATGACCCAGGAAAAGGATTACTCTATACTAAGCAAGACCAACTTAATATTGAAGGATAGTCTGACGCAGATTGGGCAGGATGTACTGATACTAGGAGGTCTATCACAGGGTATTGTATCTTTCTGGGGGGTAACCTGGTTGTATGGAGAAGTAAAAGGCAGGAAGTTTGCTCTAGATCCAGTGCTGAGGCTGAATACAGGGCTGTGGCTATGGGAGTTACAGAAATGTTATGGTTAAAGATTCTCCTAGCAGATATTGGTGTTGAAACAGAAGAGAAGATGAAGATGTACTGCGACAACAAGTCTGCAATTAACCTTGCGAATAATCCCGTTCTGCATGACAGAACTAAACATGTGGAGATTGATCGCCACTTCATACGGGAACGCATAGATTCAAAGGAGTTGATCCTGTAAGAATCTTTGCTTATGCACGTCTCTCCGTCTGAAATCTGCTAGAATGAGAAGAAGAAGTAGAAGAGAAGACAAATGGAGAAAGAGGGTCACAGCAGTTTTAGCCGTGTGATCCTTAAGCTATATTAAAGAATAAACCTAATCAGGTTATAACAAAATGTACACAAATTATATAACATTTACAGATGTGCCACCGCCTAGTATGTTTAGGCGTGTGGATTAGAAAACAAGTGGATCGGGTCTGAATAGACCCGAACCTCCATACGCTAACAGCCCCCCTCAAGTTGTGCATGAGATTTGACCATGCATAACTTGTTCTTCAAATCCCAAAAATGCTGCCCCGTGAGTCCTTTAGTAAAGATATCAGCTATCTGTTCACTGGTGGATATATAAGTAGGCACGATCTCGGCTTCTTCAACCTTCTGACGGATGAAGTGTTGATCAATCTCTATGTGTTTGGTACGATTATGCAAAATGGGATTGAAGGCAATTTTTATTGCACTTTGATTGTCACATAGTAATGATGATTGGGCAATAGGAAGATTAAGCTCTCCAAGCAAATGTCGTAACCATGATGCTTCAGCGGTCCCTACAGCCATTGCTCTATACTCTGCCTCAGTGCTGGATCGTGCAACAGCACGCTGCTTTTTACTGCTCCAACAGATAAGATTAGAATCAAGAAAAAGACAGAAGCCTGAAACTGATCGTCGATCATCGGGATCGCCTGCCCAGTCTGCATCAGTATATGTATATATGCTATGTCCAAGAGAAAGATTGGGGCATTTTGTGTAGACTAGTCCATCTCCAAGAGAAGCTTTGAGATACCGTAATATCCGCTTAGCGGCATCCATATGTCCTTCTGTGGGGGCATGCATGAACTGAGAAATCTGATTTACAGCATATACTATATCTGGGCGAGTAAAAGTGAGGTATTGTAACATACCAACAATGCTGCGATAGAATGTAGGATCGGAATATGCTGCAGTTCCATCAGATGAAGTCAACTTAGTGTTTAGAACACTAGGAGTAGTTATGGGTTTGCAATTAGTCATGCCTGCCTTGTCCAAAACATCTAGGGTATACTTGTGCTGCGTAAGAGTCAATCTATCATTTGTCCTGTCAAGCTCAACACCCAAAAAATACCGTAATTCGCCAAGATCCTTCATCTTGAATTCTTGCTTCAACATATTTTTAACATAGGATATATGTGATGTCGAGTTCCCAGTGATAACAATATCATCAACATATATAAGCAACCAAGTGGTAGCTTCTCCGGAATGATAGATAAACAAAGAGTGATCGAGAGAGCTTCGGAGAAAACCAACTTGTTGTATATGATGAGAAAAACGATCGAACCATGATCTAGAAGCTTGCTTCAACCCATATAGAGATTTTTGTAATTTACAAACCCATTGTTGAGGATCATGAGTAGTATAGCCAGGGGGTTGCTCCATATAGACCTCCTCCTTAAGAATCCCATGAAGAAATGCATTTTTAACATCTAACTGATAAAGAGGCCACCCATATGAGACTGCAAGAGAAATAATCACGCGTATTGTTCCCATCTTGATAACTGGACTGAATGTTTCATCATAATCTTCCCCATATTGTTGAGTGAACCCGCGTGCCACAAGACGCGCCTTATGTCGATCAATGCTACCATCTGGCTTATATTTCAGCTTGTAAACCCACTTAGAACCTACAACATTCTTAGTATTTGGACGAGGAACAATCTGCCAAGTTTGACATTCATGTAAGGCTGCCATTTCCTCATTCATAGCTTCAACCCAACATTTTTCCTTACTCGCATGGTGATAAGATTTTGGTTCCACCTTTTTGTTGACTTCTGTCATAAACAACTGAAAATCCAAAGAAAAAGTATTATAGCTCACCCATCTATCAATAGGATGTCTCACGCGTTGTGACTGGCGTGGAACTGCGGTAGGTTCTGCCGTAGGAACTGATCGCCTAGAATACACCAGGCCTGAAAATCGATTATATGGAGGTGGATCATTGGGTTGAGGAAATGGAGGCACGCTGTCCAAGGAGCTACTGACAGGTGTTTCAGGTTCATTAACAGCTTGCTCCTTGTGTTCATTCAACTTTTCCGCCCCTTGTCTTAAGATTTCAGCATGTAACCAAGTATCATAAACCTCATTTTTGTCCTTGAGTGTTAAAGAAGTTGCCTTGGAGTCCTGTAACCTGCTTTCATCAAAAACAACATGCCGTGAAATATGTACACGCCCAGTTTTAGGGTTGTAACACCTATAACCCTTGTAATTTTCTGCATACCCTATAAATCTGCACAAAACAGCACGATCTTGAAATTTGTTTCGTAAGGAAACATCAACATGTACATAGCACACACATCCAAAAACACGTAAATCTTCATAACACGGCTGTTCTTGATGTAATAGAAAAAATGGAGATTTTCCATCAAGCAAAGCCAATGGCAGTCGATTTATAACATGAACAGCTGTATGAAAAGCCTCGGTCCACAATGTCATAGGTAAGTCTGTGTCATGCATCATGCTAAGGGCGCTTTCAACAATATGCCTATGTTTCCTTTCAGCAATTCCGTTTTGCTGAGGTGTATGCGGACATGAAGTTTGTCTAGTGATCCCATTATCTAGTAGATACTCAGTAAATTCATTAGAAATAAATTCACCACCACCATCACATTGAAAATGCACAATATTGCTGGAATATTTGTTCCGAACCAAAGCATGAAATTGAGTAAACAGGCGGAAGACTTCTGATTTGTGTTTGATGAAGTGAATCCAAGTATATCGGGAATATGAATCAATAAAAATAACATAATATCTACTCCCAGAAGAAGAAGGAATTGGAGCAGGCCCCCAAACATCGCAATGTATAGTGTCAAAAACCTTTGAAGCTCTTTTATTTATTAATTGAAAAGGAAGGGCATGGCTCTTACAGAGATGACAACTCGAGCACATGCTGGACTCACTGACTGAACTCAGACTGGACTTATCTAAGAGCCCGTCTGCAACAAGACTTCGAACAAAAGACTGACTACAATGAGCTAACCGACCATGCCAAATGGATGGCTTATTATATTCTGCGACATTGATTTCACTATGAATTGAAAAGGATGGATCTGAAGAGTGAGATTTTGACAACTTTGGAGCTTCTTCAAGAACATACATGTCGCCTTTGCGAGTGCCCTCAGCGAACGTCCTCTTGGTTCGAGCATCCTTGACATAAACAGAAGACGGTGTAAATTCAACAAAGGAGTGAGTATCATCAATCAGTTTGGACACTGAGATAATATTTTTCTTGACACTTGGAACAACAAGGACATCCTTTAATGGAATGGAAGAGGAACCCATAGATATTTGTGCATTTCCAATGTGCGATATTGTGTGATGGGAACCATCTCCCGTGACAACTGAGCCTTGATCTAAATAAGGGAAAACACTAGATAAAGTACCTGTGTCACCAGTAACATGGGCTGCTGCTCCAGAGTCCACATACCACTCTCCTTGCTCATTTTGCTTCAAGTGGAGCTTAGATAAGGCTGTCATAAGAAGTTGTTGCACCTCCGATGAAACATTTGATGTTGGATTTGAGCTAGATGAGGATGAAACGGACCCTGCTGCTGCCTTGTTTTCACGCCTGACTTGATTATTCTTATTCTGAGGATTGTGCCAACATTCTGATTTCACATGTCCCCTCTTATTACAATAAAAGCAAGTTGGAACCCTTCTAGATGTGGCAGCAGTAGTATTCATGCCTGGTGGTGTCGGGAGAATCCCTCTTCCCATTCCTGCCTGAGGAGTCCAAGGTCGAGTACGATTCCCTTGCAATGCATGTGTTCCTGTAATCAATATATTGTGGCTGTTGGGAGAAGTCAAATTCTGTCGCTGGACACGACTAGCTTCGTGTTGAAATAACTTGGCTTTCAGATCTTCAAAAGATGGGAGGATAGGTAAAACCTCCAAGGCTGTGCAAAAAATATCAAACTCTGTTCCCAGGCCACTCAAGGCTTGTTGCACTTTGTCTTTATCGCTGACAGGATGTCCAATGGCAGCAAGTTGATCACTTACATTTTTGATTTCATTCAGATATTCCAAAACTGTACGCGTCCCACGCTTGATATCCTGAAATTGTCTTCTTAATTGCAGAAACCGTGCTTCCGATACTTGAGAATACGTTGTGGCAAGGGTAGACCACAATTCAAAGGCTGTCAAATCATCATCAATGCCTCCTAATACCTCCTCTGACAAGGTAGAAGTAATATATGCGACAAGTGACTGGTCGTGGGCCAGCCAAACATCATATTCAGGATTACTTGCCGTAAGAGTATCATATTCAATGCTAGTTTCACTTCCAGCCGAAGCCCCAATAGCTTGATCTCCCACTACGGTCTTCTTCACTTCACGGTAAATATATTTTGGAGGTGCTGGAGTAGTGCCATCGATATGCCCATAGAGTCTATGACTTTTAATAAATGGAACAATTTGACGTTTCCAAGTCAAATAGTTACTATGATTCAATTTTTGGGAAATAAGTTGGGAGAGAAAACTGGAGGATAGAAGAGAGGGCGTCGGCTGATCCATGACTGAATAAAGATGATTAGGGCAGACAACGTGAGACAGAAAACAGAATTAGGGCAAAAACGGACCGGAATTAGGGCAGAAAACAGAATTAGGGCAGAAAACAGAATTGAGGCAGAAAACAGAATTAGGGCAAAAAACGGACTGAAATTAGGGCAAATGGATTTAGGGCAAACCACACAAGATTCAAGGCAAAAACAGAAATGAGGGATATCCACGCCAGAAATGAGTACTTAGGGCAGATTAGGGATAATCACGTCAAACTGAAACCACTCACCGGAGGACGAGGGAACCTGGCTCTGATACCATGTAAGAATCTTTGCTTATGCACGTCTCTCCGTCTGAAATCTGCTAGAATGAGAAGAAGAAGTAGAAGAGAAGACAAATGGAGAAAGAGGGTCACAGCAGTTTTAGCCGTGTGATCCTTAAGCTATATTAAAGAATAAACCTAATCAGGTTATAACAAAATGTACACAAATTATATAACATTTACAGATGTGCCACCGCCTAGTATGTTTAGGCGTGTGGATTAGAAAACAAGTGGATCGGGTCTGAATAGACCCGAACCTCCATACGCTAACAGATCCTACCTTATATGAAGTCTGAAGATCAAATTGTAGATGTTCTAACCAAAGCCTTATGTACATCTCAATTCGAGAAAAATGTAAGCAAGCTTGGCATGTTTGACATGTATGCCAAGCTTGAGGGGGAGTGTTAACATATCGTGTATAGGGAACCGGGTCTGGATATAGACCCGGTCCCATGGGCACGGGTACCGAGAGTGGCTCGGTACCCTAGGCGGGTCTCCCTCTTATTTAATCCCACTTATGGTGTAATTGTTGATAAAGTGGAATAACATTTTCTCTCTCCTAGGGTTGCGGTTGTGCCCCTAGGTTAGAGCTTCTCCGTGGTTTTTCACCTCTCTTTGAGGTTTTCCACGTATATTGTGTGTCTCTTCTCTTCTCTTTCTCTCTATCTTGGTTTGTGTTTCTACAATGCCTAAAAAAGGAAAGAAGTAGATTGAGGTGGAATAAGCAAAATCTATATGTGAGTCAAAATAGAATAGAGAACAGAAGAAGGTAGGAGAAGATGTCAAGCATATTGGAATAAGAAAAACAAAGAGATGCAGAAGCAAAAAAAAGTTTAGGACAACAACCAGAAAAGAATAAAGCATTGTATTAAGAAAAAAACCAGAAGTCGATGAGGAAAAAATAAACCCAAAACCATTAACTTGGAAGCAGGTGCCAGTTCTTCAGCATCACACCTTCCGGAGTAGACTCCCTCTAATCTATGGCTCTGATACCATATTAGAACTTGATGTCCAGATAAGTTAACCTTGAGGAAGAATTGAAGGGAGAAAGGATTTCTTCAGAAGCATGTTGGCAGCCTCAGAGCCATAGGCATGCCCTAATCTCAACAAGTATAAACAGATACCGCACAAGACTTAAAACTTACGCAAGTTGCAAAGTAATATGTATAGCCCTGTGCACTTGCAGGGTCTTATATGAACAATATAATACATGATTTGGATCCAATCCAAATCCAAATGTTACATACTTCTTTTTTTTTTCATGAGCTTTACGTTGCCTAGCCATTGGAAAATAGTTCATCTCCTAAACTCCTACAGCTAGGCGATGACCTGAACCTAGGCTAGCCAGGCACGTTCTATAGAACATTTATGAAAGAATGGTCAAAATACAACTATGTTAACTGATAAGTTAAGCAGTTAGCTCTAGAAATAAAAATGACAAGCTAAAAACAACCATGAAGTAGAAAAGCAAAGCACAAGAACATATCAACAGCTCATTTGAACAATCAAATGAGTAATGAGTATGCTTCAAGAATGAGCATAGCAATGAGCACTACAAGAAGATCGTACATGATGTGCTTTGGGTCGTGCTCCATTACTGACCACTGCAAATAGAATCTTTTAAAGTATATAATAGCTGTAGCCTGCAAATGTTCAGAAACTAATAATGAATGCTTAGCTATAGACAAACCAAGTACAACTTTTGGGAAAAGAAACAACAACCTGAATTTTGTGTGGGAATCCAAAAGCACCGCAAACTTCCTGAATTTTTTGCTCGTAAAATATACGTATAAGTTGTTCTTCTTCCACAGTGAGAGGATCAGGAAGATTATGCCCTGCACAAATGGAAATAAATCATGTCCACATGCAAATGAAAGGTCTAAGGAAACAAATTATAAAAAAAATATAACAATCATGGAAATAAATCATGTCCACATGCAAATGAAACGTCTAAGGAGACAAATTATAGAAAACATTACAATCTAAATTCATTAGTAACACATTTTAGCAGTATCTACAGCTGAATAATCATTTAGACAGAGGATAGACCATAAGTGGAAGAAGAAAAAAGAATTTGATCAAATGAGACAAGAAAAAAAAACAGGGATTTTACCATTTTCCCTTGAATCAACTTGTTGTTCTGGATATGAAATAGACCCATCAATATCCACTTCCAACCGAGTGGCTCCATACTTCACAAAAGCAAAAAAACAAACTTAAGACATATCAGCACCAAATATAAGTTGAAGCACGGAGGCAATGCAGCTAAATACTATTTTGATGCATGAAAATCCAAGCTGTTAAGTTCAAACTTCAAAGTACAGCTTTTTCAAAAATAGTGGAAAGAAATCAGAAAATAACCAAAACAAAAAAAAAAGACAATTATTATGAAAAAAAACCAAAAAAATGTTGTGCTTTTCTGTTCTTTCAGGTAAAAATACTTATCAACATTCTCTGCAAGAAAATTAATAGAAAACTTAAATTTCATAATTTCTTCTGTTGTGTTTTATCTTTTTGATTTTTTAATACCCAAGATTTTTCGTGAGGAATAAAAACTTGCTAATTAGTACCCAAGGAAGACCTCACCAACAAAAACACGAAAGTGATATTTGTAATAATGGTTCAAACGCACTTAATGGAGCTAAATACTCTTTTGATGCATGAAACTTCATGTACATGTCACTATTAAAGCAAACAAGCCACGTAGAAAAACATGCTTTCATATAGTTCTTCGTAACCATTTTCCATAGAGATCCCAAATATCAGGGTGAAAAAACACAAAAAGGAATTAACAGCATGCATCATGCATATTTTGTTTGTATCGAAAATGAAGCAATATTAATGAGAAAAATAAAGAAAACGATAAAAACGGGAAAATATTGTGATATATTGAAAAAAACCATTAAAAATGAATTTATCATGATTTTATCACGATTTTTTGTCCAATTTTCATTTATTTTTATTTCATTTTCTGTTTTAATTTTTTTCTAACCTTTGTTTCATTGTTTTTGTTAGAATATATTGTAATGGGGAACCGGGTCCATATCTGGACCCGGTCCTATGGGGCACGGATAACGAGGTGGAACCGGGTCCACTCTTTCTCTCCCTCCTATATATTCTTCACTTACATGTAATTGTTGAGTTAAGTGAATATTATTTTCTCTCTCTTAGGGTTGCGGTTTGCCCCTAGGTCAGAGCTTTCCCGTGGTTTTTCACCTCTTTCTGAGGTTTTCCACGTATATTGTGTGTGCTTTCTCTGCTCTCTCCTTGTGGTTCGTGTTTCTACAGTTTTATTTCATCTTGTTTTAGGTATTTAACATAACCTCCTAACCCCAACCACGTGGTACGACGGGCACTCCAAATACAATGCCTATTAGTTTTTCATTTCTTGTATTTTTACCTAACGTTTTGATTTTTTATGTTTTTAAAAAAACTGAGATTTTCCCCAAAAAAACAACTTTGCTGATAAATACCCAAGAAAAACCTCGTTGATAAAAACCCGATAACAATATTTGTGGCTAAGATTTGTATATGTGGTAACATACTAACTAATGTAAAGTATGCATGTGATATTGTCCCTTGATAGCTGCATAATGAGTTAGAGGGAAAAACTAGACTAGACCAGACCTGAAGCAAAGGTAGCATGAGCTTGTGATCTACATCGGGGTTGTGATGAGATCCAACCCATCCCAAAGATTGGAACAGATCCATGGAATAGATAGGTGCAGGAAAACAACATGTTTGACATTCAGAACAAACAAACAAAAAAAGTAAAAACCTATGTCAGTCCACACCCGTTGCCTAAGTCCATCACTTAGGTGATCTGTGTGGTGCTGGTGCCTAGGCGCACCTAGGCTGGACCAGGCGCCACTACGCCTAGTCCATAGGAAGGTATGTACCTGTGATTTTATTGAATATAGTATATCTTGTGTGTTATACTATATGTACAATCTTTTATACGGTATATTATATGTACAATCTGAACTAATGTATATAAAGTATGGTAAATTAATGTGTTATATGTGTATTAATGTGTTATATGTGTATATTATATGTACAATCTGAAGCAATTTTTAAAATGGTTCCATCTGCAGATGAATCTGTTCTAATGTATATTATATGTACTGTTTTGTACAATCAACTATGTGTACAGTTTGTTATAATGTATATTATATTATATGTTACATATACAATCTGTTGTAACATATATTTATATGTACTGATTTGATACGATTTTTGTTTGAAATGATTAAAATGAAATAGACTATAAGGTCCTATATAAAATGGATTTCAAATCATAACAGGATATACAGTTATGTATACCAGAATTCATATTTAGATTTTCATTGCAGTACTTTATCTAGAGAACCTGTTGTTTTAGTCTCAGAATGGTTTAGATATGTGTCTGGAATTGGATTCTGACAGGATCTCATTCTAAGAAATGCAAGCACTGTGTCCAGCATGTAAACAAGAATGACATGTCTTCTTTTGTGTATCAAACTAAGACATCGGCTAGAACAGAACAGTACAGTTTTTCAGTATGTAAACAAGCTGGAAATGTACTGTTAGTCTGTCATGTAAATAAGAACAAAACAGTGTTTCAAGTTTTACCTTTTTGGCTTTACTTGCGAAGTGTAATCATTCAATTAGAACAGAACATAATAGTTTTTCGTGTTCCACTTTTTTGTACGATGCATGTTTGTGTTTGTGGTGATCGGCACACGTGGAATATAAGCTTACAGTTCAGACAGTAATTACATAATTTTATGATGTAATAACTAACATAACTAAAAAAATCAATAAAAAAATTGGTCGTCTTTTTTTGCCTAAGCGATGCCTGGCTCCCAGGCAGCACCTTGGCTCCTTGACAACATAGGAAAAAACATAAATCCCAGCCCTAAAAATTATAACAGAAAGAGAACTCTAGAGAAGATAACAAAAAAGAGTAGAATTGATGGAATTTTATCTTGTAAGTAGAAAATTCATTTGAATAGAGAAAAGTCTGAATTGAAGTGATAAAGAAATATGTGGGAAAGAGAAAAATGATTTTTGAAAAAAAAAAAATGTGCATTTACCTCAGAGGATGGCCATGAATGACCACCAAAGCATTGCATCAGGCCAGCTTGAATATGGAAATAAGATAAAGAGGAAAACGTGGACCTCATGGCCCTAAAGAAGAGAAATGGTCTTTCTTTAAACAAAAAGAAAAAGCCAGCAGGTTGGCTGAGTCTGAGCCAGACAGAGTCTAAATCATACCAGGTACGTCTCTGGTACCCATATCCACCCACTAAAGTATCAAGACATGTATGGGACCCAGATCCATATACCCATGTGTTAATCGAACCAAGTTCCCATATGTGAGCTAAAAATAACGTTTCTATGAAGTCTATGAGTAATTGCTAAGAATGAGGGGGCCACACCAAAAGAACCCAATAACATGTTTACAGATTTGCCCCTGAAAATAATTGAATGTGCTGCAACTTTCTTCTAGAATTCCAGGAATTCCTAGAGTTTAAATAGAAGGATTGCCAAACCAGTAACATGGTTCCCTAGGAACAACCATAAACATGCCTATAGCAAGTAGATTTTCTCTCGTAAACTTCAATTTTGACTCATGCCAAGAAATTGGCCGTGAAGATAAGAATGTCAAATACATTTCAGTGTTAGATTAATAAGAGTTGAAGATAGGGATGTCAACGAGTCAGACTGAGATCAAATCTGGGCTTCACCAGATCCGACTTAACTGGATGAGACATAGTTCACATCAAAATCTTCTGTTAAGGCGGATTTAAATGCCTGACACTTGTCAATCTTTCTAAAATGGAAAAGAAACACATAATGAACATCAATAACAAATTAATGCACAAACATCAGTAGAAAAAAGTTAAATGTCACAATAAACACTCCAAGTAAAGATATGTCAAGGCCATGGATTACATGACCATAAGTCTACTGGAGTGTCAAAAACTAAAGGGAAATCCCCAGTCAAAATGTGGTGCTTGTGACCAGGTGCAAATGCTGAAACAGGTGGCTTCAACAGTGGCTTTGTGACCAAGTCCCACTGCCAAAACAAAGTCTCATTGCTATGGTGTTGTTTCTCCGCACGAAATGGAGAAGAAAAGGTGAATACCTGTATTGTCACAGAACAGAACAATCAAAGGATGCTCTCTACAGGATTTTGTATTTTTAATTGTGAAGGTTATCAAAGTCACCACAAAAATGTTTCACACCGAAAATTACAGACATGAACAGATTAGAACCTTACTTGTTCAAGGGTCCTCACAGCTCTTTGATTAGTTGCTTGGTGCTTCTCTGCCTACAGGAAATATTTTTTGGAAAATTAATAATTAGAGGGAGACAAAAGAGAAAATCTGACCAATAATTTCATGAGAGCAACCAAACAGCACCTTCTGATCTATCATCCTCTGACAAACTAGACAGTGGCAAATTCACAAATTTAGGAAGATTTATAGCAAAAATGATGAATACAGGTGAAGCAGCATGTTTCTTGAATCTTCAGAAACCAGGGATGATCGTGAAGGTGTTTGTGTTTAATCTTCATAAAACTTTAACTGTTTCCCGATATTTCATCTCCATTGCACTCTTAACTGTTTAATGAGATTTCATCTCAATTGTACTTTTATAAGGCTTGAAAAGAAGAACCCTCAGGCTTGAACTCGAAAAGAAGAAGGTGCTATACAATTAACTTGCAGCTTTAATCAGTGAACCTTGCAGGTAGCAAGCTTCCCCTTATATATATTGAATCAACGGTAGAAGATCCACATGTACAATATAACGAGGCTCCACGATAAATAAATAAATATATATATATATTTATTTATTTATTTATTTATTTATTTTCCTTTATATGTATATCCACACACACACACACACAGAGACGGAGACAGACAGAGAGAGAGAGAGAGAGAGAGAGAGAAGACACAAAGGCAATACTAGTGAAAGAGAAGATAAAATAAGACTCGGTATTACGATGATCGTGTATTGCTGCCCCTGAAGATAACTTAAACACGTATCTAACTGCAAGGAATCACGACGATAATTCAACTAACTACCACGATCATTACGTGAATGGTGGTTGCTTACTAATCCAAAACGAGAATCACAAGCATTACATTTAAGGACAAGGGGAACTATCCGTCTCCAAAAAGGATCACACAAGATAAAACCTGACCAGTATGATTAAAGGGTGACTAAATCCAGGGTTAGTATAAGGCTATACTGTTGCCTTGTATATGAGGTTAAACATTTATCCCTCTGCCCACCTATGAAATGCTGAATTAAATTAAAATACAGTTATAGTTCAGGCGTCTGAAATCAACCCGCCTACAGAAATGAAGAAGAGAAGGAAATCTGCATTTTGGTCTAAGGACAATTCCCCATCTCATCCAAGTTTCCAGATAAGCTGGGGCATAAAGAAGGTGACATTATTCACCAGTTCATCTAGAGAAACGAGATAACTAGGGCAACTGCACCATGATAACCCATTTATCAGACAATTGGACGCACCAAGAAGGGAAAAAAAAGCTTTCCACTGTCTAATGCAACTATTTTCTAGGCAATCACTGAAAATGAACACCCCAAAGTGACCAAATGCAGTGGAAAAAGAATATCCCTTCTTCTTCGATTGAAAGACTACTCGTAGCATTTGAAAGTTAAACATTAAAGAAAAAGGAGAAGCCAAAAACATTAAGAGAACCCAATACTAACCAGTTCATGATGTGTGAATATCCACTGAGCTTTGTGTGTAGAGGTCCGGAAATCCGCCATCCTGACTCTTTCTTGTCTTTTCTTGGACGGTTCTGGCGAATTTGAACTCGTAATAAGAGGCCAACTTGTAGCAAGGCCCTAGGCAATTTAAAAGGAGAGGCGTCGTCACCGTCACGAACATAGAGTAGAATGTGCTTATTCTTGCAACTGACATGTTTTTCGTCCAGTTCTTTTTTTCTTTTTTTTATTTTAAGGATGAGTTGTTTTTATCCACCGCCTTTAGGCCACCATTTCCATGGTTTACAAGTTTCAAAAAATTACAGTCTAGAAGAGTTCATTGGAAAGTAATAACAACGTTTGAATCCAAGTTCTTAAAGATGGTGGACTGCCTTGACACCCGGTGTGCAACTTGATGTCTAGTACGCTACAGCCTAGAGTCGATGTTTTAGTTAATTCCTTAACCCTAGGGTTCATAGCCTTCCGTTAATTCCTACAAATACTATTTCCTTACATTTTGTTACCCTAGGGTATGCAGTCTTCCGTTCATTTCTACAAATACCCTATAAATGATGGTCTCTCCTTGGCCAAAGGGCGCTTTAATCGAAAGCCCTTGGAAACTTTAGTTGGAATTAGTAGTGGAGGTACATATGGCTCACACTAGCATCAAAGTTTGTCTTTATTTTTTATAGAGATGCCTAGCAATTATTTACAAATTTATATATATCGTTGCCCTTAAGAATGAAAATTTATACAACAGTGCCCATAGCAAAAAAAATTTGTCAACACCACCTGTTGGAAAGGAAAAAAGATCCATTGCTTGTGTTTCTTCTTAAATATCCTGGTGGTGGATAAAGATGCCTTGTATTCTCATCAATTCTCCAACAACATTGCATTGGAACATTTTTATGAAGTTTACTTAAGGTGGTGCAGAAGTCATTGGCTTTTTATGAAAAGGCTTGAAGATAGACAAAATAGCAACGTTAAGGACTGGTACAGACATCAACATTTTGTTTTGCTTGTATAGACAGCGGACTCAGTTAACCATCAAAGATGAAGGTAAAGTGCACTTTGGTAGACAATCTTTGAAAGTGTCATAAATGCTCCTGGGAAACCATTTATAAGCATGGTTGGTGCCTATCAATTGGTGGGTTGCAAAATGGCTTGAACAGTTTTGTAATAGCCAACAAGCATGATCAAGACAAGTCACAGTTAATTGGCCATTAGACAAATGGTTTATCACAAGTTGCAGGTAACCAGCCATTGGCGACCTGCAAAAGGGGGACTAACCATTGGTGAAGATAAAATCAGTGTTTTTCGTTTTGATGGCTTTTTTCCTTATTTTTCAGCATTTTATAGAGTATCTTGGCAGTACACACAAAAGCTTGTGGCTAATAAAAGGTAATAGGTGATTTGCACACACTCAATACATGACTCACAAACATGCATTTGTAGTAATACTCAATCTAAGTTCTCCCATTTGATTTTATCCATTGTAGGTGAAGAAGTTGACAGGTAGAAAACGTCAAATATTTTCGTCAATGCCGCTCTTATCTGCATTGGATATTGAAACAAAAGACATGAAACAATTGGTTGAATGTGTTGGTCAACTGAAAATTATAAACAACTTTTATGGTGCACTAGCTAGTGGCCGAATAGATGGAATAGTTAGTTGTCCTATGGATGTACCCACAAATGAACAAATAATGAACCAAATTTATTCATATGGAGCAAACTAAAATGTTTGAACAAACGCATATATCCATGAATAAAGTATAGAGATTTCCTGGTTTGGAGGATCAATGTAAAGAATGAAGTTTAATATTCTTGAATACGTGTTCTACAGTCATTATGTATGTCTGAAAAGGGGATTGCTGAAGGAGTACTGCAAGGCCAATAAAATTTTAGGGGAGACTCAAGATGGCGATGCAACACAAGGATGGTGATAAAGAGGCTTTCAAACAATAGCCTTTCTTAACAATAGTTTTTCTTAGGCCATTCATAAGCAAACACAACCACCCGATGGGCTTTCCTCTTATTACCCACTTCTTGAGGTTGCATTAGAAGTTAAGGCAATATCACGCTGCGGTTGGAGGATTAGTGTCTAATGTTGGTATCACTTCAAGTCAAATATATAACTACATTGACAAGTTGAATGATGTGCATGTGAATGCAATACTTGCACTACGTAACCAAGGGCCCGTTTGATGCACAGGAAGAATTTAACTCAGTAAATTTACCATAGTAAATTTTTCTGAAAAAATTTACAGGAAGAAATTTTTCCCTCTTCCAATCTGAGGTCATGTTTGATGCACAGGAAGAATTTAACGTGGTAAATTTAACTCTATTTAATACACAGGAAGAATTTAACGTGGTAAATTTAACCCTGTTTGATGCACAGGGTAGAAAAATGGAGAGACTTTTTTCAGAACTGTTAGTAGTTGTTGTTGTTTTTTTCTTCTCCTCCCCAATTTTTGACGTGGGAAGAAATTGGACGATGATCTTCCAAAACAACAAAATGCTGATGTCTACACCTACGCATGAAGCATGCAGTACCAACAACAGTTTTATGTAAAAAAAAAAAAAACACAGTTAAAACCATGACATCCAACAGTGCAATATAGTTGACGAAATAAAAGTTATAACCATAACAAAGTTAGCTAAATGGCAGGCTCAATGCATGAAAGTACTCCATACTTTGAGGCTGCATGACCAAAATGAGGTAAATATAAAACTCGTGTAAACATATTAGATTAATATGGTTGAGTGAGATTATCTAGAAACAAAAAGGGATGCAGGCAAATCATCTCATATGTAGAAGACCATAGTTCTTTGGGTTTTAAAAGAGGGAGACAAAAATCCCAGCAGATAGAATCCACAAAAACAGCACTATTCTAGTCTTTACAGCAAATATCACTATTTAACTGCAAACTAGAAACCAGGTCCATCAAGTTACCATGATACTAGGGAATAACATACACCAAAATTGCATTATACACAACACGCCTAAGAAAGCCCCTTAAGCTACACAAAATCCTCAACCATAACTGGAGCCTATCTACAAGAACTAGGAGTTTCCACACAGCTATCATCCCACCCAACTCCCCACATTCACCCAACTCCCCACTATCAACTGCATTCTCCTTCTTTTTTCCCCTACCCTTTCTCTCTCTCTCTCCTCCACACAATCACCCTCCTTCTCTCTCTCTTTGTCTCTCTCCTTTTAGCAGAACCACATCTGCTACCAGCATTCTGACTTCCCAAAAGCAGCCGATCTTTCAAATCTAACACAGTAGAAGCAGACAACGTCTACCTCAAACAAACAACACATTTTGTGAAACGCCACTTCTTGAATCATGAGGAACAAAATATGAACAAGTAGAAGCAGAAACAGAGCACGAATAGAGAATTTGAACAGGGCACCGAAAACAGCAATACAACGGGCGGAATAATAAACCAATTGCCGTAAAAATTGATCCTTGTACTGCCTTGTACTCCTTTCTACACATTCCTAACAGCAAAATGAAGTATGAACACACAGATTTTCCTCATAACAGAAACAAGGAAAAGGCAAGTTATGCGGAAAGAGAAAGAGAGGCGGAAACAACCTGGTGAAGTCTTCTTCACTGCCGGTGAAAAGGGATGCTGCCGCCACTCTCCAGCCATCAGCAACAGCAGAAAGGGAGACAGCGAGAGCAAGAGAGAAAGACAGAAAAAAATTTTGGGCGTTTCTGAAAGGGACACAGCGAGAGCAAGAGAGTAACCCTTACCGGTGGAGGAGCGGCGACTGTGGAGATGGCGAACCGGCGGAGCGGCGACGGTGGGAGCTCCGGCCCGCACGAATACTGCGGCTTCCCTGCCGGTGAGAAGGGAGATATTGTCGAATGCGAGGGAACGAATACTGCGTATGGGAGGGAGGAGGAGTTCTCGACTGGGGAGGGAGGAGGAGACGGGTGAAATGAGGAAAAATCGAGAGCCCTCACGGCTCTCCAATTTGTCTTGAAGTATTTCACCCGATCAAGTAACAGAAAACAAAACGGGTGAAATTTCACGCCGGTGTGAGACGGCACCCGCCAGTACAGATTTCACCCACTCGTTCAAATTTAATCCGACAATTAGAACCATATATTTTTTTTTACGCTGCTTTTATAATTCTATACGAAACACAAAATGCAGTGGCAGAGCCACATGAAGTCTGGTTAAATTTTTTTATTTTTATATTTATAAATATTTATTTTGATATACATATAAGTGCCCCTTCATATATGGTACTTTTAAATGACTACCCCTGTAACCAATTTTTTTTATCTGGTCATTGACAAAATGTAATTTCCCAATTAGAATCAAACACTCCTACATTGTCATCTATTTATTAAATAGTGACTAGGGCTGCACACGAGCCGAGTCGAGCTCGAGCTCAGCCGGCTCGAGCTCGGCTCGACTCATATTTAGCCAGCTTGAGCTCGACTCGAACTCGTTACGAGTTTCAAAACTTCAGCTTGAGCTCGACTCGAGCGACTGCCGTCCAGCTCGAGCTCGACTTGAGCAGCTCGACTGTTCAGCTTTCCTTTTTCGCTGCATTCGAGGGCTGGCAGACGAAGCCGAGACGAGGAAAAGGGCAGACGAAGTGGGGGAAGAAATGGGAGTGTTGGGAAAAGAGAAGTGAGGAGGGGAAGAAATGGGCGTGTTGGGAAAAGAGAAGAAAAAGGCATGAGGAGGGGAAGAAATGGGCGTGTTGGGAAAAGAGAAGAAAAGGGCGTGAGGGGAAGAAAGGCGGCGTGTTGGGGAAAGAGAAAAAAAAAAAGAAAAATGAACGTGGTGAGGAGAGAGAAAAAGGAGAGGGAAAAAAGTCGTTGATTGAAAAGTAGAATATAATAATGGTTGAGGGAAACTTTTAAACTTAAAAGTAATTTAAAAGAAAAAAAAAGGAGGGAAGATTTTGAAAACGTGAAAGGAGATTAAAGTCGAGCCGAGTTGAGTTTAATCGAGCCGAGTTTGACTAACTCGAACTCGACTCATTAACATACTCGAGTTTAAGTTTAAGCTCGAACTCGACTCGTTTATAAACGAGTCGAGCTCGAGCCGAGTTTTGTCGAGCGAGTTCGAGTCGAGCCCAAGTTGGCTCGACTCGTTGTGCAGCCCTAATAGTGACCAATTGCAACAAAATTTTGAAAAAACAAATTCTTGTGATAGGACCTTGCTCCGGAGTAGGTCTAAACGTTTTCCTACAATCGATCATATCCCCAAGATCTCTTGAGGCACCTAAGGCAATCCTAAAGAAGGACAAACTCAACGAAAACCCTACTACAAGAAATGCTAACGAACATGAAGACAAACAACGCAATTAAAACAAAATAGACTAAACTGAAAGGAATACCGAAAAACAACCACTAGAAAAAGAGCAATGAAGATGATAATTTGCAGCCGAGTCTTAGGCCAAGAGCCTCAGAAAAACCGCAAGAACAACAGAGCCACACAGATACAAATATGCAAGAACAAAATGTAATCTCAATAGCTCTAAAGAAATCAAGGAGAATATCGGACTGGGCAAACTCAGAAGAGACCTCGGAATGAGTTCCAGTACCCGGGTATTGCAGCAATGCAGAAGGAGGAAGGCAATTCTGAAGAGAACTTCTGCCGGCGTTTCAGAACGGCCGTGGTGCCTTTTGTTGCAGACGACGTCTTGCGGATGGCACGACGCGGGCTTCGTCGCGAATGGGGTCACGTCTATAGGTGAGAGGGAGCACTTGAGTGTGAGAAAGGCGCCAGGGGAAGGTTGCTACTCGCCGATGAGTGTTTGGCCGCCGGTGTAAGGAAACAAGTTCGGTCTAGAGCTGTGATGAAGAGCTCGGACTGCACCTACGGTTTGGCTGGCTATGGTAGGTTTAGTTCAAGTGGGCTTAGTAAGGCTAGACTAGGTTAGATCACTTGGTTTTAGTTGTCTAGGTCTAGGTTTAGGTTTAGTAGATACTGATCGGGTTTGGGTAGGCTAAGTAATATCAAGTTGAACTTAGGGTATAATCGAAATTAGGATTAGGGTAGGCAATGGCTGAGGAAGTCGGTCCGTGGGGGCTACCTTCCCCAAATGTAGGAATGAAAGCAAGGAAACTTCCTAGAATGATGGTGGTCACTGGGTTGGATAAAACAACACGTGAGGAAGGAAAAGGCAAAAGTGATGTGGACGGGATTGGGTTTAGGCCAAACGGCTGGCTGGGATCAAAGCTTTCTTAAAATGTAGGTCACCTACTATAATGGATCCTCAATTGTAGGGCGAGGTGGCACTGGTGGCCCACCAAATGAAGAAGGGATTGGGCGAGAGGATCTCTAGCCCAAATGAAGGAAATGGATGGCGCAGAAAGTGGTGCGCCAAATGTGGAAAGGAATCGAGCTAGGTCACCTCGGATTCTTCTTCCTTGGGATGTTGCCACGTGTCTCTGATGGATGGCTGGTGTTTCAAACCGTCAAGAGAGAGAGCCACTTACCAAATGTGCTGAATTGGCAGCCTTTTGATCCAAATGTGCACCGGCGGCTAGGTTGAAGATACCCTAGGCGAGCCTCCAACTAAACCGCAAATTTTCCCACTTTGCCCCTCCAACTGTAGCTGTTCTTTTGCTGGTTCAAGGGTAGACTTGCCCTCTGCCAATGCTGACCGAATGTTCGCCAAAATAGTAGTAGAGGTTGCAGGAAAAGTGGCAGCGTTCGCCGGAATTTCAGAATTCTGGCGAACACCAAGCTTCACCGTTTTGGCTTCAAATCACACCAAAATTTCGAGTTTTCTTTCTTTTTTCTTTTTTTTACAATGATTCTTCTACTTTTTCTTCACTTTTTTGATGCCCTTTTCAATGTTTTTTCTCACTGTTTTCTTGCTGTTTTTCGGCAGGAATAACAGGTTCAAACCATGGCTTGAACTTGATATCTTGGATGGATTTTTGCCGGTAGAATCTCCTCAAACTCTCAAGCAAAGAGACGTTTACTCTTAGGATCCTTTGTGACTCATAAAAACCAGTTTCAACCATGGAGAGTTGCTGATCAAACTTTAGGGATTTCGCCTAGGGAGTGAACACCATGTCATTGGCCGAACCCAACTTTAAAACTTCCAACGAAGTTACACCCTTTCACCAAAAGAGAACACGCACTAACCTTTGAGTTTCTCGAGGAGTGTCGCACGCCACAATCTCCTTTGTTGCCTTAGGTGATAGTAGCCTTCCCTTAGACTAATCTGGCCTCCAACCTCCACTTGTGTTCAATGAAGGCCGCACCTAGATTGCCGTGAGTTGATTGGGAAAAACGTGGGCTGTTGAAGTCGCAATACGCCGGAGCACACTTTGATCTTCTAGCTACCAATTCCGTTGGTCGAGTGGTTGAGGAAGAGAACAAGAAACTAAGGAGAGGAAGAAGATTGACCGCCGGTTATGGAGAGACTTGCATGAGGGAAGAAGCCAGCCAAGGCCGGCACTTGAAGAAGGTGAAGGGGAGGAAGGGGGCACAAGAGAGAGAGAGAGAGAGAGAGAGAGAGAGAGAGAGAGAGAGAGGTGAGGAGAGAGAGAGAGAAACTTGGCAAATGAAATTCAATTCTCTTGATTGCATGCGAAAAACAAAGTACAAAAGGTTTAAATTCTTTCCTAAGTGACTCGGTTCACAGATGGATCGAACCGGTTCAGTTCTACTCAAAGCAAATGACTCGACATACAAACCATCTCGGTCCAATCAACATGAAATAAAATGCATAAGCAAATGAACATATCAAATTGGGCGTAATGCCCCTAACCTATGAAATGAACCCTTACGCTTGGTGAGCGCAAGTTGGGGGACTTGTCTGGGTTGCCGCCCAGACTTCGGGTTTCCACATTGACCAGCTCGGCCTACCTAAGTGAAGTAAAGGCTCAGTCGAGTCTCCTATCTAGGCTCGCCTTATGCTGCCTCTCAAGATTTGGATCTTGACCGACACTAGGGTGGACTAGTCCTAAACCGGAGGTAAGACTTTCAATTTGGGCTTCTGAAGTTGGATCTATTCCGATGTGCTGGTCATCTGCCGATATAATCGGACCTAGGGCCCTTGCATCTCCGCCCTCACCACTCACTTCTTGTGCACTAAGTCCTGGTTTAGCCTCTTTAACTGCCATAGCACCTTGCTCGACTTGGCTCTCAAGCCCTTCAGCCCTGGCTCGACTGCTCTCACCACGCTCAAACATTCTGCTCGATGGAGGACTAGGCGTACTCGTATCATCTTGTATGGGGCTTTTGAATTCTTAAACTATATGGGTCCCTAAAAACAATACTTCAAACTACATTATAATTTGGATTTTTACACCATCATTTTGTGAGGTTTTTAGTAAAATAGCACATGGACACAAAAAAATGCTGAGTCTAAGCAAGGAAGAGGACACAAAAACTCCTATAAACTGTGACTTCAAGTGATAATATTCTACACATCACATTGATGTGTAAACCTTTAAAGGGACACATAGAACAGTAGAAGGGAGGAGGAAAATGCCGAGGTGAAGGTGGCCTGGCTGCAAGAAATTATGGATGCTTAATCATATGGGGCAGAGTGAGCACAAATTTGGATCTCATGAGATTCAGGGCACTAGAAATTAATAAGGTACTTAAAAACTCCTCTTTTTTGGGTCAAAGCATTAGACAAAACTTGGAGCACGGTATATGTTATGGGGATGTGTAAATCGAACCTCTACCGTGGTGACACACAGCCCCACCTTGCCCTTTAATGATGAAAATGCAAATCGGGTCTTTTATTCACCAGGTTTTGTAGAATGTCCACCCTCCCCACCCCCACCCCCTTTTTTTTTTGTTGTGTGGGCGGGTGGGGGGGTGGGGGGGCATACATACACCACGAAACAAGGGAGAAAAGTCTTATACAATGGTCCAACAAATCCACCACATGAGGCTCTAGTTTAATGTTGGAAGTGGAAGAGCACACCTCCATCGGCAATGAAGGGCCCATTAACACAATCCATCAGATTAACAAAGTGTTGTAGGGCTTGTGAGCAAAGGTCACTAAATAGTAAAAGGTATGTGCACACTTCTTTTGCAGAGATTCAATGCCCATGCCTCACTTGCACGTCTGTGGTCGTGATAGTGCTATTTGTATAGACGAAGCTGTTGTGCAACATGTATTCAACCTTTTACTCAAGCAACCAATCCTTTAATGTGGTTCCAACATGAATTCCATGCATACATCCTATTTTGATTTCTATGTAGTTTTGCATGTTAATTACCATATGTTTTTCAGGGGCATATTGTGAAAATTATTGTGAAATCAGCATGCAGTAGGCATCATAGTACACTGCGTATAGGTCAGTAGGTGGAAATTTCATCTACACACATGACAAAATCATTTGTCTTTTTTGCAGCTCCTCAAGCTAAATGATGATATAAAACAAGGTAATGAAAAATGAAACTTTTATTAGTTTGGATTAGTTTTGCTTTATCTTTTGGTTTTTTAAATTAAACTAGATTTCAGTTTTTTTGTTTAGTCAATATGTAATTGTAATAATTGGTGTTGGTAGATTTTACTGAAGTTGGATTTGGATTTGAATTTTGAGTAAACAAAAATACCAATAGATGGGATTTATATACATTCTGATCAATGCAATGCACTAAATCTTTTCATTCGTTGTTTTACTTCTATTATACAATTTAAAACTTCCTCTATGCAAGGCACAACTTCAACTTGATTACATAAAAAGAAATTGCAAATATCAGGTATATGTGGGCATTTAAATCTTGTTGTCAATGTTTTTACATCTGTGCATTATCATGTTCACAAATGTATAGTCCCAGATCTTTTATTAAATAACTTATCGTGTTCTTCTTTGGATGTAAAACCCTTGTTTGTCTATTTTTCTTTCTCTTCCTCAAATACTTCAAATTAATAATTGTCAATAGGACATCATATTAGGGTGTTATGTGAATAAAATAACAAAATTTACATGGTTTGTGGCAAACCATTTTGTAATTAATTATTTGCAAATAATAATAGACAAGTTTTTGTTAAATACTTGGAAATCTGTGACTGATCAATGGAATGTTAGTGATAAACATCACTTTTGTGCAGCTTGGTCATTTGAGAAAGAGATAAGACTAAGCGTCCATATTTGGAGAACTTATCAACTATGGAATAGATCACCATCTTAATTTTTTTTCTTTTGAAAGGCCTCCATGTTTATGTGCTTTCTTCGAAACAAGTTGGAGGCGTTTGTTGCATTGACTTGAACAGTATGAATTTCCAAAATCTTTAATTTCTCACTTTAACTTGGGCTAGTTGACACCATATCCATGTAGTTCATGTGCTAGGCTTTTGTAATATAAAATCTTATATTGAACTTGCGGTTAGGAAGCCTACCTTGAATTATCCTTGATTTACTATTTTAACCACTGAATTTGGAATCTTTGATGTTGTTGTTTGATTTAATTCCATAATTGGTGTTCAACATCAAGAGAATCATCATTGTGCTTCTTTTTCTATTTATGATTGTTGTAGTGAAAAAGGCGGCGAGCTGATATCTTGTTTAGTCTTTCATTTATTCAATTTCTTCCATTGGTTAGAACTTCTTTCTAGCTAATCACTTTCCTTTTGTCTATTTTCTCTTACATAGGGCACAACATGTTGTAATTCTAATATGCAATAATATCATTTTGATTTTGTTTGAGACTAATTCGAGAATCTGGAGGTGCTGAACTGCCCTCATGGAGGAACCTGGTGGTTTAATATTTGATGTGCAACTGCCTTAAGAACCACATGAGCTTCTTATCAAGGAGGTCTAGGTTTGATTCACAATTCTTCCATGACGGCCAAAAATTTGTTTATTCTCTCCTGCTTTAAGATGTGATGCCAAGCAACAAGTGATGACAACTGAGGGGATAATCCAGGTTCCAAGCAAAAAGAGTTAACATCTATTAATGGGCTTGAAAATGAAGGTGCAAAATAGACATCAAGTTCTCAATATTCAAAAGGTAGGTAAACGGTGAAATAATTAATGACTTTGATGACATCCCATAAGGGCTTCAGAGAAATATTATGGACAGTAATTGTGCTGCACGGAATACTTTTTGAGTTCAAATGAAGTACTATGGGGGAGTTCTTGCACCATCCAATTGGCAAAGTTTAGGTAATCAAGAAAAAATTTCTTTGTATTTTCTATTTATGTTTTATAGGATGCCCTAAGTAAGAGAAAGAAGAATCAACTGTTCACTTTCTGTACTAATTTTATAATATATTGAAATTATATTATGCATAATGGTTTTGGATCAAGTTTGAGTGTGTGCATTGTTCAACAATCATTTAACTATTTCAACATTCAATTGAACTTGTCAAAAGATTTTAACAAAATCTGGTTTTGTCATCCAAATAAAAAACCAGGTTTTAAAAGTAGAAACCTAATTTTCTTGTTGTCATCCAAACAGGAAAACCATGTTTTAAAACCTATTTTAGAAAACCATGTTTCTAGTTTCCTCATAACTATGAGGTGTCATCCAAATGCCTCATTAGATAGTGTTAGGATGACACTCCAAAAAAGTTTTTTGGAGGTATGACAACTTTTTACCTCCCAAGCTGGTTTTTTTGGATTGTGTGGATAACAAAATCAGGTTTGAAAACCTAGCTTTCAAATGAGATTGAATAACCGAACCCCCAGCAACCACCAACCCCCCCCCCCCCCCCCCCCCCCCAACAACAACACAACACACACACACACATACACCTCAATAAACCCAAACATGGTTATTTAAGAAAAAAATGATTTTAGGTACCAAACACAAACTTTTTTTTAATTTGATAAAATCAATTTTTTGGAAACATAAAGATGTCGTCCAAAAATGCCCTTTGGCCAATTAAATGTTTTGACATTTTAAACCATAGATGTTTAAAAGTCTGTTTGGATAGGTGGAAAGGGAGGGACATGAATGAATAGAAAAGAAAGGAAAGGAAATGGAAGAGAAGGGAATGGGTAGGGAAAGAAAAGGAAATGAATGATTATGAAAGCCTGTTTGGATAGAAAGGAAAGGAAAGGAAATGGAAGAGAAGGGAATGGGTAGGGAAAGAAGAGGAAATGAATGATTATGAAAGCCTGTTTGGATAGAAAGGAAAGGAAAGGAACAAGGCATTAAAACCATGTTTGTTTAAATTATATAAACCATGAAGTTTTGACTATTAAGCAGTTCAAGCTAAGTATATGCTATGCATCATGAAGCAAAATTGTCATAGTTGTGTTTTTAAAAAGATATAGCAATGTAAGGAAACATGTATAAATTATAGCACAAGATACCCAACATCTATGAATTAACCATGAAATAGATTTAATTTTTTTAAAAAAATAAAATATAGTTAAAATTAAAATTAAACATTTTACAATATTCATATAAATTAGTTTAACAATGTCATGTACCACTCTTGGATTATCCACTGAACTAAATTGGCATACTCATGGAGATTTTGAAAAGCATGTGTAAAACATTCATTGTTTTAAAGAAAGTTAAATATGTTCAATTGTAAACAACTAAAAAAAAAACGATTGAGACCACAGAGCCGAAGTTAAGGCAACCTAATAGTTGCTACCTCATTCTCATGTCATATTTGGCAGCTTGCTAGCCTGCAGGCCTCAACAAACAGTGCAGAGCTATTTCTGTGAACCCATCTCACTACTGCGACTTCTTGCACCAAAGAAAAGCACTATATGTTGCATAGAGAACAGAAAAAATGTGCAAACGGGTAAGGAGAACATACAATCTTTCCTTTCCTTCCTAATTTCTCCATTTTTACAGCCTGTTTGGTAGAGAAGAAAGGGAAGAAAAAGAAAGGAAGGTTATATGAAGATGTTTGGATGAGGGAAAGTGAGAAGGAAAAAGGAAGGAAGACAAAAAAAATTTGTTTGGATAGGGAGGAAGGGAAAGGAAGAAAAGAGAAGGGAAAAGAAATTGTGTTTATTTAGAATCCCCCTCAAATTGGAGAGATTCAGAAGGAAAGTGGAGGAAGCATCCCCAAATGACCCATCTTCCCCTTCACATCTGTTCGTGCATGACTTCTCGTCACCTCATCGCCTTCTCATTGTCTCATCACCTTATCATAGGAAAGCAAGTCTTTCGCTTATCCATGTTCTAGTGCACTGTAGAGCTTGAGTAGGTATGGTTTCTTTCTCTCTCTCTTACATGATGCTCATTTATATTGAGAAAAAGATCAATGTCATGGTGTGACGATTCATATGGTCGAGCACTCTTGGAGGGGACAAGAGGCATGACGCCAGATGGGCGGTCTATCCATCCCAGTTATAAGGTTAAGCAATGCAATGCAATGCATTTGCTTAAGTGGTGGTTTGCTATTTTTTGTCTCTAATGAGATCTAGGCTATTATACTTGTAACAACCCGACCCACTCCCGAGCTCGGGCTCCTGGTTCGGTGGAACCCAACCTGCCCCCTAGTATAGTTTTGGCTCTAGCCTCAAAAAGACTAGGAACCAGGACAATTATATCATCAATGACCCACTTTATAAACCCTTAAAGATTCCTCACAATCTTTAATATAAGACTAAACATTTGGGGCATTACAATCCACTCCCTTAAGGCACACGCATCCGCGTGTGTGGAACCCTAGGTCCGAGTGTTGAACCAGCTTTGATACCACTCTAAGAACCCGACCCACTCCCAAACTTGGGCCTCTGGTTCAACGGATCTCAACCCACCCCTTAATAGTTTTGGCTCCAACCTTAAAAGGCTAGGAACCATGACAATCACCTCATTAATGACCCCCTTTATAAACCCTTGAAAATTCTTCATAATGTTCAATACGGGACTAAACATTTGGGGTGTTACAATATTCATCAATAAGCACCAGTTATAGGCTAATGGCGCAAAAGTACCAACTAGTTTACTAGGCCAAAATTTGAATCTCTGGTGCTCATGAATTCTTGCTTTTCATTATTTCTTGGACAAGGATGATTCCGTATTCAAAATAACGTGAATGTCCAATGGATGGCATCCTCCAACAGTTTTTTTGTCACAAAAGTATATGGTCCTCCTACCAGAATGTACCTCAAACGTTTTTGGGTATTCACTACCTAGCATGTGCCCACTATGCCATCTAGTGAAATAGGACACGACTCACCTATTTTGGGAGTGCAAGATTATGCAGGAACTCTTCTCCACCACAAAGCACACTCCTCTTGTGTCTGCAAGAAGGAAATCTCTCATCACAGATATAATTTGTGGACCTACCGAAACACATTCATTCAAGAAGGGCTGTAAACTTTGGCGATGTTGGCTGCCTACCACTTGGCAAGCATTATGGTTGACAAGAAACAATGTTGTTTTTAGAGGGCAACTTAAACATCAACAAACTCACTCTTGGTATCATGTTTGATGTCTATGTGACTGGTGGTTTTTAGGCTCCTGGGCTACTATCTGATAGGTCAAGTTTGTGGAGTTCTGAGTCAAGTGGCCCTTCAATTTCTTTTCTATTTCTTTGGTTTAGTTTCTCGGTGGTGTACTACTCTTGTATCAATGTCAACCTCTTGTTAGTTTTTCGTATAATGTTGAAATGTCTATTCTCTCTCTCTCTCTCTCTCTCTCTCTCTCTTGTGTGGTCAAATGGGAGGAGCTGATGGTCGTTCAATGTCGTCTTCTGTTGTATTGAAGGGTGGTGGCGAAGTCACCCAAGTCAATCCTGATGGTGCTTTGCGTCATTTGGGCCTTTATCACCAAAGCAGGGAGTCTTGATGGTGCTCGCTCAAATCAGACATGATCCGATTGAATTCTTCATGCTTGTGTTTGCTCCATTGTTGTTATGTTTGGGTTTCTTTGCTGAACATGCAGGTGATGAATCTGGTCTTTCAAAGAAACAACACAAAACCACGAGGTAGATGATTTTCTGCTTCCTCCAGCCTACTAGACAATTTGTGCATAAATAATCAAATTTTTCTACTTCCTTCCATTGCAACAAATAGCAATGAGGTAGACGATTTGCTTTTCCTTTGTTGATGATTTTTGTTTGTTTGTCTACATTAATCTCATTCTTCAAGGTGTTAGGTGTCTTCTAAGAACTTGCCTCATGCTTCAGAGTGTTAGGAATCTTCTAAGAACTTGCCTCATGCTTCATGATTTATGCATTATTTTGAGCATTTTTGAGATTTGACTCTTTTAGCCCACGTGTAGCCTTTATCCCATTTCGGGAATCTGGGTCTCGATAATAGCTCTTGCTATTATCGTTCATCTTTTATTCTAAATGGCAGGTTTCTGCATTCAAATGTTTTTTGTTTTACTTTCCAATGGAATAAAGCTTTTGCAGTGAAGATTACCTAAGCCAATGTTTTTGTTCTGCCACTTTGGATGACAATGGAAAGATTCTCAAACCATGCCTTTTTTGTTACTATAATTGAATTTGTATAAATATGGTGGGAGCAAACTATAGCATGCCTGTTTGCATCCCAAAATATTTATTTTGGTTTTTGGAGTGCTCCAGAAAAATGAGGTTTTGTATTAAAAATGAGAGAGAAAGGGGCTCACCCATCGGTACAAGGATCAACCATTCTCGGCGCCTTTACCGGAGGTAATCAATCTAAGGGCTATGTTTATTATTGATGCATTTTATTTTAACTTAAACATCTTTTTCATTCTATATGCAGTGTAAAAAAAAATATTGAAAGTTTGATGTTTCAAACTTTTGAAAAGATTCTTGAAGAATTACTTGAGAATGTGAAATATTTTTAGGGAAAACTAAAATTGAAAAAACTTTATAAATATCATTTGGAAAGTTTGAGAAATCATTTTGAAGTCATTTTAGTGTTCTCTTAAGACTTTAAGTAGGTTTGAGATTTTGCTCTAATTCGGTTACTACCTAGTTAGAGCTTCATCTCATCTTGCTTAAATTCTTTTGGAAAGGTGTTTGTGATCATCAGTGATATTAAGTGAGTATAAATGCATGAATACATTGATCCTATATGATTCATTCCTATCACACCATTCATCTAAAGCAATCCTACCATCACATACATCTACGATTTTTGTTTTGATAACTATCATAAATAAGAAGGAAAAAGTTTTGAAAATAGATTGGGGTTGTAAACCATCAGTATAGATCCAATATTGGGTCATTGCTTGATTTTTTGTCTTGATGAAGTCGGCAAATGAAAAGATCTTGAGAGAAAAATGTTCAAAAGAATGAAAATGATGAAGGACTTGATTATGAGAGATATATAAAGAAAGAGAGAGAAAGAGATCTTGAAAATCAAAGATTTAAAAGAAAGAGATACATATTTATATACATATATACATATGGATAAGTATATGAAAGCTTGTGAAAATGAGGTTTAAGTCAAATAAAGAAGTGAAGATCATTTTAGAAAGAGAGAGAGAGAGATTTAAAAATGGAATACACGTGTATATATTCATATATACGTATACGAGAGTTTGTAAAAGTATGTTAAATCATAAAGAGAGAATGACAAAAAAAGATATTCATGTGCACGTATGCATATATAACATGTATATACACATATGTCTTCATAAGTATTAAAATCAAGAAATGACTTGAAAATAGCCGACTTCAATTTTTGATATAGGTCAGAGGGGAACTTGGGCTCATGCAAGAACCTAAGTTAAGTCTCCAAGGCCGCATTAGAAAGGGTATTTGGTTTTGAAAATCTTTGAAAAAATATAATTTTAAATATTTTTGTGTGTGAATAAAAACCACAACTATTACAAAAAAAATGATTTCTCCCACTATTTGGTGTGGATGAAAATAAAAAAAGCATGAAATGGAGAGCAACATAGGAAAGCACTCATTGAGGTCTCTAATCAGGTGATTAAGAAATAAGCTAAGCGTGAAAATGATATGAAGATGCACTTTAACATGTACAAATTCGTGGAGGGCTTTTCCAGGTTGGACAAGTCCCAACCTCAAAAATGAACACAAGAATGAAGAAATTTCAATCCCAAGCACTCATTCTTACCGTGCATTTGCTCATCAATTAAAAAACATTAAAACATCATGCATGAGCATCATTCAAGCATGAATGATGAATGAAGACAATATAGCAAGCATATTTTGGAAATAAATAAAGAAATGAAATTTATTTCACCTTGCTTATACTCTCGGTGCACTCAAGATATGGCTCTTGATTCTAGATAGAAAATTATTTGAGCTCTCTTGCATGGTCATGGGGAGGTGACAAGATGAAATCAAAATAGATGAAAATAAGAGGATGACTACATACCTCGCATATGAATAATATTATAAATGAGCATTCTCTCTTGAATGATCTTGGAGTCACCTAAGGTGAAGCTCCAAGATGAGGAACCACCAAGAGATCTCTTTGTGCTCCTTTGAGGAGTTTGAACTTGAAGAATATTTGCTCACCATGTTGGAGAAGAAGAAAGAAATGAAAAGAGAGAGCTAAGGAAAATAAAAAATTTCAAGTGAGGAAGCGTGAGAGTTCCTCCATAGTTAGTTCATACCCAAGTGAGAAGATTGTGAATGTATTTATAGGGAGTTTTGGAGCCAAAACTCAAAATTTGTATTTTTTGAATTTCACAATATTTTCGTCCGAATTTCAAAGAATTTTGAATTATTTTTATTTTTTTTCTAAAAAATAGGTTTTGACTAAAAGGGATTGGCTATTAGCCCTACAAACACCCTTTTGAGGTGTGGGCAGGGCTATTGCTCACCCAAAGAAACCAAAACCGCCTCCAAGAGGGGGGTTTTTCAAGAAAAGGAGGGGCATGCACTGTTGCAGGCCCCAGCCGGACACTGGGAAAACACGCGGCAGCGTCGCAGGCGATCACGTAACGTGATCGTCCTACACGATCATAGAACGTGATCTCCCTGTGTGATCGTGTAACCTGCGTCATCCCGTAACGCGATCGCCCAACGTGATTGCAAAACGCGACCGCGCAAGCGCACGGCGCGGAAAACTCCTTTTTTTTGAAATAAAGTTTCTTTTTCAAGTAAAAGCATAAAAATCTATTTTTTGTTTATTAAAAAAAGTACATATAATTGTTTTTTTTTTGTTATAAAGGGTGGTTGGCTTCGTTTTAAGCTTCAAAACATATTTTGGTGCGAGGACGAAGCATAAAACAAGGAAGAGGTCTCTGCACACGCGCACGATGCTTATAGCACCAGACTTTGTCATTTTTGAACTTGATTTTGGATTTTGAGTTTGAAATGCTAGATTTGGATCTAAACTTACGTTTAGAAATTCATTTTGGATGACAGTCGCAAAATAAAATAATGGTCTTTTTTTTTTGAAAAATTTGGGGTGATAACAATGCCCTCTTTCCATCTACTAAATACACGACCTTTCCACAACTGTCCACATAGCTGCACGAGACTACTTTAGTTAACAACTACCAAGTATTATGAGACCTCTCACATAAGCCTAGAAAAGAAACCTTCAAGGGGACTGCCTTCTTTGTGTCCTCATATAATTAGATATGTTAATGAAGGCGACATACTCGTTTTATTAAAGCGAATTTTCCGTTAGTGACAAATTGAAATTTTGTAGTTCTAAGTACCCATCTTAATGAAGCAACCGTTTTTGTATTACAATGTTTATGGCACCACTGATATTGTCCATGGCGTGTTCTGTGGGATCAATATGATTCTAGGCAGCCTATTATTTCCTTCCTACATTTTGGCTGATCCATAGGGTGGGGGAGGAGGGATGTTGTCTTATGTGGATCATAATAGGAGCACTACCAGGATAACTATTATCATGCATTTTAAAGAGTCGTTGTGTTTGGAATTTTTTTGCTTTCTCCTCAATTAGTTAGATATACTTGATTTAAAATTTAATTATTTTAACAATTAAATTAATAGGTGGGAACTTCTTCAGAAATGGAGAGTGCCAAGCAAAATTAGCAGTCTCATTGGCAATTTAGATCTCAATTAGGTCATGTTTAGTTTATTTTTCATGAATATTGATTGGATGGTTTATTAAACCACATAGTTTAAGTTTAGATGTGACTTGACAACCTCCATATGCATGTTGGCTTGTTTGTAAAATTAGCCCTTTCATTAGCTATAATTATATACAGTTACTTGTAATAAATGAAAGTTATCATTGCACAATGTTATTTTAATTGTTTTACAAAACATGAGACATCTCAACAGGAGAGCTTTAATAGCATGGACAACATTTCAAGAATAATTGAAAGTTCAAGAACAAGCTGCTTCTCTAATTATAGGTCATATTGTCTATTATTTCATGCACCGAAGGCATCAACAGAAAAACTATGTTCACCAATCAATTTGATTATCATTTGAAAATAGACAAAAGGTTAGAGATCAAATCATATATAACATAAACGATGATATACAATGTTGCAACATGACACATATGAAGACAATAGCTTCCAAAGAGTTACGTAACATTCTTCAAAGTGGTGGTGGACGATGCAATACCTTACATTGCAAAGTAAAAGAACAAGTTGCATTCTTTTTTATGATGTTATCTCATACATATAAACATCATTCAGTTCAATTTTGGTTTCACCAGTCCACAAAAACAATATCTTGACATTCCCTCAGAGTTTTAAAATATGTAATTTCATTACAAGAAAAGTTCATATGTCAATTTGATGGGTCAACTGTGGCGAATGAAATTTTATGGTAAAAAAATAATTAAGTTTTATATTTGGTAAACTTGTAAGCATATCATTTATATTCATGTGTCTTTTAGAATTGTATTGGTGCAGTTGATGAAGAACATGTTAATGTCAAAAACGTCTAACCAACTAAAAGTGTATTAGATATGAAATTTACCAATATATTAGCTGGACCGGAAGGAACTGCTTTTGATTCGCAAACAATAAAAAATGCATTGACAAGAGACGATAAATTAAGAATTTATGAAGGTAATTATCATTTCAAAGTTATATATAGTAGTATTGTAGTGAATATGAACTCAACAATGTCATTTTTTTGAATTTTTGGGTAAATATTATGTTGATGTTGGTTTTCCTTTAAAAAGTAGACTTATCACTTCTTTCATAAGCATATGATATCATTTAAAAGAATATTCCAAACGAGGGTCACATAATGCAAAGGAGATCTTGCTTGAGATGTTGAGTGACGTTGGCATTATAAGCCTGATGTCAGCGTTATAAGCCCGGGCATCGAGCCGGCTCGACACCTAAAACCCGAGTCTAGGCCCAACCATTAAAACCCGAGCCCAAGCTCGAGCTCGGGCTAATTAAATTAAAAAATATATTTTTAATATAAAATAATATATAAATGTAATCAATCGTAATAAAATATTATTATTATACATAAAAATCAATAAAATGAATATAAAAATATTATCTGGCCCATCCGGGCTTATCGGCCCAACCGGGTCAGCCCGATAAATTGTCGAGCCGGCCTGGTGCCCTTTTTCTGGTCCCGGGGCCGTGCCCGAGTCGAGCCGGGTATTAGGTACTTGCCAGCAGCTCGGCACGGTGCCCAGCCTTATTGCATTATCTGAGGTTTGAACATTTTTACAACATTTTCTTGAACTAATTGTCATATTCTCACCTTCTTTTGCTTATAGTGACTGTCATTTGTCATTTCTTATGCTTTTTAAGAACTAATTGTCATATTTAGACATTTTTTGTTTACATTTACCTGATAATATGTAACTAATTTTTTAGTCAAATGACATTATACTTGTTCTTTTGGTTGATCATACAGATCATATTATATAAAAATGCAAATTGAATTTTTCCAGCATATATGCTGTGAATAACCTATTTAATTTTGATGTAAATGTTGACCAACTCATATGATATTCAAATTATCACAATCAATAACAATTTTTTTTGGAAATAGAGATAGACAATCAACTCCTGCTATATGATTCAACAGGTTTCAACTTATTTTAAAGATAAAAAGAAGAAAAAGAGAGAAAATGCAAATGAGAGAGAGAGAAAACTACTATAATTATAATGGAAGGGGTGTTAGGGGTATTTTCATCAATTAAGTTAAAGCGATTCATTTGCTTTCCTATACACTGCTAAACAAACATGATTTTTGTATTTCCTTTCCTTCTCTTTCATTCTTATCCAAACAAACTTTTTTAATAGTTTCTTTCTTTTACACTCATGTTTGCATGGAGGGAGAGGGAAGGATGGAAATGTGTGGAATGGAAAGGGAGGGGAAGGAAATGGAAAAGGAAAGCAAAGGGCCAACTCTTTTGCTTTGCACCTCAATCCCTCCAATTATATTCGTTTAGATTATATTTTTTATTTGATTTTATAGCTGGCCAATTTTTAAAAAACTATTTTAATAATAGCTTTTTTTTTTACATAATTTTGTATATTTTAAATGATTTTTACGTATTTTTGGCCATTTGAGGTGCCACGTAATTTCTCCATTTTAGGTCTTTAATTTGATATTTCAATCCAATTTCAATCCTCGTGAGATCCAATATTTTACATGTGAAATTTTTAAATGTTTTTCTTTTGAATATGATGAACTTTAACATTCTGCATTGGTCGTCCACAAATATATTACATGTATAAGTATGAACAAATATGTGAAAACCAATTTAAAAATGGTTTATATATGATTTGTACTGTACATAATGTAGAAAAAAGAAGTGCATTCATAATTTACTTTGTCATTTTTGTATACAAATTAGCTGTTGATTTCCTAAAGTGTTTAAGGAGTATGGGAAAACAAAAGGCATTCTTCACACTATTTGCGTTTTTTCCCAATTCCCTTCTGGCTTCATGAAATCCATAAATTGTATTGAACATAATCTACGCGAACAAGTCTATAGCAGGTAAAAATTAAATTTTTGAATCATGTCTGGGCACCAACTGTCTCTGGGATGGATGATGGGCACCATGGCTGATCAGCTCCTCCCGTTCACAACTTTTTTGTGCTCAATGGATGGCAGATGTCTGCCTACAAATTTGTCTTTGACAATAGCTTAGGCTTTGTTTGGATTGAGAGAAAGGGAAGGAAAGGGAGGGGTGGAAAGAAAAGAAAAAGAAAGGGAGAAAAAGAGAATGAGAAAAGAAGGGAAATGAAAAAAAAAAAAAGGTGATTATAAAGGTTGTTCAGATAGAAAGAAATGAATTGCTAAAATCATATTTGTTTGGACTATATAAAGGAAAGGAAAGAAAATAATATGATTTATATTACTTTAAGACCGCTGCACCAGATGATGGAAAGGAAAAAGGGAGTGAATCTTTGCTGTGATGGTTTACCCGAATGGTGGTAAAAGAGACTTTGAATCGAAAAAGATACTACTATTATGTAAAACCTTCTTCATGCATAAAGAACATATGTAAAAAGTGATAAGTCTTTTCATTCTCAAGCTATTCAATTTTGGAGGAATTCAATTTACGTCTTTTCATTCTCAAGCTATTCAATTTTGGAGGAATTCAATTTACATTAGAACATGCTTTCCATTTTCTCTTTTTTTTCCCCTCCTTTTGCAACCAAACAAGTTTTTTTACTTTCATTTCTTTTCTCTTCTTCTTAATTAATCAACTAAACAAATGATTGGTTGTTCTTTTCTTCCATTTCCCTTCCTTTCCCTCCATCCAAAAAGGGCGTTAGAGAGAGAGAGTGAGAGAGGAGAAAAGAGGATACCATACCCACAAAGAAGCCAACTTTGCTCACATTGAGGAAAGAATAAGGAAATGTCTTTCCTTTCTCTCCCAATCTCTCCATTTTTGAAAGGATTAACAATATATTAGGGAATCATTCATTTCCCTCCCACCCCTTTCATTTTCTTTGTATCCAAATACAATTTTTCCTTTTTCTTTCCTTTTCATCATCTTTAGTTAGCCATCCAAACAAAATATTGGCTATCATTTCCATTCATTTTCCTCCCTCTTCCCCTAAACAAGGTGTTATTTTCCTTTTCTTTATCTTTTTTCCCTCACTTTCTTTTTCTTTTCCTTTTTATATATTAAAATCATCCATCCACAGGTAAAGGGATTCAAAGTACAGAAGCCTCTCCTTTCCTTCTCTTTACAACCAAACACAAAAACTCATATTCCTTTCATTTCCTCCTATTTAATTAGTCATCTAAACTCGTGAAAAAGTATCCTTTCCCTCTCATCCAAACAGAGAGTAAAGGCATTTTTGTGAAATTTTATGTGTTACAAGCCTCACGGTTTTTCTAGTAACTGCAAGGCCCCTAGCACACTCGATGACATTACTCATAAGCCCCCTTCAAATAGAGACAGGTGACGGTGTGCGGGAGTCGGGACTCTGATCACAACGGTAGTGTTTGAGGTTGAAGACCCGATCCCTTCTCTACATGCTTGAACCTAACCTGATTCTGGAACCATTGGGCGGAAGTGAATTTTTCTCTGAACGGCCTTGCTTCCCCAGCGCGCTGTAGATGCCACGGGAAGTTGCTGTTTGTGAACCTCGAATTTCTCATTCGGCGCGTGGTGGGTGCTCGTGGGTAGCCATCACTAAGGGGCTTCTGATGGCAGGGATAAGTTTTGTTCAGATCTATGGCGATTGGAATGTTTGAGGAGAAAGAGTTGGAACGTAGCAGGGTCGAATTTTTCTTCTGAATCGTAGAGTTGGTAGCACAAAGGACGAATTTAACTCATTGAGCAGATCAGGATTTTTGTTTTCGATAGCTTTTAGTGTCTGTGGGTGTTTCGTGTCTTCGTTTTTGCTGTTCTGGTTACTCCAATGATCGTCCCAGCGTCGTATGTTTACTTCAGAAACGCTGTACAGATGTTCATCTGCTTTAAACCGACCTGACCAAATAAATTTCTAGTTGTCTTTTGTCATTGAAAATCTTCAAGTACCCTCTCTCTCTCAAGATCGATTTTCTATTTGGTGGACAAACCCAGTTTTCTGGTTTCTGCGAAGCTTTGTTGGTAAGCAAAGGAAAAGAAAGAGGAATCTTCGAAAGGAGCCGCCGGATCGGCCCTTTCCTTTTTCAGCTTAAACCCGAAGCGAGAGAGGAGCAATTCTTGGGAAGATCGCTGTAATGAAAAAGAACAAACAGCAACGAAGCGAAGCTTTCTTGATTGAAGGGGAACGAACAACTGGAGTTGGTTGGATTCGGCTACTTTTCTCGAGATCAGTGAAAAGAGCGATCCAGACACAGGACAGGAGGTAATCCTCCCAAAAGGAGGACGGAAAAGGAGAAGGGAAGAAACAAGAACGCAAGCGCGACGATGGACGACCGCAGCGGCGGTCGGAATGACGACGTTGTGGACCATCCGCGCAGGGATATGATGGTCGAGGAGTCGTGCACACTGATACAACGCAGCAGCAGTCCGCACTACGAATCCAGGTCGGGAGGCGCTCTGAGTGCCTGCGTTGGTGGTGACGGCGGCTCCCTAATCCGGCATGCCTTCAATCTGGATCAACAACGATTTGAGTCGATGGGCGCCTTGGAGATCTTGAGAGAAACGATCAGGATCCTTCGTCAGGACAGCACCCGCTTCTTGGCCATAGCGGCGGTGCTCCTCTGCCCCGTCTCCGCCGTCATACTCTCGCACGCATTCGTCAGCCGATCCCTCGTCAGGAGGCTCTCTTTGCAGCTCTTGTTGGTTGTTCAATTAAGCGGGCTTCCCTCCGGCCTTTTCTTAAAAGATTCTTGTCTTCGCGTGTCCGAGATGATCCTCTCCGCCATCTTCTGCTCGCCGTTGTTCATGACTCTCTCAGTCTTGGCCAAGGCAGCCATTTTTTATTCCGTTGCCTGCGCCTATGCTGGAACAGAGCTCTCGATCGCGAAGCTCGTGGCTGCCGCCGCTAAGATTTGGAGGAGATTGGCCTTAATCTACTTGTGGATCTCTTTGGTCATTCTCACTGTCGTCGCTCTCTTCGTTGTTCTACTCACGACCGCCTGCAATACTTTTATGATCTTCGGAGCACCTGCGGATCTGATCAAGTATGCCGCCTTGGCTCTTACAGTTGTCTTTTTTGTGGCCTTCGCGCACACCATCATTATCTGTAATTTGGCAACGGTGGTCTCTGTCTTGGAGAATTCCTCCGGTCCGCAAACCTTGCTTCGTTCCCTCTTCTTGATTAAAGAGCAGAGGCAAGTTGGTCTTTTGATATTTCTTGGTTCGACAGCCGGCCTGGCTTTTGTGGAGGGTCTTTTTGAGTATAGGGTGAAGACTCTGAGCTATGGTGACGGAACCTCCAGGATATGGGAAGGTCCTCTGTTGGTGATCATGTACAGTTTTTTGCTTCTTATAGACTCAATGATGAGTGCAGTTTTCTACTTCACCTGTAGGTCTTCTTGTTTGGAGACTATGGGTGGCATTTCCCAAGAAGCATCCCCAAAATTTTCTGGATTAGCACCTGCCCAATGAGTTTGCAGTATCCACATTGTAGCTCTTTTTTCCTCTGGAATCAAAGACTGTACAACGACTCCATGAAGCTCTTACTTATTACCCGTTGGAGCCATTTCATTTTTTCCCATCATGAATAAGTAAAAAGTTTCACTACCTACTCTGTCAGCTATACGATTCATCGCTTCTTTCAGCAGCAAAAACAAAGAGAGCACATCCCAAAAATGTGCATGAATCAGGAGATCGGCACACATATCCACATCAGTAGAAACATCCCTGGGATTGTCATTTCTTTCACTATTCGCCTATCTCTATTGTGACTGCTGCAAGATTCATATGAGTTTGATTTCTATGAGGTTGCTACTAACGCTGCCACAGTCTTGTATGTAGAGCCTTTTGATGGCCCTCTTAAATCAAAGTATGTCATGTTGTTTCACCAGATATGACCATCATTTTTTATGTCACTAATTGCATTTTATCTACTGTAAATTCTAAGGTTCTAGTGAGAAATGGAAGCTAGATTCCATTGCTTCTGTTTGGGTTGACGTAATGGCAGTTGATTGGACATTTTTTTTATCATGATTGAAAAGCTTGTCAAGTATTCTGGCAGGTATGAAGTGTTCTTGCAAGGATTCTTAACATTCATTTTTATGAAGTCTTTTCTGGTGACATTCATCCTTATGAAATATGAACATACATTAGGACCCACCGGTTAGTTGGGGAGAGGTCCTACAAGAGGTTTCCAAATTGTAGAATAGCTATGAGCATTGAAGTTCCATGAGTGTTAGTACCCAAAATTGAAGCAGGAAGATGTTGGAAATTTTATGTATATGTGACACATTTCTGCTTTCCCCTGTTTGGCATTCTCAGATGATATAATCAACATGTAATAATTCTCTGAGATGGTCCAAAAGTCTTTCTAAATGTATTTTCTCTAGTTAAACACTATAGTGGGTTGGTGAGTAGAGATAGGAATCTTTTTGGACCTTTACTTTTGGGATGCGGATCACAATGTTGTCAGGTCTCTCTTCTTCCTCTCTTACAGTAGAGTAATTACATGATTCTTGGGAATTACGTTTCTACTCTCGTAAGAGCATTGTGAATTTCTAATATAAATCACATGCTTGTGAATGGGAAAATTTTACTGTCAAACGAGGATAGAGAATCTAAACATGAAAGGACTAACACAATTGTTTTTTCTCTCTCAAAAAGTCTCAACCTTGATAACGCTGTTTTCCGGCATCCTCCTGCCTTCATCACTCTCAAAGCGTCATATGTTGAGTGGAATGCTATATGTGATGCACTTTCAGAAGAACCTTGGTTTTACTTTTAATGACCGTGACTGAAATCTTCTTGTACAGCAAACGTTTTCTCTGGTTCAAGTTCACCATAAAAGTTCTTGGTACTGAGACTCTGATAGCTTCATCTGCATCCCAAGGGGCAAGAGGTCAATGATGCATGAGTATTTACATGGCTTTGGAGATTGTCATTTCAGGTACGCGACAAACCTTGACACTCATTACAAATCTTGTCTCTTCAAGGGGAACATAAAAACAGTAAATGGGTTTTTGAACATGTTCAGGAAAGTAATCTCGTCCCCTTTTCACAGGTACCTGCAGAGACAACTAATCTATTAGAGCGCATAAAACAGTCACTTTGAACATTCAAATTGTAAATCATAAGGCACCGAGCAAAACTTCCAATAAAACATCCAGCCACGTCTTATAAAATGAAATCGAACTGGAAGAACAGAAAAACAAAGTCACATATTAAGGTTACACAAAACCTTGTGTCGCATTATATTTGTCAACTATTTATTACTATATGACAATGTCAACGTAGGCAACTAATGGCTACTCTCCGACTAATCAATCAGTCGATCACCTCACCAAGCAGTCCATGGACCATGGCTATGCGCAGGTAGAGTCATAGACCATGGACTAGTCCAACTAGGTCAACTAGTCGTTTCTACTAGGTGAATATTGAATTGTATGCATTTGGTTTACTCCAACATTTTATTGTTTTTTGTTATTCAGGCAAATAAGTTTTCTTTTGAGGCACACATATATATAACAAAATGAAAATGATATTATGAAAAAATTGCATTTTTTTAAAGAAAAAATTTATCATGCATGTATCAGAAACTTCGAAGCTTATTTTAACGTTGTAATGTCTATTTTAAAAATTTACCGGCGTTTCCAAAAAAATAAGTAAAAAGCTTCATAATTTATTGTTAATTTTAAATGTTTTAAAATTTTGAATTCCCAACATCTTCTCGAGAAAAAAATTCCAATTATGTGCTTAGCATGTATTTGTTCTTTGTGTAAATATGTTTATTTGCTTAAATATTTTTGTTTGGATATGTTTGATTGTGTTTTTATACCATTCGTTGATTTTACTTTAGTACGCCAACTTCGACTGATTCAGTCTTCTTAAGACCTTGATCGGCTTGGACGTTCAAATTTTGACCTCTTAGCTATATCTGCACATGGTCATAAGCGCCATAAGCACCTCGTGTTAGCATTCAGAATCCGGATCCATTGCAAGAATTTAGGCCGACATTAGTCATCACATCTAAATTTATAACATTGATGCTTATTCTTACGTGTCATACACATTTCCTTGGAGCTAGGAACATTTGTTAAGTGTTTCATATATCCTAGCCCTGCAGCCTCAAAAAATCATAGAACAGGAAAACAAAAGTTCAATGAATGTATCCCACTCTTGAAGCAAATACACAAAACAAACACAATTTGTTCTTGTTACCAAACTGCCCCTCAAATTACAAAATTGTTTTGTATATAGATAATCCCTCGTGCCCAGTGCCGCATCATGGTAAGACCATCTTAGCAACTTTCCTATAGAACTGGCACCAATGCTGATTTATCATTGCCTGCCGAAACAATACATAAAAAGAGATAAGTAAAAGCTCTCCCACCGCAGAGAGATTGGATGTTCAAGCCCAAGCAAAATTCAGGTCGATGGTTCACATCCCTCTCCCCGTCTCCCGCCTGGACATCACTTGGTAGGCCATCTTGCCCTGCTTTGCTTTGGCTGGACATTCTGCACCTCCATTTGCTACTTTCTTGCGACGAATTCCAATGCAACCTTTCTGGGTAAAGACCTTCTGACTACTTCCTTGGGGGAGCGTGCCTCTACCCCTTCATCTGCGTCTTTCTTCCGACAAGTCTACCTGGCCTTTCCCCTTACCCCTTAGTTTTTGCCGCGGTGAGCTTTTAAAGTTTAAACCATTTTCCCGCTTTTTTCTGACAAGTTCAAACCATTTCACTTTGCGGCTTTAAAGTTGCTGTCATTGGAAGAATCAATCTCCGATGCTCGTAGACGCTCATGCTACTGTAGTAGTTGATGTTGGTTGGGGATGGAAGCAATCTAGCAAGAACGTGGAAAAATTATTCTTGTGTCTGCTGCCTTTTTATCGATATTATAAGTAGTTAATGCCTTGGTCCTTGAGGAAGATGAAAATGGTGAAGAAGTTAAATAGTGAAGAGATTTATTATCAAAGAATAGTGCTATTAGGTTTGGAGTGCGTATCTCTTGGTTCTTGAGATAGCCTTGCAGCTTGACAGGGTCAGTCTTTTCACAATGCAGAGAAACCTTCTTCCACAACCCACCCGCACAAGAGAATGCACTCTTACCCATTGCCTCCTATTTTGTTTACGCATGATGTTGTGTTCTATATTTATGTTTTGAATCCAGATTGTCACATCTTGAAAGGTACCCAATCTTTTTTTTTTTTTTTATACATTATTCGTGAGTGTAGCGCAACATTCACTATCACATGACCTACTAATTGGTGTAGGTCCGATTTGTCCTAAAGCATGTACAAATAATTTGCCTGTGTATTAGCACATGGCTCGACCTATCTTGAGCAGTTAATGGTTCTAATTGTTCTAAGGACCAGGTTCAGATTCATCGATAGTGTGATTCACAATGGAACACGTACAAAAATCCATTATAATTTACATATTGAAGATCCCACCAACCTTTCTTGGCTAGAGACCACATAAATATATACAAAAGTCAAAATAATAATTGAGTAGATGTCTATAAGACAAAACTGACAGATGTATCAAGGTCTCCCTTGCTCACTGTTGTGGCGCACCCAAATCACTTGAAAAACAACATAATTTCAAAGCATGAGCATGATCTCATACTCAGTAGGCCCATCTACAAGGTGTAATCTGATCACATTGAACCGAGAGTCTCATCAGACTTCGCACGTCTGAGCAAAGCATGAGCATGATCTCATACTCAGTAGGCCCGGCCCGTCTACAAGGTGTAATCTGATCACATTGAGCCGAGAGTCTCGTCAGACTTCGCACGTCTGAGCAGGGTCGTTACTCAGACAACCCCCCCAAGTATTCTCGGGAGGGACACGACAAAGGGCCGTTGTCTTGGTACAATTACAACTGCGAACCATCACTTGCCATTCTAAGAACTACTCTGCTACATGGAGCTTCTAATCCATTTTATTATTAATCAATGCATGATTTTGTCATCACCATACATGAATGACAATTATGCTAAGCACGCTGCATGCATTTCAAGCAATCTGTCAGATTTAAGCATTAAATATAAAAATCGAATAGCATGCAAAGATAAATCTGACAAAAGCCTAACCGGTTTGCTCACAACTGGCAAACCTAGAGTCATTGGTGATTTCTTAGGTTTGCGAGTTTAAACGGACTAAGCACTGTTAGGCTAAACTAACTTTACCACAAAACTATGTCATAAAATAAAAGTTGAGGGTCGGACTAAGTTCATCGAGCCTGGGATTAGGTGGCCTAGGGCCTAGTCTTGGCTTGGTCATGGCATGGCCATGGTTGGCTTGTCATGGTCAACTGGTTTAACATCGCTGGTTAGCCCTGGCTGACTCAGCCCGATTATGGTTGGGTCGGGCCAGTCAACCAAGCTTAGGCAGGCGCCGGTGAGTGACGCCGTTGGACTCAACATTGCGAAACAAGTCTGATGGTACGACCTGCACATTTATAGGCTGGACTGTTCACTTAAAACTATCAAAGTGCCTCAACACGAGCGCACTAGGTAAACGACAATCCGACTATCAAAATTCAAATCCGTCTCCATAGATATGCTCTAGAGATAGTGAGGAATCCGACTATGCATTCATAAAATCAAACAGGTGGAGTATGGCTTGAAAAAACTCATTTTGTCCATTTTTGACAAAATAAAGATCGATTTTGAAAATTTAAAACCATACAAATGTATGCCTACCTAGGCTTTCAGTTGTCCGTGCGATCTTCTCTCCATCGTAGGTATGCACACCCTCTTTCTCTCTCATCCCCTCTTTTCTTTCTTTGCACGGAAAAGACACTTCCATTTAAAAGGACGGTGCTCTCTAATGCTCATCATAAATATTATATTATATTATATTATGTTATATTTTCAATTAAGCTTAACTTTAACTAAACTTGTTTAGCTTAATAAAAACATGTTTAGATTATCTTAATATATGTTTAGACCATAAACTTTTACTTGGACCAAAATACCCTTGTTAATTTGTGAAATTTTGATCATGTCGCTGCATTTTTTGAAATTTTAAGTTTACCATTGACAATTGCAAAAATTCTCTTTATGTCTCTTTAGATACCTTATTCTTGTCTTATCACTTAATGCCTCTTGATAAGTTGATTATAATTTGAGATATACCGGTTTGTTTTTCATTCTGATCGAACCTACATGAAGCATGTTGCATACTCTACCACTGAGCATCCGTTCTCTTAAAGGTGAACAACGTAATTCTAGAGAAATAGATGTAGACACATTTAATAGATGCATTAAGAATTGCAGGTCTTACAATTCTCCTCCTAAAGAAATTTTGTCCATGAAATTTAAAGAAGCTAGTTACCAAATAGAGTAGGGTATTGTCTTTTTGTCGCATCCTTGGATTCCTATATACATTCTTCAATTGAATGGTGCAACCATCTAACGTTTACCATGGGAGTCTCTTTGTGGTATAGCTTCTTAGTGAGATGATTAACAATCAGTATAAGTATTTCTTCAGAAGTTAGGTCTTATTTTATTGAGATGTCTTCATGATTGATTGCATGTGTTGGGTCGTGGACATATTTTCTCAGCATCAAAACATGGAACACGTTATGAACGTGCTCAAGTTGTGGTGTCCTTGCAAAACGATGTTAGAGATCTGGAAATGATCATTCTGAGACAATCTTTGGTTAATTTTTATTGTTATGACAAATCCAAAGTGTGGATTGTTTTCTAATCAAAGGTCTTGGTTAGAAGGGTTAGGGCTCTAATTGAGGGTGGGAGAAGTTTTTTGCAAGATCTACCATGGATGGGAATTTTTTTTTTTTGTATCTAATAGTTGACTATCTATAGATGTTGGAGACTGCTAATTCAATTCCTATAGTGAGTGCATTTGCTACGGATATATGTTTCTGCTTCATGTCCATTCTTTCATTGTTTTGTGATTCTTTGTTCAATAAAAGTAGGAGGAAAAACCTCCAGCAGGGTGTTTGAGGACCTTGCCTTGCAAAATGCAAATGAAACAAAACCACCAATAAGCAAAACAGGAAAAGAGTGCAAGTAAAGAACCCCATATCTATGCATCAATTGCTGAATTTATCCACACTCTACATTTGTAATTAATAAATGACAACTTATTCTATTCCAAGACAATGTAAATTATGCAAAACTGCATCCTCAAGCGAGCTCCATCCTCATAACAAAAGTTTGAATTCACATGTCTATAAGAAGCTGCCATTTTGTGGGTTACTCACATTCTCATCTCTCCCGTCCATCCAAGCCCCCATATCTACCCCCTTAAGCTTACATTGGCAGTATTCCTACCCGAGAGCTAAGAGAAATCGCAGCCTTCTTTTTCCTTTCCTCTTTGTTCTAGTCAAGTCAGTGGTTAAGGCTAGTTCCACTTCTTTCTTCTTAAGCCTTCTTGCTCCTTTAGGTTTGCTCTCAATTCAAAGCATCATGCAGCCGACTCGACTGGCCAAACCAGACTTGGGAAAGCAGAGATCTACCAACAAAAGGTGAGGAATCAGTATTATTACTGATTTTCTTATTTATTTCAGTTTTTTCATTACTTCTATTTAAGCAGCTTAAGATTTTTTTTGGGATCTTGCTTAATAGACTAAATGGTTTTGTGATATTGTTTAATGGATTAAATAGATTTGTTTTCTTGCATAGGATATTGGTTGATTTTAGACATTTTTAGCCATAACAATTTGTATAAAGTTGGCTGAGCCATAGCTTCAAGAAACATTTGTTTGTAATTATTTAACACACCCTAGATTGTGTTCTCCATCGATGTTAGCCTAGCAGGCTAGGGATCTTGAGTTCTTTTAAACATTTTTTATTGTTAATATGGAACATTATGTTTTATTTAGGGCTAGCTACTTTGCTACTTATCAAGGTAAGATTTGTTTTTTCCGTCTTGCATGTTTAAGTTGTTTTAGGTTAACCAAATGTGGATTAGGAAATTTTCTTGAAATGGTTGTTTGAAGGATCATTATGGGTGTTTAAAGTTTGCTTTGTACTTAACTTATAAGCTGAATGGGAAAGTCTCTTCCCCGAAAGTATGTATATCTGCACACACTTGAATAATATGTTCTTATGAATGTTTTGCACTAGAAGTTCTAGCCCTAGGTAGGATCTATGTGTAGGGACCATGAGTTAAAAAAAAGAACCTGTTAGAACATGATCTGTTGTTCGCATCCCCAAAAATATTTTGGTTTTTGGAGTGCTCTAGAAAAAATAAGGTTTTATTTTGAAAGAAGAGAGAAAGAGACTCGCCTGTCTATACGAGGATCGACCATTCCCAGTGCCTTTACCGGAGGTAATCAATCCAAGGGTTATGCTTATTCTTAATGTATTTCATTTTAGGAAATAAAAACTTTAGATCTTTGGAGAAAAATATACAGAAAAATCGAAAAGGTGAAATACTCCTATAAAAAGAAATAGAGCGAGAAAGAGATTTCAAAGATCACTAAATACATATATCTTTATACGGATTACACACACACACACACACACACACACACACACACACACAAATATATATATATATATGCACACACATATGCATATGAAAGCTTGTGAAAATGAAGTATTAACTTAAAATGGAGAGGAAAAAGAAGATCTTAAAGGGAGAGAGAGAAAAAAATGCACATATATGTGTGCATACGATCACACATATACATATATGAAAGTTTATAAAAAAAGGATATTGATTCGAAGAGAAAGAAAGATTTTTAGAGGAAAAGAAATAGAGAAATATATATATATATATATATATATATAAATTTGTAGGAGAAGACATTTAACTTGAAGAAAGAAGTAAGAGATTCTAGAGATAGAAAATAAAACACACATATATATATGCATTCGTGTGTACTTAAATTTTGTGAAATAAAATGTGGAAACATAGAGAGAAAGATAAAGAACATCGTTATGTGCACATATGTGTATATAACATGTGAACATGTGTATACGTATGTGTCTTCATAAGATTAAAAATCAAAAAATGATTTAAAGTATCCGACTTCAATTTTGATGAAGGCTGGAGAGGAACTTGAGCTCATGCAAGAGCCGAAGCTAAGCCTCCAAAGCCTCATTCAAGAGGGTTCAGTCTTTCAAAAATCTTTTGAAAAGTATAGTTTTAAATATTGTTATATATGAACATAAAACATATGAACATAAAACATAATTATTTCATTTGTTATAAGGGAAGATGCTTCTTCCACCGTTGGTTATAAAAGAAAATCAATCACACATAAAATGAGGAGCAATGCACTTATTGGGGTTCATAATTGGGTGATTAAGAAAGAAACAAGCGTAATAATGACATGAAAATGCATTTTTAACATGTACATATTCGCGAATGGCTTTCCCGAGTTGGATAAATCCTAACATCAAAATCAACATAATAACAAAGAAGAATCTCAAACCAAACTCTCATTCTCACCGTTCATTCGTATAAAAAAAATTAACTAGGCATGTATAATAACAAAGCAACATTCAAAACAAGGCAGAAACATGCTTCAATCATAAAATGAAATCTTATTGACATTCATATAGGAAAAACAATCAACTAGGCATGTATAAGAAAACAACATTCAAGACATGAAAGAACCATGCTTAATCATAAAATGAAATCTTATTCCACCTTCTCATTGCTCCCGATGGACTGAAGAATAGCTCGTGGCTCGGAAGAGGAGGTTTGAAAGCTATCTTATATGGCCATAGAGAGATAAAGAAGGGAGAAAGTAAGGAAATAAAAATGTTTGAAATGTTGGTTACATACCTCTAACAAAAATGATTTCAGGAAAATGAATACCCTTTCTCCGAATGATCCTAGATTCGCCTTGAGTGAAGCTCCAAGATGATGAAGATATTGCTCCAAGAAATCTCCTTGTGCTCCCTTTAAGAATTGTAATTTGGAGAAGTTTGCTCTCAAAGTTGGAAGAGAAGATGAATGAGAAGGAAAGAAAAGAGAGAAATGGAGAAAGAGAGCCAAGGGAAAACTTTAAGTATTCAAGTGAGAATGCACTAGAGGTTCTCCAAGGGCTAGCTCATTCCCAAGAAGAAAGATTGTGGGGGTATTTATAGAAAGTTTTGGAGACAAAACTCAAAATATCGATTTTCTTTTTTGAATTTGACAAGTTTTCCATGCGAATTTTAAAATTTGAATTATTTTAATTATTTTATAGGTTTTGACTAACTAGGATTGACTACTAGCTCTGCAAACACCTTTTCGGGTGTGGGCATGGGTAATGCTCACCTAAAAAGTTCAAAATCACCCTCCAACGGTCTTTTTTTGAAGGAAAATGGGGCATGCACAGTGGGCAGGCCTCAGTTCGGGTGTTGTTGCGCGCCAGACACTTTGAAAAAACACAAGTTGTAGAGCATTGTGCATTGCCGCGGGCTGCAGCGCGTAACGCGCTGCCGCACACTGCACCAATCGCACACGTAATCTCTTCATGCGATCATCCACGGGATCACGTGTGTGCATTGCGCGACACACGGTTGCGCAACTGTGTGTCACGCTGCTGCGTGTCGTGTGATGCACAAAATTTTTTTTTTCTTTTTTTTTTTAAAATTATATGAAATAAATAAGGGCTTTTCTTATAAAAAGCATAATACCTTTTTTTTTTTAAATTTATTTAAAAAGGTGTATAAAATTGGTTTTTGTTACAAATGGGTGGTTGGCTCCTTTTTAAGTGACTCTGGACAAGTTTTGAATCCGAATTAGATTCAATTGGTTGTTGACTCGTTCTAGCACAGGACTTAGGCTTAAAACACATTTTGGATGAGAACAAAACATAAAATAAAGGGATGGTCCGTGCATGCACGCGCAAGACCCATAAATTCAAATTTTGTTGTCTTGATTTCAGTTTTGGGTTTTGAGTTTGAAATAATGAATTCGGGCCTAGACTTGGATTTTGGATCTTATTTGGACTCGAGAGTTGGATTTTGAATCTTACGTCTAAACTTGAGCTTTGAACTTGTTTTTGGATAAAAAGAATGCAGTCTTTTCAAAAAAATTTGGGGTGACCCGGTGCTAGCCGTGCTTAGTGACAAAGATATGCATCCCGAATTTTTCAAACAAAACATGTTTGGAATGATGTTTCAGGTTTAACCCCTTACCTGCATGGGCTATTTGAGCTAGATTGAGTTCACGTTTGACCTCTTACCTGAGTGGGTTTGGGCAAGTTCAGGTTTGACCCCTTACCTGAGCGGATTGTTTTGCATTGTAGGTTTTCCCCTTACCTGCATGGGTTGCTCTCAAGTCTTGATCGATAATAATAATAATAAAAAAGTGCCCCAGTGTAATGGTTACGTTTTACAATTGGGAAGAATCCAAAATAAATAGTATGTTGAATATGGAAAACACAAATATTGCCCTTGATTGGAAAGTCAATACAAGAAAACTGAGCATAGAATTTGTTGAGGTGAAAAGCGTTAACAAGATCAACAAGCAGTCCATCAACATCAATCAGTCAATATGAATTATAGGGCAATGCTTCCTTAATAACATATGGGCCTTTCCAATTTGGTGCCCACTTGCCACGTGTTCATCCTTTGAGGTCTACTACAGATCATAGGACTAAGTGATTCACTTTGAAATGTCTCTCGATAACTGACTTGGAAAATTGTCTAGCCACCCTTTGACAATAGGTTTCAGCGTGCTCAACTGCTTTTAACCTCTTTTCATCTAGCAAATCGAGCTGCATTATCCTCTTCTGCTAATATTGATTTAGAGGAAGCTCTACGAGAGTAGCGAACTTTAGCGGGTTTCAACACTTGCAATGGTAGAACCACTTCTATTTTATAGACTAGCTCCGATGGAGTGGCATTTGTAGGAGTTCTCATAGTGGTGATATATACCCATAGAGCGTTATGCTTCTTTTCGTGTCAGTCTCTTCCAGTTTCCATGGTCCTCTCCAATATGCAGCTTATGATCTTATTGGTGGCCTCTACTTGTCTATTACCTTGGGATTAACAAGGAGCTGAAAAATGATGCATGATGCAGAATTTACTGTGCAACTGCATCATTTTTTCATTTTTGAAATGAGTCCCATTATCAGATACTATATCATGAGGGACTTCAAATTTGCAAAAAAGACTTTTGTGAATGAAGGACACCACATTACACCCTTCTACTGTTCTGAGCATGACGACTTCTACCCACTTGGTAAACCATTGCAAGAAAAAATACTTATGGCCATTAGAAGTTGTAGGGGATATTGGTTTGACTATGTCAAATGTCCACATTGAAAACGGTCAAAGATATGTTAAATAATGCAAGTGAGAGGCTGGTGGATGGATCATTGGAGCGTGCAGTTGACACTCTTTATATCTTTTGACGAATTGGTAACAATCTATTTGCTTAGTAGGCCAATAATATCTTGCTCAAATTATTTGCTTAGTGAGGGCTTGGTAACCAACATGGCACCCATAGTCTCCTCGATGTGACTCTTTGATGACTTCCTTTGCCTCGTCTTCATCCCAAGAGTATTCAGTACTAAGTCAACGTCTGTATAATAGTTTAGCAAGAACAAAGTACCTCGTTGACATATGTTGAATTACTTTTCATTCATTTTTGTTCATCTCAGTTGAGAATTCTCTGCTTTCAATGTATCTTCTGATGTCAAGATACCAAGGCGTATTCCCTTCTTGGATATGATAAACATACTTCTCCACTTCAAAAGCAAGGTGTTCTAATCTTCCAATCTCAAAAGAACAGATTGCTTCATTGGTTCGAAAGGAACTAGTGGATCCTAAACTTGCCATCCGCAATAGGGTTGCCTTCTTTTTTTATATGAGCTAGTTGTACTTCTTCTAATTGACAGATCAAAGTGGTGGTGATCTCTTGATATGACATCGAGTTTTTATCTTCGACTTGCCATTTTCCATTCATTTGATTGATGATAAGCTGAGAGTTACCGAAGCTGTGGACCCTTTTTACTTGAAAACTCAGTAAAGAACGAAGTCCTTGTATAAGAGCTTCATATTCAGCCCATGTTATGGTTACATGAAAAATCAAGTTTCAAAGAGTACGAGATCATTTAATCTTTTGGAGTGATAAGTAAAAAACCTATACATGCTCCCATCACGTTCCTGGATCCATCAAAGTACATCTTCCATATCGGAATTCTTTCCAATCTTAGTACTTGTTCCTCTGCTAACTAATTCACAATTGTTTGTCCTTTGATTGACTTCTAAGACACATGTTCAAGATCATATTACATCAGCAAAACTTGCCATTTGACGATGCGCCCATTAAAGAAGGGCTACTTCAAGATGTACTTAAGCGGATTCAACTTGGAGAGTATCTTGACTTCACAAGCTAATATATAATGTTTCAGCTTCTGACACATCCAGACCAATGCTAGACAAGTTTTTTTCATTGAAGAGTAGTTTTTTTCATACTGTACAAAAGTTTTGCTAATGTAATAAATTGCATACTTGATGCGACTTCATTCCTCATAGTGTGCCAAAAGCCACCACATGATGACTCATTCACTATAATGTAAAGCAGCAATGGTCTACCCAATACATGAGTTTTAAGATTGGTGGATTTAGAAGGTATTTCTTGATCTTTTTAAATGACTATTGGCACTCAAAACCTCATCTAAACTTGATGCCTTTCCTCAGCAACTGGTTGAATGGTTCACATCTCATTGCTAGATTGGAAATGAATCGTCGGATGGGCTGGATTCACCCTTGCAAACTTCGCAGTTCCTTGATATTGGTAGGTGGTGGCATATCGATAATTGCTTTAGCTTTGATAAGATCTATCTCGATCCCCCTCTTACTAACCATAAAACCCAAAAGTTTACCTCATTCAACCTCAAACATACAGTTTTAAGGATTCAAATGAAGTTTGTATTGTAAGAGCCTTTCAAACACCTGGGCATGGGTTTTTGGTGTGATCTTCTCTTGCCTTGGATTTGATTAATATGTCATTGATATACGCATCCATGATTTTGTGCATATGGTCATGGAAGATAGCGGCTATGACTCTCTGATAAGTGGCTCTAGTATTCTTTAACCCAAATAGCATCACCGTGTAATAGAAAGTACCCCAGGGTGTAGTAAAAGTGGCCTTAAATTGATCAATGATTGCTAATTTGATTTGGTTATAACCCGAATATCCATTCATAAAAGAGAACATGACATGGCCTACAGTACTGTCTACCAATAAATCAATATTTGGAAGTGGATAATCATCTTTCGGCATGGCTTTGTTCAGGTTTGAAAAGTCGATGCACAACCTAACTTTGTTATTTTTCTTGGGGACCACCATGACATTAGCCAACCATTCGGAGTAATCCATGACACGAATGAATTTTGCCTTTAAGAGATCCTCTAATCCTTCTTTTATGGGCCCTTCTAGTCTAGGATCAAGTTTGCGCAATTTTTGTTTAACTGACTTTCAATTAGGATTCAAGGGCAAATGATGTTTAACCAGCTGGGAGTCTAAGTCTGACATATCTTCATAGGTCCATGCTAAAACTTCTTGGTGGCTTATAAGAAAGTCCACCAATTTTTTCTTCTCATCTACTGACAAATTGATGTTAATTTGATGGATCTTAGGATTCTCACTGGTTCTAATATTAATATCTTCAATCAGATCATTAAGGATGAATGATGTTCTTGTTTGTGAATCTGAGTGAATTCCAGTAATTCTACATCGGGTATTGTTGTAGGTTCTACTTCACTAACTACTTGTTTGATAAATGCTTTATAGGGGGACTTCCAAGAAAAAAGAAGAAACTGACATGTTGAGTTCCGACATCCTGTAAAGAGGAGGATAAAGGAAAAGTTGAACATAAATAAATTTGATAACAAAAGATTACTTGCATTGCATATCAAAAGTTCATAGTTCATAGAGGGGGGTCCTCTCATGAGACTAGACAAACTGAAGTTAAGATTACAAAATTCATGGAGGATTTAATAAAAGGTGAATACTATCAACCCACAAGATCTTCTTCAAATTTTCTTATGATGTCCCAATCCTTGAGTGTTCATTTGAAAAGAATACTGATTGGTTGCAGGATGTCATCTTCATTCTTTTTGAGGCCAGTGAATGGACAATAACCACTTTTCAGAAGTAACTGGAATCCCTTAGGGTTCCTTGCAAAATAAGCATACAAGGGATGTCTTTGGTAACTTGCTCGACTGCTTGAAATAGTATAGGCATTTTCGAATGATTCACATATCTCCATGTTCTGCATCCATTCTTCCAAAAGTCCTTCCTTTATTGTTCATAGTATAGGCATTTTCGGTTGATTCACCTATCTCCATGTTTTGCATCAATTATTCCAAAAGTCCTTCCTTTACTGTTCATATGCTGGCACGTCCACTGAATTAATTGGCTTTTGGGAGCATTGGTAGTACCAACCTCTCGACCGGATCCTTAGCACGTACGGTGATGACCGATGAACCAAAATTCCATTTGAGGCATTGATGGAGAGTGGACGGGATTCCTCACACTTTGTGGATCCAAGGCCCCAAGAGCAAGTTATATAATGGCGGTACATCTACCACATAGAATGTAATGCAATGATTGGTATGCTCGATGATCACATTCATGTTGAAGGTATCTTTGCTATTCATGTTTCGGCCATTGTATCCGTAGATCTTGGTATCATGAGAGCGATACTTGTCTTCATGAAATCCCAAAATTTTTGGTCGTGAGATCAGGACAAATGTTTAAACCACTTCCTCCATATCAATACATGTGGCACAATCATCTTATTAACTTGGATGACGATGTAAAGAGCATCGTCATGATAATATCCGCATTTTGAGAGGTTCTTTTCTGAAAAGGTAATTGACTGGTTCTTAGAGGATTGAATAAAGTCTTCCTCAATCATTCATACATCCAAGGGGAAGACATCATCTAAGTGGCATGGATCCTCGTTTGAGGAGTCATCTGATGATTCATCATCACCGCCTCATAAGATAAAAGTTTTTGGAATTATGAAAAGTTTTTTGGTTGACTTTCTGCCTTGCGGTTCATCATAGCAATAAAATCTAGATGTTCCTTACCTTGATTTGTTATCATGACTTTGTGTGAACTACTTCCATCACAAGGTTGGATGTGCTCTTGTGGATGATATGGGAGTGGAGTGCCTATGGTGATTGTGGCTACTGCTACCTTCTTGTGATCAGGAAATGGATTTCTTGTCACCTAGGCCCCGTTTGATGGGCGGGGTAAATTGAGAGGAACAGTTGAAAAATGTACGGGCGGATGAAATTTCACCCGCCCGACTGAAAACGTAACGAACATGGTGAAAGTTCACCCGTTTGACGTGAAAGGGACTTCACCCGCTCGACATGTTTGCCTTTTCACCCCAATTCCTCCCGCTCGACATGTTTGCTTCTTCACCCTTCTTCCTCCCTCCACTGCTCCTCCTCCCTCACCGTCGCCTTCTCACCGTCGCACCAGAGGCGTCTGCCGGTTCCCTTTCTCCCTTTCTCTCTTGCTCGCAGCTCCGCTCCTCCGCTGGTTCACCAACGCCACAGTCGCCGCTCTCAAGTAACGGTTTCTCCTTTTTTCTTGCTCTGTCCCTTTCAGAAACACCCAAATCGATTTGTTCTCTGTTTTTACACATTGCTTTCGTTGTCTCTCTTTCTCTCTCGTTGTTGCTTCTATTGCTCTTGTTGTCTGTAGATTCCATAGTTTATAGAGAGAAGGAAGGGGACGGTAGGTTGAGCTACACGGGAGAAATTTGTCTATATCTCTCTCTCTCTTTCTCTGTTGTTGAGGTGCAGATTTCTTAGACGTTTCGTGTTTTGCTTATTAGTTCAAGATTTAGTTCTTCGCTGACCATTATCTACAGTTGGGATTCGAAGAATTTTCTGTTTAGTCCATGTTTTTTTTAGGATCTCCAGTATAGTAATTGTCCGGATTTCCTGAAGAGTTGCTGATTGCTTTCTTTGGTGCTTCTTTAGGTGCGATGTCTGCCTCTGCTTTGATTTTTTTTTCTCGCTTCTTACCCTAAGTTCTTCTAGATTTGGATGTTTCATTTGCTGAGGAGTCTCTGCGTTCCTCTTTGCCGGCTTGATGTTTTGTTCTGCATAAACATGAAATCTTCAGGAGAAAAACTTGATTTGGGCGTTTCATTTGCTGCCCTCTGTTACTGCCCTCTCCACCGCCAATTGCTCCATATGCCAAACAGTTGCATATGTGCCCCTTGTACATATACTAGAGGACAAAATCAAGCATCAACAAGGTAAACTAGTTGAAGCAAATAGACGTGCTAATGATTCATTTGTTTTTGCTGGTTGGCTACTTAGTATGAATGTCTTACAGCAGAAGAATAAAGAAGGGGCACATATGCACAAACCTATGATGGACACCTTACATGAAAGCATTTCGAAGTGGAACCAGAACAGTGAACTTTCTGAAGCAGTTTTATATATTCAAAGCATGCAAAGACATACAGAGAACCTGGAGAAGGACGTGGGAGGATATCTCATTCTTTTGCTTGTCTGTTTACATGAATTCTCAGTGTGATTGATCTCAGGCAACATGCAAATTGGTTATACACATCATTCTTGATATATATTGATCAATGACTTTTTTATTGTTGTTTTACTTCCCTTTTTCTGAGTCAGACCATGTACCTTGCTTTGTTATTGTCCTCATTCCTTCTAAAATGCTTGTTTACAGCTGCCAATTCTTGAGTCAGGCCATGCTGCATCCTTCGCAGCTGAAAGAAGCAATGAGGCCCAATCTCTACTCATGAAATTTGGGGAAGCATAAGAAACCATGAAAGAGGCAGATGATGTGCTCAATGCATTGCTAGATGCCTATGAAGCTGCTAAGCATGAGACTGTAAGGTGGAAGAAACTTGGGGAAGATTTGATGGTGGAGAAGGCAGCCCTGATTCAGCAAGTTCAAGAACTAAAAGATTCCATACAGCTGAAAGAGCAAGAGTATGCAAACATAGAGGATCATTTTCAGACGTTCATGTCTGAAGCTAACGATTCACTTTCATTGTTTGAAACAGTGTATATGCATTCTGTTCTGGTTTCATGGCTGACGATATGCTGTTATTTGGTAGTATTGTATACAATGAAATGAAGTGATAATTTATTGGTAAACATATGTTGGTAGTATCTTACTGAACCTTGGGTTTTATGAATGCATCAAGTTCTGAATCGCTCTATATTCAATTAAGGTTTTTGTTGATTATGCGTTCGTTCTGGATGTGTTTAACTAAATTAATGGTGCGATCCATGAGATGGAAGAGGGGCTTTCTGAGGAACCTTGATGTATTGGTCTTGAATGGATTCTGAACGTTGAACTGTCGATATGATTTGATCTTGATTTCCTGAATGCATAGACAAGAAAGAGCAACATTTTGATGCCTTCCTTTGTCATCTCCCAAGTCAGATTTGGAGAGGAGAATACACAAAAAAACAACATTTACCATGTTAAATTCCTTCTATGCATCAAACATGGTTAAATTTACCATGTTAAATTCTTCCTGTGCATCAAATAGGGTTAAATTTACCACGGTAAATTCTTTTCGCCCATCAAACAGGGCCTCAGATTGGAAGAGGGAGAAATTTCATCCTATAAATTTTTTCAGAAAAATTTACCATGGTAAATTTACCGCGTTAAATTTCACCCACCCATCAAACGGGCCCCTAAGGAATCATAATCAACCTTGAGATCATTGTTGATGAAATCTTAGATAATGTTCATGAGGACAATACAATCCTTAGTGTCATGACCAGGGGCACGATGAAACTTAAATAGTTTTAGTTTATTACCTCCCATTATTTTTGAAGGGTCTGACATTTTTGGCAAGATGATAGTTTTTTTGGTGAGGAGGTACTCAAGGATCTTCTCACGAGATTGACTGAGAGGAGTGAACTTCCAGTCATAACTCCAGCCTGGGTGTTTGTTCTTCTCTTCCTCATTTCCTTTGGACAGATGTATGGTCTTTTTGTGATTTGTCTCTTTGTCAAGCTTATAGCTATTGCCGTTGTCCTTTTGAATGCCGGCATTAGCTATGAAGTGTGCGAACAACTATGTCATCTCTCCTTTCTTGCTTTCTTCTTTGTACTTAGGAGTAATGATTTCATTAAAATCGCCTTCCTCAATTACTTCCTCTATTGAATCTGCTTGTTCAATCAACCCAAGAAAGGTCTTGATTGGAGCATTGTGGATGAGAGTTTTTATGGGTTGGGTGAGATTTTTCCTGATGAGTGACAAACCTCTGCTTCAGAAATGAGCTCTTTCATCTTATTGCATTGAATTCTCCATTTTTGGATGAATTCTCGAACTTTTTCTCCTTGTTTCTGATGTAGACTGCAAATGGTATTGAGGGTTGAAACCATAGGAGTATTTGTTCAAATCTCTCGACAAACATGTTAATCAATCTATCAAATTCTTTTAGTTTAATTGGGTTGACATTTTCTTTGTACCACTATGTAGCGATGCCTTCAAGACTTCTTGAAAAGTAGCGAAACAAAGCTCTGTTATTTCCTCAAATTTTGTTGCAATCATTGAAGAATGTTGAAAGATGAATGTGTGGGTAGGTGGTTCCATCATATTTGACAAACTCCTTGGGCAAACCCTTCACGTCTTCGTCTCATTCAATACCAAGGTAGTAATCCTCGCATGAGTATGACCGTTTTCCTTTTCCCTTAAATTTGAGGTTGCATATTCTTTTCTCCTTTTCATAAAACTTACGTTTAGTCAGACTTTCATCATCACTTGATTTAACTAATTCTACCTTAGTCTATTTTTTTTCTTGCTCTTGATCTCATTTACTTTCTCCTTAGAACTCTCGCTATTCGAGCTACTACTTGGGATGCACTTCCTTGCCTTTTTTCCTTTCTTGGCAGACTTTCTCTTCCTTTTTGGAACTGCTTTCTTCTACAATTTCTTTTAGATTATTGCTTTTCTTTGTTGTTTTTTTTTCTTGAGAGGAAGCAATTCAGGTTTTTCCTCGTCACCACTTGCTGAGTTTGAATCTCCAAGACCTTCATCTCAATCTGTAGGTGAAGTGTCTTTCTTGTTTCTTTTTGCTTGACCGGCTTGTCAGTTTCTAGTTTTAGAGTAACCATTAGGGATTTTTGTTCTTCTTGCTCCCTAATGAATTGCTCCATAAACAACCGGAACATATGGTAGCTTTCTGGCTTGATTGCTGGGAGGCCAAATGTTTCTAGCATAAGCTCAGAAGATAAAGCCTCGTTCTGAGAAGCCTGCTTAGCTTGTGCTCTGATTTCAACCATCTTGCTGGCTTTCAAGTATTCACCTTGTGGGACATGAAAATGAAGTCTTGCATGAGAAAATGAAGGTTCATATTGCATTAAGAGTTTCCAAAGTTACATAAAAAGAAAACACTAACAAAGATGATAACGACTAAAGATGAAATGAAGAGTACAAGTTGATAATGAAAGTTTTTAAGAAATGATGGATGGTGGTCAATTGGCATCCCACCACTCAAAGTATTCCTTCTTTACCACTGGACCTGTGAAATAAGTGTATCATATTTGTGTCTTCCACTCTTGTCATGCCATTGGAACAATGCCACCCATTGAGGAAAGTTGAGGTCGAATCTAGGAATAGCTCTAATTGGTGCATATATAGAAACCATCTTTTGCCTCTGAGAGAATTGTCTCATGTATCTATTAGCACAATATGAACTATGAATTAAGGGCCTAAGAGTGTGGTATGCCCATGATAATGGTAAGTATATCGATGTGGATTCTGACGATGATCATAATAATCCCAAATGATTTCATCTCCATCCAACTGCTCAATCAAACGACAATAGTGTTTATAAGATTGTCAATGCTCCATCAGCATTTCTGAATAGACTGGCTTGGGGTCCCGCATGCTTGAGGAACCACAATCATAAAGCATATGTGCATCCTTCTATGAAGTCGACATCTCCAATGTGAAGTGGGTGAGTCATTGGCAAAGGAAAACAAAGGTTGTCATTGCGATTAACAAGTGTCGGGTCCCACTATGTCCCATATCTAAAAAGCTGGGTAATGTGAACATGTAGAAGGTCACTTTTATTATTGAAAAGGGTCACTCCTACCATGCAAAGCATCATATAATGTTTAATTCTTCCTATAGCGTTTTGAGATAAGATGGAAGGGTCAACATAGGCTCCAAATTCTTCAGGTTAATGCTTTGACTCTCATGGTTTTCTACTAGAGGCCAAGTTTTTTCATCAAAGTGAGCTATAAAGCCACTTGCATTAACCTTAGTCGGGCTCATGAGTAATTTTTTCTCCAACAGATCATTTGGGTCATAAGTCGGAGTGGGGAGGTCTACTATTTCGGTAAATTTATAATAATTTGTCATTTCTCCTCATGGAAACCAAAAAGGAGAGGTTTTTGGGTTCCATCACTCAGCAATTGCATGCACCAAATTCTCATCCACTGATTGCATTCCTCCGGCTGCCACTGTTTTTAGCCCACCTTCTTCAAAGTAGGAAGAAAAATTCAACAGAAGGTGGGATGCCAAGACTGATACCGTTCGGGAGCCAAATGTTTAGACTCAAGAGAGATATAAGTAAACCGTTCGGGTTTTTTCTTGAAGAGGATGTGATCATAAGGGAAGGTGACACCATGTTGGAAAGAATACATATTGAGTGACGACTCTGAAGGATAAAGATTAAATTAGTGAAAAAGTTTGACTAGGTTGACAAAGACAATACGAAGTATAGACATATAATGAGGTTGTAAATCATCACATAAGGTTTTACGCACATCAACATCATCTATACTTCTATCATGTGAAATAATTTTGGAGAAAAGGGGTGAAGGGACCTAATTGAGATACTTTTGTGTCACGATAATTCAATGTCTAGTTATTCTTATATACTTTAGCTGAATGACTTAGTACTAGCATAAACTCTTCCTTATGCAACAAAGGGTAGGGTTTATCAACTTCTTCATAGACACTCGTCAATATACCACAAGTTATCACTCATGGTAATAACGAGAGGACTTTCCCGCTCAAAGTATGGTCTAGTTGTAAGGCTTAGTCTTGTGCTACTACCTAAGATCAATCCCAGAAACATGATGACCAAGACAAATAGGTATGAAGAGTTTTGAAATATGAGAAATCATGCAAAATCGGTTGTCTCCAATGTAATGTTTCCTAATATGGTGATTAAAATAAGTAGAAGAGCAAGAATGGTTTTCAATCAAGCCTTAAATTGAGGAGTGTTGTATTTGATCCTAGATCTAGGTGAACATGATTGATCCTCTTGAATTAGTCTTATATGCAAAAAAAGAAACACAATCACCAAGCAATGTAATAAAATGTCGATGGGGTCAAGGCCAAAGTATGGGTACATGCTTCATCATCGGCAATATGTGAGATGTTCAAGTTAATGAAAATGTAATGAAAATGTATCAATGATAATCATAGCGAAACAATGACGAGTTCCATCACAATCGCCATCTGTTCGCATTCCCAAAAGTATTTTGGTTTTTGGAGTGCTCCAGAAAAAATATGGATTTATTTTGAAATGAGAGAGAAAGGGACTCACTCGTCGATACGAGGATCGACCGTTCCCGGCACCTTTACCTGAGGTAATCAATCTAAGAGCTATGCTTATTATTAATGCATTTCGTTTTGGTTTAAACATCTTTTTTATTCTAAATGTGGTGTTGTGTTTGAGAAAATAATTGAAGATTTGATGTTTGAAACTTTTAAAAAAGTTCTTGAAGAATCATTTGAAAGTGTAAAACATTTTGATTTGAAAATCTTGAATTGAGAAATCTTTACAAATACCATTTGGAAAGCTTGGAAAATCATTTTGAAGTGGATTTAGTGTTCTTTGAAGACTTTAAGTAGATTTTTGGTTTTGCTTTAATTCAATTACTACTTAGTTAGAGCTTCATCTCATCTTTCTTAAATTCTTTTGGAGAGGTACTTGTGATCATAAGTGATGTTAAGTGAGTGTGAATGTATGAATACATTGATCCTATATGATTAGAAGAAAATAATTCATTCATACCATCACATTCATCTAAAAGCATTCCTACAATCACATACATCTAAGTTTCTTACTTTCTATTTATAAAATTGTCATAAATATTGTTATGTAAAGAAAAAAATTTTTAAAATTGGAGTGAGGTTGTAGACCATAAAAAATGATTACAACATTGGGTCATTACTTGATTTTTTTTTTATCTTAGTAAAGTCGATAAATAATAAATAAAAACCTTAGATCTTTGAAGAAAAATATCCAAAAGATTGAAAAAGATGAAATACTCCCATAAAAAGAAAGAAAGAGAGAAAGAGACTTCAAAGATCACTAAATACATATATCTTTATACATATTCTATATATATATATATATATATACACACACACACACATATGTATATGAAAGCATGTGAAAATGAAAAGTTAATTTAAAATGGAGAGGAAAAAGAAGATCTTAAAGGGGGGGGGGGGGAGAGAGAAAGGGAGATGCACATATACGTGTACATATTATCACATATACATATATGAAAGTTTATAAAAAGAGGATATTGATTCGAAGAGAATGAGAGATTTTTAAAGGAAAAGATGTAGAGAAATATATATATATATATATATATATATATATATATATATATATATATATATATATATATATATATATATATATATATATATATGAATTTGTTGGATAAGACATTTAACTTGAAGAGAGAATGTAGAGATAGAAAATAGAACACATATATATATCCATTTATGCGTACATGAAAATTTGTTAAATAAAATGTGGAAACATAGAGAGGGAAAGATAAAGAACATCATCTTGTGCACATATATGTGTATAACATGTATATACGTATGTGTCTTCATGAGATTAAAAATCTAGAAATGATTTAAAGTATCTGACTTCATTTTTGATGTAGGCCAGAGAGGAACTTGGTTTCATGGAAGAGCCTAAACTAAGCCTCGAGAGCCTCATTCAAGAGGGTTTTTGCTTTTAAAAATCTTTTGAAAAGTATGATTTCATATATTTTTATACATGAACATAAAAGATAATTATTTCGTTTGTTACAAAGGAATATGTTTCTTCCACCATTGGGTATAAAAGAAAATCAATCACACATAAAATTAAGAGCAATACACTCATTGGGGTTCCTAATCGAGTGATTCATAAGCGTAATAATGATATGAAATTGCATTTTTAACATGATACATATTCGCGAATGGCTTTCCCGGGTTGGATGAATCCCAACCTCAAAATCAACATAATAATGAAGAAGAATCCCAAACCAAACCGTCATTCTCACCATTCATTCATATAGAAAAAACAATCAACTACACATGTATAACCGAACAACATTCAAGATGATAAAGAAATATGCTTCAATCATAAAATGGAATTTTATTCCCATTCGTATAGCAAAAACAATCAACTAGGCATGTATAACAAAGCAACATTCAAGACATGAAAAAAACCATGCTTCAATCATAAAATGAAATCTTATTCTACCTTCTCATGCTCCTGATGCACTCAAGAATAGCTCGTGACTCCGAAGAGGAGGTATGAAAGCTTTCTTATATGGCCATGGAGAGATGAAGAAGGGAGAAAGTAGGTAGAGAAAAAGGATTGGAATTTTGGTTACATACTTATAACAAGAATGATTTTAGGAAAAGGAATGCTCTTTCTTCGAATGATCCTATATTCGCCTTGAGTGAAGCTCCAAGATAATAAGGATATGAATTGGAATTTGAAGAAGCTTGCTCCCAAGGTTGGAAGTGAAGAAGAATGAGAAGGGAAGAAGAATAGAGAAATGAAGAAAGAGAGCCAAGAGAAAACTCTAAGTCTTCAAGTGAGAATGCACTAGAGGTTCTCTAAGGGCTAAGTCATGCCCAAGAGGGAAGATTGTTGAGGTATTTATAGGAAGTTTTAGAGCCAAAAGTCAAAATTCGATTTTTTTTTTAATTTGACAAGATTTTCATGTAAATTTCAAATCTTTTTGAATTATTTTAAATTTTTTTATGGGTTTTGACTAACTCTGATTGGCCACTAGCCCTGCAAACACCCTTTTGGGGTGTGGGCAGGGCTAATGGCCAACTAAAAAGTTCAAAGTCACCCTGTAATGGTTGGTTTTTGAAGGAAAATGGGGCTTGCACAGTGGGCAGCGCTTCAAAATAATGGGGCTTGCGCTTCAGAAAAATGCACGTGGGCAGCGCTTGATCCAAAAAAACACGAATGTGTCTCGCGCGACTGCATGTCGTTTGATGCACAAAAATATTTTTTTTCTTTTTTTTAAATAATATGAAATAAATAAGGGCTTTTCATATAAAAGCATTAAACCTTGGTTTTAAATTTATTTAAAAATGTGTATAAAATTGGTTTTTCTTACAAATGGGTGGTCGACTTCGTTTTAGGTGGCTCCAGACTCATTTTAAATCCGAATTGGATTCAATTGCTCGTCGACTCGTTCTTGTGCATCACTTAGGCTTAAATTTACATTTTGGCATGAGAAGGAACCAAAAAGAAAGGGAAGATCCGTGCATACGTGTGCGGCGCTCATAAATTCAAATTTTTTTGTATTGATTTTAGTTTTGGGTTTTGAGTTCGAAAAAATGAATTCGGGTCTAGACTTGGATTTTGGATCTTATTTGGATTCAAGAGTTGGATTTTAAATCTCGCGTCTAAAGTTGAGTTTTGAGTTTGTTTTTGGGTAAAATACTCCAATCTTTACAAAAAAATTTTGGGTGGTAACATCTGTTTATGATATTGTTCTCGTGTTTTTGAAATTCTTGATTCCTTGGATGAAACGCCATGTAAATCAAATTCCTTCCCAAAAAGAGTCCATTGAAGGAAGAAATGCCGGTGATAGTTTTTTAGATATTGTTTTAAGCATGCAATAGCTGGTGTCCGAGCATCTTCATCTGATTATATAGGCACTAGACTCTGGGGTGGTGCTTATATAGGCACCAGAGTACAAAATAAACTAAAACTTGGAAACAGAATTAGATTCCTTCTCAAAAAGATTAAGCACAAACAAACAAAAGCCATTACATGCAAAGGAAGTCGAAAGAGGACAAATGTCATATGCTGGATAAGGTGGCAGTCGAACATGTCTAAAGTCAAAAGTGCTACAATGCACAATAGTGTCCGCCATATTGCTATAATGACTGCTGCATGGCTGTTACAGTAACCGCCTTGGCTTGTTTGGTAGGAAAAAGCCACGTGGCTTGTCGTAGCTTCTGCTCTTTTGACACGTGTGAGGTTCCTTATGCTTTTATTTTCTTTGGTTAAATGCAACGTTGCTTTATGTCACATAAATATTGTTGGCAACTACAATAGTCTTTTAGAGACTCCTTAGGATGATTTGCCTTAGATGTAACCCATAGCTTATCCCGCGGGGTACTTTATAGAGTAAGTTTTTATGCCAAAGATTTACAAACATAAAACCCATACTTAACCTGTAGGGTTTTTCCAGGGTAGATTTTAGGGCGATGACCTACAACATTAGCCCTATTTTTTAACAAGGGGATCTTCCTAAGGAGAAGTTTATTACGTACCTTCCCAAAGGATGATGCTTTAATTCTAGATGAGAAGTTTAACCACAACTTGCAAGGGTTAATTTTTTTCGATCTTGACGAACGTTAGGCTGCAGGGTTAAGTACTCAACAGCTTCGTTCCTACTGTCATAGTTGTTATCAATATCTTATACAACCTCCTCCTCATATTGTTCATTGTTATCCCAATATCCTCCAATATCCCATTCTCCTTCTTCTCCCCTTTGGAGGATTGCTCATATATTTTGATTGTCACCTGCCCATTCTGCATCATAATTGTTTTGAACCTGACAAAAATGTTCACATAGGCCAGGATTTATTCGTTGGTTGCTTTGATAAGGGATGCAAATACTTGCAGTGACTCGGTTATCTATTAGAAAGATGTGTGTGTGCATATCTTCAGTTACCATCCAGTTGGTTCTCTTCTTACTAGCAATCTGGTCTTTGGCAATTGTGCAGACCCTCCATATCTTGATTTGGCAATATACATCATCGTCTATAAAAGCAGTTCTAAGAGTGGTTGCAAGATTTCTAGTTTGCAGGAGGTGAAGTCCATTGTAAATTTTTATCAAGACTTCTTTCCTAGCTTTACATGGGGACTCATAAGAAGGGGCAATGGCTTCAATACGTAAGTTGACATATCCATAGGGGTACACCCAGTTTTCTTTGAACATCTGTTTACCACATATGCTAGTTGCTAATTGAATTCAAGGTGTTTTGTTTGTTCTTCTTTGCTATCATAACTCTTTTTAGAAACCCCTGATCCATCAAGCTTTTGGGCAAGAGTTTTATCCCTTGGATTTTTTGGTCCTGCCATCTCCTAAGGTTAATGGTAGCTTGTACAAGCGAAAATACCTTTTCACACTCGCAAAGAGAAGTATCAAAATGGTGGTCTTGTTTATACTTGATCAAAATAAATCCCAAGTCAGGCTTCCTCATGTTGGGACTTTGTTCCATAATTCTTAGCAAGTCTTGTATGTTGACTTGCTCATTCATGTTTGCTTTTAGGTCTAGGCAGTAGACATGTTCATTTACTAATGGAACATTTGGGGGAATTGTCTCTCTTTTTTCTCTTAATTTCTTCATTTCTTCTTCAACATACTCTTTTAAGAATCTTTTTTCTGTTTCTAAATTTTCTAATTTTTCCTAAATTCTTTCTTTTCCTTCTTTCTCCAACTCATTTCTACCTGTTCTGCCTTGAAACTTATCTCTAAGGCAAGATAATTATTTAGCCTTTGAGGTCTAAGGGGTATATGTTCCAAGGAGATGTCTGGTAGGGTTTTTTTTATTGAAGTTGCCTATTTTTTAGTTTAAATGGGTTGCTAATAAAGAAAAGATCTTTGCATAAGTTGGATTCTGTTTGTTTTGCCACAGATTGTCCACAAAATGTGGTCTTTTAATTCTAGAATAAGGCTAGGAGAAGTAAGAAAGGTTAGCTTTGAATGGGAAGGAAATATTGGTAATCCTAAGTCGAGGTCAAGAGACTGCAACTGGCTTGCTGAAGCCATAATACCAGCAATGTAAAGTTTATGTTAAGTAAAACAATACTCTCTATATTGTCTACTATGGCTAATGTCTACTTACAGAGGAATTGAAATCTATCTTATATGATGTTCTATCCTTTTGCTGAAGGAAAGTATTATTTAGATTGTTGCTCCCACTTGAATGGGGCCACATCTCTACTCATCGCTACCTAGAATTAATGTAAGAATTAGATGAAGATGCTTGGACCTTGTCTTGTTTCATGACAACGATCAGCTTCTGCATGCTTAAAACAATATCTAATAAATTATCACTGGCTTTCCTTACTTCACTAGACTCTTTTCGGGAAGGAATCTGATTTACATGGCAGCTCGCCCAAGGAATCAAGAACTCAGAAACACAGGTGTAACGCTTGGCATGTGGGGTAGGTTGGGCTGGATCAGGGTCCAGACCCGGAGCCGAACCCCATTCTCGCGATGAGGAGGCTCAATGCCAGCTATCCCATTTCATCCCTCTCGCTGGTTCATCCACGATGCAAGGAAGCAGGAGGCGAAAGAAAGTGTAGCAGCATCGACAGGTGAAGCGGCAACGCTCAGGTAAACCATCTCGATCTCTCTCTGTCTCTTCTGTCTTCTCCTTCTTTCTCAACCTCTATTGCATCTCTGTCCCTCTCCCTTTCATCATTCTCTGTCTGTCTCCCCCTTTGTCCCGAGTTCTCTTTGCTTGATCCCCAACTCTCCCACCAATTCTCACCCTTGTCCTCCAATTTGTCTCAAGTTTTTCCCAAACTAAACCCTCCCCTGGTCTCCCGTACTCTCTCCCTCCTTTGCTACTCCCTTGTCCCTCTGCTTGCACGCTTTCTCCTGCCAGCCTACTCTCACTCTTAGTGTCTCTCACTGTCGTGTATCTCTCTGCATACTCCCTCAACCGAGCACTCTCTCTGCACTCTCCCTCTCGCCTGTCTTTATTTTTCCTTGCCCGAACTCTCACCGTTTGTTTCTCTTTTTGCCTCCCTGTTGCTATCTCTCTAACCCATGTGTGTGTCTCCCTCAACCAAACCATTTTCCTCTCAATTGGATGCCCTCTTCTAATGGTTGACCTCTCTCTTGATCCCTCTTCTAATGGTAGCTTGGGTAACACATCTTTTTCCTCATACCAGAGAATAGAAGGTGTTGGAGGTGACAAGAACATATAACCTTAGCTGCTTGAGGATCGATCGAGTACTTTAGGTGGTTGCTGGGGACACTACTGCATCTAAGACGCTAAAAGATGAGTGAGTACAACTAAATAAACCTAATTTTATTGGATTTTTGCCCTAAGAATGTATAGAATTACCTTTTTAGTATGATGGGCTAATATTTGAAGTGGCTAGGTAGCATGGTAGAGATTTTGATGATGTTAAGAAGGTTTAGAACTATTTTAGCAAACTAGGAACGTATGATATTTTTGATGTGCACATTATGTCGCTTGCTGGGAAAGAGTATGTATGTTGGGAAGCATAATTGCTAGGATGAGGTGTCAACTTAGAAACAAGTGAGAAATGTATTGGTGATAGGTTGAATCAAAGTTTTGAGCTTTAATCGTTGGGTCACAACCTCGAAGAGTTGGAAAAAAACAATTCGAGGACTTTATGGGCCAATACTACATGTCAGCACCCTCTTGAGGCAATAACCTATGCATCAATGATCCTATTTCTTACTTGTATTGATTTTAAAGCAAAATGAGAATATTTTTGGAAGTATACCAAGCACGTCGAGTAGACCTTGAGCGATAAGATTTGAAGCTCAAGGCAATTTTGGGTATTTTTGGCAACACACAATAGGTATGGCAGCATTCCAGGCAAATCCTTGGTTGGGGCCAAATTTAGAGTACGTTCTTTTCACGATCATTGGATCTTATGTTGTGTTTGGAAGATTGATGTGTGCCATAATGTGCTTATTTCCACATGAATGTATGTGTGTAATAGACTAACTATGAGATTGTTTGATTGTCTTTAAATTACTATGCGATGGCATATGCATGCTAACAATTATAACTACTTATGATAGATTAGGCGGGGTATCGAGTCGAGTATCTTCTCAACTCTGATTTTGCATTAGTGAACATCCTAGAATGATATTTACATAGGACAACTATGAGCCAATCACAAATCGAGACTACTCTCCATGGTTCGGCTATGTTTTGTATGATGTGATTGTTTTGTTTGATTGATGTGAATGCTACAATATTTTTTGTGTGCATTGCCATGGGCAGCGATGCAATTGAATGAAATTGAATGTTTGAAGTACCCACAAAGTTATGATGGCTAGCTAAGAGTATTGACAGTATGTGTAACTGCCATATGAATGTGTTTTGAGGTATGGGTGCACTTGTGAAGTGAACTAACATCGTGGGCTAGCCAGTCATTTTGTGAATGTGTTCTCATAATGATAAGTTAAGAAAAAATAATTGATGGAAGACCAGTGAGTTATGACAGCATGTTTGGCATATGTCCTGCCCACGCCATTGGTCTCGCCTGCTTGGAGTGCAAGAGGTGCAAGGCCCCTGGATATCATTGTGTGTTGTGCTTGGAGCATTGGGCTCTCACCTTCCCAACCTGGGTGTCCTAGGGAAGGCTGAGCAACTCTCTTTGGCATTCATACATCCTTTGATGATTACTCTATTGTTGTAGCATGAACAGATTCATATCATTTTGGGCCACCATAAGGGTTGTCTCTCGACTGTGGGTCGCCCGTGGTGTGCATGCGTCTGTGTTTGTACCCACTAGAGCTATCAATTCACTAAAGAAAATGTAAATAAAATGATTGTAAATGAAATAAATGTGAATAAAGTTAATATGCATTAAGTGAATGTGACTATTGAGTGTGCTAATTGTAGTCATTGAGTCATCCCTACACGTCGTTGTATATGTGAGGGGCTACCATGACAAGTTATGTGATTGCACGATCCTATCATAATATGATAGTGTTACATTTTCGTATATGTTATATCTCATAGTTGAGTCTTTATCTTAGAGGGTTAGGGATTTATCTAGTTTGTTGTCATACTACGAAGGCTGAACCTTCTGTTGTTTACTTTTTTTTTTAGGTTTTGACAGACCCAGGCAGTAGGTTGATCAAATTCAGGGGAATAATATTATAAGTTGACTATGTTCTAGTTTATTCTTTTTTGTGATAGATGTGTTACCTGTTCTTGGAACCCAGTTCCTATAAAAGGAAACTTTCCAGTTTAAGGCAAAGACTCATAATTAGAGTGTGGAGTTGTATGAAAAGTACATGAAGCTAAACTGTGTTGTTATATTGATAGAAAGTTGTGTTTTTATTAAAATTTAAATGTTGTTATTATGAATAGATTAGAGTATTTAAATTTAGAATTACACAAAAAATCTAAGAAGTTTAAGACAAGTAAAACTTTACCAATCAACTTTTTCTTACTTTAGATTATATTTGTTTTATTTTTGAATGGGTGATAAGGAAGAGATTTACATACAAAGTCTAAAAGAAACCAAAACCTATTACCGAGATGCAGAAGGACTAAGTAGATATGACCCTCCTAGTAGTTCTGATAAAATAGTAGTTCGACAACTAAATATGATAATCATTATGATAACAAAATTAAGCTAGAGAATTAGTCAACTTGAACGAACTATGGGCAAAAGGCCAGAATCAGAAAGAGTAAACTTAGAAGAACTAATTAAAAAACTAGACAACCTTAATATAGGAAATGACAAAGTAAAGCATACCCCTATTCCTAAAAGTATTATTTTTTCTAGAAAATAATGGCTGCAAGAAAATTCTTTTTGTGGTCTTAGTAGAACCCTTAGTAATGCTAATGAAACAAGACAAATAGAAGAAAATCTATTAACTAGAATGATTCGAAGCCAAGGTCCTATCTCCGGAATGCTGGAAGAGCTGATAGATATAAACAAGGATTTAGAAATTTACAATAATCACCAACTGACTCCGTTAAATCTCAAGAACCTTACATAGGACAAGATTTTGGAGTATAAAACCCCAATTAGTTAGAATAAGCAGACAGAAGAAGTCTGTGTAACCACTGAACACAAAAATATAGGCATCGTAAGTCAAGAAAGTATTAAACAATTGTTACATAATCAAAATATGTTTATCCATCTTGAATTGATAAGTATAGAAATTAAGGGATTAGCCAAGAGAAACTTTGGAACAAAAGTTCTAATCACCTTGCTAGATGAAAGATGGGCAAATGATGCTAGGAAAGCCATCAGAGTTAGTATGGAAATTGATATGTCAGATAACAAAGAGATATTTTATTCTGCACCCAATTTCATGAATAGCATAAGGTACCTTGAACATATAGTTATAGGAATCCAAATTAAAGGATAAAAAACATTTACAGGAAAGAAAAATCTGCTTGTAAATGTAGAATTTTTAAGCAAAATAACCAGCAGTAGTACAATAGAATATTAAATCAATATAAAAGCAATGATTGAATCCATGACAAATAAGGGTATAAGAATGATTAAACCTATGGCTATTGACCCTGAGGAGTTAGAAGCATAAGATTGAATTATTATTAAAAGTCTAGAGATAAATAGCTAAATTAAAATTCTAGAAGAAAGCCTAATGTTTAAAAACCCTAATAATAGTTATACCATAAAGTTTATAGACTATAAGGAAAGACAACCAAATGATGAAAATGAATCAGAAGAACTTCGTATCCAAATTGAGGATTAGTGGAAAAATTAGAACATAAGTGCATGTTACTCCCTAAGGGGCTTAATCTATGAGAAGAATATATTCTTAGGTTAGAAATTAAATTAATCAAAGAAGGTAAAATCTGGGAAGAGGATAATTTATACATAGACAGTGGGAAATGTCAGGGTTAGTATAAATAAACCAAATATCAGTTGCATAGAAAAGCCTATAGGCATCCCTAAAAATCTTATGGAAGCATGATGCTCCATGATTACTATTGCAAGAACATTGCAAGTCCGAAACAAAATCCATAGGTCCAAAACACAATATTCTATTCACTAGGACAACCTCCTAGAAATGCATATGTAGAATATAAAGAAAGAGACACTTATAAGCCCAAAGGAAACATATGACATTATAAACCCTATATAAAAAAAACCCTATTAGATGAAGGCAAAATATTAAATACAAGGTGTAATGACCCCCAATTATTACCCTCAGTCAAATGTGGTCCCAACGAGTAGCTAGAAATGGCATAAAATGGATCAATCAATGTGGATAATAGAAGAAATGTATACCTGGGTAGAAAAGTTCTTAGGAGAAACTGCTAGAGCTCCCAAAGAGAACACACCCTCAAAACTTACAATGAAAAATTTTATTAAGAAAAAATATTTATAACTTTACAAATAAAATATATTTGCTCTTATTAGGATATCAACCAAATATAGGATTTCATAAATAACAACAAGATTCTCTTAGAAAGTTAGAACATCTCCAAATCAAAGATTGGAGAAATATTAAATACAAGGTGTAATGACCCCCAATTATTACCCTCAGTCAAATGTGGTCCCAACGAGTAGCTAGAAATGGCATAAAATGGATCAATCAATGTGGATAATAGAAGAAATGTATACCTGGGTAGAAAAGTTCTTAGGAGAAACTGCTAGAGCTCCCAAAGAGAACACACCCTCAAAACCTACAATGAAAAATTTTATTAAGAAAAAATATTTATAACTTTACAAATAAAATATATTTGCTCTTATTAGGATATCAACCAAATATAGGATTTCATAAATAACAACAAGATTCTCTTAGAAAGTTAGAACATCTCCAAATCAAAGATTGGAGATATATAAAACCATTTTTGTAGTTCTTTAGCAAGATGTTTTTACAATAAAGAGACAGGAGAAAACTTATTTCTCAAATTACCTAATCCATTAGGTTCTAAAATTCACAAAAAGTATAAAGAAAGAGAAGTAATAGCCCAATTAGATAATATTAGCATAAAGATCCAATGCATTATCAAAGAATTGGTAAAAGAAGTGTATTGAGATCACCATCTCTAGACAATTAAAATGAGAATAAACAGATATACACACTACAGAGGTATGATAAAGAGCCTAGAGATACAAAAATATATAAGAACAAAACAAGTGACGAAGGACAGAAATATTACCTTTGAAAATCTAAGGCTAGAAAACCCTACCTTGACAAACATAAACATGTTAAAAAATATAATACTCAGAGGGATTATAAAAACAAGTAACATGTTTTACTTGTGGTATCCCTGAGCGTTTAGCTAGAGACTGTTCAAAATGAAATAATTTATATAATAAAGCATCAATTTTAGTTGATTGTAAATGAGGATGTGTTAGCTCTAAATGAATATATTAGTGATACCAAAAGTATTTGTAATATTGTTTCTACAGACGGACATCCTCTGACCATAGTTTCTTTGATGATGAACCTTGTAATTTCAGCCATAACATACTTGAGACAAGTAGAAAATATGGAAAAAATATGTCTACATTAAATAACTTACATAATATGTTTGATAATATGAATAATAACTAATGATTCTTTTGCAGTATTAGAGGAGCCATCCACAGTTATAGAAAAGAATAAGGCGGTAGCCATATTAATACTTTCCTTTGTGGAAAGGAAGAGCATCACATAGAATAGATTCAAATTTTTTGAAAATAGACATTAGCCATGGTAGACTATAGAATGTATTGTTTCACCTAACGTAAATTTACATTGTAGGGAACATGGCTTCCACTAGCGAGACACAATTTATCCATATTAGCCCAGACTTAGGTTTACCTATATTCCCCCTTGACTCTAATCTTTCCTTCCAAACTTCATCCGGCCTTACCTTTGAACAAAAAGATCATATTCTACTAGATAATCTATAGTAGAATAGGAAAAACCTAACATTTTCTAAAATCGTAAGTATCATGGCGACCTATCTTAGTATAAAGAATACAAAAAACCAAATCTAACTCTTTCTCAATCCCATCAACCAATCCCTTCTTTTTTGGAAATAAGTCAAAATCTGGAATATTCCCAGAAGGAACTAAAACTGTACAAAGAAAAATTAGAAGTTATGACTGAAAAATTGAAACAAACAACAACAAAGGTGGAAATTCTAGAAGAACAGTGGGAAAAAGAAATGAAGACACATCGGGAAGAGAAGAGAGAAAGCTTTCCCCTTGAGATAGATGTAAAAAAGGAACAAGTCTACAAAATAGTACTCCAAGAGAAGAATGCTATAAAGGCTTTGGTATCATTTTGGCAAGTATCAACCTCAAAAAGCAGACAAACATGGAAGTGTTTGATATGAAGATTTCTTCACAAAAACTGATAAAACAAGGATATGTAAAATGGATTATCATAACAGTAGTAGAACAAACACATATGTTACGATTCAATTGGCGATTACCTCATATAGTAGAACAAATATTTAGAAACAATTCGGTTACAAAAGGCCTTGTAAACCTAGACATTGATGCAGTCCCTCTGACATATGATTATCCTTGTGACACAAAATAAGACATTTTTATTAGAGTATACTCTTTACCATCCCTTTAGAAACTAATTTATTGCCAACAGACATGCTAGAAATGACATCATCTATCTAATCTTATTTCAGAAGATAGAAACACTAGAATATATACATATGATCCAAAACATGTATATATGGTGATACCATTCTCAAACCATATCTATGTTAAGCCAGGATTACATGATCATTTTCCCCAAATTAATGTTAGATGGCAAGTTGAAGAACTCGAAGACTTTGGCAGGGATTGTGCTGCAATAGTTCCTCATTTTGGCTATAAGTTAGACACATAAAAAGAGACAGATCCAGCATGATAGTAAATACTGCATAAAGTAAAATAGAGACAAAGTTACTGAGTCCTTAACCTGCAGCCCAACGTTCATCAAGATCGAAAGAAACTTGGCCCTTGCGAGTTGTGGTTAAGCTTTCCATAGGTACAATGCTTCCCATGTAAAATTAAAGCATCATATGTTTGGAAAGGTTCATGATAAACTTCTCCTTGGGGAAATCCCTCAAGTTAAAAAAGTATGATTAGCATTGTAGGTTATTGCCCTAAAATCTACCTTGAAGAAATTTTCTAGGTTAAGTCTAGGTTTTACGTTTGTAAATTTTCGGCAGAAAAATTTACTCTCTGAAGTACTCCACATGACACTCTCTGAAGTACTCCATAGGACAAGCTTTAGGTTATCTCCGAGACAAATCATCCTGAGAAACCTCTAAAAGATTGTTGTAATTGCCAACAATCTTTATATGACATAAACCAACATTGCGTGCAGCCAAAGAACATAAAGGTGTAAGGAACCTCACATGCATAGAAAGAGCAGAAGTAACGACTAGCCACACGACTTCTTCCTAGTTAAAAAACCAAAGATGGTTACTATAGCAGTCACTGTGGCACTACGATAGACACTATTGTGCATTGTAGCACTTTTGACTTGGGACACATGCGACTGCCACCTCATCCAACACACAACATCTTTCCTCCTTTGAGTTCCTTTGCATGTAACGACTTTTGTTTGTTAATAATTAATCTTTTCGGGAAGGAATCTGAATCATTCTCCAAGTTATAGTTTATTTTGGAGTCTGGTACCTATATAAGCACCACCTCAGAGTATGGAAAAATCATCCATCCTGGTATCCATTCATCCCTCACTCTCTAGTGCTTGGTCGGCTTTAGGCCCTTTTCGGTCCATGTCTCATTCCTAGCTCTCCTTCCTTTTCTTCCTCTTCTCTACCCCCATGCTATAAGAAAAGCGAACCGACGTTTTTAGTGTGCAAATCCAGCCCCTCATCTTTTTGATATTCAAATTTAGGGGAACAATACCATAAACACATCATGTTCAAATAGGATCTCTTTTATAACTCATGGTCTTTGCGCATAGATCCTGGCTAGGGCCAAAACTTCCAGTGCAAAACACTGATTCATAAGAACAGATTATATAGGTGTGGCTTTCGGGGAAGAGACTTTCATGTTCGGCTTATGTGTCTTACTATGTTGTGAACTATTAGTTAATTCAGTCTTGTCAAGAATATCATAAGAGTCATCTATGGTATTATCATTAAGTCATCTATAGTCTATGACCATTCCATATTTTCCTTGGACTTGTTTACTATGTTTATTAAGAATAAAGATGGGCTTCTATGAGGACTTGTACTTCTTCTTATGGCTCCTAGTTTTAACAGGTCATTTATATGTGTTTCAAAATCCTTGATATTTTCATTTGTTTCATTTGTTTTTTTGTTGGAAATAGTAAATCCTGGATCTTTAATTTCTAATATACATTCCTTTTTATTACAATCCGAATGTTTCGTAGGTATTCTCCTATGATTTCCTCTTTTTCTAATATTCTGATTAAGTAATCTATTTTTGTACAGCCTGTTTCTAACTTATTATAGACTTCTTGTATATTGATAGGGTTGTATTCAAGATTTATTTTTAGATATTCTAGGTCACCCTCTTCATCTTTTGGGTATGCCAGTTCTATTTTTTCTTTGCAAGCTCTTGGTGTTTTGCATTGGCAATCCTTTTTCTTTTCATCTTCAACTTTCCAATCTGGTGCCTAAGGAATTAGTTTGTTAAGAAAAGAAAGGTCAGTCCTAGTAATGACACATCCAACCATAGTTTTTAATAGAAAGTTTAGCCCTGTAATGCATTTTCTACTATCACGTAGTTGCATATGTCTGATAAATATCTTAGGCCCTGGTTGGTAGACCGTATGTTCTCCTTCTTAGATTCTAAAGACTATTTTATATTTGCTTATATCTTCGTCATACATATGTAATGATCCATCCCTTTGTTCTACCTAGAATTGATAGTAGGTTCAAAGCTTCTTTGATATTTTGGTGGCACAAGCGCTTTTATCCAATACCGAAACACTGCATCCGGTGTCAACTAAGTCATTTATTTCTAATTTCCAATCATCTATTTTAAATATACAAGGAATCCATATAGCAGTTTTTTCTTGCATTATGTTCTTTATGATCAGGATCCATACTAGGGAGATTCGTTCTAGTTAGCATTCTTTTAACTTTCTCTGTGATCATGCCTTTGCCTTTGTTGTTGGCAGCCAACATTTCACAGTCCATTGTTTCATGTCTTTCCACTTTCTTTTTTAAAAATTCCAACTGTGCTTATAATTTAGTTATTTTCCTTTCAAAATTATCCATCCTAAAGACATGCATACATGCATCTTTCAAGCATATAACCGATCACCGCAAGTTTTTGCATCCCTTATCAAAGCAACCTATGGATAAATCCTGGCCTAAGCAAACATTTTTGCTAGGTTTAAGCCAAACACGAAGCAGAATGGGCAGGTGACAATCCAAATATATGAACGATCCTTTAAAGGGGAGAAGTTTGAGATAACAATGAACAATATGAGGAGAAGGTTGTAGAAGATATGGTTAACAACTAGGAGAGTAGGGACAAAGCTGTTGAGTCCTTATCCTACAGCCTAATGTTTGTCAAGATTGGTAAAAGGTTGGCCCTTGCAAGTTGTGGTTAAATGTTCCATGGGTACAACACTTCCCATTTAAAATTAAAGCATCATCCATTTGGGAAGGTACATGATAAACTTCTCCTTAGAGAAATCTCCCAAGTTAAAAAATAGGATTTGCGTTGTAGGTTATCGCCTTAAAATTTACCCTAGAAAAACACCTTAGGTTAAGTATGAGTTTTACGTTTGTAAATTTTTGGCATAAAAATTTACCCTGTGAAGTACCCCATAGGATAAACTCTGGGTTACTTTTGAGTTAAATCATCCCGAGAGTCCTCTAAAAAGCAGTCGTAGTTGCCGACAATCTTTATGTGACATAAGACAATGCTACATGTAGCCGAAGAAAATAAAGGCATAAGGAACCTCACACGTGTCAAAAGAGCAAAAGTGACGATAAGCCACGTGGCTTCTTCCTAGCGAAAAAGCAAAGTCAGTTACTATAACAGTCACTGTAGCAATACGGTGGGAATTATTGTGCAATATAACACTTTTAACTTTGGACACGTTTGACTGCTACCTCATCCAGCACACGACATCTATCCTTCTTCGAGTTCTTTTGCATATAACAGCCTTTGTTTGTCTGTGCTTAATCTTTTTGAGAAAGAATCTGATTCCTTTTCCAAGTTGTAGTTTATTTTGGAGTCTGGTGCCTATAAAGGTACCATCACAGAGTCTATAAAAATCATCCATCCCGGTATCCATCAATTCCTCGCTCTTTAGTGCTTGGTCAGCTTCAGGCCCTTTTCGGTCCCTATCTCCTTCCCAGCTCTCCTTCCTTTTCTTCCTCTTCTCTACCCCCCACAAAATGTTGTAAGAAAAGTGAACCAACGCTTTAAGTGTGCAAATCTGGCCCCCTCTTCTTTTTGGTATCAGAGCCTCAAACGCTCTTGGGGTTGTAAGTATGTTTTGTTATTAATGGTAGTTTTTTTGTGTGTTCAAAGTTTGCTTTGTGCATAGCTTATAAGCTGAATGGGAAAGTCACTTCTATGGAAGCATGTATCTCTGTACACACCTATATAATTTGTTCTTATGAATCTATGTTTTGCGTTGGAAGTTTTGGCCCTAGTTCGGATCTATGCATAGGGACCATGAGTTATAAAAGATAACATGTTAGAACATGATCTGTTGATGATATTATTCTCGTGTTTCTGTGTTCTTGATTCCTTGGACAAGCCGCTATGTAAATCTTTAAGGACCAAAAGACTATTGTGGAAAAGAAGTGCCCACAAAAACAAAGATTGTTAAGGAAAAAATAGTACACAAACAGTGAGATTTCAATAGGTAAAAAAAGGTTTTCAAATCCAGGGGAACAATACCTTAAGCCGACTATGTTCTATTCTTTTTTTTTTTTTTGTAATAGATGTGTTACCTATTCGTGGAACCCTATCCTGTGAAAGAAAATTTTCCAGTTTAAGACAAAGACTCATAAATAGAGTGTAGAGTTGTATGAAAGAAACATGAGACTGCGGGATTAAAGAAGACAAGTACCAAGTTTGCTATAGAAACTTTTGACCTGTTAAATTGTATTTGTCATAGTTGAAGTATTTCTGTATGTATGTTTTAACTATACTTGTTATAGATCACAAGGTCATCATAGAATTTATAATATTTAAATTTAGAATTATATTCATCATAGAATTTATAATATTTAAATTTAGAATTATATCAATAGTCTCAAAGTACTATAAAAAATAACCAGTTTAGCTATACCTGTTACTTTCAAAATGAAATGCACTTACTTCATAGTGAAGGCAACAATTCTATGTCCCAACAATTGAAAAGTATAACTAACTAACACATTACCCTACCACAAAACCTAGAAACTTAAAAAATCAGATTTTTATCAGTCCATATATGATGTGTTAAGAAATAATACTCTTAAGGAGATATTAGAAAGCCAAAAATATTTAAATGACCAATTAGCTACTATCTTAACCTGCAATAATATGAAGACAATATTGAGGTCTTACAAAAACAAAGTTTAGAAAATTAAAACACTCACAAGATTCAGACCAAAACTATAAAGAAATAATTAAAATCCATAGACATGGATTACATCTCAAGAACTTTACCCAAATTAAAACTAATCTTACTTAATTAATACACATGCGTGAACATGAGTAGAAAACATAGATCAGGAAGTAGTGATCACCCATGCATATACTATTTCGGATAACCAAGCATAGAACATAGATTTTAATGTAAAACATGTGTGGTTGAAGCTTGTAAATTTTGTGTGGAAGAAAACCAATACTAGTTTACTCTAGAAAATAAGATGAGACGAAAGGATGATACTGTAGAAAGAAGAATCTGAGTAATAGAAAATAGGATGGATAATTTTGATAGGGAAATGACTGAATTAGAAGCATGGTTGGAATCTTTAGAAAAGAAAGTGGAAAGATTTGAAACAATGGACCGTGAAATGCTGAATGCCAACAATAATGGTAAACGCATAATCATAGAGAAAGATAAAATAATGCTAACTAAAAAGAATCACTCAAGAATAGAGACTGGTCGTAAAGAACAAAAATGCAAGAAAAAATGCTATCAGGATTCCTTGTATATCTAAAATAGATTATTAGAAATTAGAAATAAAAGCCTTACTTGTTGGATAAAGCACTTGTGCTGCCAAAATATCATAGAAGCTTAGAACTTACCAATCAACTCCAGGCAAAAAAATTGGACAAATCATTACATAGGTATGACAAAGAGATATGCAAATATAAAATATAATCTCACAAGGAGAACATATGGCCTACCAACCAGGGTCTAAGACGTTTATCAGACATATGCAACTACACGATAGTACAAAATGCATTATAGAACTAAAATTTATATTGGAAAATATGGCTGCAAGTGTCATCACCAGGACTTACCTTTCTTTTCTTAATAAACAAATTCCTTGGGCATCAGATTGGAAAGTAGAAGATGAAAATAAAATGGATTGCCAATGCAAAACCCTAGGAGCTTGCAAAGAAAAAATAGAACTAGTATACCCAGAAGAAATTGAGAGGGTGACCTAAAAGATCTAGAAATAAATCTTGAATATAACCCTATCAATATACAAAAAACTATAATAAGTCAAACTAGATGACTTAATCAAAATATTAGAAAAAGAGAAAATCATAGGAGAAATACTTTCAAAACATTGGGATCATAATAAAATAGAATGTGTATTAAAAATTAAAGAGCTAGGATTTACTATTTCCAACAAAAAGATAAATGCAACAAATGAAAATATCAAAGATTGTGAAACACATATAAATGACTGGTAAAAGTAGGAGTCGTAAGAAAAAGTACAAGTCCCCATAAAAGCCTAGCTTTTATTGTTAATATATATAGTGAACAAGTCCAAGGAAAATCCAAAATGGTCATAGACTATATACGACTTAATGATAATAACATAGACAATTCTATGCATGGGTGATCACTACTTCCTGATCTATGTTCCACTCATTTTATATATGTGTTCCAATTTGGGCAAAGTTCTTGAGATATAATCTATGTCTAGCACAAAATTATTTGTTTGATTTCATTTACTATTTTGATTATTTCTATATAGTTTTGGTTTGAATCTTGTGATTGTTTTAATTTTTCCAAACTTTGTTTGTGTAAGACCTCAATATTGTCTTTATATTCTTGCATATTTCTTAACTTGCTTAAAATAGTTGCTAATTGGTCTTTTAAATATTTTTGGATTTCTAATATCTCCTTAAGAGTATTATTTCTTAATGCATCATATATTGGTTCTCGTCTCCTTAATTCCCCAGCCTCACATATCTTTTATACAATTCCACACTCTGTTTATGAGTCTTTGTCTTAAATTGAAAAATTTTCTTTCACAGGAACAAGATTCCACAAACAAGTAACACATCTATTATAAAACAGAATAGACTAGAACATATTATGGTATTGTTTCATTGGATTTGAAAACTTTTTTGGATTCCTTTTCTATAAAAAACTATGCACAATATCATTTGTCATTTCATTCAGACCTCACTGTTTGTATGCTGTTCTTTTCCTAAACGGCCTCATGCCTCAGCCGGTACTTCTTTTCTACAATAGCCTTTTGGTCCTTAAGGATTTACATGGTAGCTCATCCAAAGAATTAAGAACTCAGAAACACAAGAACAATATCATAAACAAATCATGTTCTAACAAATTCTCTTTTATAACTCATGGGCCCTATGCATAGATCCAGGCTAGGGTCTGAACTTCCAGTGCAAAACACAGATTCATAAGAACATATTATACAGGTGTGCCAGAGATACATGTTTCCAGCCCATCAAGTCTGCTATATAAGGGCTGTCTCTCTCTCTCTCTCTCTTATATATATATATATAATATTGATATAGTCCTCCAGCCAGGGCTATTTGATCCAACATAATAGATTGTTAATAAAAAACATATAGAAAATGATGATAAGTACTTTCATCATCTAGTATTTGTTTATATCTTTTTCTCCTTTTTTTCTTTTTATATGGACGACCCTAGTTATATGGTAGGTTTTTCTATTCAGATGATAAATGGCTGAATGAGTTATCCTTCACTAATATATATATATATATATATATATATATATATATATATATATATATATATATATATATATATATATCACAATTTTCTAAAACAGTACTGTTTAGAAAGTATAAAATAAAGCATGCAATTTGCTATATTTGTTTCCCACTAAAAGGTCAATATAATGAAGAAAGTTGTGGAGATGGTATCTATTCACAGCCAATCACGATGTGGGATCAGCCTGCCCTGAAACCTGTAATAAGCGGGGTCAACTAATTCGGGCATTAAAGTGGGCAACGATCTAGTAGCAACTCAAGTTCGTTAAATCCCTTTCAAGTAGATGCAGCAAAAATTTTGGCTTGCTGGTTTGATTAAAGATATAAAAAGTTTCTTGCCTAATTAATGTATCATTAACGAATCACCCCTTAACTTTTCAACTTCAATAGACGCATTTAACTTTTTAATACAATTCTCAAACATCCATTTCTTAGTAAAATACTAAAACAATGGAAAGTACAAAATTACCCCCTATTTTTTTTATATGTAGACAAAAATTTAAAAAAAATCTTGCTGAAATTGGCCTTTACTTGGCTGCATGGGTCGAAGGTAGTCCATTGGTCTAATAATAAGGATCTATCTCTAGGGGTCGTTTGACAGTAGTTTTGTGAATCTATCTCAAAGTTCAAGACATGTTTACGGAACAATAGTTCTAGTGTTTTGAAGATACTCACAAAATATTTCTGCTGTCAAACAACTCCTTACCGTGCAAAACACTACGCTTGACCAACGAGTATTGATGCCCCTTGCTAGGGTTGAAACCCTTGTTGTCCAGTAGAAGAGTGATTACTATCCACTACTACCAAAGGTCCATCCTGGCATCGTTGTCGCTGCTTGGGGAGCACCGCTGGCAACTGGTGAGAATCAATATCAAGCTAGTTACATGCACAGCTGAAAAATTGTCTACAAGCTTATGCAATGACCAAAATACTCTTATTAAAATAAAATAAAAAAAAAATCTTTTTAAAAGGGTAAAAGAAGATTGTGAAAAAATGAAAAACTCTAAAACGTCCACTAAATTCACAAAATAAATTCAAAAGTGCTCCCACCCCCTTTGGTGCATATTTGTTGAGTGCACATGGATTAAATCTGGATCGATATTAGCAACTGGCAACCTTCATGTGCGATTAAATGTTCTTTATTTTACGTTTGTTCTTTTTTCTGAAAAATTGAGGAGGGCTTATCCGTGTGTATGCTTTTCGTTAAAGAACACTTTTGCACTTTAGTTTATTGTTTTAACATTTCTATTAAGAGACGGCTGATCTTTTTGAAAACTTCATTAAAAAAAGATAAAAATTTAAGAAGTCATTCGTTATTCGCCTATCAGTAAGGTTGTAATTCATAAATTTTCCTTACAAATAGGTTAAATGAAATCCAACTGATCATACAGCAAAAAACAACACGCTTACAACTAAGGAATATTAACCAACACATATCTAGCTAGGCTGGGAGAAACAGCTGGATAAATTCGTTACTATCCAGGCCGAGTCTGTACAGGCTACAAAGAGAGGGAGGGGGAGTAACAACCAGATAAGAAATCCATGGAGCACCTAAAATCTCTCTGGAGCGATGAATCATGGGCGCTCCTATAACAATCCCTCCCCCCACAAGATCATAGCCCTTCATTAGCCCATCCCCGTCGAGAACCAACAGCGGAGAGGAATTAACAGAGCTGGGCACGCAGAGATGTGGCGAGGAAATTATGGTGTGAATGTACAGGGAGGAGGAGTCGCCGGAAGAGATTGTCCCTCGCCGACGCAGCAGCCGCAGCAGCTGGTAGCAGTGGCTGTTGACAACGACAAAAACAGCCAGCAAGCACTCAAATGGGCAGCAGACCACCTCGTGGCTAAGGGACAGCTCTTCCTCCTCCTCCATGTCCGTAAGAAGATCACCACCATTGCTACGCCAAGTAAGATAGCAAGGCTTCTCTCTCTCTCTCTCGCTCGCTCTCTCTCTCTCTCTCACTCTCTAAGCTTTCTTCCTGTAAGGCTGTAACCATGCATGATCAAGCATTGAAATGTGAGGACAGGCTGTTGGGGTCTTGTCTTTTTTGCTCGGCATTGAAATTAATATGAATTCATTGCGTTTCTGGAGATTGTTGTTTTGAAACATGGTGACATAAACTATGTTTTCTTTTAAAGAACTCGTTCATTCTACACGATAAAAAATAAATCGGCCGAAAAAAAATTGCAAAAGACCTGTTTTTGAAAAAAAAAAAAACCCAAAATAATGTGATTAAAACGTTTTTTATATTTTTCGCATTTTATTACCATATTTTTATTGTTGCATTTTACTTTTAGGATTCTTTAATGTTTTTTAAAATTTACTGAGATTTTTCTTAAAAAAAATAACTAACCGACTGTATTATACCGAAACAAACCTTGCCGTCACACTTGTTTTCATTTACAACTTCTGTTTCCTATTTGGTGTTTTGCAGGTGGTCACGATGTGCCTATCACAGACGTGGACGAGGAAATTGCCTCTGCTTTTTACAGCAAGGCTGATGCCCAGCTCGAGCAGATGCTTCTCCCTTTCAGATTCTTTTGTAGCAGAAGAGGGGTATGTATTTACTCCACCAAATCAAACAAGTGATCTTTGTAACATACATATGGCCATGCATGGTTGTGTTGTAGCAATCCCACGCGTATCCATGACATCATGGATTTACCTTTAACCTTAAATTGAATTATTTGTTATTATTTCTATCATCATTAACCCATTATTTTTATCTAGTTTCCTTACCATCTTCTTACCAGTTTTTCATTTCTAAATTTTAAGATCCTTTTCGTTTTTCGAATATTTGCCGATATTATCTTGAGACACAATTTTGTCAGAAAATACCCGATAAAAATCTCCTCGTTAAAAACCCAAAAATGATATTTGTGGCTATGGTTATTAAACACACGCTCCAATGAAATGCTTTGAGGCAGAAAAGCGCCTGATTCCTTGGTCCAATTGTCTCTAGCTCCCAAAGCATTTACCCATGCTTTTAGCCTGAAAAAGATGGGGACCTAAATACTTTTGGAAGACTATAACTGATAGTAGTTCATATGGGCGTGCGTCGTCCGAAAATGTAAGAACAAATAAAAATCGTGAAAATTAATTTCTTGCTTAATTTTACTGTTATTAGTGAGAAGGATAAGTTCCTTCATTTTACAACTCCTTAGATCTGATTTGCAGTTAGGCTTTCATAATTTCCGTTTATCACATGAACTGGACATTCTGATCCATAAGCGTAGTTGAATTTGGGGAAAGGGGAAAAATAGTCAAACACGATGAATGAAGTAAGGAACACCTTCTAAATAAGTATTCTCGTGAAGTGTGAAAGCTATACTTGCAGATCGTTATGGCCATCGAGTGTTCACTAAAGGAATACTCAGATGAACTGCATTAATTAAGAAGTTTCAGAATATTGTTACGTACTGAGATTCTTATGCAATGTAAACTGCGGTCTTCTTTATAGATTTCCTCTTTGAACAATTGACATTCGCATTAAAGGATTTTACTTCATTAAATGGAAGTTATTATGGGATCTTTGGCAATATTTTGTTACGAAAATTAATGAAATAATGAATGTTTAAGAGTCTAATTTGGTTCAAGTTTATCATCAGCTAGATCGGTAATTGTCATTCATTCATCCTTTTTGCGATTCCGTTGGCTCTCTTTTTCAGTCATGCCTTTGTTGGTATTGCAGTTGCTGTGCAAGGAAGTGATTCTTGAAGACACGGATATCTCAAAAGCCATCGTAGACTATGCCTTCCATGGTTATATTGATAAACTTGTTCTTGGAGTTTCATCAAGATCGCTGTTCAGGTATACTTGGCCATGAGATGCTTTCAGGTGGCATTTGTTACCCTAGGTTTAAGTAACTTGGGATTTGGAAACCGTGAACTTAAGTCAGATCTCCCTCTTCCAAATTTAAATGTGACATTGTCTCAATGCAAAGAAGTAAAATAAAGATCTTAAGATCCTTTGTTTGATGAACCATGAATTTTACCATAAATCTTTTACCACACCAGATCTACGTCAGATCTATAGGTAACCAAGACACCCCCTTAGTGATTTTGTAACCTTTTTTTTTTTTTTTTTTTTTGGTTGCCCTTGCAGTTCTATGGCATGCTGATGGGCACCAGGGGTGGAGGTAATGAGGGGCAGGCAGGGGCCATATGTGCCACCACCACACCCCCAACACCCTCCCTCTCCAACCAAAAAATTTGAAAAAATTATATTTGTGCTTATGTTAAAGTTTTGAAACTATAGTTCAACCCCTGCAACCAAAAATTTCTAGCTCCGACCTTCGTGGGCAATATTAGTTCTTACAAATGAACTTCTCAGTTTGTCCCAACACGTACTTTCATTGCCGCTAAAGGGTTGTCCTGGATCAAAGCTTCATCTACATCTTGAACAAATTAATTAAACTGACTTTAGGTTTTTGGTCGGCTGAAAAAGACCTATAAATTTAAATCTTCAGGGACTCCTATTGGAACTTTTTTCCATTCCTAAGACAAACTGTCACGTGTTTGATGTGGAGAACTTCCAACAATATTTCCTTTAACGACCATATTCATGTTGTATAACTTACCATATAATCAAATTTAAACTCTCTGAAGTAGGAGTTTCATGTTATGCATGCAGGCCATTTAGGCAAACTGATGTGCCAACAGCAGTTTCAAGGGCAGCACCAGACTTCTGCACCATTTATGTTATTGCAAAAGGGAAGGTCTCAACGGTTCGGCCCGCTCCTCATCCAATTAGACATCCAGTTAATCGGGCACTCAGCATCAACCTAGAAGCAGAAAACTACGTCCTACCTTCTCCTAAGAGTCAGCCATTTCACATTCCTGCTGATGGTAATTAATCAAGTCGTTTGGCAATGAGAATAATAACATACTGTTGTTCCATGTATCTTTCCCAAAGTTTAGAACGGGTTCATGAAACAGTGGGGTAAAGTTCTCCCCAAATCTGCCCAAATCTTTAAAGGCAAATGCATGGAAAAGTATGCTACTATTCCTGCTGCTAAACAGCCCATAAGAAAATTATATTGTGGTGAGAGTACTCATTGCAGGATGCATCTATTCAATGCCAATTGAAGCCCTACTGATCTGGGTTTATTTGAAATGCAGGTCTGGATCTTGAGCTTGTCAGACGCCACAAACTACAAGCTGAGTAAGTCGCATAGCTTCTTTTTCTGTCTTGCCATGAGCAGTGTCAGGTGAACGAAGTATTGTATAACAGGGTTATCTGTATGGATAGAACATAATATCTCATGAAAAATATCAGCTCAAAATCTGAAACATGAAGAAGATTCGATGATAAATCTCGCAAGAAATAAGATTTGTATATCATGAATAAATCTGGGTAATGCATGCAAAGTTAATTATAAGTCACTTCTGCAAAGTGCTACTGTAATTATATATAGATTTGTGTGTGTGTGTGTGTCTATATATATATATATATATATATATATATATATATATATAAAGAGAGAGAAATTGGCAAAAACCAGACAGGGGATAAAATCTGGCCCTTTAACTTTTTGTTAAAAAATTATTTTTAATCAAATAAACATCCTAATATATTTATAAAAACTATTTTTTGATATAAAACATGCTTTGAATTATGTTGTTCTTCTGAAAAATGTAGATTTTTCTATTATCAAAATGTTGATGCTACTAGAGCTATTCATTTTTCCTTATTATCAAGGGACTGTTCAAACCTGAAAAATGATAAACTTCATATATATTTTGCATCAACAAATCCTTAAGTTCATATTGATAAAAAAAACATTTTAAATATTATAATTAAAGGGGATCTGGTTTTTGTCCCTATCATATTGGTCTAGTTTTTATCAATCACTCGTGTGTGTGTATAGTTTGACGATGATGTATATACTTTATTAATCAATGCCAACCTTCCTTTTTCTTCTTTCAGTCATGCAGCCCCAGATAATATTGCAAGATGCAATCCCAGGCTTGAAAGGGTATCTGGTTCACATAAACCGATTTTGAATTATGACCAGTTGCAGGGGAGCAACATTAATTTCGGGACTGGTATATCACCGCGGAGCCGTGGAAATGCATATCTTGAAAGGCAGCCAACTAATGTCCATTATCATCCCTTGCATGCTAATAGGCTCAATCCTCAACCCAGCTGCTTGAGGGAGGATTCCTGCAGTACTCAGTCGTCATCCCTCAGAAGCTTTGATATTGGGAGAGATATTGAAGGGCCTAATTACTGGAGAAATAATTCATCAAATGATTATGGAGGCGGTGCTCTTGGGAACTCCGCTGCTTCTTCACCAGGCAGTGGTGGATATGATTGGCGAAACAACTCGTTACGCTCACAAGAAAGCGATGCATATGGTTTCTCCAAGAACAGCTTATTGGTGTCGAGTGAGGCTCCTGGTGATAATTGGTCTAAGAACTCATTGGTTTCGGATGGAAGTACCGAATTCACCAGAAGTTCAATGGTCTCGAATGAGAGCTCAACGGAGAGTTGGTCCAAAGAGTCAATGGTAATAGAACTTGCCGCAGATCTTAGAATTGCTGTGCAACCCTTCGTTGGATGCTTTATCATGCACACACATGGTTGCACATGCACGTACAAACGTTACAATGCTGGCATTTATTTGTTTTCATCGAAGGCTTATTGTAGTTTTCAAAACTTTCATAAAGGCTAGATTAATTTTTTTGAATATATTACATGTAAAATTTGATTTTTTTTTTTTTTTTAATGTAGCTCAGAAGAGGGCGAGGACGCATGGCCCCTGCTGGCCCCTTTGCTTTACTCTGCTACTATTAATTTCTAGACATTTGGAAATTAGACATTGATGCATGCACCATCCTAGTGCGTGCAATACATATACGCTAATGGTATTTTGGGATATTTAATCTATTTCTGAAAAAGAAATAGACATGTTAGAAATACCAACTTTTCCAATTTTCATCTTTTACCTTTCTAGGATGTATTTTCTTTCATCAAACCAAGGGCACTTTGGTCACTTTACAATTCAGTGTGAAAAACATGTCTAATTACTTTAACCTTGTGGCAAATTAGAGGATGCACACCTATATGCATTAAAGCTAGCGGACCCGTTTAGCCACAAGCAAATAGTTTGTTCGAAACATTAGTGCAGGTGTTGAGGGTATGAAATTACTAAAACACCTTTCATGAGAAGAAGATGGAAACCCCATCAAAAGGGAAAAAAAAATGAGAGCAATGAGCTCATGCAGTCCAGATTGAGTTGCGTGCACAGTGGTGTGCACGCAACAAGTATACACCAAAAGGGAGATGGAGTATTTTTGAAATTCTTATAAAGTAGTGGGTATTTTAGGCTTCTTCTGTTTTCACAATCATTTTTTACCCCTTTCAAAAGTTTCTTTTTTGTATTTAGTATTTTTGTCATTGCATACCCCTGTGCACAAAAAAAAATCATGGATGTGCACATAACCAAGTTTGCATGCGGGTCCAACACAAAGTTGGTGTTCAGGCACGAACAGCCACATCACCCCTCCATTTGGCCTGGTATACAAAGCCTGTAACTCTCTGTTTGGTAAAGTGTTCTTCACAACATCAATTGTATCAAACCAATGCTTTTTATAAAAGTTGTTGCAGAATCTCTCTTTTGTTTTCTTGTTAAGAATTGCATATAGTCTAGAGAAATGCCAATTTCGTTTCCATATTACCGATACTGCGTGAAGTATAACACGTTCTTGTGGAATATCAAAAACTCCTTTCAGCAAGATGATGTTGAGACCGAGATGCAAAGGCTGAGACTGGAAATACAGCAGAGAATGGACATGTACAACAGTGTTTGCAAAGAAGCTATATCTGCAAGACAAAAGGTTATGCCTGTGAAAAACTTGAGATCAATCAATTAAATCCTGCTTTTAACCCTATGTTCCACTGTAATTCTTGCATGGTGTAGCTTTTACAGAGCTGACATATTAGGTAAGCTTTGTGTAACAGGCAAAAGATCTACGCTCATGTAAGGGGAAGGAAGAAAGCATGATTGATGATGCAAAAATGGTTGAAGAGGCAGCTATTGAAATCGTGAAGAAGGAGAAGCAAAGATGCCGAGTGACGCTTGAAGATGCAGGGGTTGCAAAAAAGGCAGTAGATGCAGACGATGGCAAGAGGCAAGATACAGAAAGAAAGGTGATGAAGAAGGGAGCTGATCAGCGGAAGAAGTCATGGGATCAAAACATTCTTGATCTTGCTTACAGAAGGTACAGAATAGAAGAGCTAGAGAAGGCTACTGAGAATTTCTCCGTGTCCCTTAAAATTGGAGAAGGAGGTTATGGGCCCGTCTTTAGGGCGATGCTAGACCACACTTGGGTGGCTATCAAGGCTTTGAGACCAGATGCATCACAAGGGAAACAACAGTTTCAGAAGGAGGTCAGTTTCAAAATTTGTACAGCAAACATATATGCCTTCATACTTTGTTCTCTCTCTCTCTCTCTCTCTCTCTCTCTCTCTCTCTGACATTCAAATTGATAAATATCGGCAGATTGAGATCTTAAGCCGCATCAGACATCCAAACATGGTCCTCCTCCTTGGTGCCTGCCCAGAATATGGTTGCCTGGTCTATGAGTACATGGCCAATGGCAGCCTTGAAGACTGCCTTTTCAAGAAAAACGACAACCCACCTCTAACCTGGCAGCAGCGGTTCAAAATCGCTGCAGAAATCGCTACTGGCCTCCTCTTCTTGCACCAGACAAAGCCTGAACCTCTTGTCCATAGAGACCTGAAGCCGGCCAACATACTTCTCGACCACAATTTCGTCGGCAAGATTAGTGATGTTGGGCTAGCACGGCTAGTTCCACCCTCTGTTGCTGATGATGTAACTCAATACCGGATGACCGCAGCAGCAGGCACATTCTGTTACATAGATCCTGAGTACCAGAAGACAGGCATGGTGGGGATCAAGTCTGATGTTTATGCACTTGGTATCATATTGCTGCAACTCATAACAGCAAGGCCACCAATGGGGCTTGCTCATAACGTTGAGTGGGCAATAGAGAAAGGCATGTTTGCAGAAATGTTGGACCCTGCTGTTCCAGACTGGCCCATGGAGGAAACCATGTCCTTTGCAAAGATGGCACTGAAGTGTGCCGAGCTGAGGAGGAAGGACAGGCCAGATTTGGGGACGGTGGTACTGCCGGAGTTGAATCAGCTGAGGGACCTGGGAAATAGATGCTCACAGCTAATGGAGCCAGGAAGCCAATTCCGCCAGTCACGTTCACCTAGTTTCCAGGTACTTTAGCATTTGCCAATTAATTATCTATATACACCCTCCTCTCTCTCTCTCTCTCTCTCTCTCACACACATACGCACATGCATATATCTACATGTATAATTCCCTAAATTATATCAACTACTTAATAATGTGAATTGTATGAAGCAGCTTTCAACATTGGATGATGGTGATACCTAGTTACTTAAAAAATGGTGTCTTCCACATTGTGAAGGTACTTCGCCTTCTTATAAATGGATGTCGACCTCTTGTCATTTTCTTTTATATGTTACAGAGCATGTCCATGACACTACTCCCTCTATTCAACTAAGTAGGATCTCCACATATATATAAGTGGGCATCCTCAACAACAAGCTTTCAAACACTTAGCTGGTTTTGTTACCACTCAAGATCTTATTCAAGATTTTTCCACTTGAAGTCTTGTGTGGAAATTAATACTTGAAAGAGAAAGTACTTTAACCAAGTTTTATACTTCTCAATTGGCTTTCCAACATTTGGAAATCAAACATTCTGGAGAAGAAACTTTTTACATTTTACCTCGTGATGTTCATATAAAGCATAGTGAATTAGTAGAAAGGACGAACATAAAGCTGGTTGATGTTAACAAATCAGCAGACTCTAAAACTCATGTTTGTTTATATTCGACAGATAAAGGTGGTTCTCATGCTCTATTTATCTTGTTGTGCAATAATTTTTTCTTCAGCTCCAACATTTACCGATTCTGCAAAATCAGTCTCAATATTTACCATATTATACATATAATTGCCTTTTGATGAGTGAAATCAATTTTTTTTTCAAGTTCTTGTATGGCACATAGGAATGCCTCACAGTTTGAAAACCATTGCAGGAAGTTATCACAATGGAAAATCTGCCGCACGCAATCAGCCAAGCAGAATATTAGTGGTAGCAATGGCATTGCTTCTTCAAGACAGACCCAAATATTCCAAGTTCAAACCCAAAGTTTGTAATTACAAAATTATCCTTGTTGTACTAACTTGCTTGTACTATCCTAGACCGATGAACTCTTCGGCTTGCATATGCATAGATGTTATTCAACAGATAATTTGCATTGCCTTTGTTCATGTGATAATGAAATGACACACTAAATTTGTAGTATACAGGACAAGCACAATAGCATTTTCTCATTAAAAATTTTGAATTTTCATTTGTCATATTGTTGAAGAGTTTCTAGGAATTGGGAATAGCTGCTAGCACTAATAATTCATGTTTCCATACATTCTAGTGTGTACTCAAGGATATATATGCTTTGGATAAGAGTCCATCCCTGTGTTATCCTCCCTTGCTTGGAGAACTGCCACTTTTGACCAATTTAAGAACATTATAGTAGACAATTAGATCAAAATGGATAAGGAAATGTGCTTATATAAAAGAGCTTAATATAGATACTACTTGTACAAGATATATATACTAAGAGATAGATGACTTCTGGAAGCCACCACTAGAAAGAAAGGAAGTAGCAAGGAGGAGGGAGCAGTGTCACTTACCAATCCCAATACTTGGCAAAGAATGACATTCGGCAGGTTTAACCCTCTATGGCTCAACATATCCAGCATAACGAAACCTTCATAGCTTGATAGTGTTCCTCACAACTGCAACAAAAATTATTCCTGGTCGCATACAATTATGAACAAATCTAAAATACATTAACCATTTACGTAGGTGATTGCAGATCATGAAATACAAACGTTATATTAGAACCAATGTTGTACGATGCGTACGATACAGGGCCGATACATACGATACGATATGTATCTTTTACAAAATACGATACGATACACGCCCCGTATCGTATGATACGAGCCGATTTCAAAAAATGGGGGCTGGAACCCCCCTTTTCGAGTTTTTTTATAAAAACCCGGCCCTTTTTCATTTTTAACCTAGAGATTGTGCTGCCATGAAGGGAAATTATCGATTTTCATCGTTAAATCATTGATTTTCAAAATGAAATCATCGATTAAACTATGTATTTGTGCGTGGGTGGCTGATTCTTGTTGGGAGAAAAGAGGTTTTTTTAAATCGTGAAAATGAAAATGAAGAAGAAGATGGAGATGAAGATGAGAATGAATATGATGAAGATTATGAATAAGAGTCAAGAGTGCTTTCATTTTATACCTATTGACATTGAACATTTTCACAATTTCATTATCATCTTGTGATGTAATACATAACGTCTAAAACTTGTTTTATGGACCTTATGACTTATAAATCTATGTGTTTTTTTATTAAGAACATATTATTCTTGTTTTTTACTGATTTTTTATTAATTTTTTCCTTTTTTTATTTATTAAAAAAAACTTTTACGTGTCCACACCATATGGTGATGCGGTTATAGTGTCAACTTGTGCACAAGAATAAACAGTGCACAATCATTCGTATAAAAAAAGACTTTGAGAAGTCATAGTGTCAACTTATGCACAAGAATAAACAGTGCACAATTATTCATATAAACAAAAAGACTTTGAGAAAAATTAATGGCACTGGTTTGACGAACATATGCATGACAAAAAGACGTTTGAGCTAAAAAATTGTTAAAAGAACTGAAGTACTAAAAAATTAAACACAACTTACTGGGCTTGAAAAATGCCACACACAACCTTTTCATGGAGAAAAGAAGAAAATCCAATAACATGGTCCATGAATGCATCACTAGTATGAAAGATGCTTAGGGTGATAAATACAACATAGTATTACTAAAAACTAGAATACTTTGAAATTGCAATCTTTTAAAGATAAAAAAAAACAAAAATAAATGAATAAGTAGTTGAAGAAGTGGAAACAAGGGTCTTCATAAGACATTGAAGCAATATCATTCATCCACCACAAATGGGTTCAATAGCATCTCCGTAATCCCTATAGAGCAACATTTTAAGCACTTGTCTACATTAACAAAGTTGATCTTCCATCATTGAAGATGTAGATGGAAAATCGATCAATTTTACTCCTCAAAATAATTTGCAAACCATGATCTGAATTAATCAAGAAGGAATTTTGTTTGTGATTAAAAATTTGAACACCTTACCTCTTAGTTGAAGGCACAAAAAAATAATATGGCAAATGATAAATCCAAACTCCAAAAAATTACAAAAATGTCATTACCTCACAATAGGAATGGCGATAGAAGTTGTAACAAAAAATTGGATTTTTTATATGACATTTTAAAAACTAATAACTGTTTCTTTTGAGGCAAACCTGCTTGAATCTATGGCAGCATTTGTTAATGCCACATTTAATATAAACACTTCGATATCAAATTGACAGGCATATAAGTTGGCTGTTTCTAAAAGTAAGTAGCTGCTAAATCGTACTAATGAAGCATAATATGACAGTTTAACCATAAAAAAATTACTATGTATCTAACTGAAACCAAAGAGAAAAACTAAATATTGTTGCATTTACATACATTAGAATTTCAATAAAAATGTTTGTCAACAATCAGATGAGAAAATGTGAACTAACAATATGAAAATTCTAAATATGATAGGAAAACCCCTCTAGTTGTTGTAATCTATGAACCAACCAAAATAGAAATATGGGAAAATGAGAAGATCAGCTTGACGATGCAACTAAATTCATTCATGATCATATACATTTTCACGAAGATGTCGAGAAAAACCAAAACGTAGATGTTATGAAGAGCCAAAAAAAACTTCAAACTCATCGTGATGAAGTTTGTTAACCAGAAGCAATTAACTCTTATGTAAAGTGAAAAACAAAAAACAATGAATGAAAATACATAAACAATTTGTGCAAGCAAAAGAAAAGAAAAATTAATGGGACAAAACCCTAGACTGGCATTATCTTCACAACAACTCATCATAAAAAAACGATGAAAAACAGGTTGGTTAGCTAAACCCATATTGTCTACACCTGGTCTTTTGCATAATTGCAAAGGCGTCAGACAAAATGCTCAGCTACAAAGCCCAACACTAACACCCAAGCCCTGGCCCTCAATCCAATGATGACACCCAAGCATGTGTATCGGAGGGCTGCCTCAAGCCCTCAATCCGACACTGACCTCCTCCCTACAAGTCCTTTCCTGACTCAAACCCTCGCTGATACACCATGGCCAAGACGGGTCTACTCAAGAGACCACAAAATCCTAGAACCAATTCAAACCACCTCTTGAGTCCTCAAACTCGTCACGTCTGATTCGCCTATGCCTGTACCTGTGACTAACTCTGTTAAGACCTCACCCACGTTCATAGACCCCCAAATCAAGCCTGCATCACCATCACCTGATGATCAAGTATCTATCATGACATATTTTCGAGCCTGAATCTGACCTTATTGTTGACCTAAACTCACCCAGTCCACCTTCGCCTATACCTGACCCAACTCGCACCGGCCGTCTGTAATTCATCCTTTTTTGTTGTGTATGCTCTGCTGGTAGAGATTCTAGGCGGCCTTGTATTGATGGGGATCTGCTTGGTAATGCCTCTATTTAAGAGCCTATATTTGTGAATGGGGGCCTTGTAATTGTATCGAGATGGGAAGGATTTTGGTTTTAGTTTATTTGGTAAATTGGTTCTGGATATGAATTTAAGTTCACATATATTTGGTTTGGCTTTGGATGTAGGTTGGAGTATGGGTACGGATTTCGGTAGTGGTTTTAGGATTAGATTTGAATTTTGATTAAATAATGGATTTGGATATTCTGGGAATAGATTTTGGTTTCGGTATTGATTTGAATAGTTTTGAATTTGTGCACTGCTCCTTCAAATCTCTGCACATGCACTATCGCTTATTGTCATCTTGTTGATCAATTGGTCGCATCTTTGCTCGCAGTCAAAGGAAAAGTAACAAGAACAATGTGGGCAAGCTTTATTTGCATACTGAAGAGTAAAAATAAATCCACTCCCATCTTCACTGAAATTAGGTTACATTTGTCGAATTTACTTTCAGCTTACAGTAACAAAACAACTTCTGAAGGGAAAATATCACAAGAAAGCCACACCTAGAGACTTCATATCCTAAGCCTTAATGTTCTTGCATCCATTATTTGATTAAGGCTCTTCTCCGGCCGGCAGCCAGCCATGGTCCTTCGCGTGAGTTTATTATAAATTGCCAACTTTAATTTGATCCGACTCAGAACCCATTAACCGATGATACATATATATAATCTATAATATGTATATATAAAGAGAACATGTACTGAAGCAACGTATCCATCCGGGGGATCTTTTTTTGCTTATTAAGTATTAGACGCCGGTGTCGTAAGGAACAGCGGTGGAGTCCAACCATTGGTCGCCGAGAATTAGATTTGGGACCGTGAAGTTGGTCGCGTCTTCGTACGTCATCGTGTGGAAGCCGGCCCACGTGACTCGGCCGTCCGTGTTTGCACCCGGACCGATGTTCGAATACTCGCCATAGTAAAGAGTGCTCAACCCGTCGTCCCCTGCACAAACGGCAAATCTTTCAGATCATTTAATCTGAGAAAATAATTTCCGGGGAATTATATATATTTACATTAGTGACAGGAAAAAATGACGCCAAACACTTCCAATTGACACATAAGCTGTTGGAACATAGAAACCAAGGCCATAGAGAAAATCGGTTGCACATTTGGTATCTCCACCAATCGACAGCTAATTCTTTTTCTTTTTTCTCAATAATACCCTAAATTCTTTTTCTCTCTCAACAATAACTATTGTTTCATAAATAATGTTATCAGTTGTTTTGTTAACCTTAGGAAAACTTACGTACATCTTTAACGGTGTGGAAAATTAGGTGGGTTTTCTTATTATTGCCAAAATTCCCATTTTCTATGTATGTTAACAATGTACAACCCAAATATCACAAGATTAAATTTGTATTTTAGAAAAAACTTAAGTGTTAGCGGAATGAAAAACTTAACTAGGAATGTCTTTTTATATTAATTCCAAAATTTCCATATTTTTTATTGACTAACAATATCTAAACATTAATTTTCTTTTTCATCAAATCTAAATTCTTAAGGGGGGTGGGGAGTTTGATGAGGTCAGAATGGTCTTAGAATTAAAAATCTCATTTTTTGTGAAATTAGAATTGCATTATCAAAAGCAATTTTGATTCCAGAATTAGAAGTTATCTTTGCATCAAAATTTTGGAATTGTGATTTACTTTATGGAGAGAAATTATGATTCTAGAATTTTAAAATTTTTTAATCTTTCTTTGGGGCACATTACATGATGGTTTTAGTTCGTGATTATAGAATTTTAATACCTTTAGCAAACACATTATTTTCAATTTTAGAACCAAATTTTAAACTGTCAAATACAAAAGGAAAAAGAACTAGAATTTTTATTTCAATTTCAGTTTAAAGTGGAATTTTGTTTTTAAATTCAAAATTGAATACTGTCAAAAGGGCCCCACAACCGTTTTTTCTGAAACTTTTTCAAGTTTTTTCTTTTTTTATCGCATCGCACAAAAAGTTACGCAATTACGAAGGAAGCCATATAGCAATTGCAGAACTGTCAACTGTGTGGAGAAAAGCTATATACCTGACCATGGTGTCCAGCCTGAAGGATCGACATGTCTCTCGACATACGAAGTCATGACAACGGTGCGCGAATAGTTCCGCCATGGCCGACCGAAGTAGGTCTTGAAACTCGAGAGGCTGGCGGCCAGCTCTGTGTCGGGCAAGATGGTGCAGTTGTCTATGGAAATGCCCGTGTTCTCGTTCGGGTCGCTTCTACCCTGTGCAGTGATGGTGTTGAACTGTCCATCCATCGGCTTCCTGGAGACGAGCTGCGACACCTGGAACACGACAGCTGCATCGCCGAAGATGAAATCTACCGTGCCGGCGATCACACTTTCCCGGTAAAACTGCCTGAGCGAGTGCACGTAAAGAGTGTCCTGAAAGCCCACCATACTGCACCTGAAGATGGCCGATAGATCCGCGTTCACGCGAAGAGCGACGGCCTGGTGCTTAACCGCGCCGGCGGTGTTTATTATCGTCAGGTCTCGAGCTAGGAATCCGGTGCCCGACACAGCTGCACATGTTACACAGTTGCCGTCAATCTTGCCTCTCATGAAATTTTGTTATATATATATTCGTCGAAAAGAGGACCCAATCAATTCAAAGATGAAAGTTCGTTATATGCGCCTAAGCACATTTATGCATTGTGCATGGGTTCATGTACATGACAGTATTTTAAGAGTGGGCCATGGTTTTAGTAAAAGTGGGTCAAAAAGGCAGATATTGAGAACTAAAGGTAATGCACCTTGGCATACCTATGAAAAAATAATTGAACTTCACCATATATAAATAAGTAGATGCCCGAGAGATTCGATTTAATTGCTGATGAGCGTCCTCTAAAAAGGGTGTTGTAGATTATGTGCGACAAGAATTTTTTTTTTTTATGAAAGACACTCAATTCATCAGCCCAGGTCTGACGTGGGCATCCCATATAAATTTTTAATCATTTTAATGTAATTTCAAGTACTCTTAGAGAAATTTTTGATTTCTTTTTGATTGGCTGGCATAAGCAGTAGCCCACACAAGCTCTCGTGTATCTCCGCCGCTGGGGGACAAGGACCTAGTTCAAAAGATTTTGCTGCTTGCCTGGTGACATAAAACTCCAATGTTAGCAATTTTTTCACCGTCACTGCCTACGATCCGATGCAAACTGCTGGGAGAGGTAGGGCTCTCGTCCCCTTTTTTTTGCCAAAAAAATTTAAACAACCTTCACGGCCTATGATCTTTTGGCTTATATGTACAGAACGTTGATGCTTATAGAAATCCAACCAGCCGTCCGTTTACCAGCCTTTTATCCTACCCCCCAACCATTAGAATTTTAAACACTTAAATTAAAAATTTTAATTTAACCTATATAAAAAAATTTCAAATTTTTTATTTTAACTCCTATTAAAATTTCAAATTTTTTATTTTAACTCCTATTAAAATTTTGAAACTATAGTTCAACCTCTACAACAAAAAATACCTACCTCCTCCACTACTCTACTACCTTCACAGTACCTTCACCTAAAAGCCAGTTTATTTTTGTGGAAATTTGTTCATGCGTTACAAGGTTACATTTCGTCACGGGTATCAATTGCTGGAAAATAAATGAAAAAAAAAAAGTAAAAAAGTTTGAAAGAAAAGATGACTAAGCAGGCGACATGGACGTCAAAACTAGATAACAAGTTGCCACAAGATTACAAAAGTGTCAAGCAAAATTAGGCAAAAGGATAAAAGGAAAGGACAAAAGATAGCAAATTATGGGAGGGACAAGTAAAGAAAGGTCTCGTGATAGAAAGCACAAACTAATTGTTGCGGTTTGATCTTAAGGAGAAAAAAAACGATCATTAACATAGGTTTCATCGTTTTATACGGATATAATTTTAGATTCTAAGAGTACAAAGATGCATCAATATGCAAAATACACAAATGTGGACATACCACTCACCATGCAACGGCGGAGCCACATCATTTTTCCTTTATTTTTACATTAAGTTTTTCAAATATTTACTTTGTTTCTGCCTCCTCCAATATCTTCGTGTGGCTTAGGAATTACTAGAAATTAATACTTTTACCCATACATGAGCAACCAAGCATTTACCTAAAGCTAGGCAATTAACATTGATTTGTTCTCCTCCGTTCAAAGGATTATACGCTGGATTTTAGTGGATGCATAGGTAAGGTTGGGCACCGAGCCAAGCCGTTGCCGGGTATCCAGTACCCGGCCCCCATTATATTTATATAATATTTTATATTTAAAAATATATTTTTAAATTTAATTAGGTCAAACTCGGGCTCAGATTTTTCAAGCGAAGCGGGGCTCAATTTTTGGATGTAGAGCCAACCCCATACTAACTCGTTATGGGGCTGGGCCGGCCCGATGGCCAGCATAGGATATGAACCTCCTCCTACAACGGCAATTAAAGCAAAAAAGCTGTGTTTCTAAAATGTCTAGAATGCCCATTCTTGTCAAAAAATGACCAAAATGCAGGATGATTTTGAATTTGGCGTTTTCAAAATTTTAAAAAAAGGAGGCTGATTTTGAAAACTTTTGGAAGAATTGACAGAAATTAAGAATTTTAAAGACAAAAATCTCATCGAGTAGAACTTGTTCATTCCTGCCTCATGTGACGCCAAAGACCAGCGTGTTGGATTTTTCTTGGTAGCACGTCGGCACCGGCAAGTCGCCAAAGTATGGCACATGAGTCCAAGTGTAGCTTGAATTATAGAGATAGGGGCGGCTGCCATATTGTCCGGATATTCGGGGCCTTCACATTTCTCGCCTACCATAGAACGATATATATACATATAGTGATAAGTGTTACTTTTTAAAATTACAGGTTCAAAAAATTGGAAAATTAAAATCAGCAAGCCCCTGAATATTGCCAAATGGCGGAATATTTACAACCCGTCACTAAAAGCATGGTAAACGTTTGTCATTTAAAAACAACTTACGGTATAATGTTTTTAGCAACAGTTTTCAAATATTTAATCATCTGGTAACATCCGGGTGCCCGCTGATTTTCAATTTGTCAGTAAGAATTATTTGTTAAAAATAAAAGCTAGTTATAAGTAAATATGTGACGTACACTTTAGTTACATATGGAATTAAAGATTAGGGGAAATGTTATCCGTAACCAACATGGATTAGCCATTAATTTAGGTTTTGGTAATAGTAACGGAGAGACTGATGGAATACTCGTCAAATGACTCAAATCCTCCCTTATAAAGCACGATGCATTTGGAAAAATGGATAATCTTCGAAAGGAGAACAAATAAGAGAAGGGCTACTTTGTAAAAATTTTGAACAAATTAAGATCACAAATAAGTTACTACGTCTAACGATAATTAAGCTCACCATTCCAAAGGTAAGAGAGCAATAAAGTGAGACAAAGCAGTAAAATTAATACACGAGGCCCACATAATTTCATATATACTTACTCTTTTATGGTAAATTAATCCATAATCAAATGACTAGAGGCATGGTTTAAGCTTCGTAGTTTCTTATTCTCCTCTTCACCGACTCGCGTGGTTTAATTGACAGATTTCACCATAATCCCACGCATTCAACAATATGAACTCGATCGGCAATAAAGAAAACTCCAAAAATGAAAGTCGCGACTACCTTCCATTTTTTGGACCTCAGCTCCATGAATGGAACATTAATATGTTATTCTTGATCCGCTTTGGTTGCTTCCGAAAAGGAAATAACTTATTTTACTCTTGTTTTGGATTTTTGCTTTTTTTTTTAAGGAAAAGACATTTTTCCCTTAATCACATTGTCGTATATGAAATTGGAGTCTTCTATATTCACAACTAATTTTCACAAACAAAATATGTGGTTGATATTTTTCATATATAAGACTTGGGAACATATTTAAGATTACTTTTACTTTATACAAGTTGTAGACTTTTGGCCCAACATTAATTTTGAAAGTCCTTCGTTGTATACATGTAAAAAACATGTTTCTAAACATGTCTCCATTTTGGCCCATTAATTTAATTGAAGGAACTCGCCACTTGGTTCATAATTGACTACGTACTAATGCTGGAGCCCTTAGAAGGCACTAGCGAAGGTTTTGTCATTTAATGGAAATTAAGTGGGTTTTGTGTGTTCACATTATCGTAATCTTAAAAGAAAAAAAAAAGGAACAATAGTTTAACATGATTTGACTAGCTAATTGAGTTGGCAGTAAATGGAATTAACTCGTTGCTTCTTTCAGTCTGCCAAGTCAACATTCAAACTAGCAAATTATCTAAATTATTTATATTACAGGTTTAACACATTTTTTAAAATTTTCAATCAAGCTTATTTCGTTTGGGTATGTACTGAAAGGAGCCGAGAGTTTCTCCCCTTACACATTAGGGAACCAAGGGTTGCTTTGAGATTTAGATGGAGAACTAATATAATCATCAACTAGAACTAGAGTGTGATGCATTCACTGCTTCCGTTTTATAAAAATAGCATTTATGAAAAATGAACTAAATGCCGTCCTTTCACGTGCCCACCAGCCCGACAACGTCCCTTAAGGCCAAACGAGCTTATTCAAAGGTCATGATAGCGTTGGCTAAGTTAGCTGAGTTGACTTGATTGATTTCCTATGCACCGCCATCTCCACATACAAACACCATTCATGTTTATTTACCTATAAGTGCACTATTTAGTGGTTCAAGAAGGACAACCAAACAATTTTAAAGTGTTAATTTTCGAAAGAAAAAAACATAAAAAGAAAAGCAGAAAACAGAAAAAGAAAGTACTTTTGAAAGAGGCGAATTGGGATTTAGATTCAGTCTCTAGACTTCTATATGTTCGTATATAACTGCCTATTTCTTTATTAGGATTTAGATTCAATCATAACACTTGTACATGGTCATAATTAACTTTTTATTTTCTTATATTTTTGAGCATGTGTTGTGAAGCACTCCAGAAAGGTGCTGGAGCAGAGTCATTGAAGAGTACGGGAGATGAAACATGTGAACACAGAACGATCATACTATGACTGAGCCCAACCCCTTTCTTGGGTGCGGCATCAGTGCATTATTAGCTAGATTCTTTAGCCCAGCCCGCCTCACATACGCTTAAGAATCGAAGTCTAGATGAGAATAGAAATGAAACAGTACTGCATGTGGCCTGGTGCAAGCCATGGCCTACTCTAGTGGATGATGTTGGACTTAGGACACCCATGTGCGGCCCACACCAGACATATGGTTTGTGACTAAGCGCCCCTCCGTCAAAAAAGTTGTAGGTTTGCCTTTAAAATGAAGATACTTCGGCCTAACCCAGCTATACTAAGCCCTCTCAAAGCACGGCAGTGGTGGGTTAAGGGAGCGTTGGACAATATAAATAAGTTGTTACTGTTTCATAAATTTATCCTAAAAAATTAAAATAGACTCATCAAATGTTACATGACAGCAGCATTTGGTGAACATGCCCTAATTCTTTTTTAAGCAAATTCATAACAGCTTGTTATGATTACCAAAACGGCCCTTAAGGGAGACTAACCCACATAATTTTAGATTTCTAGGGCTACTAATATATATGAGTAAACTATCGATGGCATTAAGAAGGAAAACATTTTGTGAGCTTGTGTGGGCAAATGCCCACCCCAGCCCACAGGTAACTCCGCCACCGACTCATTAACCCGAAGAGAAAGAGAACGTCATATGGAATTAGCGGCGAGGGCGATGACTCACCTAAGGTGGCCGAGCTGTACGTTGTCCAGCCATCTCCGACGCTACGGTTGCCCGTTATCACCGTCCGCCACATCCCGTCGCCTAGCAACGCCACGAACTGCTTGCTGCTTGGAATCTCCACGATCTCGTCGTAGATGCCCTCCTTGACGTACACCACCACCCTGCTGTTGCTCTTGCTCGGAACCGCCGCTATTGCGTCGGAGACGGTGGTGAAATTTCCGCTCCCGTCCTTGGCAACCGTGATAATGGAACTGGCATCATACCCACCCGTCCCGCTGCTCTGTAGCAGCCTCCTGTCCTTCCGGCTCAGCCACTCCGGGAACCCACCGGAGATCCCCATTAGCCTCCGCCTCCAGTTCTCCGTCACCGCCTTTCCTGTGCTTAGGACGAAGAGCGCCTTTCTGACGATCAAGTAGAGCGACTCGAGATCGGCTATGAAGACGAGCTTGAATGGGCCGGAAGCGGTGAGCATCCCCTCCAGGCACGTCTCCTTGTTGGCGAGGGCTGCGCTCAGGTAGATCCGGACGACCCGCTGGTCGGACTTCTGGGACGACGTCAGAGTGATGCAGGACTGCAGCAGGTCGAGGGTGATCAGGTGCAGTTCCTTGCAGTCGAGGATAGTGCCCTTCTGGGTCTCCACGATGCCGGAGGATTCTAAGGTCGCAATGGTGGCGTTGAGCTTGACGGCCGCCGTGTAGGCCTGCTGTAGAATCTGCCTCACCAGGACCAGGACGACGGGGTCGATGGGTAAGGTGGGGATGGTCTTCGTTACAGGGGTGGTCAGTCCTGGGGGGATGGTCAACTTTGATGCTTCGGTGCAGTGGGCAGGGGAAGGGGTGGAGTGACAGATTGAACTGTGGTAGTTTGTGGGGATGAAGAAAGAAGAAGAAGCAGAGGAAGAAGAAGAAGAAGGTGGGATTGTAGCGGAGAAAAGGAAATAAGATAGCAGAATATACAGAATGGGACTGGTTTGAGAAGCCATTGTCAGTGTGGAGATTTTTGGGAGTTGGGCGAAGATGGAGCTTCCCTTGAGGGGCTTATATAGGAAGATATTTTTCCTGCTTGGTGGAAATAAACAACTTTTCTTTCTTTTTCTGCACTTGTCGTATTTCTAGATATGAATAATGTGAATGGTAGGGTTAAAATATCTAATCTTATTTGTCTTTTTAGCTCGCCTTTTTAAATGGTTTTCTGTTACCTAGGGAAATTTGTCGTAGGTCCAAAGTGATTCCTTTTCTTTAGTAACAAAACAATCGAACGAGAGCCTCATGTTCTAGTTCAATATGGGGGTTGTAGTTATATCCTAATTTTAACATTCACGGTATGCTTATCAGTCGGTAAATGTCAAGTTTTTAACGCGTCTCTCTATCACGGATAAGTAAACTTAAAGATTTTCTCCTGCCGGCCAGCAAAACCTTGGTTTTTTGTAGTGCATCCAGTGGTAAAAAGAAGAATATCCCATTAATAACTTAAATAAATCAATGGACAATCGCATTAAAAGATGTATCAATCAGGATTAAAATATTAACTTTATTGTTTCTCTTTGATTTGAATAAGAGTTTTTGAAAGAAATACAGGAAAATAAAGTTTAAAAGTTACAAGAAAAAAGGGGAGATTAATGTTAAAATATTGTAAAGACATCCCCGAAAACCCATAGAATTAGATCTTGAATTGAAACTAGTTACATAAATCATGAATCAAGAATACAAAGTCTGGCGATATTTGAAAGTACTGCAGGAGTCGGCGAGTATTCTGCCAGCTCTTTGTTTGGGCCTGCAGGAGTGAAGCTCATTATGTACGTTGTACTGTGCATGAAAATGTCGTGCACCAGTATAATTAATAATGAAAATGTTCTTGTTTAATAAAAAAAGAAAATCTTTATAGAGATTAAAAAAATAAAAAAAAAAGACTCAAAAGGACATTTTTTTCAATAATTTTAGAAGTTTCCCCCTTCTCTTTTGGTGTATGTGTGTTGTGTGCACCAAGCAGCACACACAACTCACTCTCCTATGGAAGATCATATTTTCGGTGAGGAATCTAAGCTGTGGGCCCCGCATTCTCTTACAGCTCTTTTTCTTGCAGAAAAGTAAAATGTGAATTTGACCTTTGGCCGTGCAGTTCCCGACCGGCCAACAAGTTGGCTCCACTGAGCCTCCCTCGGCAACTACCAAGACTTGAGACCGAGTTACGTGCCCAACTCTGGCATACGCAGCACGCATACGCCAGGGCCCAACTCCGGCATACGCAGCATGCATACGCCAGGGGTGGACCCTACTATGTATATGTAAAGTTCCAATATTGACCTTAGTAAATGAAAAGGTACATGTTCATATCTAATTGAATGTCCTTACAGGATAGTCCATATTACGTATATGTGAAGTTCCAGTGATAACCTTTGCGCCAGAAAAGATACATGTACATATTTACTTGATTGCCTTTGCATTGCACGAAAGCAGCATATACATACCTAATGTTGCATGCATTATTTCATGCAAAAGGAAATAAGACAGATAGAAGAAGAAAAATAAGAGAGAGAGGTTCCCACAAAAAGAAGGAAGGGGAGCAGAGGTTGCCGGTGAAGAAAGGTTGGCCTTCAAGCAGAAATGGCAACAGAAGAAAAGGACGATGAGTTTACAACAATGTCACCGTGGTTTTCTGTTTGTGGACATTAAATGACAAAAGCAATGGCTTCTGCAAAGTTTTTTTTTAAGGTTGGGCATTCAAAGAAATCAAATGAATGAGCACCTCCATAGGAACTGAAGGCGAAGGTGATGGCAGAGAGCTTAAAAGGAAGAAAATGTTAATGAGTGCTCCCAATTCATGTGGTAGATAATGTTACAGATGAAAAAATGAGTGCATCCGAATTCGAATGGTAGATAATGTTACGATGTAACGGATTTAAGATAGGTAGCTTGAGATTACGAAATTATGGCATAAAGAATGTGTGAGATAACAACTTTAAAGGATAAGTTTATGCATCTCAATTTATCTCATTATTTCGTAACCATCCCTCTTGTTATTGATCGACGGAATGGGAGAAGACACCTGTACAAAGTAGGTGATAAGTAAACAAAGACGAGATAATACAATCACGTAACGAAAAGAATGGTTACGAAGTAATGAGATAACAACGAGTCTACTACGAAGGCCAACAATGGTAACAAGAGAAAGAAATAACATCGAGTCTACCACTAAATGGCGTGAGATAAGGTCCGATCGATGGACTTTATGGTGAGATAATGTTGAACATTATTTGATGGAAGGTATTTATGTGTGAAACAAATAATTCATAAGATAACGTTAAAATATTATTTACTTTCTCTCGATTTTATGCATTACAGATGGCACAGGGTATGAAATATCTACATTATCGGATTGTGACGAACAAGAGATTGAGTCCCTCTGCATGGAAATGAAGTATCCTGAAGAATATGCTCCTTCTCGAGGAATGAAGTTCGAGATAGAAGAAACCAAAGTACGTTGTCCTGTTGTAGGATTGGATCTTCCTACTATAGAAATATAGTTCGAGACAGAGGATCTCGAAGAACGTGCTCTTGCTATCAGAATGGAGTTCGATATGGAGGATGCAACATGCAGTTTCTATTCTTATGCTTTTTGCCATGGTTCAGTGTAAGGAAAGGTAGGATGGAGAGAAACACATAGGGCGTGGTTATGTGAAGGTCATATATTTGTTCAAAACATGGATGGAAGAGATCAGTAACATGTTTAACCAAGCACTTGATTGATACAAGGTGCGGTTGTGCTGCCAATTTGGAGCTGGGAAGGCATTTGAATGGAAAATATTGTATTCGTGCAGTGACGATTGAACACAACCATCCATTGGCACCTTCTTGTATGAGTTGCATGTTGAGGTCACATTGCAAACTGCCATTATCGCATGCTAAAATAAGCAAGCTAGCTGATGGTGCAGGTATACTGTAAAGAAAGGCATATGACCTGTTTATTAATGTAGAAGGTGGTCGTGAAAATGATTCATTCACATGCATGGATCATAGAAACCACTTGAGAAAGAGGACAAAATCAATGAAAGGAGGAGAAATTATGACATTAGTGGAATCCATTTAGGAAAGATTAAGCAAAGACACAGGTTTCTACAACGCCATTCAGATGGACGGGGATGGTTATGCTACAAATGTCTTCTGGGCATATTCAAGGTCTAGGTTAGATTATGGATGCTTCAGTAATGTGCATATTTTTGACACAATCGTGAAGGTCAACACCCATGGGTAGCCCTTTGCTCAGTTTGTGGGGATGAACCCTTACTCTAAAAGTTTCATTTCGGGGGTACATTCTGCTTTGATCAGGCTACTAAAACATTTGAATGGTTCTTCAAGGTTTTCACTAAGGCCATGAATGGGAAGCACCCTAAAATTGTATTAACAAATGGTGATAGTGTAATAGCAGTTGCAGTGTCCCTCATATGGCCAGAAGTGCATCATCGTTTGTGTTTGTGGCATATATTCCAAATACAAGGAAGAACATGGGACATGTAATGAATAAAAAAATTAGCTTTAAGGAGGGTTTTACAAATTATGTTCTTAAGTGTGAAGATGGTGAGACATTCAAATGTATATGGACAAAAATGATTGAAGTATATAACTTATAGGAAAATATGTGGCTTCAAAAATTATATAAAGACAAATAAAATCGGGCATTGGCATATGGAAGAAAATACTTCTGTGCAGGCATGATAAGCACACAAAGGGTAGAGAGCATGCACACTTCACTAAAAAGGGAATTGTACTTTTGCTTACAAAGATATCAATTCATGGAATATATGATCGATTTTTGGATGGTCTTAGTTATTGTGTGCTTGAAGATTTTTGTTAAAGAATTTGTTTGTCGGCCTCAAAGTCTGGGCATGAATATCCTTGACCGAGCTATATTTGTATATCCCCCAACTGCACTGAATGGTTTAAGGAAGAGGTCATTCAAGCAATTAAGTATGACATATAATTAGAAGCACAACAATCAAGTTGTTGTGTATATCATGTGATAAAAAAGGGAAAAGATTCGACTAAGATCAATGATGCGTTCATGACCTACGTCATCAAAACAGTTGATGTCAAATATTCTTATAAGAAATTTGAATTAAATGTATTTTGTGTTGTCATGTTTTAAAGACTCTCGATCGAGAGAACATTCAGAAACTGCCAGAGTGATACATCCTAAGTAGATGGACCAAAAATTTAAAGATGAAGTTAATGAAGATTTTTTTTGAAATTCCTTCTTGTGATGGTCATAAGTCTCGCAGCCTACTCCGCTACCAGCATCTGTGTAGAACACTGATGTATATTGCATATGTGGCAGCAAGAAATGACCAGGCTTATGAATACATGAAGCAGTTAGCGAACGTAGTTGTAGACAACATTTCAAATCTATGCTAGCCCAAAGTAACAGGTCCTGCCATCCCAGACCCCTCGAATAAGAAGAACAACCATGGTTCTACTAATATGGTTTTCGATAACGATGGCATGAATATTGTAAAATACGAAGGCACTAGTCTATCAGTCATTGCTTTCAAGAGGAAGACAAATATGAGTTGCATAGGACAACAAGTTCCCTAGAGAAAAGAGGCAGGACTAGAAAAATCAAGCAAAAAAAAATCACCCCCAAAAAGTTGATTATGTTTCATGTACAAACAGGTGCAGTTGAGACCTACATGTCATCCACATATGCAATATGTATATGATAATTGTGGTTTTACGGAACTCCTAGTAAGTTTATTATATTATATGCATTGTGTATGTTTGAAATTTAAGCACATTCTGATAATCAATTTTGTTTAATTGTTACAACACCGCATGGTTTCAGTTCATCAATCCCAATAGTAGTCTCTCTCCAGGTATCATACAGCATATGATTTTGTAATAGCCTTTGAAATGGGGACAAATTTTGCGATAACTATACAAAACTTTGTGCAGGAAAGGATGTGATAAAGCACATGGTGCCAAAGATAACAACCTCCATACCATAACGATAGAACATGATAACGACTAGAATAGATATGAAAGAATGAGATAACAATGTGTCTGCTGCCAAGAAAAAAATAAATAAAACACTAACGAATTAATGCAATAACAACAAGAAGGGTCAGAATGGATATGACAATGCACACGGTGATAAGCGAATGAGATAACAGTGGAAGGAGATAAGTAAATTGACTCCAAAAATGAGATAAATTAATGCAACAAAATGATGAGAGAACAACGAGTGTACAATAATGATAGAAGAATAACAAGTGGAATGGCTGGAATAGATACAAGAGAATGAGATAACAACACGTTTGCTAAAAGATAACAATGAGATAGGGCCATGGGAATGAGATAATAACAAAAAGTGATAAGTAAATGAATACTAAAAAGCAAAAAATTAGCGTAAGCAAACAATGAGATAATAACGAGTCCACAATAATGATAGAACATGATAACGACAATAAGGGCCGGAATGTATATGAGAGAATGAGATAACAACGCATCTGCCAAAAGATGATAAGTAAATGGAGATGAATTAATGCAATAACGACATGAAGGGCCATGCAAATGAAACAACAATGGAAGGCGATACGTAACTAGACACCAAAAATGTGATAAATTAGCGTAAAGAAACAATGAGATAACAACAAGTCTAAAATAATGATAGAATGTGACAGGAAGGGCCGAAGCGGATACGAGAGAATGAGATAATAACGTGTCTTCCAAAAGATGATAAGTAAACGAAGACAAATTAATGCGATAATGACACGAACAATCATGTGAATTCCTCCACTCCTTGAAAAGTCTGACCAATAGAATTGACTGAATTAATGAGGTCCTCATGTCCTGGGTCTTTCAGCCCCAATTTGCCAGCCTTGGTTCACGAACCATAGTTGTTTGTAGACTCTGAGACTACAACTGCTACGATGCCATCGGTTACCTTTTGAATCAAAGTAGCGATAAGCTGAGTACTACAAAACCTATGGGGGAGACACTTACGGAATAAGCGATGTCTGAATTGGATGGGAAGGATGGTCTTCAAGGAGGTATACTCTTGAACTTCCCATTGATGATGCTGATTTGGGGGCAGTAACTGCTTTGGGACAAAGTAGGTGGCTGCCCATGAAAATGGGACAAAGATTGCTGTCAATGTCAAAAATGACCTCGTGACATGATGTGATGAACACTCGCAAATTGCATTTGGGCTTTAAGAATGCTTTGCTTTGAGACATTTCTCATCATTGAAAGTCAAGGGTCATGTCGACATTTCTACTCCCCAGTCGGATCATTTTGGTTGGGCTTGTTTCCTTTGTTTAATTGGGTTTTTCGGTCTGAGTTGGGGGCGGTGAGTGGGAGAATGGGATGAGGAACCTGCATTCCCAATAACTGTCGATGTAAGGACTGCATCTCACATAAATCCTACTCTCTTGCAGCAATGCCTCACATTTTTTTGTCCTCTCCTTAGCTTTGGCGTCACCTATCGGCAGAGAGATTCGTTCCTGAAAGAAAAGCCTCTAGCATGCGACTTTAGAGGACTTTTTAGTCTCATTCCAGTAGCTGTCCACTCTTCCACGAGCCGAGATTTTGACAACCGCTATAAGTGCAAGAGTGGGGAAGCAACCGTCGAGCAATTTTCAAAGTCAAGGTCAGTGCACATGTCAGCATACATGACTTTGCTTTGCATTTCATCAAAGTAATGCCATGAGCTTAGAGCTTGCTTACACTAAATATACCATCATTGGGAAATTTGCTTTTTGGTTGGGAAAGCCCACTAGAAAGCCCTCTTGGATTTCCTAGAGAAGATACAACAGGACATGGCCCCCGATCGGCCCTAGCCTCGGCCTCCATGGATGCATCTTCATCAGAGGATGCAAGCTCTAGCTCTTCCTCTGATGAGGTTTCTGTATCCGAGGATGAAGAACGAAAAAGGCCGCAGATGGTGGTTGTGGTTAGTTTGAAGATCTGACGCGGTGGAGCTTTCTCTTCTATCGTGTTGCATCTCCTCTTTTGGCATAACAGCACCCCCTCTATCCATCATCTCCAATTGTCCACGAGCACTGCGAAGGGAACAAACCGAGCGTGAATAAAACTGGAATGACATGGAGGCTAACGGGGCCTTACTTATTCTAAGGGGGGGTCTTGCTTCTAGTGAAGCTTCACGTCTTTAGGCATGATGGGATGGTATTATCACTTGGAAGGCGAACCAAACCTACACTACATAGGAGCGATAGCGAAGCCAAGTCGTCCAAAGGTGAGCAGCCCTTATTGCAAACAGCCTACATCTTCGCCGTGGGATCAATCTTTCTAGTCCAGTGTGTAGGTCAGTCTCTCTCTCTTTTGGTTAGGTCAATCTTTTCCTCTCTTTTGTTGGGTGGTGGACAGGACGTTTTTTGTGATAGTTCCAAAGAGGAGCAGTGGACGAGTCAAGGGCATCTTTCATTCGATGAAAAGGTTCACCCTTATACAATGTGTTCCCTTCCTGTTAGCCAGGTACTGAGCCATCTGGTCTCCTCCTCGTTCTCGAAAAGAGGAGCAGAACCAAGTGAGTAGGGATGCAGTTCTGTGGATCCTCTTTCCATGAGGATGAGCTTGATGCACCTGAAGCCCCCCGACTCTGCCCCACTTGGTCAAACCATATGACCGAGATAGGGATTTTTGAGTTCATTCTGACAAGTTGATCAGAGCATGTAAGTGTTTCAATATTAGGCTCTTTATTAGAATTTGCTAATGTCCAGCCTAGTTACTTCTTGCTTCTCACTTCTGCTGCCCCCCACCCACCCCCTGGCACCCGATCATTCTTATGGTCTCTGGAATCGCTTTCAAAGCATAGGCAACTGCTGAAATTCTGACTGAAACGTTAGATAGAAAAAGGCCCTGAACCATAGATGAATATTCCATCGCTAACCCTGACCCTAATTTTACATGCGTGTAATACCTTGTATAGGGTCCACCAATTCTTTTGTAGATCTCAGAGGACCTTTTCTCCTAGGCAATCTAAATGATGGAAAATGCCAAAACCTTCTTTCTTTTTCTATCTAAATTGACTCCTACTATATCTAATATGAATGGTCATTTACTCGTAGCTACATTGTCTGTCTTTACCACAAACTGTGAGCGAAGGTTGGGTGCCTCCATGAAGAAAGAAGTAGTGGGCCCCCCTTCCCACGTATCCTTCTGATTTCCATTGGAGAATCTTTATTTATCAATAAGGCATCTGAATATATCTTGAAAAACACTCGCTCCTCCCTCTTAGAAAGGCTCTTTTGTCGAGTCTTCCACTTCCAAGGCAAGTTGGGGAGAGGCAAAGGTGGCAAGAAAATTGGAAAGGAGGGTCAGGTCAGTCCAAGATCCTTGACTCGTTCACACTGACTTCAGCAGCTTCAAACAACGGAATATTCAGCCAGGGTATAACTTTGGAGCCTCTGACGGTGTGATTAGTTTGTTTTTGAGTTGTTGAATTGCTGGTTGGTTGTATTCTGTTTTCCAGGAGAACTATCCCATTGTAGCTGTCTCTAAACTGAATTGATGTCAAGGTGGGAAACCTATGCTACTCATGCCTTATGAGATAATAATGGAAGATGATGAGTAAATGGACACTAAAAATGTGGAAAATTAGCAAAACAAAACAATGAGATAACAACAAGTGTGCAATAACGATAGAACGTGATAACGATAGGATGAGCCAGAATGAATACGAGAGAATGAGATGAAATGTGCCTATCAAAAGATGATAAGTAAACGGAGACAAATTAATGCAATAACAATAGGAAAGGCCGTGCAAATGAGATAACAACGAAAGGCAATAAGTAAATGAATAACAAAAGTGCGATAAATTCATGTAACACAACAATGAGGTAACAACGAGTTTGCAATAACGATGCGATAACAAGAAGAAGGGTCAAAATGGATATGAGAGAATGAGATAACAACACATCTACCAAAAATTTGGACACAAAAAATGCAATAAATTAATGTAACGAAACAATGAGATAACAAGTGTATAATAACGATAGAATGTGATAATGACAGAAAGGGCTGAAACATATACAAGAGAATGAGATAACAACACGTCTGTCAAGAAAATGATAAGTAAACAGAGACGAATTAATGCATAAATGACAGGAAAGGCCGTGCGAATGAGATAACAATGGAAGGCAGTAAGTAAATGGACACTAAAAATGTGATAAATTAGCTTAATGAAACAATGAGGTAACAATGAGTCTACAACAATGATCGAATGTGATAACGACAGCAAGGGCCGGAATGGATACGCAAAAAATAAATAATAACGCATCTGCCAAGAAGATGACAAGTAAATAGAGACAAATTAATGTGATAATTAAAAAAAATAGTTACAAGGATGTGAAAATCTATAGAAATGGTTACAAAGACGATATTATTCAAATTTCAAAACATCTACTTTTTAAAAGCAAGTTTCCAATAGATCTTCTAACGCTACTGGTAACATCAGCTTGGGTGAAGCTAGGTTTTTTTCCAAACGTTATCTCTTGCATGAATGTCATCATGAACACACGACAAACATAGTTGTTTCTTTGCTGCGAACATTTTACTATAAAAGTTTGTAGTCATCTAACATTGTGATGTTGAAGACATGTTTGAGGCAATATTTCTACAAAAGAACCAAAACTTATTAAGGAAATATTAAGAAGTGATCTTAACAATAGTTCACGTTAAACTGCATACATGTCTATAGAGGTCTTTTGTAATTTGCTAGTTGTCATAGCCTATGCATGGATCGTATATCTGCACTTATTTTTTGTCATTGTGAAGGACATACAACAATCAATGTGCCCTTTCCACCCACACAGAAGGAAATAAAACTTGAAACAGATGGGCATTAGAGAACAAACAGATTAGGGTAAAATATAAGCAAGAGATTTAAGAATCTACGGAAGAAGGAACAACCATTTCAACATCAGTGACGGACTGGTTCTTAATTCCCAAAACATTTTCGATGACATCCTTCATAAAAGCCACAATATTGCCTGACAATAGAAACGCTGCAGCATGTTGTTAAACATCTGTTAGTATGACCAATACTTTTCCCAACATGAAGGACATGAAGGACATGAAGGTTACATAATGAAATAAGATGAATGATACGTGCCATGAAATCTACTCTTATAGGATACCTTTCAATGCCTAGATTCTGATGCTTACGCTCTAAAAGGTCAACAAAATAATTCAGACTAATATTGGTTACTTGGTTGTGATGGCTGAAGTTGTCAATGTAAATAGAGAGTAGGTTGTCCCTAAGTTCCCTAGAACATGTCTTGGACTCACCCGCTGATGCGCTGGACTTGCCGATTGGTATTCTGGCCAAATGTTTTTTGGAGTTGCTGGCTCGTTTGCTGGATTTGCTCGCTGGTTTGTGGGATTTGCTGATTGGTTTTCTGGATGAACGCGTCCCTATTGTTGTCATATATATATAACAATAACACTATCTCTTCTATGATACATGGTTGCAATATATATATATATATATAGTGTAACAACAACAACATTATCTTATTTATTTGATAATCATACGATTGTCATATATACATGTGTAACAATAACACTATCTGATCTATGATATATACATATAATTGTCATATTATATATATATAACAACAACACTATCTTATCTATGATATATCCATATCATTATAATATATATGTGTGCAACGGTACTTATGTCACCCTTCCATCATTGAAAACCATATTCATATTAGATCTTAAGAAAATGTCAACCTAATTAATGTTTGAACATAAAATAATGCATTTGGCTATACCAGTTGGTTCAGGGAATAGCACATGATATGTACTATCGCTTGTTTTTAACACCCATTTGACTACATTTAATTATGCCATCAATTGTTGCAGCTATATTAAATAAACATAGTTGATACCGTGCAAGCCTCACAACATCCGAGCAACATTCCTTTGCACTATCATGTATTTATCAGCAGCACAAAAAATAGAAACGTGCTATTGCGATATCTATTGTCGCATGCGGGTGCAATAAATGTAGCATGGCGGAAATAATTTGAACTATATTCATAAATACATGGGAGGCAATGAGAATAACACTGTATGGACTCTAACAGTACATATGGCAACTATAGTATTTGTTTTAAATAAAAAGGCATTTATTAAGAGGTGAAAAGCAGTTGGACAAAATAGATTGCAATAACGCAACTGCATGATTCATTTTATGATACACTCAAGTAAATTGTGTTTACAAGGACGTGATAAGCACTCAGAAAAAGACACTTTCTAAGAGGCGATAAGCACTCAGACAAAACAGATTGTTATAACGAAATGACAACGTATTTATGAGAGAATGAAATAATATTAACTTCTTGTCAATCGTTCTTATGAACAAAAGAATATTGTTTGTAGTCAATTAAAAAAATAGGATTCAAAAAATAAGATTATTCTCGATCATGTCGTGACATGATTTGCTTTACGATGCACTCTAATAAAATCATGTTTAAAAGGACGCGATAAGCACTTAGAGAAAGACATTCTTTTTTACTGCTTATTGGTTGCTTATCAAACACACAATAGGCAGAGACAAAACAACACGCGATATATACTATCGCCTACTATTTCTGATACCCATTTGGCTGCATTTAATGAAGCAGTCAATTATTGTAGTTGCATTAAATGTACGTAGTCAATAATGCACAACACACAACGCCCAAGCAACATTCCTCTACACTATTGTGTGTTTGTCAGCAACATAAAAATGGAAACGTACCGCTGCGATATGTACTATCGCATGCAGGTGCATTAAATGTGACATGATAGAAACAATTTGGACTATATTCATAAATACATGAGAGGCAGCGGGTAATATCCTATTTCAAAGGTGATGGCAATGAAGAAGAAGAAACGTAATTTGTTCAGTGATGATTTATAGTTGATTGTTCATGAGCTCAGCCCAAAAGAATGGATTAGCAATATCGTAAGTGTTGTCTCATTAACACTACCATTAGGGAATATGTTGTCTTCTCACAAGTTTCGCAAGATGCAATGGAGTTAACGCAACAAAGACTTGCAAATGAAAAGCACGGCGTTCTCAATCCGACTGTCATAGTAGTTTAGCTTTTTGAAATACATTTATATCTTGCTTTATCTATGACATTCTTTATATTCTTCTATCATGTTGTACAGAGTGTTGTCCGATGGAAGCCCTTTGGTTGTGGTTCCATGCATGCTAAAAAGATACTTCCTGACCTTTGCTGAACTCGTTTGAAATAGTTCTGCATTCAACTTTGTGGGAAAAGTGCCATCATTGGGTATTATATCCTTGGACATGCAGAATAATGCTTGCTTATACTACAATTCAATGCAAATGCATGGACCAGTATTACATGATTTCTGGTTCATGAAAGAATTCTTATGGAGTCTGTGCAGAATCAACATGATTCAGTGGCACTTTTTCTATAAGAAGGAGGCTCCTCACCAAAACAATTGGTCTGATTATGGTGTTTTTTTCATCAAATACACAGAAGCAATCTACAATGATAGTGAACCTACTTTTTTAAATGACAGTATACCACATCTCATAAAACATCTATGTGGCAACTTGATGGAGTGTGTTACATCACGGGCCACACTAAGAAGACCAAACCAGATGAAAGAGAAGAAAATAGAAACATATTGCAATAGGGTCATCATACGAGAGAATGAAATAACCACTCAGACAAAATAGATTGCGATAATACAACTACGGGATTTAGTATACGATATAGTCAAGTAAAATCATGTTTACAAGGACGCGATGAAAAATAGAAAAAAAAAATTAATGTGACAATGACATTGTATGGACTTGTTTTATGATAAAAAGGGATTTACTAACAGGAGGTGATAACCACTTAGACAAAATAGATTACGATGACACAACTGCAAGATTCATTGTACAAGGATGTGATAAGCACTTGAAAAAGTTTATGGCGACAACGACACCTGTATGTACTTGTTTTACAATAAAAGGGCTTACTAAGAGGTGAAAAGCATTCAAACAAAGAAACTGCGATAACACGACTACAGGATTCGTTATATGATACAATTAAGTAAAATCGTGTTTACAAGGATGCAATAAACACTTGAAATAATTTAATGCAACAACGATGCTATATGGCCTTGTTTTACGATAAAAAAGGGTTTACTAAGAGGATGCGATAACCACTTGGATAAAATAGATTGTGATAATGCAATTGCAAGATTCATTATACGAGGACGCGATAAGCACTCGAAAAAAATTATTGTGACAACTATATGGACTTGTTTTACTAAAAAAGTCACTTAATAACAGGTGATAAGCAGTCGATCAAAGCAAACTGCAATAATGCGACTGCAGGTTTTACAAAGACACGTTAAACACTCAAAATAATTTAATGCAGGATTTGTTATACATAGAGACAATAAGAACTCAAAAAAAATTATTGCTACAACAACACCTGTATGGGCTTGTTTTATGATAAAATGGGGTTTACTTAGAGGAGAAGGTAACAACTCAGTCAAAACATATTGCGATAACACAACTACATGATTCGTTGTACGAGGACAGAATAAGCACTTGAAAATTTTTAATACAACAACAACACTTGTATGGACCAGTTTTACGACAAAAATGCACTTACTATGAGGCGATAAGTAGTCAGACAAAACAAATGGAGATAACGCAACTATAGGATTTGTTATATGATGCATTCAAGTTAAATCGTGTTTACAAGGACGCAATAAACACTCAAAATAATTTAATACGATGACACTATGTGGACTTATTTTACGATAAAAATGGGTTTACTAAAAGGAGGCAATAACCATTCGGACAAAACAGATTGTGATAATGCAACTACAAGGTTCGTTATACAAGGACATGATCAGCACTTGAAAAAAATTATTGCGAGAAGGACACTTGTATGAACTTGTTTTATGATAAAAAGGCGCTTACTAGGAGGCATTAAGTAGCCGGTCAAAACAAACAATGATAATGCAATTGGGAGATTTGTTATATGATGCAGTCAAGTAAAAATCATGTTTACAAAGTTGAGATACACACTAAAAAAAAATTAATATGACGACACTATATGGACATGTTTTATGATGTAAAAGGTGTTTACTAAGAGGAGGCAACAACCACTCGAACAAAACAAATTGCGATAACGACTGCATGATTCATTATACAAGGATGTGATAAGTAGTCGAAAAAACTTTTTGCAACTACAAAACTGTATGGACTTGTTTTATAATAAAAGGGTGCTATTAAGAGGTGATAAGCTGACAGAGAAAACAAATTGTGATAACGCGACTGTAGGATTCCTTATATGATACACTCAAGTAAAATAATGTTTACAAGGATGCAATAAACACTCAAATTTATTTAATGCAACAACAACACAGTACAGACTTGTTTTACGATTAAAAAAAAGGGTTTACTAAGAGGAGGTGATAACCACTCAGTTAAAACAAATTGCGATAATACAACTGCAAGATTCGTTATATAAGGACACAATAAGCACTTAGAAAAATTTATTGCGACAACGACATTGGTATGGACTTCTTTTAGAACAAAAAGACGCTTACTAAGAGGCGATAAACAGTTGAACAAAATGAATTGCACTAACACGAATGCAGGATTCGTTATACGATAATTCAAGTAAAATTATGTTTACAAGGATGTGATAAACACTCAAAAAAAATTAATGCGACCATGACCCTGTATGGAATTGTTTTACGATAAAAGGGTTTAATATGAGGAGGCGATAACCACTAAGGTAAAACAAATTCTGATAATGCAACTACAAGATTCGTTATATAATGACGCAATACGCAGTCGAAAAAAATCATTGCAACAATGGCACTTTTATGGACTTGTTTTATGATAAAAAAGGCTTATTAAGAGGTGATAAGCAGTCAGACAAAAGAAACTGCAATAACGCGACTGCAGGATTTGTTATACGATACACTCAAGTAAAATCGTGTTTACAAAGATGCGAGAAACATTCAAAATAATTTAATGCGACAATGACACTGTATGGACATGTTTTACGACAAAAGGGGGTTTATTATGAGAGGCAGTAACCACTCGGACAAAACAGATTGTGACAAGGCAACTGCATGATGCGTCATACGAGGACGCGATAAGCACTCGAAAAAATTTAACATGGCAATAACACTTGTGTGGACTTGTTTTACGATAAAAAGACGCTTAGTAAGAGATGATAAGTAGTCAGACAAAAAAAACTGTGACAGCGTGACTGCAGGATTCATTATACGATACACTCAAGTAAAATCATGTTTACAAGGACACGATAAACACTCAGAATAATTTAATACGACAATGAGCCTGTATGGACTTATTTTACGATAAAAAGAGGTTTACTAAGAGGTGGCGATAACCACTCAGACAATACAGATTGCGATAATGCAACTGTAGGATTCTTCTTTACAAGGATACGATAAACATTTGAAAATTTTAATGTGACAATGACACCTATATGGACTTGATTTACAATAAATAGGTGCTTACTAAGAGGCAATAAGCAGTCGGACAAAACAAATTGTGATATTGTGACTGTAGGATTCGTTATACGATACACTTAAGTAAACTGTGTTTCCAAGGATGCGATAAACACTTGAAAAAATTTAATGTGACAACAATATTGTCTCGACTTGTTTTACGATAAAAATGGGTTTAGTAAGAGGAGTTGATAATCACTCAAACAAAATAGATTGCATTAATAAAATAACAATGCATTTCTGAGAGAATGAAATAATATTAACTTCTTATTGTTCATTCTTATGAACAAAAGAATATTGTTTGTAGTCAATCAAAAAAAAGATTCAAGAAATAAGTTTATTTTTTATCCTACCGTGACATGAACTTCTTTAGCTAAAAAATTTCTCTAGTCATATCGGCAATGTGATTAATCAATGAGTTTATTGTTGTGACCAATCTCTCTTTGACTAAGTGGTTAAGATGCTGGGCTGCAATCTCTGCATGGTCCTAGCATCTTTTCCTTCTAATCTCTCTGCCCATATGATCTTGGTGCCATTTACTGTGGCTTTTCCTTTGAGATACACCCTCCGCTCGAGATGTTGATGATGCGGCTGTTGCAGATGGTGATCCAAGTTGATGCTCATCTAATCAGATTTCAGGTACTTGAGAATGAACTTCATCCCAATACTGCTTGTGGTACCCTGGTGTAAACCCCTCGCTGTCATAAACAATGACAACTGCACCACCATGACGCCAGTTATGGAGATCTTTCTGAAACAAAAGTTGTCAGTCAACTCCAAACTTAAAAGTTCTCCTATTCCTTAATCTCTTGTAGGGATGGGATGGCTATGGAATCAACTGACCAAGACCATGCTGCAAAAGAACTTGGCTTTCATGTTGCATTTCTACTTCGTTCATGCAGCACAACCACCGGTCTCTGCATGACAGCTCAAAAGTTTTTCTGATAATCCAATCATCGGTGGTGCCACCAACGTATGGTATAAATAGCACCTACACACAAAAATGGCATAATCATCATTGCACAAGTATTTCGGTGTCAGTATGAAACACTATTTGTTAGACATGCTTGAGCCATCTAAAGATTCAATATAATAAACCTGGATGACTCTACATTGTTGTAATCTCTAGGACTGATACTTCTCCAGTATGCATGTAATGGATGAGCATTTGGAAATGGATTCTCCATAGTGGGTCTAATAGAAGGTACGTTCTCCCACATCCAAAACTATCGACAAAACACAGATACAGATATTACAAGATAGATAATCATCTGAAACAAATAAATTTACATGATGAAGATAATATCTATACATGCAGCAACAACAAACATCCTCCGATGGATGCAACCCCATCCTTAAATCATTTCAGCTGACTATACAAATGTACTAGTACAGCTGCCCCATGCATAATGATGAATGTCATCTACATCTTCCAAAAATTTGATGTACCATTAGCTTATTCTTGAGGTTGTGCAACCCCATCCTTAAATCATTTCAGCTGACTATACAAATGTACTAGTACAGCTGCCCCATGCATAATGATGAATGTCATCTACATCTTCCAAAAATTTGATGTACCATTAGCTTATTCTTGAGCCTGAATTGTCACTAAATAGACACATGCCAAATAAATATACAAGAAAGAACCTCAATGTTTGGTCTGCTTCTTGTGAAGGTGCAACATGCTTTGCATGCTGCCATTTATTTTGTAGCTCTAAAACAACTAATGACATCACCTTCCCCCAAAGAACACAACTTTCTACACTCCAAATCTAGCAACCCTAGAACATCGCTGCTATTTCCTATCAAGTTGTACCATGTGATCATCATGTCAAATCCATCAAACACAAACGTATTTTTTCAAGAATCTCACTTTTGTGCCAGAGCGTAGAAGGGCCCCAATTGGAGTTCCATTGCGCCATATGAAAGCAGCCCTGAGAATTGCATTCTCGCCAATCTCTACTTTTGGAAGTCCAACAAAACTTCATATCAATCAACGACCAAATGCCGTTGGCAGCATCCATAGTTTTGCAACAGAAATAGTAGTATCAAAGACATTATCTTGCATAGAAACTTTAATTATAAATACTTGAATAAATGACATAGATTACTTACATCGACATCAATTGCCTTCTTTTTTTCTCAACTATCTCCACCACCTCTACATCGAAATCAAGTTTCCTCCTTCGCCTAGAACCTCTATTTTTTAGTGCAGGTATAGTCTACACATCTAACACTAATCCCTTTGCTTCATCCAATAATGGATTCTCCTCCTCATTACTCTTCTCCCCTACTTTCTCTGCCTCCAAGAGTTTCTTCCCCTTCTGCCACCTCCTCCTATTGAAATTCAATCCCCCCTCCTTTCTCCGTCTTGGCAGCCTATCCCTTCGTTTCCGCTGCCACTTCCTGCTCAATCCTTTCTCCCTACATTGTTTGACTCTCTAGCCTATACCATTGCTTTTGTGACCTCCTCCTACTCAAGTTCCTCCTCCCCTGCATTGTTTGACTCCACAGCCTGTCCCTTCGTCTCTGCGGCATCTCCCTTTGTTTTTTACTCTTCTTCCTCCTCTTTTTCTTTCACGTTGTCCTTCTCCATAACCTGCTCTATCTCATGTGGCATACATTCTGCTACAACATATTTATCATCTTTCTGTTCTGCGAAAACATCGTACTCACCTATGATTCTATCTTTTCCTAAGTTCTTCAGGATTCGTCTAATATATAGTTCGACTTCATCCCATTTGACATGGAACAACGGATGTTTGGTGTCATATTCTTCGGTACCGATTGAAGTAGACATTGTTGATCTATAGCAAAACAAAAAACGGATATCAAATAGTGAAATACCAAAGGTATATAAATCTAGGGATAAACGAACGATATAAGACATGAACTAACAACGCGTGCATATACTACATATGAGAAACAGAAAGATATCAAATAATGTTGTTATTTCATTATCTCATCTTCTTTTGTTTCTTTTCTACAGTGTATGTAGGAGTTATTATTTCATTATCTCACCTCCTTCTATTTCTCTTCTACAACCTATGAACTAATGAAAGTATGATACCAACCTAGAAAAAATAGACTATATCTATCATTGACAAAGATAATAGATCCAACAGTCGTCCAAACGCTTGCTCCAGCAGAGGCTATTCGGCCAATGACAATAATTAATTTTTGCCAACGAGGATGATAAGTGCACCCTACAAACGAGAACTTCCTTTGAAATAAAGAACCTGGTAGAAGCCTCTGCTTGTTCCAACAGACGTCCTTAAGGTTGCTCCGACCAATGCTTTTCGACCGATGATGAGAACCACTCCAACAAGGATGATAACCGCTTCCTGTAACCGACAACTCCCTCTATTGCGAATGTTTGAAGCATTATGGAGATGCCTCTGCTCTACTTTTTCATGTACGGGTTTCTTGCATCATTTCTACTATCCACCTCAGGGCACACTCTTTTCAAAAAGTCATCTGGATCCATTTTGACTAAAGGGTGTTTTTGGACAACAACAATTTTACGTACGGACTACTTGGTCATTCCTATCGTCAACTGAGGGGCATTAGTGTCTATCGAGTGCACCGGCTGATTCGCCTTCGACCCACTTTGGTGCTGATTTGACTTCTGAGTTAATGTTTAAGACAAGTGGCTGATGAGATAGTAAACTTTTTATGAAATAATGTTTATGAGGTAAAGAAAATTATAAGATAATGAGATTTCACTATAAGCATGACACAAAAAAAAACATTTTTTACGGTGCATATTAGTCATAACGATGTCCATATACAGACTAACAAATTTGACCTTTATCAAATATTCTTTTTGTTGTTTCTGTTTTTATCCCTACAAACGGCTCCTGTTTGAATTAATCATGGGGATTTTTTGTCATACTTAAAATGGCACATGAAATTACATACACGAAGGCAGCGTATATGACCAGCTTCATCGAGACTTACCTCCTCCCAACTATTGCATTGACCCTTTCGATTCCTTCATCCTTTTGAGGTAGTGATTTCCTTTCTAGTCTTCCTTCCAATGGACTATCGTGATAATTTCCATTATAAAGGGGTGGTTTGAGACATTACAAAAAAAAATGGCATTACCAACACATGACAAGATAACTATCGGTGAAGGTTACTTTTATGGGAAACTTACAAAGTGTTCATATTATGCAATATGAACACTTTGTGAGTGTTCCATGTGTCTGCATTAGAAAATTTTCTTCAAAAATTTAAGAGGCTCATGTAATAATAATTCTAGTGTCCAATAAACCTGCCCCAGTCTTTTGGGTAGATTCATATAACACTCACAAAATAACTCCACTGCCAAACAACCCCAAAATGCACCTAGTGTTATGTATATCAAACACAGTATGTTACATGTTATATTCCATGGTAATTCATTCAATGCCTTGCTTTTCCATTTCATTATTTAAATAACAAATCAAATTCTTAAAGTTGATTTTGGAAAGGAAGAGTTTTAGTTTCTCCTTATGATCGAACGGTGAAACCTTTAACGGGTATTTCATAACTATAAAACCTCTAGCTTTTATGTTGTTAAAATATATCATTGTTTCCTACTGGTTGAATGTCAAATGTGCTTAATGCTTCCATGAATTGTCTTTGTAGGTGAGGGGTACTTACTTTATTGATTCTCTTGTAGTGCTTGTATATGCTTGCAGAACCCGGTAAGAGGGCATTGTCTCTTCCCTTGCAAATGTATATATCTCGATTAAGTTTTTATCATATTTTTTGGATCTTGCATCTCCAGCAACTTTTAATTGAGATATCTGTTCAAGAGTTGCAGCAAAAAAAAAATTCAGGCACAGGTTTTGCTTGTGATTGAGGTTTGCCTTATTCTCATTTCTTTCATATTGCTATTTTTCCATTCCCACAAGAATATGGGAAGTTCTCTGGCAATGAAGTTATTTGCGGTGATAGGGCGCACAAGGCAGACTGATGGATTTAAGGTCTTCAAGTTGAAGGATGTCAGGAATTCATTATTTGTGCCATAAACTGGTAGAAATCTGCCTAAACCCACCTTTGCTTAAAAAAAATACTAAAATTAGGAGAACGAGTAGCACATTCCTGATTTTCAAGTGCTACGGCTGATAAATATAAACATTTTAATTTCTCCATCAACTAAATCTATGACCTGATAGTTTTAAACTCCGTCAAGAGTAACAAGAAACTTTTCCTTAAGATCTCCTACGAACACACATTTTTTGTTATCTAGCTACTTGATATAATGATCTGCACCAATAGTCTACTACGGCCATGACTATAGGGAATTTACAATGAGTCGAGCCAACTCGGCGTCAGCTCGAACTTGACCATGTAAGCTCGACTTTACCCTTACTAGTTTAATACATATTCGAGCTCAAGCTTGAGTTGAAACTTGAGTTATAAACAAGTCGAATTCGTGTTACACAAGCGTGACTTGTTTAAACTCAACTCGGCTCATGTCTTCCCTATTTGTTAAACTTTAGCGGCATATCCATGATTTTTCATCAATTTTAACTATCTTTTTGTGGGTTTTCATTTTCATTTAAAGAAAAAAAAAACTATGTCTGAACCAAGTGACATGAGTTTAAACGAGCCGAGCTCCAGCTTGCCTCATAAAGCTCGTCTTAAACTCAAGTTGAGCAATATGTGACTCGAGCCAAGCTCAAGTTAATAATGCTCAAGCTTGGCTTGCTTGTTGTACACTAGTAATGACTAGTAGACAATTCATGATATATGTCTTTTCCCGCAGGTGGAAAAACTTTGATCCAACAACTTATAATATTGGTAGCAACATGGTTAAAGTAACAAGAGAGTTGAATTAACCGTTAACGTTTAAGTTAATGTTATATGTAAGTAACCTCTTAGCAGCAACAGGCAAGAAGATCAAATGTTGTCAACATTTCATCAGTCAGAAAAATATAATCTCAAAAACGAGTGGACCAGTCGAGAAATTTTGGGCGATACTCTTGGAATAATCAATTCAGTCGATTGAAATTGGTTACATATGGAATTGATGCATTGACCAATTCATGGTTACCATGCATGTGTCGCACCTTCTTGATCATTTTCAAATTTTTGAAAGTATTTCTTAGTTTTAATTCTTTTATATATTTTCTTTCTAATTTTTCAGAGAAGCCATATAATATAATATAGTATTTTCAACCATAACTGATTCAGCTGCCGATTCGATTCATTTCCGATTTTAACAACATTATTGTAGGTACAGTTATAAATTGATATCTTTAAGTAGGTCCTTGCCATATTGTCCCAATACAGTGACCCTTGGTGTCGAACTCTCAACACTCTTCAACTCAGAAGTACTAGGCCTATCTCCTCATGACAATATGGATGCACTATAGATTACCAGTTGATCAATTTCAGGATCATGAAACATTTATTTTAACCAATACGCTTTGATTAACGAGATCTTAGTTTTGTAAGAGTTGTCCAATGCTAATGATTTACAGAACAATCACCACATAATAAAATAGTATGATATAATACTCATCCTGGCATAGTTTTTATAAGATTTGAAAAAATACAGTAAAACTCGATCCACCAGCATGTCAAGATAGGAGTCAACGGGCACCTATGTGCATGACAAATGGGCAAAATCATATGCTAGAAACGTACTAATAATTGATAGGAAGAACCTGAAAAGGAATAGATATGGTTCGGCAGATGGGATCCACAGACGAAAGCGCCGTGTGACTTGGGGAAAAGAGTGGAACATGTAGGACGAAGAGCCAAGCTGTCGCACCTTTTCGCCCATTAGAAGGCGGCGAACACTTGATCTGTCCTGTGCGTCACGTTGCATGGTAGACGACGAATGGTGAGATAGGGTGGGGAAGGGGAAGGGGAGAAAGCACAAACAGTTGGAATTGCCCGGAAAGCCCTCCGGTCTTTTGTTTCCCTGCTGCCAAACTACGAATGGTGACAACAGACAAACCGCGTATCTCTCTCTCTCTCCCTCTCTCTCCCTCTCTCTCTCTCTCTCTCTCTCTCTCTCTACAAGTTGCTAAGATTGCGCGTCCTTGCCTGCCCAGATCATCTACAGCTTGCGTCGATCAGCCCACAGTCAGTGAGCTCAATATTCAACAAGCACTTTGATGATCACAGTCATGAAATCCGTTGATATTATACAGATGGACTGGTATGCAGGAGAATTTAGTTAGACATATATACTGTTTACCATCAGTATGGTTTTTCAAACGTTTTATAAGACTTTTTCTGTAAATCTAACAATACTGATGAAGTCCCGAGGGAATTTGGTGTAGGTGGGGCCGTTGAATGGGAGCCTAAAACACCTAGGGACGAGGGTACTTACTGGCATTCCCTTGCTGTTGAGCCCTTTCCGTTGCCAGGGTTACTGCCGTAGGCAGTGGTAGCGAGTTTTACTTCGTCAATGGAGGCTTAGTCAGCAAAGCCAGCAAAGCCAGCCTCCTTCCACAACGGGGAGAAACCGTCGTTAATGATATTTGTCACCTCGTCGTCATGCATTCAGTATTGCACCTTATAAAAATAACCGTGAACAAAAATTTACGAGTCATATAATCTTGAAACAAGAAATTGATATATTAGAACATCACGCGCTGCCATCTCTCTCTCCCTCTCTCTCTCTCTCTCTCTCTCTCTGCATTTCTTGTTTGTGTTTCATCTTGAACGTTGTCCTTCTTGAATCTTGTTACAGTTTCTTCTTTGGGTTGTTTCTCAACTCTCTCTTTCTCTCTCTGTGCAGTTCTTCTTTGCGTTTTTTCTTGAATCTTGTTACAGTTTCTTCTTTGGGTTGTTCGCATGCTTACCATTTTACCTTGCTTTGGGAAGCCATAAGTGAAGCAATCTGATGTTGACAAGATATTTACATATGGCAATATGGATCAGAGAGTGACAAGACAAAACGTAACACACGATATATATTAAGGAGGTTGGGTTATTATGCCTATATCTTCCATTCAAAAAGTTTTTCTCTCCATCTATTATTTATTTTCACCACACTCCTTTTTACATATAGTCTTATTTAATTTATTTATACATGTTCGTTCACAACCAACGGTTACACCATGGTAATTATGTTGATATCCTGAATTGGTGGTGGAATTATCTCACATCCCACCTTCAAGCGTTATTGCGGATACCACCTTATCTTCATTGTTATATTGCACTTGCCACATTTAGCTCCTTCCAAGTGGATTTATTTCTTTAACAGGCAGCTACTCCTTCAACGGTTGGTTACACAGATCTTCTTGCTTTTTCAAACAATGTGCAGCAGCAATTTCATTGCCACTTTCTCGCCTCCCTCAATAAGACTAGGCATCGGGCCGGGCTGGGTGAGCCGACTCAAGGCTCTACACCCTTAACCTGTTTAGTTAACAGCCCAAGCCTGGCCTGAAACCCTTAACATTTTAATTTTAATATCTCAAAAGACCGTGGTGACGTGCCAAAATTTTGTAAGGGAGCCATCGGTGCAATATGAAGAGTTTCTAAGGGAGTCATTGGTGGCCAAGAGTTTCTAAGTAAACTGATTGCTGGCATCATACTAAGGAATGTATATATATATATATATATATATATATATATATATATATATATATATATATATATAGAGAGAGAGAGAGAGAGAGAGAACAAAATAAGAAAAAATGTCACAACAAGATATTTGATCTTTAATGGAATTCATAATGTGTCACTGAATGTTTTCAACCGGAAGATAAATGCCACTGAAAATGCCAGAGAAGGTTGGGATACTGCAGTGGCAAGTTGACCAAACATCATAAATGGAACACTTCTATTGCGTTGGAATAATGTCACTGAACGTTTTTCAGTGACACTTTATCTACACAGCAGACTCTTTTATGGCATTAATGTAGTACCACTAAAATTTTTTAGTGACATCTTTGTTATGTCATAATAAGCACCATTATTGTCATTCCATATCATATCTTGGCCCTTATTGACATTTTATGGCAATTTATGAATGCCACTAAAGGTCTCTATGGAGCCAGCTATCACAGTCAAACCGATGATGATATGTCAATAGCAAGTAGCAATCAACTACTATGAAGAAGTAAAAAAATACAATGACGATATTTTACGGAAATATAAGATCATTGTCTCCAAAATAAAACTTTGATACATCCCAATGTGTAATGTAGCACAAAATCTTGTATACATGTAAAAATTCATAAGAAAGAACACCCTAGAACTCTTGAGATTAACAATTTCATGAATAAGACACTCTTGAATCCAAAATTCCAAACACCAAGTTGAGCACTAGTAAAAACATGAGCCCTAGATAACTCACCAATGCATGTCTCAGTGTGCTCATTTGGGGCAGTGAAAACATGAGAGATGTTCTTCCATTTCACATGCTCAAACCATTGACTGACTTGCTCTTTGGGACCCTCCCACTTCAGTGCTGTTGGGTGAACTCCAACTCACAATGCTGATCACAAAGTCAGTTCCTAGATTAACTCCAAGGCTTATCAGAAACCTAATTGTTCGATTAACCCTAACTCCATTGCTTATTTTACAAACAGTTGTTAGATTTGTTGGGTAGTGGTAGTGGCCAAGAGCCCTACCCATTCATCTCGTAAATGCAAGGGGGCCCACTTGCAGTTACGAGCTTTAATGCTCACCTAAAATCTCTCACTCACTGTAACCGCTGCTGAATTTGGGGAAAACCTAAGGGGCTGGCTATTTATATCCAGCGAGACTAAATAATAGATGGTTGATTACACATGAGGAGCCCCTTAGAAGGAAACCCCAAAACTGACATACTCTTCAACTTCTTCCTCTTCCTCTTATGTTGTTTTCTACAGGGACGAGTTCTACATGGAACTAAAGCCGCTGGTGATCTTACAGGCGATGGCTTGCAACTTTCGCTGCATCGTAAGTTTCCCCAACAGTGGTATCAAAGCCGGTTCAACACTCGGACCCGGGGTCCCACACGCGCGGACGCGTGTGCCTTAAGGGGGGTAGATTGTAACACCCCAGAAGTTTAGTCCTGTATCGAAGATTGTGAGGGATCTTCAAGGACTTATAAAGGGAGGCTTTAATGAGAAGATAGTCCTAGTTCTTAGCCTTTTTGAGGTTGGAGCCGAAACTGCTAGGGGGCGGGTTGGGATCTGTCGAACCAGGGGCCCGAGCCCGGGAGTGGGTCGGGTTGTTATAGTGGTATCAGAGTCGGTTTAACACTCGGACCTGGGGTCCCACACGCGCGGACGTGTGTGCCTTAAGGGGGGTGGATTGTAACACCCCAGAAGTTTAGTCTCGTATCGAAGATTGTGAGGGATCTTCAAGAGCTTATAAAGCGAGGCTTTAATGAGATGATTGTCCTAGTTTTTAGCCTTTTTATGTTTGGAGCTGAAACTGCTAAGGAGCTAGTTGGGATCCGTCGAACCAGGGGCCCGAGCCTAGGAGTGGGTTGGGTCATAGATTAATTCCAAATCTTACTATAGAATCTGTTCATGGAGTTGTTGCAGATGAAGACATGATGGCTCGTCCGAGGACAAAATCCAGTAGATTAACAGTCCAACGACTCTGAATTTTCCTACCATACTAGTCCATTGGTGTTTGGGAGTATCACCTGCTCCTCTTCACCTCTCCCCTGGCAGCAATGGCTGCTTGTAAATAGAATCAAGAGACTAGAAATGGCAGAACATATAGAGAGTGATAGAGACGAAAAAGGAACTCTACGAAGGCAGAAGACCGAGAAAAAAACAAGGAAGTCGAAACTCCAAAGAAGTTGGGGATAGAAGAAGAATCCCATTCAGTGGCAGACACATTAATCCTCCGAACAAGGAGGAAAATGGTAAGAAATTTTTTGATGGCATTCAGATGATGCCCTGATCCCTTGTTTTCAATGGCATTCAATTCCTTTGCTTCAGTGGCATGCAAACTACGCGTTAATCCCTTTCAGATGTTCACTAGCATTGAGAGCATGCCAGTCTCTTGAAACATAGTGGTGCCCGCTACCCGATTGCCAAAACTGATCCCTCGAGTGAAGTGCTATGGCCCTTGCCATAGAAGGGGACTCTTCAATGGCACGCCGCCTACCAGACGCCATTGCATGCCATTGCAGAGGATATTTCTTGTAGTCTAAGGTGAGATGAGAAACATATATATATATATATATATATATACCGACTTAGGTGTCAATAAGCAGCCCAAGCTCATCCCATCACAAACTAGGTACCCAACTACTGAGGTACCGTGGTCCATTGCCCACCTTTATCCCTTAAGTGTGTATGGTAGTTAACCACATGGTGGATGCCTTTGAGAAAATTCAATATGTTTTTAAGTAACCGCTTCGTAAAAATATCTGTTATAATTTCATCTTTGCTTGAGATGTGATGAATCTGAAATTGTTTTCTGGCAAGTTTCTCCTGCAGAAATAGTAGGTCTATTTCTACATACTTGTATGATTATGAAAGACAGTATGAAACACTAAACATGCATTGCCCATATTGTCGCACCAAATAATGGGAATTCCTGGCATATTAACTCCAAGTTCAGTCATTAAATGTTGCATCCATAAAACTTTTGTTGCAGCATTCACCAACGTTATATATTCAGCTTTTGTGCTAAAGCGTGATGCTACTATTTATTTCATAAACCCCATGACACCAAGGACTGACCAAGAAAACTGCATATCCTCTAGTGGATAGTCTGTCAGATGGAGATCTAGACAAGTTTGCATTTATAAACATAGAGAGAGATAAATTTGGTGAAAGCATGTCTAATGAAATCTTCATCAATTGTAGCTTTCAAATATCTCAAAAGACATTTGACAACCGTCCAACAGCACTCCTTTGGTGCATGCATATGACACACTCTATTGACTGAAAAAATGATGTCTGACTGAGTCAATGTTACATATTGTAGAGCTCCCAACACACTTTTGTATAATGTAGTGTCATTATTTGACTTGTTTATGCTCAAGAATGACATAGGTGTAGATATGGGTCCCACGCCTTCCATCTTCACCCAAGAAGAGTAGCCGTAATATACCTTCGTTGATTTAAACTAATTCCATTTTGAATTTCTTCTGCTTCAATTCCCAAAAGAAGTTCAATTTGTCTAAATCTTTTGCTGCAATTCTTTTCCAAGATGTAGTATGAGCTTGGACACTTCATTTGAATTACTTCATGTCACATTAATATTGCCAATGTACACAAGTACAAACATTTGTACATTTCCCTTGTTAAAGATAAATAAAAAGGTGCCGGTTCTAGCAATTTTAAAACCAAGCTTTTATAAATGGGCACTTAACTGAGAATACCATGCCGTAAGCCCATACAAGGCTTTGTGCAGTATACACACATAGTTAGGCTTATCTGTATCTTCAAACTCATGTGACCATTTCATGTAGACTTCTTCTTCAAATTCACCATGAATAAAAGTATTTTGAACATCCCATTGACTGATGCACCACTTTCTACTAACTACCAAGGTGAGAACCATTCTAATAGCGGTAGGCTTGACTAGTGGTTTGAATGTCTCAAAGTAGTCTAGACCCACTCTTTTACTATAACTTTTGGCTATAGAATGGTTGTGTGCCTTTCTAAATTACCATATGCTTTTCTCATAATTTTGAAAACCCATTTACACCCTACAATGCTTTTACCATTTGAGGAAGAACAAGAGACTAGTTTTATTTTGTTTAAGAGCTTCGTATTCAACTTGCATCACTTCATGCCACCTTATCTTGAAAGGCCATCTTCGCATTTGGTGTTTCGATCTTAGACTGAACTTTCATTAAATGAGAAAAGAGTGGTGGATGCATGCTACTAGCTCTGTTGGGTTTAATGTTACCCATTTGTCATCTTGTCATCATGTGATGTGTACAGCCTTCAGCAGTTCTTGTACCAATTTGACTTTGTTCACCATTGTTGTTTGAACCTTGCTTAACGTTTCCTTGATGATGTTAAATTGCTTCAACATGACCCATTTGGATATCATCTTATGAATGTCTTGGTGTAACTGCATCTTCAGGTTCCATCATACTAGAGATTTTTTGTTCCCTTCCCATGTTGTTCCTTGGCGATAGATTCTGTGGAAATAAAATAAAATGGACATTCATTGGTTGACATCGTGAAACGCTTTCACTTCTTGTTACAGTCACATTCTTGTCCGGGTTTCCTAAAAGTGGGAACGTAGACTCATCAAACTTTACATGTCTATAGATGAACAACTTTCAATCTTTCATTTGCGAAAATAATAGCCTTTGTGATGTTAAGTGTATCCCATAATCGTATACAAATCACTTAAAGTCTAATTAATTTTTCTTGTAATCATCCAAACATGGAAAACATGCACTCCCATAAACTTTCAAACATTTGTAATCTGGTTTTTCAACATCTTTATGGGCAATGTTGATAAGAAAAGTTGTCTTAAAAACATGTGGCCAATCTTTTCTTGGAATACCAGTTTGCACCATTAAACTAATGCCCGTGCCTATGATGCCTCTATGCAAGGCAGTTTTGCTGCGAGGTATGTGGTCATGATATTCGTTGTCTTGTATGATGCTAATTTAAGGAGTTTGACAATACCTGAAATTCGGCACCCCAGTCAAAATGAAAGAATTTAATTTTCTTTCCAATGTTATTTTTTGCATGTAATTTGAAAGAGGGAAATCTATTCAGCAAGTAAAATTTGTTCCTCATGCAATATAGCAAAAATTATTTAGAGACACCATCAATAAAAAACTATATGTAATATCTAAAACCATCGATAGCTTGCACTAGCACAAGACCCCAAACATCTGAAAAACAAGGTGCATTTTTATTTTGAAAAGGCAGCCTATGAGACTTCCCTTTTTGACATGATTCATACACAAACTTATCATAGTGGGTGTCATAGATCCAATCCATGGAATTTAAAAGAAACTGATCATGTCTAAAAGCTGGATGACTGAGCCTTTGATGCCATCTCAAGGTCGAGCTGCAACCAATGGCATTGATCTCTTACCATAGTTTGTTCTGATACAAGCCTCCCTTGCTTGGGCCATGCTGAATTATCTTCCCTATTCCATGTTTTTTAATCATTGGGAGTGATTTTAAAGGTAACATTATTGTCTCTAGCAAATTTATGCATTGAAAGTACATTTTTCCTTATACTTGCACATGCAAGATATTATCAAGTCTAAAATTGTTTGAAAGATGGAGTATCCAACATGTTGATGGATAGACATAATCCATCACCCATTATTACATTATTTTCCATGATAAGATGAATATATGGATAAATTATTGAGATAATTGGTGATGTGGTGACTTGGACCAGAATCATGATACCAGTATCCTCAGAGCTACAAATTGAATTGCATGTTGTAGATGTTATGTGTGTTAAGTAAAGGGAAATCCATATATCTGATTTGAATCGGATTTCCGACCAAATTGATCCAAAAAAATCAGATATGTAGAAAAATTTAATATCTGATTAAGAAATCGGATCAGATTCGAATTTAATAAATGGCATCCGATCGGATTCGAATTTGGATTCTGATATACATAAATATCCGATTGGGTTGGATACAGATTCAGATTGGATTCATTTCTAGACAAATATCATGTATCTAATGTAATCTGAATCCAATCTGTTGACCCAGTTAAGTACCACCCAAACCTTGAGTTTCTTTAATTAGGTTAGTGTACTGATAAGAAACCTTAGCCACATGATCTATTTTGTCATATATCTGACACATTGGCCAAGCCCATTATTTTGACTCCTTTTTCCAATTATTTTTGTACCTATACTTGAGCTTGCCTTGTTCTAATCATTACTGTCCTGATTTTTATATTGTCGACACTCATTGTTAAATTGCGGCATTGGCATTCATAAGCATAGTGTTAATATGAACATTTGTTGCATTGAAATGTGCCTTTAATACTAACAACATTGTAATCACCCCAAATTTTTCCAAAATTTTTTAAGATCCAAATTAGATCCAAAACCCAAGTTCAGATCCAAATCAAACATTTTAGACCCAAAATTCGAATCGCGTTCGAAACAACAAAATTTGAGCATCGCGCGTGCAAAGACCTTCCCTTTGTTTTAAAAAACTCATTTCTCACACCAAAACATGTTTTTAAACCCAAGTCGCACGCTCACCAGCTGGGGCCTGCAACGACACAGGCCCCCTTTCCTTGCAAAAAACCGCCCCATGGGCAGTTTTTGTATTTTTTGGGTGCGCATTAGCCTGCAACGACACAGGCCCCCTTTCACTTAGTCAAAACCTATTTTTTTAGAAAAAAATGAAAATAAATCAAAATTATTTAAAATTCCGATGAAAATATTGTGAAATTCAAAAAAAAAATCAAATTTTGAGTTTTGGCTCCAAAACTCTCTATAAAAACCACCACTTCTTGGGTATAAGCTAGTCCTTAGAGAAACTCTAGTGGATTCTTACTTGAAAACTTAGAGTTTTCTTCAGCTTTCTTTTTTCATTTCTCTCTTCTTCTCTCCTTCTCATTCTTCTTCTTCTTCTCCAACTTGGAGCAAGTTACAACTCTTCAAGGGAGCACCAAAGATTTCTTGAAGGCCTCCTCTTCATCATCTTGGAGATTCATTCAAGGTGAGTCTAAGATCATTTCAAGTATGGTTGTTCATTTTCCCTAAGTCATTTCTCATTAGAGGTATGTAATTATCATCCCTCTCACTTCTTTCTTATTTTCTTTTATCTCTTCATCTCCCTATGGCCATATGAGATAGCTTTCACTCTATATTTTAGGGACAAGAGGCTATGCTTCAGTTCACTGGGAACATAAGAAGATGAGATGATCTTTCATTTCACAGATGAATCTTGTTCTTTCTTTTATTGAATGTAGCATTGTTTTTGTTTTTTCATTTTCACTCTTCTTCGTCCCCCTATCACTATATGAGATAGCTCTCACTCTCTATTGTAAAGTCAAGAGGCTATGCTCGAGTGCACCGGGAGCATGAGAAGATGAGATGATATTTTATTTTATGATTAAATCATGTTCTTTCTTTTCTTAAATATATTCTTGTTGTTGTTGTTATTTCTCTTCATGAATATATTCTTGTTGATATTGTTATTTCTTTTCTTGAATATAGTCTTGTTGTTGTTCTCTTATTTTCTCCATTCTTCATCTCTCCATGGTCATACAAGATAGCCCTAAAACCTCTATTTTAGAGTCAAGAGACTATTCTTAAGTGCACCGGAAGCATAAGAAGGTCAAATGATATTTCATTTTATGCTTGAATCATGTTATCTCATTTCTTGAATATAGTCTTGTTTTGCTTCACCTATTTTCTCTCTTCCTCATTTCCCTATGGTCATATGAAATAGCTCTTAATCTCTATTTTAGAGTCAAGAGGTTATGCTCGAGTGCACTGGGATCATGAGATGAGATGTTATTTCATTTTATGATTACATCATGTTCTATCTTTTCTTGAATGTAGTCTTGTTGTGATGTTTTTCTTTTCTCTCATTTTAATCTCCTCATAACCATATGAGATAGCTCTCAATTTCTATTTTAGAGTCAAGAGGCTATGCTCGAGTGCACCGGGAGCATGAGAAGATGAGATGATATTCTACTTTATGATTGAATCATGTCCTCTCCCTCCTTCCTTGAATATTGTATTTTTTTAGGATATTGTCCATGCATATTTATTTGATTTTTCCTATCTATATATGAATGCACGGTGAGAGTGAGAGTGTGGATTGGGACACTTTATTTTTATGCTAATTTTTGAAGTTAGGACTTGTCCAACCCGGGAAAAACCCTCACAAATATGTACACATTAATATGCATTTGCAAGTCTTTCTGCGTTAGTTTCCTTTTAACCATCCCATTAGGAACCCTAATGAGCATCTTATCATATAGTTTGTTCTTCTTCCATACCCAATGGTAGAAGAAGCATATCCCCTTGTAACAAACTAAGTAACTATGTTTTATGTTCCTATACAAAAATATGTGTAATCATGCTTTCTAAAATATTTTCGAAAGAACCCTTTCTAATGTAGCTTTTGAGACTTAGCTTAGGCTCTTACATGAGTCCAAGCTCTCCTCCGGCCTATATCAAACTTGAAGTCGGTTGTTTTAAGTCATTTCTTCATTTCTAATCTCATGAAGACACGTATGTATATACATGTTATATACATATATGTGCATATGATGACTTCTTCATCTGTCTCTCTCTATGTTTCTACATTTTATTTTACAAATTTTCATATACATATAAATGTGTATATATATGTGTTCTATTTTTTCTCTCTCTAGAACATTTTATTTGTCTCTTCTAGATAAATGTCTTCTCCTACAAATTTCTTATATATATATCTTTTTCTTTCCCTCTCTATTTAAGTTAATACATCATTTTCAAAAGCTTATACAATATATATACATACATATAGAGAATATGTATCTCCTCCTATTTCAAAATCTTCCATTTGAAGATCTTTGAAATCTCTTTTTCTATATCTCTTTCTTCCTATGGAAATATTTTATCTTCTCCATCCTTTCAAATATTTCTTCCCATGGTTTAAGATCATTTTCATTTACCGACTTCACTAAGACCAAAAAACAAGTAATGGCCTAATATTGGATTCATGTTTGATGGTCTACAACCTCAATCCATTTTCAAAAACTTTTCCTTCTTATATATAATAGTTATCAAAACTAAAATCTTAGATGTATGTTATGGTAGGAATGTCTTAGATGAATGTTGTGGTAGAAATGTTTTATTTTCTTTCAATCATGTAGGATCAATGCATTCATGCATCCACCATCACTTAATATCACTTATGATCACAAACACCTCTCCAAAAGAATTTAAGCAAGATGAGATGGAGCTCTAACTAGGTAGTAACCGAATTAGAGCAAAATCTCAAACCTAGTTAAAATCTTAAGAGAACACTAAAGAGACCTCAAAATGATTTCTCAAGCTTTCCAAATGGTCTTTATAAAGATTTTTCAATTCTAGTTTTCCTTCAAATATTTTACATTCTCAAATGATTCTTCAAGAACCTTTTTTAAAGTTTGAAACATCAAACTTTCAATACTTTTCTGCATCGCATATAGAATGAAAAAGATGTTCAAGCCAAAGTGAAATGCATGAATAATAAGCATAGTCTTTGGGTTGATTACCCCTAGTAAAAGCATTAGAAACGGTCGATCCTCGTACTGACGGGCGAGTCTCTTTCTCTCATTTTCAAAATAAAAACTCATTTTTCTAGAGCACTCCCAAAACCAACAAAAGATTTTGGGGATGTAAATAGATGGCGACTGTGATGGGACCCGTCATCATGTGGTTATGATTATAATTGATGCATTTCTTCTAACTCGAACATCTCATATATTGCCAATGATAAAACATGCCCCCTACTTTGGCCTTGACCCCATCGGCATTTCATTACATTTCTTGGTGATTGTATTTGCTTTCTTGCATATAAGACTAATTGAGAAGAATCAATCATGTTCACCTAGATCTATGATCAAATACAACTCTCCTCAATTTAAGGCTTGATTGAAAACAATGTTTGCTCTTCTACTATTTTAATCACCATCTTAGGCAACATTGTATTAGAGACAACCGATTTCGCATACTTGCTCATATTTCAAAAATTTCTCATACCTATTTGTCTCAGTCATCATGTTGCCAGATTTAGTCTTTGGAAGTAGCACAAGACTAAGTCTTACAACTGGACCACACCTTAGGCGAGAAAGCCCCCTCGTTAGTACCATGAGTGGTAATTTGTGGTATATCAACAAGTGATCAAGAAGAAGTTGATGAACCATACCCTTACTTGCATAAGGAAAAATCTATACTAGTACTAAGCCATTTGGCTAAAGTATATAAGCATAACTTGACATTGGATTATCGTGACACAAAATTATCTCAATTAGGTCCCTATACCCATTTTTCTACTAAAGTTACTTCATATGATGGATGTTGATATGCATAAAACCTTATGTAATGATTTACAACCTCATTGTATACATTTATTTCATTTTGTCTTTGTCAACCTAGTCAATCTTTTCCACTAATTCAGTCTTTATCTTTTAGAGTCATCATTCAAGAAGTATTCTTTCCAATGTAGTGTCACATTCCCTTATATCACATCCTCTTTGGGGAAGGTCCTGAATGATCTACTTACATTTCTCTTGAATATAAACCTTTGGCCCCCGAATGGTATCAGTCTTGGCATCCCACCTTCTCTCGGATGTTTCCTTCCTACCTTGAAAGAATGTAGGCTAGAGACCGTGGCAGTCGAAGGAATGCAAACAGTTGATGAAAATTTGGTGCATGCAATTGCCGAGTGATGAAACCCAAGGACCTCCTCTTTTTGGTTTCCATGGAGAGAAATGACTATATTATTATATGAATTTGCTGAAATACTAGACCTTCCCACCCAAACTTGTGACCCAAATGAACCATTAGAAAAACAATTCCTCATGAATCCGACAAAGGTTAATGCAAATAACCTTATAGGTCACTTTATTGGACGAAAAACTTGGTCTCTAGTAGAAAACCATGAGAGCCAAAGTATCAACATGAAAAACTTGTATGAAGAATTTGGAGCTTATGTTGAACTTCCACTTTACCTCAAAAAGTCATAGGAAGAATTAAACATTGTATGATGTTTTGCACAGTATGAGTGACCCTTTTTACTGATGGAAGTGGCTTCCTAGATGTTCGTATTGCTCAACTTTTTCGGATATGGGGACGTAGTGGGACACAACACTTGTCAGTAGCAACGGCAGTCTTAGCCTTTCTCTAGTTGATGACTCACCCGCTTCACCATTGGAGATACTGACTTCATAGAAGGATGCACATATGCTTTGCAATTATGGTTTCTTAAGCATGCGGGATCTCAAGCCAGTCTATTCAAAAACACTAATGGAGCATTGACAATTTTAGAACAATATTATTGTTTGATCGAGCAATTGGATGGAGATGAAATCATTCGGGACTATTGTGATCGTCGTCATGGCCCGCCTCGATACACTCACCATCATCATAGGTGTACCATACTCTTGGACCCTTATTTCATAGTTGATTATTGTGCTGATAGAAGCATGAGACAATTCTCTCAAAGACAGAAGATTGTTTCTTTAGATGCACCAATCAAAGCTATTCTTGAATTCGACCTTAGTTCTTCTCAATGGGCAGCATTGTTTGCAGTAGCTCGACAAGAATGAAAGACGCAGATATCATACACTTGGTTCTTAGACTCAATGGTAAAGGAGAAATATGTCGAGTGGTGGGATGCCAATCGACCACCATCCATCTTTCCCTAAAAAGTTTATGTTGTCAACTTTGTACTCCTTATGTCGTCTTCAGTTGTTGTCATCTTTGTTTTCTTTGGATGTAACTTTTAAAATTTTTCATGCAATATGAACTTTCATTTTGTCACCATTTCCTCCCAAGGACTCTTCATTTTCCTGTCTCACAAGATGAATACTTGAAATCCAACAAGATGGTTGAGACCAGAGCACAAACTAAGCAAGCTGCTCAGAATGAAATTTCATCTTCCGAACTTAGGCCAGAAACACTTGACCTCCCAGCAATCGAGCCAGAAGGCTACCATATGTTCTGATTGTTCATAGAGCGATTCTTGAGGGAACAAGAAAAACAAAAGGCCCTGATGGTTACTCCAGAATCAGAAATTGAAAAAGCTGCCAAGCAAAGGAGAAAGAAGAAAAACAACAAATCTTTTCCTATAGATCGGGATGAAGATCATCTGGGTTCAGATTCAGCAACTAGTGAGGAGGAAAAACCCGAACTGCTTCCTATCAAAAAGAAAAAGACAACAAAAAGTAGCAAGAAGGAAAAAGAAATTATGGTGGAAAGCAGCTCACCTAGCCCTATCACCACTGGAAGTTCAGAAGAGAAATTCAAAAGAAAGAGAAAACCAAACAGAAAAGGCAAAAAGACAAAGAAGCACATCCCCAGCAGTAGCTCCGACAATGAGAGTTCTGAAGAGAAACTAAAAGAGATCAATGGCAAGAAGAAAAAGACAAAGCCAGAATTAGTTGAATCAAGTGATGATGAAAGTCTGACTAAGCGCAGGTTTTATGAAATTGAGAAAAGAATAATTGAGAAAAGAATGAACAATCTTGAACTTAGAGGAAAAGGAAAACACTCATACTCATGTGAGGACTACTATCTTGGTATTGAAGGGGATGAAAAGTGAAAGGCTTGCCCAAAGAATTCGTCAAATATGATGGAACCACTTGCCCACATGTTCATCTTTCAACATTCTTCAATGATTGCTACAAAATCTAGACAAAACACAGAGCTTTGTTTCGCTATTTTTCAAGAGGAAAATACTCATACTCATGTGAGGACTACTATCTTGGTATTGAAGGGGATGAAAAGTGAAAGGTTTGCCCAAAGAATTCGTCAGATATGATGGAACCACTTGCCCACATGTTCATCTTTCAACATTTTTCAATGATTGCTACAAAATCTAGACAAAAAATGGAGTTTTGTTTCACTATTTTCCAAGAAATCTTGAAGGCATCGCCGCACAATGGTACAAAAAAAATGTCAACTCGATTGAACTGAAAGAATTTGACAAATTAATTAACATGTTTGTCAAAAGATTTGAGCAAAACGCTCCCATGGCTCCAACCCTCAATACCATTTGCAGTCTCTGTCAAAAATAAGGAGAAAAGGTTCGAGAGTTCATCCAAAATGAAGAATTCAATGTAACAAAATGAAGGAGCCCATTTCTGAAACACAAGCTTTGTCACTCATCAGGAAAATTCTTGCCTAGCCCTTGAAAAGTCTCATCGACAATGCTTCGAGCAAGACCTTTGATGAATTGATTGAACAAGCAAATTCAATTGATGAAGGAATTGAGGAAGGTGATTTTGATAGAAGAGGGTAAGAAAGGAGGAAATAGTTGTCTACACACTTGATAGCTAATGCCAGCATTCGAAAGGACAACAGTAACAACTACAAGCATGACAAGGAAGTCAGTCTCAAGAAGAACACGCAGTTTCCAAAAGGCAATGATGAAAGGAAAAACAAACATCCAAGCTGGGGTTATGACCAGAAATTCACTCCTCTCAGACAGTCTCATGAGAAGATCCTGGAATACCTCCTTGCCAAAGGAACTATCATCTTGCCAAAAGTATTAGAGCCTCCGAAAATGTTGGGAGGAGATAAAGAAAAACTATGTAAGTTTCATCGTGCCCCTGGTCATGACACTGAGGATTGTTTTGTCATCAAAAACATTATTCAAGATTTTATCAACAAGGATCTCAAGATTGGTCATGATAGCATCCCTGAGGTGTTGAGGAATTCATTTCCTGACCACGAGAAGGTGGCAGTGGCCATGGTCCTCATAGGCATTCCACTTCCATATCATCTGCAGGAGCACATCCGACCTTATAATGGAAACAGTTCACACAAAGTCTTAATGATAGAGCGAGGTAAGAAACCTCTGGATTTTATTGCTATGATGAACGGCAAGAAAGAAAGTTCACCCAAAAAACTTTTCATAATCCCAAAGTCTTTTATCTTGCGAGACGGCGATGATGAATCTTCAAATGACTCTTCAGACGAAGATTCATGCTACTTGAGAGAGGTCCTCCCTTTAGAAGAACGTATGGTTGAAGGTGATTGGATTCAGGCCTTTAAAGGTCAGTCAATTACCTTTTCAAAAAGAGATCTCTCAAAATGAGGTTATTACAATGAAAATGCTCTTTACATTGTCGTTTAGGTCAATAGGATGACTGTGCCACATGTATTGATCAATGGAGGAAGTGGCTTAAACATTTGTCATGATCTCACGACCAAAACATTGGGGTTTCGTGAAGGCAAATACCGCTATGATGATACCAAAATCTACAGATATGATGGCCAAGGCATGAACAGCAAAGGTACCCTCATCATGAATGTGATCATTGAAAACACCAAACATTGCATCGTATTTCATGTGGTGGATGTTCCACCATCGTCTAACTTGCTTCTGGGATGACCTTAGATCCACCAAGTAAGAGGAATCCCATCCATTCTTCATCAATGCCTTAAATAGAATTTTGGTCAATCAGTCACCACCATACTTGCTGAGGATCCGGCCGAAAGGTTAGTGCAACCAATGCTCCCTAGGCCAATTGATTCGGTGGATGTACCTAGCATAAGAACAGACCTTTGGAAGAATGGATGCAGAAAATGGAGATAGGTGAATCATCAGGGAGTGCCCATACTATTTCAAGCAATCGTGCAAGTTACCAAAAACACCCCTTGTATGTTCATTTCATGAAAAACCCTAAGGGATTTCAGTTGCTTCTAAAAGGTGGTTATCATCCATTCACTAGCCTCGGGAAGAATGAAGATGGCATCTTACAGTCGATTAGCATCCCTTTTCAAATGAACACCAGAGGACTTGGATATTATGAAGAAATTTGAAGAAGATTTTGTGGGCTTATAGTATTCACTTTTGTTTCAAATCCTTCCATGAATATTGTAATTTTAAACTTCTTTTTGTTTGGTCTCATGAGATGACCCCTTCTATGAACTAAGAACTTTTTTTTGATATGCAATGCAAGTAATCTTTTGTTATCAATTTTAATTTCGTCTAATTCTTTCCTTTATCCTCTTTACAGGATGTCAGAAATCAACATGTCTCAGTTTTTTCTTTTTCCTCAGAAGTCTTCTGAGAAGCATTTATCAAACAACAGTCGGTGAAATGAAATCTATGGTAGTACCTGAGTCAGAATTACCAGAATTCACTCAAATTCAGAAACAAGAACATCCATCGTCCTTGGTTAATGATCCAATTGAAGAAATTAATATTAAAACCAGTGAGAATCCTAAAATCCTTCAAATTGGCACCAGTTTGTCAATGGATGAGAAGAAAAGATTGGTGGACGTTCTTATGAGTAACCAAGAAGTTTTTGCATGGACCTAAGAAGATATGTCAGGATTAGAACCCCAGTTGGTTGAATATCGTTTGCCTTTAAATCATAGTTGCAAGCCAGTTAAGCAAAAGTTGTGGAAGTTTGATTCTTGATTAGAAGGTCATTTAAAAGAAGGATTAGAAGACCTACTAAAGGCAAAATTCATTCGTGCCATCGATTACCCCAAATGATTGGTAAACATCGTGGTGGTCCCCAAGAAAAATAGCAAAGTCAGATTATGCATCGACTTTCGAGACCTGAACAAAGCCAGAATGAAAGATGATTATCCTCTTCCAAACATTGATCTGTTGGTAGATAGTACTACGGCAAGCAATATTCTCTTTCATGGATAGATATTCGGGATATAATCAGATCAAATTAGTAGTCAAAGATCTACCTAAGACCACTTTTACTACACCCTGTGGCACTTTTTGTTACACGGTAATGTCGTTTGGGTTGAAGAATGCGGGAGAAACTTATCAAAGAGTTATGGCTGCCATCTTCCATGACCAGATGCACGAAATCATGGATGTGTATATCAATGACATATTGATCAAATCCAAGACGAGAGAACGTCACATTAAAACTCTTGTCTAAGTATGCGAGAGACTTTTACTGTACAAGCTTCGTTTGAATCCTCAAAAATGTGTGTTTGGGGTTGAGTCAAGCAAGCTCTTGGGTTTCATGGTCAGTAAGAAGGGGATCGAAATAGATCTTGTCAAAGCTAAAGCAATCATCGAAATGCCACCACCAACCAATATCAATGAACTGCAAAGTTTGCAAGGGCAAATCCAGTCCATTAGACGATTCATTTCCAATGTAGCCATGACATGTGAACCATTCAACCATTTGCTAAGAAAAGATGTCAAGTTTGAATGGGGTTTTGAATGCCAACAATCGTTTGAAAAAAATCAAGAAATACCTTTTAAATCCACCAATTCTAAAACTCCTCGTGTTGGGTAGACCATTGTTGCTTTACATCACAAAGAATGAGTCAGCATGTGGTGGATTTTTGGCACAATATGAAGAAGGAAGTCGCATCGAGCATGCAATTTTTTACATTAGCAAAACTTTTGTCCAGTACGAGAAGAAGTACTCTCCAATAGAAAAAACTCGTTTAGCATTGGTTTGGATGTGTTAGAAGCTGAGACATTATCCGTTAGCTTGTGAGGTCAAAATACTCTCCAAGCTAAATCCTCTTAAGTACATCTTAGAACAGCTCTTCCTTAATGGATGCATCGCTAAATGGTAAGTTCTACTCATGCAATATGATCTTGAATATGTGTCTCAGAAGTCAATCAAGGGACAAGCAATTGCGGATCAGTTAGCAGATTTTTCCTAGTACAAAGAAATCAGAACGAACGATGAGTTTTCAGTCGAACACATACTAAGATTGGAAACAGTTCTGATATGAAAGATATACTTTGATGGATCCAAAAACATGATGGGAGCTGGTATAGGCATTTTACTCATCACTCCAAAAGATGAAATAATCATGTATTCTTTGAAACTCGACTTTTCATGTACCCATAACATGGCAGAATATGAAGCTCTCATACAAGGACTTCGTTCTTTATTGAGTTTTCAAGTGAAAATGGTGTGTGACTTTGGCGACTCTCAACTTATCATAAATCAAGTGAATGGAGAATGGTAAGTTAAAGACGAAAAGTTGGTGTCATATCAAGAGATCGCTACCTCTTTGATCTGTCAGTTTGAAGAAGTATAACTGGCTCACATAAAAAAAGAAGGTAACCCCATTGTGGATGGTCTCTCGAGTCTAGGGTCCACCATCTCCTTTCAAACCAATTAAGCAATCCGTTTTTTTGAGATTAGAAGATTAGAACACTCTGCTTTTGAAACGCTGACGCATATTCATCATATCCAAGAGGGTAATACGCCTTGGTATCATGACATCAAAAGATACATTGAAAGTGGAGATTTCCCAACTGGAATGCCCAAAAATGAACAAAAACAATTCAACGTATGTCCACGATGTATTTTATTCTTGCAGGAGTGCTATACAGACGTGGATTTAGTACTGAATATTCTTGGTGCCTTGATGAAGATGAGCCAAAGGAAGTCATCGCAGAATCACATCGAGAAGATTGTGGAGGCCATGTTGGGTACCAAACTCTCACCAAACAGATAATTTGAGCAAGATATTATTGGCCTACTATGCAAAAAGATTGTTACCAGTTCGTCAAAAGATGCAAAGAATGTCAACCGCATGCTCCAATGATTCATGCACCAGCTTCTCACTTACATTCGGTGACATCTCCTTGGCCATTTTCAATGTAGTCGGACCGATATCCCCTGCAGCTTTTAATGGCCATTAGTATTTTCTTGCTGCAACAGACTATTTTACCAAATGGGTAGAAGTTGTCACACTTAGAACAGTGGAAGGATGTCATGTAGTATCCTTCATTCACAAAAATCTTCTTTGTAGATTCGGAGTCCCTCATGATATAGTATCTGACAATGAGACTCATTTCAAGAATGAAAAGATGAGGCAATTGTGGAGCAAGTATTGTATCATACATCATTTTTCAGCTTCTTATTACCCCCAAGGCAATGGGCAAGCAGAGGCCACCAAGAAGATCCTGATCTGCATCTTGGAACAGACAGTAGAAACTAAACTGAAAGAGATTGACATGAAAAGATGCATAACGCTCTACGGGCATATCGCACCTCTATGAGAACTCCAACAAATGCAACTCCAGCAGAGTTAGTCTATGGAACGGAAGTGGTTCTACCATTACATGTGTTGAAACCTGCTTTGAAGTTTGCTTCTCTCATAGACTTCTTCTAACTTAATATCAGCAGAAATGGCTAATGTGGCTCGATTTGTTAGACGAAAAAAAAGCTAAAAGCGGCTGAGCACGCTGAAGCTTATCACCGAAAAGTGGCTAGGCAGTTTGCCAAGTCAGTTATCAAAAGACAGTTCAAGGTGAACGACTTAGTCCTACGATCTACAGTGTACCTCAGAGGATGGCCACGTGGTAAGTGGACACCAAACTGGGAAGGCCCATATGTAATTAAGGAAACCTTGCCCCAAAATTCATACTGACTGATTAATACTGATGGGGTGGAACTTGCTGATCCTGTTAATGGCCTTCACCTCAAGAAATTCCATGTCTAGTCCTCTTGTACTCATTTTCTAATCAATGTTAAATATTTATGTTTTCACATTCAATCTACCATTCCATCTGGATTCTTCCCAGTCGTAAAACATGACAATTACACTGGGGTACTTTTTTATGAATTGCATTTGTGACACATGTCTTTCTTTCACAATCATCATTATCCATCAAGAAGAGGGTCATATCCCAATCAAATCAATCTTAGCGAATAAGCTAAAAGATTTTATCACGATCTGGCCATTAGGTCTGGAGCTTTTTAAAGGTAGTTCAACCATGTCATTAGACAAGGGAATCTTATGGAGCAAGCGCAAATTGGCCAAGGGCTTTCCGAAGCAACCCATGCAGATAAAGGGTAAAACCTACAACATAAGGGCAACCCACGTAGGTAAGGGGTCAAACCTACAATGCTAGCCAAGGCAACCCATTTTAGGGGGGTTAAACCTAAAATTCAATATTAGCAAACCCATAAAATTAAGGGGTTAACACCGCAATTTAAGCTCAAAGAACCCATTGAGGTGAGGGGATAAGCCTGAAACATCACTTTACACATATTTGGTATGAAAAATTTGCGGTGCTTATCTTTGTCACTAAGCACGGTTAGAACCGGCTTAGTAACAAAGAGGGGCATCTGTAATCACCCCAAATTTTCTAAAATTTTTGAAGATCCAAATTATATCCAAAACCCAAGTTCAGATCCAAATCAAGCATTTCAGACCCAAAATTCGAATCGTTCGAAACGACAAAACTTGACCGCCGCGCATGCACAGACCTTCCCTTTGTTTTAAAAAACTCATTTTTCACACCACAACGTGTTTTTAAACCCAAGTCGCATGCTCAAATGAGTCGACAACCGATCAAACCAAATTCGGATTTGGAGCGAGTTTGGAGTCGCTCAAAATGGAGTCATCCTCCCATTTGTAACAAAAAAAAACCATTTTACTAACAAAATAATAATTTTATTTTATAAACATCCATTATTTACTTTATATCATTTTATTTAAAATTTAATTTAAAAAAAAATAGTTCGCACATCGCGCGACACGCAGTCGCACGATCGTGCGTCAAGCAACGCATGCACACATGCGCACATGATAGCGTAGTGTCATGCTACGCGCTAGCTGTAGCGCGTGGCAGTGCCTTGGTGCTGCCCCATGTGTTTTCCCAATGTAACAGCACCCAGTTGGGACCTACAACGATGCATGACCCCTTTTCGTGCAAAAAACTACCCCTTGGGGGTGATTTTGGTATTTTTGAGTGGGCATTAGCCCTGGCCACACCCCAAAGGGGTATTTGCAGGGCTAATGGTCAATCCCACTTAGTCAAACCCAATTTTTTTAGAAAAAAATTGAAAATAAATCAAAATTATTTGAAATTCGGATGAAAATATTGTGAAATTAAAAAAAATCAAATTTTGAGTTTTGGCACCAAAACTCTCTATAAAACCACCACAATCCTCCTCCTTCGGTATAAGCTAGCCCTTAGAGAAACTCTAGTTGATTCTCACTTGAAAACTTAGAGTTTTCTTGATCTCTCTTTTTTCATTTCCCTCTTATTCTTTCCTTCTCATTCTTTTTTTTTTTTCTCCAACTTAGAGCAAGTTACAACTCTTCAAGGGAGCACCATAGATTTCTTGGAAGTCTCATCTTCATCATCTTGGAGATTCATTCAAGTAAGTATAAAATCATTTCAAGCATGGTTGTTTATTTTCCCAAAGTCATTTCTCATTAGAGGTATGTAATTATCATCTCTGTCATTTCTCCCCTATTTTCTTTTCTCTCTTCTTCATCTCTCTATGGTCATATGAAATAGTTCTCACACTTTATTTGAGAGTCAAGAAGCTATACTTGAGTGCATCGGGAGCATAAGAAAATGAGATGATCTTTCACTTCATAGATCAATCATGTTCTTTCTTTTATTGAATGTAGCATTGTTTTGGTTTTTTCATTTTCTTTCTTCCTCATCCCCCCATGGTCATATGAAATAGCTCTCACTCTTTATTTTAGAGTCAAGAGGCTATGCTCGAGTGCATAGGGAGCATGAGAAGTTGAGATGATATTTTATTTTATGATTAAATCATATTCTTTCTTTTCTTAAATATATTTCTGTTGTTGTTGTTATTTCCCTTCATGAATATATTCTTGTTGTTATTGCTATTTCTTTTCTTAAATATAGTCTTGTTGTTGTTCTCTTATTTTCTCTCTGCTTCATCTTTCCATGACCATAAAAGATAGCCCTAAAACCTCTATTTTAAAGTCAAGAGGTTATTCTTATGTGCACCGGGAGTATAAGAAGGTCAAGTGATATTTCATTTTATGCTTAAATCATGTTATCTCATTTCTTGAATACAGTCTTGTTTTGCTTTACCTATTTTCTCTCTTCATCATTTCCCTGTGGTCATATGAAATAGCTCTCAATCTCTATTTTAGAGTCAAAAGGCTATGCTCAAGTGCACCAAGAGCATGAGGTGAGATGTTATTTCATTTTATGATTACATCATGTTCTATCTTTTCTTGAATATAGTCTTGTTGTGATTTTTTCTTTTCTCTCATTTTCATCTCCCCATGGCCATATGAGATAGCTCTCAATCTCTATTTTAGAGTCAAGAGGCTATGCTCAAGTGCACCGGGAGCACGAGAAGATGGGATCACATCATGCCTTCTCTCTCCTCCCTTGAATATTGATTTTTTTTAGGATATTGTCCATGCATAATTATTTGATTTTTCCTATCTATATGTGAATGCACGGCGAGAGTGAGAGTGTGGTTTGGGACTATTTATTTTTATGCTAATTTTTGCATATTTATTTGATTTTTCCTATCTATATGTGAATGCACGGTGAGAGTGAGAGTGTGGTTTGGGAGTCTTTATTTTTATGTTAATTTTTGAAGTTAAGACTTGTCCAACCCGAAAAAAACTCTCACAAATATGTACATGTTAATATGCATTTGCATGTCATTCTGCGTTAGTTTCCTTTTAACCATCCCATTAGAAACACTAATGAGCATCTTATCGTATAGTTTGTTCTTCTTTCATACCCAATGGTAGAAGAAGCATATTCCCTTGTAACGAACTTAGTAACTATGTTTTATGTTCATACACAAAAATATGTGTAATCATGCTTTCCAAAATATTTTCGAAAGAACCCTTTCTAATGTGGCTTTTGAGACTTAGCTTAGGCTCTTACATGAGTCCAAACTCCCCTCCGGCCTGCATCAAACTTGAAGTCGGTTGTTTTAAGTCATTTCTTCATTTCTAATCTCATGAAGACACGTATGTATATACATGTTATATACATATATGTGCACATGATGATTCCTTCATATGTGTCTCTCTATGTTTCCACATTTTATTTTACAAATTTTTATTTACATATGAATGCGTATATATATGTGTTCTATTTTTTCTCTCTAGAGCCTTTTGTTTGTCTGTTCTAGATAAATGTCTTCTCCTATATATATATATATATATATATATATATATATATATATATATCCCTTTCTATTTAAGTTAAGACTTGATTTTCAAAAGCTTATACAAATATATATACATACATATAGAGAATATGTATCTCCTCCTATTTCAAAATCTTCCATTTGAAGATCTTTGAAATCTTCTTTCTCTGTCTCTCTTTCTTCCTATGAAAATATTTCATCTTCTTCATCCTTTCAAATATTTCCTCCCATGGTTTAAGATCATTTTCATTTACCGGCTTCACTAAGACCAAAAATCAAGTAATGACTCAATATTGGATTCATGCTTAATAGTGTAGAACCTCAATCCATTTTCAAAAACTTTTCCTTCTTATATATAATAGTTATCAAAACAACAATCTTATATGTATGTTATGGTAGGAATGTCTTAGATGAATGTTATGGTAGGAATATTTTATTTTCTTCCAATCATGTAGGATCAATGCATTCATGCATCCACAATCACTTAATATCACTTATGATCACAAGCACCTCTCCAAAATAATTTAAGCAAGATAAGATGGAGCACTAAGTAGGTAGTAACCAAATTAGAGAAAAATCTTGAACTTAGTTAAAATCTTAAGAGAACATTAAAGTGACTTCAAAATGATTTCTCAAGCTTTCCAATGGTCTTTACAATGATTTTTTAATTCTAGTTTTCCCTTAAATATTTCACATTCTCAAATGATTCTTCAAGAATCTTTTCAAAAGTTTGAAACATCAAACTTTTAATATTTTTCTACATCGCATATATAATGGAAAAGATGTTTAAGCCAAAGTGAAATGCATCAATAATAAACATAGCGTTTGGGTTGATTACCCCCAGTAAAAGCGCCGGGAACGGTCGATCCTCGTACCGACGGGCGACTCCCTTTCTCTCATTTTCAAAATAAAAATTCATTTTTTTGGAGCACTCCTAAAACCAACTAAAAATTTTAGGGATGCGAACAAACATGCTGTAAAGTTCATTTAAAGAACCCAAAAGCATGAGAGTCTCAATGAAGGCCTCCAATGCCAATGAGGACTTGTAGAACAATGTATTTGTGAACAATGTCTTTGTCTGGCACTTGTTTCAAAGCAATGGCAAGTTGATGAGTCAACACCTTAGCTTTTCTAATATACCCATCCATGGTTTTATTTCCTTTCTTCTAATCTTGAAAATTGAGAATTTAATTTCATTACTCGAGACTGAGAAATCATTGCATTGGGAATTTAATTGCTTGAAGGCCCACCACTTATCTATAGCAGACTTGAGGCCAACAATTTGGTTGTGCACAATCTCAGCCAGAGAGGATAACAGCCAGCTAATGAGCAACTGATCCTCTTTATACTTATGGTTCAACACTTTAGAGTTGTCTTTCGGTTTGGGGGTTGGAGGATAATTTCCATCAACAACTCCCATAAGATCAGAGGTAACTAAAATGGTAATAAACTATTATTCCCATCCGCATATAGTTCTCACCATTAAGCTTGATGATAGATATAGAATGTTGTAGCCTATTTGGAGATCGAATAAGAGTATTTGACATATGTGTACCAGATTACTCTGATTATATCAAGGAAGATGATGTTGTGCTCTGAGTGGCCATCGTACACAAACATTAGTAGTAGATCAGCAATAGAAACACCTAAAGGCCTCTGATACCATATAAGGACATTGATTGGAGAGAGACATAGCAAACACACTATACTAATGTGGTTAGCCATTATGCCGACATCATCGATTCAAAATCTCTCTCTCTCTCTCTCTTATATCTTTCACCACACTGTTCTTTACATTTGGTCTTATTTAATTCATTTGTATAAATTTGTTCACAACCAATAGTTACACCTTATGTCACATGGGTGCGGGTACAGTACGGATACAAGTATGATGGTATAGGTTTGGACACGATAATTTTGAAAATTGTGGGTACATGGGTACGGTAAATTTTATATATTCTCAAAAATGAAAAAAAAAAACATTAATAGTTCATTTTTACAATCTCGTAAGGAAGTCTCAAACAAAACATTGTTTATTGCAAAACATTGTCTATCATAAGAGCACTATTATTATCGTCATTTTAGTCAATGCCCAACTCTTTTTCCTCTTCCTCCGCATTAGAAGATATTGTTGGAATAGAAGGTTCTTCGAATCTTGAATTAATAGCTTCAAGATCATTGTCTTCTTTTAAGTTAAAGTCTTCAACATTCGCATCCCAATTTTTAGTTTCTCCTTCACCACAAGACAAAAAAAAAATTGTAATTATCATGATATTATCAAATAAGAAGAGAGACATCTGCATCAATAAATCATATATTTATTTACTTATATTCTTCTTTGTTTCCACACCCATTTTATTTGCTTTCAAGAAAATTGGTCCATTTGTTGAAGTAGCAATAAAATTAATAAGAGGGTGTCTTTGCAAATCTGTCCAGCCATCTGAAACAATAGAAACTCTTGTTGCTCCCAAGTTAACTTTTGATACTCTAACAATTTGTTCAATGGAGTCTTTTGTTGTTCTAATAGTACAATGCAAAGCCTTTCAGAACTAGGGGGAACATACACAGACAAGTTACAATTTGCAATATATGTAACTAAATCAATCCAATATGTTCTTCTAGCTACATTAAATGGTATGCAATTAGCAGAGAAAAATGTTTGTCACTTTTATATCTAATTCTCGCCATCCTTGCAAACTAAATGACTCCTTAATTGATTTCTGATTAACATCAACAACTTTTCTCTTTTTTAGATCGTCCTTAACATCATCATGTAAAATTGAAACAATGTCAATAAAACCGGATGATGCCATGCTTTTCTTTTTCTCAAAGAATTCTTTTCTTTCTTCAACTGATCCAAACTCTTGTTTGTGATTTCTTTCCATATTTGAATTCCTTGTGTTTTGATCTTTAACATATGTGCTTTCACTCTTATGTATGATCCATTGAACTCTATCCCACAAAAAGAACAAATAAAACAACATTTCCACCACCTCCAGGAGCTTTCCCTTTTTTTTTTTTACGTATGGCCACAACGGTTGGTCTTCCTGTGCAGTAGATGTAGCTGATCCAAATCCACAACTTGAACTTGTAGTAGGTTGAGAGACTCCTTTTCCTTTGTTCGCCATACTACATTAAAAATAATAAAAAAACAAAAATAAATAGAAAATTGAAGGATTAAAACAATACACGATAGTTCAATAAGATGAATATGTCAATAAGTTACCAAATATGTGCAAAAATGGAATTGGAACTCCAAATATTACTTGTATTTTTAAACTAAAAAATTTGTTGCTTGTAGTTCACAATCTATATGTTTTTAGAATCATAAATTACAGTAGAATAGCAACATTGGTTAGGAATATAGAATCTGCCATTGGATGATAACTAGAGAGAGCAAAATGCCCATAACCTATGTCACATGGTTCCTTTTTCTTGCTATTGAAGGCCAACTGGTGACTGCAGATAGACTCCGAAGAATCGGTATTCCCTTGCCAAGTATATGTTATCTTTGTTATGCAGGTCTAGACACAACTGATCACATTTTTTCCAGTTGCAAAGTAGCAAAGCAAAGTTTGAAACACCTGGGTCAAAGCTTTCAGAGAAGATTCCAGTGTAGGGGCAGTTTGTATGATCGTATCAAGAGATGGTATTCAAATGGTTTTTCCATGAAATGGCTTCTAGAGATCTAGCACATGATTCCCCTGTTGATTATATGGAAGATCAGGCAATCCACAAAAATTTTAAAGTCTGCTAAATCCATCATCCATAGCATTGGACAAGACTTAAGGCTCAAGATGGCTCAAGTTTACAGGGGAAACAGTTTTGCAGAAGATATGTTTTTATGGTAGACCATTCATATCTTCCCTTCAAAACCTCTAACTCAGTTCAACAACCAAGCTTCTCTCCAACTGGCTGCCCTTACACATGGTTGAGGTATCCGTATAGCCTATGTGATTTCTTTCAGAAGTTTCATAAATGGAAAGATCGATGGATGTTCAATCTTCAAACAAAAACATCTCCAAATCCAAAAAAAGAAACCCAAATCAAGAAAATGAAACCTTAAGTTGTAATATCGAAAAGAAAAAAAAAACACTTACCTAGCTGTCGGCAGCTACTGCCAGACTCCACTGGACGTCGCCATGGGTCACCAGATGTTGTCGTTGCCGCTGGTCATAGTTGTGGTAAAGCTCTGCTGCAAAAAATGCCGGTGAGGCTGCAGAGCTCGACTTCAGTTCGGTAAAAATTGAATCATTTTTTGGTTCGGATCGGGTCTGACCCAGACCCGCTCCAACCCATACCTGATGCTCTGCCGCACCCGCTTCCACTTACTGGCATACCGGAGTGGGTACGTGGGATAAATGCACATACCCATGTCACATAGGTTACACTATGATGATTATGGTGCTATCATGAATTGGAGGTGAAATTATCCCATGTCCCACCTTAATGCTTTATTGTGGTTGCCACATTATCTTCAAGCTTCCTTGTGGTTGGCATGTTTAGGCGCTCCATCGTAGTGCGTGGATTGATTTCTATCTTGGAAATGTGAGTAGAATAGGCAGCCACTCCTTGAATGGTTACATGTCCTTATCGCTTTTTCAAATAATGGACAGTAGCAATTTTGCCGCCACCCTCTTGTTGTACCTCTTTGTATCATCGGCCTCCTGAAATAATATTTATAAAATTTCTATGATGTTCAGATTCTACCAAAGCAAGAGCACTTTTTATGTCTTCAACAGCGGTCAAAGTTGATGGTGGTTAAAATTGGAAATTTTTTATAGCCCAGGCTGAAACAAACACCAAGCAAGGTTGGTATGCTTTTTTTACTTACACAATCCTGAACAGGGCAGCCAAAAAGATGCTGGTATTCAGCCTGTATGAGGCCTGCAATCTAGTGATGAAGCCCTCCAAGTCTAAGTCCGAAGAAGCATAGAAGAAAAACATAGTGTGTAGAGATCAATTTTATTTTTCGTATGCTTAATTTTTTGATTTACAGAAGCATGTAGTGAGATAAAAATATATACATGAGATTTACAAAAAGAATAATAACATTTGAAAACATACAAAAATATATTTGGAATCCACTGACTGGCCATTCCCTTTGCATCAACATAGTTCATCTTTCCTTCTACAAGATATATAATACAAGAAATACAATGGCAGATGGCATATTGTTACGATAGATGCACCAACTTGTAAATTTCATTGTGATACTGAGGCAACACCATTCACACATCATAGACACATTCCAACAATCGTGTATAACAGAAATCTATTTACATAGTCATCGACTTTGTGCTTGCATAATTGGTGGATGTCTCAACTTATCATATTGTGCAATAATACGCTGCCTGCATAGTTGGCACATATCATGATCTATAATAAGCAGATAAAATGTTCTAATGAGGTGCTAATGTAGGTGCATAATTAAATAGGAATATAGATTTGATATCAAATACATCATCACACTTAACATTTAATTATCTAAGGTAGATGACACTTTATATGTTTCGTACACACCCCCAGGCAAAAATATGGGGCGTACATATGGTAAACACACCCCAGCCCAAAAATGGGCCCAAACAATGGCATCAACCTTTCACTGCTCTTGGATCAGCTCTAGAGATTTATATGTACGGTCATCTGCCTAATGAGGACTTGAAACCATTAAAGACAAATAAGGTCAGATTAATTCAAGTATGATCTTCATCCTAGTTTAAAACAAATGAAAGTGAACAAGATGTATAAAGCTTAGCAAACGAACAAATATTTCAAATTTTACATAGAAAATGAATAGTACAAAATAAAATATGATTCCAGAAGGCACAAATTGAAAGGAGTATACAGCAGGAATAAGGTGCATGATAATAATCACATCCATGCCACTAACCTAATTGCACAAAGAGCAACATACAGGCCAGTTCTACGTGCACTCTAAAGGAGTATGGTGGCCTCCAACCCATTATGTAGCTTATGATTGGCGGAATAATCATCAGGGAGCAACATAACGTAATCTCATGAGTTAGTGAGGTGACCATGCCATAACTCCACACGAAAGTGTTGAGCTCAATGCAGCTATTGCTGGAGCAGGGTTCACTCTCTAATTACCACCAGGAGAAACTAGCTCCTTTGGTAGCCAAGGGGCAGCAAGGAAACCTTTTCCGCACAATTGTATCATTGCAACATATTTGTCATGCCGGACGAGGGCTGGGCATCAAGCAAGGCTGAGCTTGGCCGAGCAGGTCTGATACCCATGACAGCCCACTGGCCCCGTTTGTTAAATTGTTGGGCCCGATATTCGGCCAAACAATCCCCAGGTTGGACCGGGTCGGGCTTGATGCTTATCGGTTACCATGCTGTAATAATATCCAGTCTGCCTGGCCCGACACACCTGGCCTCTCAGCCCGATGCACGGCCTATTAATAAATATGACATTTTTATTCAATTGCTGATGTAAAATTTTCAAAATTTCTAATCTATAAAATCTAATTCACATATCTAAAGGAACACATGCACTTACCAGCCAACAATTTAACCTTTTTTTTAGTTTTTCTCATTCAAACTAACAAAACAAAGATATTGGCAAATGATACTATCGATATAAAAAAATGCTATTGCAAAGAAAAAAAACCATAATATTAATCGTGTCAAAATTGTCTTTAAACTCAATCACTCTCAAAGTACAAATAAAAACATTAGTAAGAATACAAAACAAGCCACTAGCATCAACAACATCAATAAATATCAAATGCATAATAGAATGTCTAAAAAATCTTTATTGTTATAAGCATTTCTTACATCAATAAACTAATACAGTTTCCTTCAATATTTAATAAACGTGAACAATATTGATTTGTGAACTCTAGCAAAAATATGACTAAGGATCACGTTCCAATTAATTAGTTTACATCAATAAGTAAGGCCACTATTCATTAGAAATCATCAAAGGACCTACAAAGCATTGTCAATAGTTAGTCTATGTTATGAAAAATAATAAAAAAAACCAACATAACGTTGAACAACTTACCTTTCACATACATTATCGTCTTCATCACAAATCCAGTTTTATGTGCACATTAATGTTTTAATAATTTGAAAAGTGTTTGAACATCGATAATCACTAAAAACACTTCCCACTATACTAAATGAAGACTCTGAAGCAACTGTGGGTACAGTACTAATATATCTCGAGCTATCTTGGCTAAAATTTTATATATTCTTCATTTGCCTTACACAAACATAGCATGTTGAAGTCTTCATTAGATGAGACTTCGTATAGCTTTTCATTCAAATATATATCCATATATGTGTGAGCTGCTTGAGTAGAATAAGAACTCACATAATATGACTTGAAGGCATTAGTTGTGGTTGAATGACTTGAACCATCAGTTACTGTGCTGATGCTGCTGCTGCTACTAAATACAGTTGCATTATCGTTTATAGGATACATACTTTTGTACTCGATATACAATTCATAAAGGGTGATATCAATTTTTCCATATTGCATCAACTTCATCCACACTTCTAAGCAAAAAAGTCACATGCACCAACTTGTATCTTAGATCCAAACAATTGCAAGCATGGCATTATACTCTTTCTAATATTTATCAAACTTTTCATTTATAGGCCAATGCCCTCATTTTCATTTGCAACCACACTATGTTTATGTAAATGTTTATTCATTGCACACACTTCAAAGAAAACCAAAATGGTTGTTCCTTGCTTAGTGGTAAAAATGATATCAGTCGCTTCATAAAATATCTACAAAAATGCACAAAGAGAATATGCATAATTACATTTTTTTTAGATGGCAAACTTGTATAACGAACAACTACATAATTTCTCAAAGGCATCTTTGTAGAATAATGCATTTTGCAACATAAAAAAGTAGAACTCCATCGAATCAGAACTTCATATGATAATTTTATACCACATTCAAACCCACTATTTTTGCATAATCTACAAAACAATACAAATATATTAGTGATTCTTTCATATACCTAACACTTTGATAGACTTTTGATATAGCCACTCATGATGGAGGAATTGAGTATGGGCATTGTTTTTAATTAGGCAGTAATAGATTTGATGTTCTTTATTCTATTATCATCCTGCTTTCTGGTATTTGAATGAGGGCAAATAAACTATTACTCTTTTGAAAATATTTATGCATTTTTTAACGTGAAGTTGTCAAGGACGAAGTTATCTGCACTTTTAAGATGTGAACATGATTTCCTGATTTTAGGGTGAATACATAGAGTGTTATTTCTCTTAAACGGGGGCATGAGGAAATGTTTGTGGACCAGTACAACACCCACTCTGGCATCATTTGTCTACTGTGCTTGTGCACTTCAATGTTTTATACTTGTTTTTTTTGCACGGACATCATCGACCTAACTTCATGGGTGATCCTTGCTCTTGGACTTGTAGAGCATTAGTTGCATGTTGCACCTCTGGATCTACAAGTCTCTACTATCACTTGAGTAATATGCTTTTCTTTGTATTAGACCTTGGTGAAACCTATATGCATCTAGGGTTGTTGGGATCACATAATTGGTGGTATCAAAAGTGTTCCCCACAAAGAGTGAGATGCTGCAAAGGTTAGGGTCAGGTTGGTGATGAAGGAGGGACATTTGTTAAAGAGGTCAAGCTTTTCATGAAACTGAAATTTGCTGTCAGTCATAAGTTGTTCTATGAAAAGGAAAAGTGAAATCCTTTACTATTTTGACAAAAAAATTATTTATAAGAGAGTGCATAGGTATAAGACGCAGACTTTCAATGAAACAGAGATCTGGCTACAATTTTGTTGACTCCTCGGCAGTGAGGGCCAAGTTCCTTGTATGTTATTTAAGAGGCCAAAGTTCCTCCCTCTTTCTTCTATCCCTGGGGTTTAGAGCTGCTTTAGAACCTAGGTGGGAAAAAAATGTAACTGGGATTGAAATTTCATTATAAAGAGAAATTTCTGTTTAGGGAATCCCACGTACAGGATTCATACCTTTTTCTTTTCTCATCCTTATGTATTTTGTACCACTGTTCTGGTTTTTGGTTCCTCTATGTACCATATTTTGGAGAACTCCTTTCTAATTTTCAAAATATCCATTGCAGAGATCAACTTTTATCAAGCCAGAGAGCATCATAGTTGACGCCACTATTTTTGTTGCCTTCTTATGCCAAGCTAAGAAGCCTCTTCTGAACTAACCATTACTGCTAGACAGTTGGTGCTTAAATTCATGTATAGTCTCCTTGTGATTTTAGTAACATATAGAAATCAAACTTTCCTCAAGTACATATTTCATGTTCTGAAGCTTTCATAGCATGTCAGGTGAACTTAGCAAAATCGTCGCTTAGATATTTCCTATAAACAAGTCAAACGAAAGGATACTTTTGAGTTAAGAATCCATGATCCTGTTGGACGGTTGATACTCAAGAGGAAAACATCTTGAACTTCTGTAGTTGAATGCTCTATGATTATTCTTCTTTTTCAACATTATGCACGACTGTATAGTTTCTCCAGATGTGATTTTCTCCATTAAATAGCTCTAGTTATTTCAGTTGGGTTAAATTCTATAACAGAACAAAAATGATTTTCCAAAGTCCAAACTCTTACCTTGAAGTCCATAGTGAAAATCAAGTCCCTGATGTTTAGCATGTTTGTCATAATTCCAATTGCATCTCAAATCTTTGACGGTGAAAAGTTAAAGCTTGAACTTCATACATGGATCCAAGCCTATTTAATGATTAGACACATAGTCAAAATTTGATAAAAATTTAAAGATAGATTTAGAATTACAAAAGTGTGCTTGGCGGTCTCAAAACCTTTTGATAGAACACCAAAGATAGATTTTGGCAAGAGCATCAAATACGGAGGGAAGGACATGTAACATAGCTCTTAAGCTACAAAGGCGTTTTGAATACATGAACATGGCTACAAGTATATCCTACATTTGCAAAGCCTATGTGTTTAGATAATAATGTGGTGTAGACTAATTGGAGATATGATCCAGCGTAATATTAGCACGACTTTTCACCCTTTCTCAACTTGTATACAGTTTTGAACTATGCAGAACCTGTTCTTTGAAAACCAATAATAATGTTAAAACAGCTGCTTGCAACAGTTTAGCTGCTTGATTTTTAGGTTTGAATATGCGTATACTGGTATCATTGTTTTCCACCTTTGATTGAATGAAATATTGATAAATTTCAATACCCTTCACCTTCCCTCCTTTTATAACATATTGGCATTTCCCAACATGGGTTCATTAATCCCTTTGGACACTCACCACTTGAACATCATGATGAGCTTGGGTTTTCATTTGCTAGGTTTTCCCACGTTGCAAGAGGAAATTAATACCCTGGCCCCTATTAGCCATCCCACATTAAAAGAGATGATTGTCCACAAGCATTTTTTTGTATTAAAAATGAAGTAGATACGAACCTCCAGATAGGGATGTCAACAGATCGGATTCGAATCAGATATACCATTAATCATATCCAAAACCAAATCTGATTAGATGTCATTTCTTAAATCCAAAACGAATCTGATTTCTTAATCAGATATTAAATTTTTTTTTCATATCCGACTTTTATGGACTAGTTCTGGATATCCAATTCAAACCGAATATATTGACATCCCTACCTCCGAGTGCCAGATATCAACTTAAAGCAAATGAACAAATGATTAATAGGCTTCTTTTCCTTACAAAGGCAGCACTGATTGGTCAGCTAATTCCCATCATCTGTAGTCTATCCAAGGTGGGCAAACACTTGTTAATTTCAAGGTAATCTGTTGGGCTGTAGGGTGAAGTTGTGGCTTCCAGATCCTCCATTGTTGCATAGCTTCAGTATCATTCCGATGAGATCTGAAGTTGACTTCTTTCCTTTGTCTATAGAGATTCCTTCTGTTTGATCATATTAAACTTGTTAAAAAATAGTATTTTAAGAACCTCTGCACAAATATTGTGGCTGCACCTAAAATCAGACCTTCATTCCACAACCTAGATTAAGATAAGCACATTAGCAAGAACAAAACTTGTCATAAACATGATCAACTGTATGACCAAGGATGTCTTATTTCATTCCTGATGTAAGTTATTATCACTTCTATGACCACTAAATACTCCAAGAAGCATTGGGTTTTTTTTTTTTATTTATAGAATGTGTAGCTCATTTGTGAAACACAAAAAAACTTTTTTTTTAGTATGACTGCACAATAACCCTTACTTCTGATGTAAGCTGCAACTACTTCTATGATCATCTAGAAGAAGCATTAGATTTTTTTTCTTTTTACAATGTGTTGCTCATTTGTGGAACACAATAGAACTTTATCCTGAGTATGACTGCACAAGAACCCTTACTTTTGATGTAAGCAACAACTACATATCTAATCATCTAATACTTTGGAAGGAGCATTGGATTTTTTTTCTTCTTTTACAATGTGTAGATCATTTTGTGTAACACAACAAAACTTTTTCACTGAAGAACCCTTACTTCTAATGTTAGTTGCAACTACTTCTGTAATCATCTAATACTCCAGAAGGAGTATTGGATTTTTTTTCTTCTTTTACAATGTGTACCTCATTTGTGGAATACAATATAACTTTATCCAAGGTATGACTGCACAAGAACAGTTACTTCAAATGTAAGCTGAAACTATATTTGTAATCCTCTAATACTCTAGAAGGAGTTGGATTTTTTTTCTTCTTTTACAATGTGTAGCTCATTTTTAGAACACAATAGAACTTCCTGTGTATGACTGCACAAGAATAGTTACTTTTGATGTAAGCTACAACTACTTCTCTAATTATCTAATACTCTAGAAGAAAAATTGGATTTTTTTTCTTCTTTTACAATGTGTAGCTCATTTGTGGAATACAATAGAACTTTTTACTTAGTGGCTCATGAACCTTTACTTTTGATCCTGCAACTACTTCTTAATCATCCAAGACTCCATAAAAAACATTGGATTTTTTTTTCTTCTTTTACAATGTGTAGCTCATTTGTAGAACACAATAGAACTTTTTCTTGGGTATGACTGCACAAGAACCCTTACTTCTGACATAAACTGCAATTGCTTTTGTAATCATCTAATACTCCAGAAAGTGCATTGGATTTTTTTTCCTTCTTTTACAATATGTGGCTCATTTGTAGAACACAATAGAACTTTTTCTTGAGTATGATTGTAAAAGAACCGTTTCTTCTAATGTAAACTGCAACTACTTCTGTAATCTTTTTATATTCTAGAAGGAGCTTCGATTTTTTTTTTTTTTACATTGTGGAGCTTATTTGCAAAACACAATAGATCTTTTTTCCTGGGCATGACTACACAAGAACCCTTATTTCTAATGTAAGTTGCAGCTACTTCTGTAATCATCTAATACTCCAGAAATAGCATTGGATTTTGTCTTCTTTTACAATGTGCAGCTCATTTGTGTGACACTATAGATCCTTTTTCTGTGTATGACTGCACAAGAACCCTTATTTCTGATGTAAGCTACAACTACTTCTGTAAACATCTAATACTTCAAAAAGAGCATTGGATTTTTTTTCTTCTTTTACAATGTGTATCTCATTTGTGGAACACATTAGAATTTTTTCTTGTGTATGACTGTAGAAGAACCCTTACTTCTGACATAAGCTGCAACTACTTCTGTAATTATCTAATACTCTAGATTGAGCATTGGATTTTTTTTTCTTCTTTTACAATGTGTAACTCATTTGTGGAACACAATAGAACTTTTTCCTGAGTTTGACTACACAAGAACCCTTATTTCTGATATAAGCTGCAACTACTTCTTTAATCATCAGAGGAAGCATTGGTATTTTTTTTTCTTCTTTGACAATGTATAGCTCACTTGTGGAACACAGTAGAACTTTTTCCTCGTTATGACTATACAAGAACCCTTACTTCTGATGTAAGCTGGTATGATTGCCTAAGAATCCTTATTTCCAAGCCCTTTTAAAAGAATTATCTGCACACGACCGTAGTCTCTGACTTCCGAATTTTTCTCGGATCATCATATTTCATGATGAACACCTTTTTCATCTGACCAACAGTAGCTTGAATTTTCGTAATTATTCGTACTCGTAAGATCATGGTTCATCAGATTGTGGTGGAGCGGTCTCTTCGTATGCTTTAAGACCATGTTTAGATACACCTATTCGAATACCACCCTAAAAACGCAAGAGATGGCATTGCTGGAACCATTCCAAACGTTAAATCAATACACTTTCAGGTAAAAATTTAAAAACTCAAGTAGAGAATAGAAATCACTAAGAGTACCCAAAAATCTGAAGGAATATCAAAATTGGCATTCAATAGAAGGAAAACTCGACTGAGAACATCAAACAGAAGGAGAAATTACCCAACAATTCTCGTGCTTTGTGTCCATTTACTTATCATAGAAACGAACCACGTCAAGGACAGAGCGCACCTCGGTCGATGGGCCAGAATTTCCATGTCTAGTACGCTATCCCCGTGGCCTACACATGCTCCGTTCTGTACAAAAAAAAAGGGACACATGGATCTCAAGGCGTGGACGTCGATCTAGAACGCAAGGGCTATGCAATAACCCCTTACGGTCCCAATGCTGCGTATCCATGTTGCAATCATACCTAAACTTGCCTGATGAACCTGAGAAAACTTAAAAAGCTAGCTGCAAGCAGGCCTCCCCAAGTCCCAAACAAACTTAGACTCACTCGGGGATATCAGTTTAGATTAGATATGAGGTTATTAAGCACCAACTTATGCTTTCGAATAACTGATCATTACCCTTGTAGAAAAATAAAGTCAAATCAAGCGCGCACAGCAAACAGCTATTACATGCAAGTCATCTCATCTTGCAGCAATCACCACAACAGAAGACCATAAACAATAAGACAATTTTCTGTTCTTATCAGTTTAATGTCCAAATCTGTCTTAGCATTGAGATAAATGAAATGCTATCTTGGAAAGTCTGGTTTGATGACATTTGATAAACCTTTATAGCTATATACTTTCCAAGCTTAAGGTGATCCATCATCCAAATATGTCAGCAGCTGCCTAATGCAACAAGCCGACAAATAAAGAAAATTTTTCTCTCCAACAAACAGTAAAAAAGAAAAGAAGTAAAACGAAAATAGGGATTGCGTGAGCACGAGCACAACAAACTCCCGGCTGAGCTTTTGCAAATAAAAGTTAGTTCTACAATGAACAGCCACTCAAAAAATCTTGTTTAGTCGACACCCAATAAGTTGTAAGTAGAGATAAACTACGATTTGAAAATTATTATTTGAATTTTTTTAATAAAAAATGTCAACCCAGGAACATTTTCTTCAGGTTTTTTTGGCTGCAGGTCCAACTCCACTTTGTACAACTCTTTCATATCAAGCAACTCCCAGGTCTCTCCAACAAACAGTCAAAAAACAGAGAAATGAAATGAAAATAGCGATTTGAGCACAACAAACTCCGCCGGCTGAGATTTTGCAATCAAGATGCTTGGACAATGAAATCTTGCCAGACACAAATCCACATTGGGAGGTTTGGCAACAGAGCACTAATAAATAGATGCCGTTTATTTGACTGAAACGAATGTTACAATTCCAATGGGAAGGGGAAAAATCCAACCATGGAACCACGGTTAATGTGTATAAGCCACTGAATGCCCCTTTTATACCAGCAAAATTTGTCAGCAACCTAGTATCTGTTCCAGTAAGTTCGGCGCCTGAACCAGTTGTAGTCAGGAAGGCCCTGTATTGGCCCCATGGCAGCAATGGCAACATCCTGCGAACCAAGAAAAGGTATCAAGGCATTTGTACCGTCCTCACAATCAATGAATTTGATTACTATTTACTACAATATTCATGTGTGAGCATGCAAAATTGCTTCCTGCCAATGCATATCTAAAGAAATTAGTCAAAGTGACAAACATCAGTTTGAAGCAGAGCATGAAAAAAATGGGATAAGACAAGTAAAAATGGTTAGGCGGCAGTGGAAGACTTGCATTAGATCAATACTTGGCAAAAGCCAGTTCAGGAAGACTTGCACTGGAAACCTATGTTACACAGATACTTCTATAAGCATAAGTATCATGTCCAACACACACTCGTGGATGTCGACATTTCTTGTGAACTTTTGAACAGTTCAGACCTTTTCTTCTTCATTTGACATGAAAAGTCAAAAATCTATCCATTATATACACACATATGTTGGTTGTTTTCTGTTTTATCTTCTGTATGTTCATTTTATTCTTCTTCTGAAATGGTATTTTTGTTGGTTCTTTTTGTATTTCTGAAATCAGCCCCTCTAGCAATTAGAGGCTCTATCGTCTGACTGTTCTCCCTCCTTCAATGTATACTTTAAAGCTTTTTCTGTACTTCGTTAAAAAAAATTATTCTTTTGTGCTGGAGTATTTCAACAGTCATGTCATATAGGGCGAGTTGGACATGATGTTATTTCGATCTGAATTAGATATACAAAAAAAAATGTGCAATCAAACCACTTGCGACTTGGTGAACAATGAGCTATTTGCTGCTTTATGAGTGATTCTCTTTGACATCTAATTGACATACAATTGTTGTCTGTATCTACATCATTACATGAGCTAATTGTTGTTTTATGAGTGATTCTCTTCTGACATCTAATTGACTTGATACAAGAATTATTGTTTGTATCTAGCGCTGGAAAAGCGACCTTTAGTAAAGTACAAGCCTTTTAGTTGTTTCCATCTTGAGACTGATAAAGCTGTACGTTGCTAGATATGAGCTGTGAGTGATCCAAATTCAGACTTCTGGAGCTGCTGAAGCTGTGGGCTGCAGATCGTGTGGAAACTGTTCCAGGCCAGGAAAGTATATCTTTCTGTGGCTGAATCTCCATGCGCTGATTTTGCTTTGGGAGGTGGACATATGCATGATCTAGTTGCTCAAAGTTTTTGTAATCTTCTTCTCCCCTTTGTTTCCATTGTAGTTGCTTACATGGAAGACATGGAAGACAAAAGACATCTTTCTCTTTCAATTCTTAAGTTTACCTTTCTAAACTATGTGACATGTGTAAATCAGGCCCAAATTAGGCAAATACTTCAAGAATATCACTCTTGAATCTCCCACTAACTCAACAAGGCAATACACAAGAGTCCTCTAACAAGAGGATAAAGAAAATATATATTGATCTTCAGCCAAACAAGGCAAATACTACAAGATGTGGCTTAACAAGTCATTACCTAAAAGGGAACAACAGTCTCTTATTTATAATACAAGGGAAGAAGAGAGGAGGAGGGGAAATGGCTGTTGGGCCATTTCCAACGGCTAAAAGGTGTAAAAGAAATAGAAAAAATACATAAAAGAAAATGGAAAATTACAAGAATGACCGGGGTACCCTAAAATATACACATATCTATATATGTAAAACATATATTAGCACACTAATATATGTAATGTACATGCATATAGATATATATATATATATTAGATATATATATATATATATATATAGGAATACATACATTCTAACATCCCCCCTCAAACTTACGATGTGATAACCGAAAGTTTGCCAAGGAGAAATTGAAACCTGGCAGCAGCAAGAGCCTTGGTAGAGAAATCTCCTAGTTGATATTCAGAGGAAACATATGAGAGATCTATGTTTTTCTGAAGGAACTCTTCACGAACATAATGACAATCCATCTCTATAAGCTTAGTTCTTTCATGAAATGTGTGATTGCTAGCAATATAGATTGCACTTTTGTTGTCGCAGCAAAGCTTGACAGGATTCATGATATGAATTCCCATGTCCTTCAATAAGCTTTTGAGCCACACTATCTCCATTGTTGTAGTTGCCATCGCACGATACTCAGCTTCTGTTGATGATAGTGATACCTTATTTTGTTTCTTGCATCGCCAGGAGATTAAGGAATCACCTAAAAACACAAAAACCAGTGGTGGAGTGCCTATTGTTGGGATCTTCACCCCAATCAGCATCTGTATAAGTAACTAATTCTAATATAGAAAAGGAAGACAAAAATAGTCTTTTGTTGATATTGTTTCTCACATAACGGACAATCTGCATTGCCGCTCCCATGTGCACTGAGGTGGGTCTTTGTTGAAAATGGCTTATCACATGCACGGCATGAGCAATGTCAGGTCTGGTGATGGAGAGATAAGAGAGAGCGCCAACTATTTGCCGAAAAGGAGTGGGATTCTCCAATATCTCTCCATCATCAATTTTCATTTTTACTCCCAATGCTTTTGGAGTATCCACCACTTTGTCATCTCAGATACATGTTCTGTCAACTAATTCACTGGCAAACTTCATTTGAGAAAGAAGATAACTCTGTTTGCTATAAGCAACTTCAATTCCAAAAAAATAAGTTAGTCTTCTCAAATCAATCATCTGAAAGCATTTGTTAAGAAAATGTTTTACCTTTACAATCCCTTCATCATCACTCCCAGTAATAACCATATCATCAACATACAATAATAAAACAATTACACCTACGGAGGTGGTTTTTACAAACATGGCAGTGTCAGAGTAGCAAGATTGAAAACCTTGATTAAACATGACACTACTAAACTTGTCAAAGCAGGCCTTGGGAGCTTGTTTTAGACTATAAAGGGCCTTCTTAAGACGTAAAACTTTGTTTTGAAGTAGATCAGAACCAGGGGGAGCACTCATGAAAACTTCTTCCTGCAGGTGACCATTTAAGAAAGCATTTTTAACATCCATTTGAAAAATAGTCCAATGTTTAACAGAAGCAATGGCAATAAGAGTTCTAACAGAAGTCATGCGAGTAACAAGAGCAAAGGTTTCTTCATAATTAATCTCATATTCTTGAGCATATCCCTTGGCAACAAGTCTGGCCTTATATCTTTCTAAGGTTCCATTACTTCTAGTTTTGATTTTATAGATCCATCTACAACCAATAGTCTTTTTTCCCGTTGGTAGAGGCAAAATATCCCAAGTCTCATTGCTTTCAAGAACTTTAAGTTCAAGATTCATGTCTTCAATCCAATTGGGATCTTCTTTAACTTCAAGGTAAGAAGATGGCTCATAAAAAGAATGATGTGCCATAAGACAAGCTCGAAATTTTGGAGAAAAAGACTCATAAGAGATAAATCTTTGAGGAGGTCTAATGTGCTTTTGGGATCTCCTAGGAAGAGATTGATTAGTTTCTTGATTTTGGGGATCTCTTCTTCTATAAACTAAGATATCTTTTGGAGGAATCAAATGAGTAGAGTTATCATTGTTGACTTCTTCAATTGGCACTTCTACAACTTTATCGGGTTCATCATCATCAATATCATTAGTCCAAAGAAAAGTATAATCTTCTAGTTTCTTGGGTTCATCTTTGAAACCATCTTCATTTTCTAAAAAGATCACATTTCTAGAAACATAAACTTTATCTCTTTCAATATCATAACATCTATAACCCTTTTGAGTTTCGGAATACCCAATAAAAACACAATAAATGGCTTTGAAAGAAAGCTTATCGTCTTTGTCACTTAACACAAAACATTTGTTACCAAAGACTTTAAGTTTATTGTAATTAGGTTTAACATGGTGAAGTTTTTCAAAAGGAGAAATATGTTTCAAAAGTTTGGTAGGCATTCTATTAATTAAATAGGTTGAAGTCAAAACAGCCTCAACCCAAAAGTTTTTGGGAACATTTTTAGATAAAAGAAGGGCTCTAGTAGTTTCAATAATGTGCCTATGTTTACGCTCGGCCACTCCATTTTGTTGTGGAGTATTAGGACAAGATCTTTGATGAACAATGCCTTTTTCTTTTAGAAATTGTTGAAATTCATTTGACATAAATTCTCCTCCCGAATCACTTCTAAAGACTTTGATATTTGAGCCAAATTGGGTATAGATCATGTTGTAGAAATTCTTAAAGTTTGTGAATACCTCTGATTTGTGTTTGAGAAAGTAAACCCAAGTATGTCTAGAATAATCATCAATAAAGATCACATAGTACAATAATCCTCCTTTTGACATAATAGAAACGGGTCCCCACACATCCGAATGCACTAAATCAAAAGATTTTTAGGCAATAAAGTTTCTATTATCAAAAGGTAAGGCTTTCATTTTAGCCTTAATACAATCATTACAATAGAAGTTCTTTTGACAAAAATTCTCCATGAAGGGAAGATGGGACATTTTTTCTATATTGAAATGTCCAAGTCTTTGATGCCAAGTTTGAATGTCACATTCTTTGGAGGAGATATTGCAAGATGGTCTTGAAAGGTCCAAAAAGTCTATGTAGTAGAGATCTTTTGTTCTAAAACCTTCCCCAATCGTCTTCTTGGATACTCGGTCATGTATCAAACATTTGGATTGTGAGAAGATTATATCAAAACCAAGGTCGGCTATTTGAGAAACGAACAATAAATTTAAGCTTAATTTAGGAATGTGTCTTACTTGAGGTACTTTTAAAGTTTTGGATCCAAAATCTAGGTCAAGATTTCCAATAAAATCAATTTCAAGAGAAGTACCATCCGTCGTTTTCACAAAGGAATAAGAATCATTTTTAATGCATTCGGTGAGAAGGGATCCACAAGGAGTCATATGAAAAAATGCACCTGAATCAATAATTCAAGAATACTTACTTGAAGAAGTAGATGTCACGGTAGCTCCCAAAGTTGAAGGTGTGCCTCCTCTCTTTAGAAAAGGTTGAAGAGCACTTATGAGTTGATCAAGTTGGAAGGAGCTTGCTTCTTTTCTTTCTTCTTGAATTGGAGTCGCAACATTGTTTCTTTTGTCAAAAGTTCTAAGTTTTGGACATCTTGGCTTGGTATGTCCTTCTTCTTGGCAATGATAGCAAATAACTTTCCTTCTTACTCCTTCATTTGTACGATTGAAGTGAGGAGGTCTATAAGGTCTCAAATGGGCCCCCGGCCTAGATGTGGCAAGCACATTGCTGACTTTTTCTTTATCAAGACAAAGACAATTTTCCTCTATTTGAAGCTCCGCAATAGCCTCATTCATAGATGGTGTTTTAGAACGATGAAGTAAAGCGGTTTTAACACCATCAAATTTAGGTCTAAGACCTATGATAAACTTGTAAAACTTGTCACGTTGTATTTGCTTTTCTCTAAGAATTAGATCTTGTGTCCAATGTGGTTCAAAAATACTCAATTTATCATACAATTGATCCATTTCAGCCACATAGTCTTTAATGGATTTATCTCCTTGTTGAAGATTGTGAATTTTGAGTTGAACATGATGCATATAAGCATCTCTCATGGTATGAGTTTTCTTTAGATATTCCCAAGCTTCTAGGGCAGAATTTAATTTAGAGATTTGCCCGCTAATAGCATTGTCAACACACGTCAAGATCCAAGTAATAATTTTGTGATGACCAACACTCCATTCTTCCCATTTCTTGTTGTATTCAGCCATTACCTTCTCTTTTTCGGTTCCATCCAATTCAATAGCCCTTCCATCAACAACTTTCGTAAGAACTAGTTGTGGTTCAAGTTTTGTCTCATCAACTAGTCCCCAAAGGCTTTTACTACGAATAAAGTGTTCCATAGTTCTAGCCCATTGTATGTAATTTGTTGATGAGAGTTTGGGAAATGGAAGAGAAGAGACTTTGTCATCCATGAGCACAATCAACAAGATAGATCCACTTACAAGTTATGAAGAAGATGGTAGCCACGTGAAAAGAAATCCACGGCAAGGATAAAAACTCAGCAATAATAAAGACCAGCCACCCTTCCAACAGCCACAAGTTCACCACCAAGGGAGCTAAATTCCGTCAAGAAATCACCAAAAAGAAGCCAGCATAAACACTCTTCTTTTTGTGTAAAACTGCAGCAAGCAATATCTCGAACACTTGGAGTGCTTCACAGCTCCAACGTAAGAGTAAAAACTGATCCTTCAATCTTGAACGGCAGCAAGACAAAGAGCCAAAGACGACGCTCTGATACCATGTAAATCAGGCCCAAATTAGGCAAATACTTCAAGAATATCACTCTTGAATCTCCCACTAACTCAACAAGGCAATACACAAGAGTCCTCTAACAAGAGGATAAAAAAATATATATTGATCTTCCGCCAAACAAGGCAAATACTACAAGATGTGGCTTAACAAGCCATTACCTAAAAGGGGACAACAGTCCCTTATTTATAATACAAGGGAAGAAGAGAGGAGGAGGGGAAATGGCTGTTGGGCCATTTCCAACGGCTAGAATTCTAGCCGTTGGAGAGAGGCCCAACAGCTAGTTCCCCTCTTAAATAAAAGAAAAGGTGTAAAAGAAATAGAAAAAATACATAAAAGAAAATGGAAAATTACAAGAATGACCTAGGTACCCTAAAATATACACATATCTATATATGTAAGACATATATTAGCACACTAATATATGCAATGTACATGCATATAGATATATATATATATATATATATAGGAATACATACATTCTAACAACATGGTCATGATAGAGCATCACATAGATGGAAAAGGCCCCTTTGGGGATTCATTAATGGTTCTAAAAAGAAGCTTCGATCATTCTTACCAAGAACATAGATGCAAAAGCTAAAAAGTTGGAAGGAAATAAGAAAAATAAAGTTAGTCATCGATTATGAGAAAAAGTCAAGGAATGGAAGATTGGTCACCATAAGGTTATCTTGTGGTTTCTCAACACTGTTGTCATATCTAAGAGTGCTCAAGTTGCCAAACACAAGAATGTTAATGATGCTTGGGATTTTATTAGAGACGCACATTATGAAAGAAATCGCACTTAAATACAATATCCAATAAAAATTTCCAATTTTTAACAAGAAAAAATCTATTTAGAAATATTTTGGAAAACTAGACCAATTGTCAGATGAGCTGATTACATTTGAACACCAGGGGTACGATCCTAAAGACATTTTCTCAAGAGACAAGAAAAAACATTGTACACATTTATTATAGGATCTACACCTGAATTTTGAGGATTCAAAACATCATTGTTTCATGAAGCTAGTTTTTCTTCAATGCAGGAAGCTCTTGCCTAATTGATAATAGAAGAAAACATAGTCACACTTCAAGGAAAGGAATGAAAATGTTTTGGCTATTCCAAAATGTAGAATCTATTTAAGCCTTATAGACCAACAGTTTGGAAGATTAGAGAATTATTTGCTTCCATTGTTTGTGAAGCTGGACACATAAAATTAAAGTGTCCCAAATTGAGAAGGTTTGGTAAGAAAGGAGCCACTAAGGGATATGTTCAAGCAAAGAAGGAATCAAACACTATAGGAATCATAACTTTCTCAACTAGTAGATGCTTAGATTGGAAAGCATCTTCTAAGACTTGCAAAGAGACGTTTTGATCCAAACATAAAACCAACTCAAATCGTTCTTTTGTTTCAGCAGATGGAACATCCCTTTTAGTTAAGCATACCTGGAGTATTGCAACAAATCTTGAAAACTTTAAAATTTTTGAAGCCTCAACAGTTAGATGCATATCAAATAAATTTTAACTTGTATCCATTTCCCAAATAGTCGATCATGGTTGTCAATTTGTAATGTTGTTTCCCCACTAAAGAAAAATGTATGGTACAAGATGACCAATTTGGAAGATGCTTCTGCAAGGTACTAAAAGAGAAGACTTCTATTATATGGATTTTTTTTTTAAATTATTATGCAATGTTGCCATGCGGATATATATTCACCATTGGCATCAAAGACTGTCACTTAAGTACCGGAAAGTTGACTTGAATACCCTTTTAAAGGAATTATGTAAAGTAAATTTGTCATGGGATGATTGTATTATGGGAAAAATGAGATCCCATCCCTTGCAAATAAAACTTTTATATCAAAATCTCCTTTTCAGTTGGTACATTCGGATACATGGGGACTTTCCCCTGTGTTGATGATGTTATTATTTCTCTCTAAAACAAATTTTCTATGTGTCTGCATTTTCTGAGTGTTTGTAATACAGTGAGAAATCAATGCAGTGCTACCATCAGATTTTTTAGAAGTGATTTGAGAGGAGAAAATCATTCAAAATTTAAACACTTTTTTGGAAAAAAAAGAAAAGAATATTGGATCACAGATCATGTCCTAAAATTCATCAGTAGAACAATCTAACCAGACAAAAACATGAACGTATAATTGAAACAACTAAGACACTTCTTATTTCAATATCCGTTCCAAAAGCATTTTGGCACAAAAGCTACACTTTATTCAACATATTTAATAAAATAAAATGCCTTCAATAACCTTGGAAAAAAGTTCATTTCAAAAACTTTATAATATCCAACAAAGTTATATAAGAATTTTTGAATGTCAGTGCCACATTTTGAATAACAAAAATGATGCATTATTTTCTGAGACTATCAAGTTTTTTTTGTATTCAAAAACCAAAAAAAGTATAGGTTCCCAAATTTTGAAAAATACACTCTATATGTCAAGAAATGTGATCCTAGAAAAACAAAAATAATTGAAAGGAATGAATCAAACATCAGCAACGATGCTTATTTCTTGATGAACTGTCACCTCAGTATGATGAATCTCATGCACATGATAAACATTACTTGAGTAATAATTGCATTCTTAAAAATGATTATTATTGTTGATACATTTGATTCTCAAGTTGATAATGAAAATAAAACTGAAAAAATGTTAGGTGATCTAGAAAATTAAATACCTATCATAGAAAAAGAAATGATGACTCTCAAGCCATTCTTAGGAGAGATCTCATAGATCTGCTAAACCTCCTCAAGGACTTGTGTCTTATGAGTTATGACTCATTTTCTCCAAAACATAAAGCATGCTTCCTGTTATTCATTCTATATTGTCTCAATTAGATACAATTACTTGGATGTGTCTAAAAGCCCCAAGACGCACTGCTCTTGCAAAAGTTCTGAATGCCAGATTTTGCCTCTGGCACAAGCACATGGCCTATATATTGATGACAAACGAAGGGAATTGAACCCATGCATGGTGGACTACCCTTCTACAGCTTTCTGTCTCTATTGTAGATCAGATACAACCCCCAACCCCCTGGCACACACACAAACACCAAAAAGAAAAAAACCCAAAAATGTTCTCTTTCTAAGAAAGTGAATTAACTATAGGCAACAAGTCTGCTTAGCCCCTCTAAGGTTTGATATTTCCATTATTGATATACATGGAGTAAGTCGAACCAAGAACTTTCCCAAAAAGGAATTTGAAATGCTTGCTTTGGGTCATCTAACATGTTTCCTTCGAATTAATAGCATACTCTTCTATAAGATTTTTTTTTTTTTGTTGGATATATCCAATTTGCAGCAGATAATATCATGTCACATGATCTGGGATCTCAAATGATAAGATAGCTGATCCTCTCAAAACTCTTGAATTAAAGATTGAATTTCATAATGAAAAATTATTGGAGAATCCTACTTCTAACCAAAAAACTTGTCAGTGTCTTATCTTATTTATCTATTAGTATACCGGATAAATGCTGTTTATGTTGCAACCCACCTCATTTTTTGACATGAAGAAACAATGTGGTGTTTAGAAAAATAAAGGATAACAAGCTCCAACTTCAGTTCACACCGGAGCTACAGTAACTGTAAGACATATTAAATGTACATAAACAATGTAGCATTTTTATCATCTTCATCTCCATAAGAATTAATTACATAATGGAGCTTTTCATCATTTTCATCTCCATAGAATTAATCACTTATAGCCTTTTGTGTGTTGCTAGTGATTTTTTAATATCATGGAGATGTAAAAAGGAATAGAAAGACACTATCTTCCTGAAGTTGACTTCTATGTCATGCAACTTGTGGGACTGTGTGGATAACGAGCCTCCTCAAAGACATGGAAATTCATTTCCAAAAACCAAAGAAGTTCTATTGCAATAAGAAAACTGCAATCTGCAAAGCAAAGCAATTACATATTTTACAAACACACAAGAACATGTAAATGGATTGTCATTATATTCATGAAATTTTTCTTAAGAAAATCACAGATTTGCCCATATGTTTTCTCAAAATTTGAATTAAAAAAAAAAGTAATAAGGCTCTAGCATCACCTATATTTTTATTTTTTAACAAACTTCCAGTTGACACTGCAAATTTTGAGAGGATTAAATTTACATATGTATCTATCGGGTCCATTTTTTGCATTCTACTTATATTTTCTGTATATTTCTGACCATGCTTCTATTTTTTCTTTTTCTATTCCAAGTTCAGCTGCACTAGCCGTTAGAGGCTCCAACATTCCAAGGGCTAAATTCCTAGCCATACTTGTTGGACTGCCTCCAACAGCTAGAGAAGCTGCTGTTTCTCTATAAACTAGGGACTCCTATCCCTCCCTCAATGTATGCTTCTTTAGAGCTTTTACCGCCATTTACTGAAGAATGTTTTTGTTCTTTTGTGGTGTATATGTGCACATTGAGATATCCACTGTTTCATGAATGATACTCCTCCGAGACCTGAATTGATTTGAAATAGAGTAATATCTATATCTATCTCCTTACAGAAAAAGGAGGCTCTTTTATATCAAAACAGGGAATAAGAAAAAGAAAAGGCTGAGCTGCAGCTCCTTTTTTTAACCAATACATGAAAGGAGTAATCTCTTTCTATTTTATTAATCTCCTCAACATACATACACACATAAATATACACGTAAATGTGTGTGCATGTGTGTGTGTGTGTGTGTGTGTGTGTATGTGTGTGTGTGTGTGTATGTGTGTGTATGTGTGTGTGTGTGTGTGTATGTGTGTGTGGGTGTGTGTATGTGTGTGTGTGTGTGTGTGTGTGTGTGTGTGTGTGTGTGGGTGTGTGTCTATGTGTGTGTGTGTGTGGGTGTGTGGGTGTGTGTGTGTATGTGTGTGTGTGTGGGTGTGTGTCTATGTGCATGTGTGTGTGTGTGTGGGTGTGTGTCTATGTGGGAGTGTGTCTATGTGTGTGTGTGTGTGGGTGTGTGTGTATGTGTGTGTATGTGTGTGTGTGTGTGTGTGTGTGTTATACACCATTCCTAGATCATCTTTTAAGTGTCTGGTACTCATATAAAGACATGACTACACATTTAAGGTGAAAAATAGAATTCATGGCTGGTTTCACCACAAAAATTAGAATCTTATGTGATTAATTTGTTCAGGAGCCTACTTCTACCATTCAAAACAAAAATCGAAGTTTTATGACCATTGAGTAGTTCAAGGAATAAGACGTAGCAAGCTTATTTATTAATTATTTGAAGACAGCTTAAGTATTAGGAGTAATTCAAGTTGTTAATTTGTTTTTGTTTCTAATAAACACGTGCATGCTATTTGTGGCACATATTTTTAATTATTTTATATTTTTATTTAAGCTTGAATGCCCAAGTCAGTGCTTCTTTCAAGTTGCTTAACAATCTGAGGCCTCTTGTCTTTCCTCAACAAAGAAGCAGAAAGAAATCAAAGCAACCAAGTTTTATACAATTCATACTCATTTGAGTTAATTTATAATATAGCTACTATAATTTTTTCTATATGCTTTTATTTAAAAATGGTTTTTGGACAAAATTTACAACTTTGTGATGTGTTATGTTACATTATGGTGCTATCATATTTTGGAATCAACCAGTACAAGTTGCAATGAATATTTTGTAAAATGTTTGGTCATACAACTAGTGAGTACATAATGTAGAATATCATAAGCTATGCTATGTTATGCAACATAACTGTGCAGAAGAATGTGGAACTACCAACTATACCATATTGGGCGTAACATACAAATGCAACCCCAGTATCAGAAGTTAGAGTATCAAACAAGGTGTAACTTATGTTGCACCTTGAAAATATAAAAAAAATGTCACAAAAAGTTTCTTTTTGGATTTAAAATTACATAAACTTCTTATGACCGAATATTATGTTCGATGTGAATGGCATTCTAAACATTTAAAGTAAAATTTTAAGGATGATTTATGCAATCAAAATAGAGGTGTCATGGGTTTTCCTTTAAGAGCTTGTGTTTATTGTCAAAAGTAAAAAAAAACATTTAAATTTTGTGACCATAAAGCTGCTTAAAGACCCAAAGGAGCAAGTCCCATATAATGAAAATTTATTTATTTTTAATACCCATAAGTATCAGGACCAGTGTTGTACGTATCGTACGATACGAGGTCGTGTCGTACAATACATATCGTCGCATTTACAAAAGGCAATACGATACACCACCTGTATCATAAACAGGTGGTGTATCGTGCCTGTTTCACAGGTATCGTGCAATATAGGCACTGTATCGTATGATACGGTGTGATACACCATGTATCGCACGATACGGTATGATTTCAAAAAAGGGAATCCCGAACCCCCTTTTTCACGCTCCCTTTTTAAAAACCTACCTCTTCTTCATTTTTAAGTTCTAACCCTAGACATTATGCCACCTTGGAGGGAAATCATCGATTTTCATCGTGAAATCTCTATTAAACCATGGATTTGTGTGTGGGTGGCTAATTGTTGGGAGGAAAGAGGTTTTTTTTATTTATTCTCCATAAAGTATGAAATCTCTTGTTTTTACCATACATTCATATATTTTTACCGTAGATTGAAAGATTTCGACTGTTTTTCGTTAAGTTTACCGTAGGTTTTTGTTTCTTTGTGAAGATATGGCATCGTCTGATCCAACATGGCAGTGGTGCGAAAGGGTGAAGGAGAATGACGGGTTAAGAATCAAATGTAGCTTTTGTGAGAACACATTTTCAGGAGGGATTATTAGAATGAAACACTATTTGGCAGGGACACGTTCTGATGTAGCTCCATGCGCTGGAAAACCAGAGAAACCTTTGCGTCCATTTGTGTGTTTGTGTGTCAACAATGTTTAGATATGCTTAATGTTTTACATCAAAAGAAGGTACAAAAACAAATGGAAGAGGCAGATGAAGGCTATAATGAACCTTGGGAAGATGAAGAAGAAGAAGCTGATGAAAATGTTGAACATGATGAATATGACATCAGCCTAAGAACAGATGTGGAGAGCTCAAGAGGTAAAAGACAAGGAATCATGTGTGAAGAAGGTCAATCTGGCCCATCTGGAAGGAAGAGAAGAGATGCACCAGATATTAGGCATGGTCATAGACCTAGTGGGAGAGTTCCTAATGGTAGGTCTAGTGTTGGTTCTATTAGGAACTTTTTCCTTGCTTATACTAGCCCATGTTGTTAGCCCTAAATTCGTGCTGCTATGACATCCAAAGACATGCTACATCAAGCGCAACTAACGGTAGGGAAATGGTTTTATGATGCATGTATTCTCTTTAATGCAGCTAATTCCTTTCAGTTCCAATCCATAGCAGATGCAATTGCTTCTATAGACCCCGGATTTAAAATGTCATCATATCATCAATTGAGGGGCAAAATTCATGAAGCTACGGTGAAAGAAGTAATGGAACATTGTGATCAGTTGAAATTAAGCTGGAAGGAAACATGTTGATCCATTATGTCAGATGGATAGACTGATACACAGTCAAGAACACTTGTTAATTTTCTTGTTTATTGTCCTAAATGAACAATGTTCTTGAAATCTCTTGATTTGTCTGATGTTCTTAAAACTACTGAGATTTTGTTCAATGTTTTTGATAATGTTGTAGAAGAGGTTTTTGCTGCAAACATTGTACAGTTATTACAAATAATGCTGCAAATTATAGAACTACAGGGAATAAAAGTATAAAACATTTTATTGGAGTCCATGTGCCACTCATTGTGTTAATCTCATGCTTCAAGATCTTAATGAGATGTATGATATGAAATCAGTTGTTGACCAATACCAAGAGATTACAAAATTTATCTATAATCATGCATATGTATTGAGTTTGATGGAAAATTTATAAAGAGAGTTGAATTAATACGACCTGCACAAACTAGATTTGCTACAAATGTATTGATTGTACAGAGTACAGTGAAACAAAGAACTTCGTTGAGGCATATGTTCTCTAGTGAAGAATGGGTTGTATATCCACATGCTCATAAAAGAAAATCTTCTTTAGTTGTGGATAAAGAATTTTGGGAATCATGTGTGAAGCTATTGAACGTTTGTGTTCCATTAGTTAAAGTCCTCAGGTTTGCTGACAGTAAGGATAGACCTTCCACAGGGTACTTGTATGAGGCTACAGATAAAGCAAAAAAGGCAATTTGAGACAACTTGAAAGAGAAGAAAACATTATATATGCCCATATGGAAGATTATAGATAAAAAGTGGACTGGACTGCTTCATCAACTTCTTCATGCAGCAGCTTACTATCTAAATCCTACAATTTGATTTTTTACTACATTTAAAAAGGACAAAGAAGTCACGCATAGTTTGTTAAATTCTATTGAAGTGTTAGTGACAGATTCTAGAGCACAAGATGTTGTGCACAATGAGTTGGATCTATATGATAATTGTATAAGAGACATGGGAATAAGCATTGCCATTCGAGCGAGGACAACCACGCACCCAAGTAAATACACAGAAATTTTAATTTACTTTGCATTTGTTACCTTTGATTCTTTTTTGTTGTTTTACATGAGATTTGTTTTACCTTTGTTTAGATTTGTGGTGGAATAGGTTTTCGCATAATTGTTCAAACCTAAGACTTTCTGCCAAACATGCAGTGCTAGTGGATGCAAAAGGAAGTGGAGTGGAATGTTTTCAAACATATCCACAGCAAGGAAAGGAATAGGCTCGAACATAAAAGGTTGAATGACCTTGTCTTTGTTTGATATAATATGAGGTTGAAACAAAGGTAATACAGCTTAATATTTACATTTGTTTTATAATATATTTATATATAATTATCTATTAACAAGTTTTTTCTTATTTAACAAAGACAATTGCAAAAAACATCAGCAAGAAAGCACACATCTCAGTTTGATCTTATTAGCTTAGAAAACTTCGAAGATCAAGAACCATGGATTGAAGAAGAACCAACTACAATATTTGATGATGATGATCTTCAATGCCTCCACCTTGAATTTGAAGCAATAGAAATTGCTGATGAAAGAGAGTCTGCTGGATATGTTGGTGAGGATCTTCAAATTCTTGAAGATGAAGATAAAGAATAAGATGGAAATGAGGAAGAAAATGAAGATTATGAATGAGAGTCGAGAGTGCTTTCATTGTATATGTATTCACATTGAACATTTTCACAATTTCATGATCATCTTGTGATGTAATACATAACATTTAAAACTTATTTTTTGACGTGGTATCTCATAGACTTATGGACCTTATGACTTGGGAATCTATGGTTATGAAATTACGATATACGTTATGTTATGTTATGTTCCTTGTTGTACTTTCTAGATTGATATTGTTATGAATTTTTTATGTTTATGAATGATGATTAACTTTATAGCAATAATATCATTATGGAAAACATGTTTTTTATAAAGAACATATTATTCTTCATTTTTACTGATTTTTTATGATTTTTTCAAAAAAAATTCTATTTTTTCTTATTAATTTTTTAAAAAAAATATGAAACGGTTACGATATGTTACGATATTTTACGATAAAGCATATCTTAAAGCCAGCCCGATACGGCTTACGATACGCTTTTTACAACATTGATCAGGACTAGGACTAAATTGAGTGGTCAATTTTGATTATTTCTAACCAAGGTTTGCATGGCATAGGAAAGATACATTTGTTATCCCTTTTATGTTTATGCAATTTATGCATTTCATAGAAAGTTTTTTGCTTCCTAACTTTTCTTATTATTTTGTACTTTTTCTTACTTTTAATTTTCTTTGTGAATTTTTTAAATATTAAAAATTTTAAATTGGTAACTTTTTCATGTATCTAACTTTGAACCCCTCAGATACATGTTAGTTTACACATTTTACAACATTGCATCCAACAAATATGTATAAAAAATGTTTCTACTCAAAAACTAAAAAGGATGAAAGAAAAAGGCTAGAGTGTTGGTACTGGTACATACCCTATCAAATATAAACCTGTTTGCCACTCGCTTTACAGTGCTAGCATCTACTGCATCTATTCTAGCAAATAACTCTGCTATGGGGATCCTGCGGCCATAAGTGAGAAGCTGCAAGCATATTGACGTGAATTCACTACCCACTTTCCCACAAAGAAAAAATGGTCAAGAAGAATGAACTCTGGAAATGGTCTTACCTGACGACCAATATCTTCAGCAACGGGGCTAGTTCCATCAATGTGAAGTAGAAGAGAAGATTTCAACTGCATGGCATTCAATGACCAATAAGTAGAGCTTCTAGGGCCAAACTGATCCTTGCAATAGTCACCGATATGCAAGATCATCGTGAATGAATAACATCTGCACTTTTGCAGAATGCAATTAAAGCCTCTATTACTTTGAGTAGGATATCCAAATTCCATAGAATTTTTTCACAGTAACAGACATACATGATACAATGATTTTCTACATATAATCATTTCTTTTGGAAAAGTACAATCTAGTTTGCTATCTTTTTCAATTATGATAGAGAAGCAAGTAGTTCTCACACGTCAGCTGTAGGTGAAAATTTCACCAAAATTTTTCATCAATCATTTACAGAAGAAAGAGCTTTTATAAGTTGGTTGAAACATGTAAATGGAAAACTTCGCCCATCTGGTGGGAGTATCCCACTGATATGGACTGAATACTTCCTTGTTTACCTGAGTACTAATTAGGGGAAGAGCATTAGATGCAACATAAAAAATGCAGCCGCTGTGACTATACATATGGAAAATCAAAGTTTATGTAAATGTTCACATCAAATTTTCAGTATCCTACAGAATATCAACACATAATATGCATGCTAAGCATGTTATTGTGAATATAATTTAACCTGGTTACGAGCACGAGTTACATCTGCCTCAGAAACTCGATATGAAAGCTTGCTCATCTCGTACATGATTGCATAAGCCAAATCATCCAAACAGTCAGGCTGCAATAGAAGCAACATTCAAATATAATGTTCAACCACATGGACATCAACAAAATAACATATTAGGAAAAGACACAGAAACAAAAATGCAACTTAAACATTAAAAATTTTCAACTGAATAATTACAAGTTCTGCAGATAGCAATTTAACTTTTTATTTGGAATTATAATTACAGACATAGACATGTTATTGGGTTTCTAACATAGAGGTTTTTCTCAAGAATTTTCAGGCAAAGTTTTTCTCTGGGAAAAATCTTGGAAATTTTTTTAAACAAATGAAAAAATTCTAAAAGATTATGTAAAAACAAAATAAATAAGAAATTAATAAGACAAAAAATGTCTAGATAAATTTATAACATAATGTTCCAGTGACATAAAAATGATGATAAATAATTAAATTTAAGTTTAAAGTTAAATCCCTCATGATATTAACTTTAAAGAAGTGGAAAATGAAAAAGGAAAAAGAATGGGCAAAACATAGAAAAAAAAATGTGTAATACGTTAGTTTATTTTCACATATAAAGAAACCTGTTTTTTCATATTTTTTCGGTTTTTCTTCTTTTTTTGGACACTGATCTTATATTTTTTTCGAAAAGCAAGGTATCTGTGGCAAAGTTTCGAATACAAGCCCAAATTTTCAGCTTACATACAACCGACATGCATATATGTATACATATATGATACAGAAACCAAGTCAAAACACAGTTTGTGCAATTATTACAATTTCTGCAGAAAGCAATTTAAATTTTCAATTGAAATACAAGGCACAATTTTTCATGCTCACGCACTTACAATCACCCACATGCATATGATATATCCTCATACACCGACCAAGGAAGACATAGTTACTGCAACAGAGCAGCAATGAATTGAACTAACCTTGGCAATTGCATATACACCAAACAAGCCTGTATCCTTGTAGTTAGTGTTAAAAGCCATCATGCTCTCCGCAATCTCATTGATTCCAATCCTTTGTGCAAGTTCCGACCTGTTCAGAACCCAATGGGACAAATCTGACACTCAAATCGAGGTAAAAAAAAAAAGATATTCCAAGGACAAGCAGTTTCACTTGTAACCAAGACCTATTTGTAACCAAGACCTAAGTTCTTGACAAACTAACCCCACGTGCTTCCCTCCACCTGCATTCTTGTTCCAAGAACCTAGCATTGATTGCATGACCATCAGTGCAACCGAATCTGGATCTGTCCAGGATGCTCCACTAAATGCAACAGCAAATTGTGCCAGTGGTACATCATCATCTATAATCCTAACCTAAATCATTGATATAGAAGTCACATGATTGGTTTGACTCCAGTAAAGCATATGAACACATTAATAGCCAGGATAGAAAAGTGAACGAAACAAACCTCAGATCCAGTAAAAGTAGCCGGTTCTTTTTGCACCAACTGGGAGGCTGTAGTAGGATCATTTGATAGCTTTGTAAAGAGTTTCTTCGCTTGTGCAACTACATCCTCGTGCTTTACAGCACCAGCTGCAGAGATAACCTAGAGATAATGCAAAATGAGGTCAAACACAAAGTCCTACTAAGTAACTAAGGTACCAAATACAAAAAAAAGAACATAGACGAAAGTAAAACAATGACGATGAATTGCTTAGTCAAAGAGAGAACCAAACCATTCTAGGAGCTGTGTAATGGGTAGAGATATAGTTCTCCAAATCAGCCTTTGTGATTGTCTTGATATTTTGAGCAGGGCCTAGTATCGTCCTGCCAAGAGGAGTATATTGGAATGCAGTAGCATGCAAATGGTCAAAAATGACTTCTTCGGCCTGGCTTTCCACCTACAAATACGACTGTTGCATTATGAGCATTTATATTAAGAATTCACAGGTAAGATCAATATATCTAAATATGAAGAAAACTTAAAGGGCAGATTCCCAATAAACATGCACTATTGAAGCTATTGCAGCAAATAATCCAGTCAAGCTATTTATTGGTCAACAGATAAGGAGAAGATTCCTTCTGGAAATGCATTGCTAAATATAACCAAACCATCTAGCTCTTCTATATCATGCATGGATCCGTCAGGTAAGATTATATGGAAGCAGAAATCAAAAATTTTAAAAACAAAAGTCCTGGATTACCAGAAATGAAGACAAAAGAAAATTAATAATACTAACTAATCAAATCTCGAGAAAATGCAACTCTAATTCTCTTTTCTCATTACCAAGCTGAGGATAGGCAAAGCCTTAGAAGACTACACCAGGAGCCGCACCCGTACATGTAACTCTTTACCACCTCTAACATGGGGCCCTTTTCCAACCCCCTAACCAAATGGGCGGAGTTCTGGTTACAATTTCGGCGAGGATAAATAAATATGCAACCCTTTAAAAAGATGCATTAAAATCAATAGTTCAACAGGATGATGAAAAGTATCTGATCGCTGCCCACCTCTTCCATTTCGCGAAGGATAACGTCTCGTTCCCGATTGATCCGTTCCTCGCTAAAAGACGAGTTCTGGAGAATGTCCGCCAATATGTCCAGAGCTACCGGCACGTCCTTGCCCAATACCTTCGCGTAGTACGTCGTCTGCTCCCTCGAGGTATATGCATTTAGGTGGCCACCCATATTCTCGATCTCCTCCTCCAGCGCCCTCACCGTCCTCTTTTTCGTTCCCTTGAAGATCATGTGCTCCAGGAAATGCGCCGTCCCGTTGGTATGTTCGGACTCGAATCGGCTGCCGGCATCGATCCACACCCCGACCGTCGCCGTCTTCGAGGCGACGTTCGACTCCGTGGCGACACGCAGGCCGTTCGGTAGGGTCGTCACTCGCGTTTCTGGCGCCGAGAGAATCCCCGTGTGATCGACGAGCAAGGGCTCGGGGTTCGCATGCTGGAGGAAGCGGGGGTCGGGGTTCTCGAGCTTCCGGAGCTTCGACTTCACCTCCTCGGCAAGGCGGTCATAGATCATGACATTGGGCGCCGGAGGCGACGCGGGCATCTCAGAGGATGCCACCGCCGGCGAGTAACTAGAGAAGACGCGGTTCGTTCGGACTAACCAAAGGCAGGAGAACGAGCAGATCCTAGACCGACGGACGAGATTGAGAATCGCCATTTTTCTCCCTTCGACTTCTCTGCGCGCCTGTTTTGGGGAGACCGCTGTTTAGGGTACGGCGGTACGCCGGATGGGAGCTGCACCTCCAACGAGCGAGGAAGCGCGGACTCAACAACGCGCAGTCGCGCACACTACACAGGCTAACGGAGGGGCATTTTGGTCCTAGATCACGGAACTGGATTTGAAACCTATGGGAACTTGACCCGAATCAATCTAGGAAAAGTCCTTCCTCACTTCATTCCTACTAACTTCGCTTTCCTGTCCTATTATAATTAGTTGATTAAATCATTAGAGTGTTTGAGTACGTCTCTAATGGCTGTTTGAATATGTAGGAACACCCCAGAACGAACAGAATATGCGAAGCCGACACAAATGACAAACAGAAGACAAGCGAAACAGCAAAGACGAAGAACAAGAGGTATGAAAGGCTAAAGCGTTCTTGATGCATACCTTCCTACCAAGTGGTCGAGGGCAGTAGCAAGCATGGCCGAGAAGGGCCGCAAGGGCCGGGCCGCGTCAGCCAGGCTTGCGGTTGCTACCATAGAGAGTGCCGAGATACCAATGGAGGTTAGCGACAAACTTGAAGTTGATGTAGCGGGCGATGTGGGCGGAGCATCATCAAAGCGCTGACCGCGGGCTGAAGACTTCAAGGCAGCTCAAGCACGGGTACAAGACCTAGATCCGGCTGAAACGAGTTCAAACCCAGAGTCTAGTCCTACACCCAGGTCAAGCGTGGCAGCCTAAGGCCGAACTTAGGCAAATTATGTGGCTAAGCCCTCACGAGTTAAGTTGAACTCAATAATCACCGAGTCTGGGCAACACCGAGACAAGTCCCCTCCTCGAGCTCACAAGGTTCGAAGGGTTCAAAGTTTGAGACGTATTGTAGGTACTATTTTCCCTTATGCATTTACTTTAAGTGAGTCGTTTTATGTTTTAAGTTCAGTGTCTCGATTCACTTAGTAGAACGGTTCTATGTTGGGTATATAAACCCTTTTGTAAGTCATTTCTCATTATCGAATAATAGAATTTGAAGTTGTGTGTGAATTAGCTTGTCTCTCTCCTTCCTCTGATCGACCTTACCGGCGATGACCGGAATTTGCAAAATCCAACCCGTGGTTCTAGTTGAAGTTCAAAAAGACTTGAATTCGATCGCATTTACTTTAAGTGAGTCGTTTTATGTTTTAAGTCTAGTGTCTCGATTCACTTAGTAGAACCGGTTCTATGTTGGGTATATAAACCCTTTTGTAAGTCATTTCTCATTATCGAAGAATAGAATTTGAAGTTGTGTGTGAATTAGCTCGTCTCTCTCCTTCCTCTGCTAGAGCGGTGACTGGAATTTGCAAAACTCCAACCGGTGGTTCTAGTTGAAGTTGGAAAATACTTGAATTTGATCGTAGGAGGCCGTCGGAAAACCTCCTAAGGCATCTTCATCCTAGGTGTAATCCCCGACAGAATTGCATACCTTTTCTCGGTGCAATCTCTTCAATCCTGGAAAAGATTAGCGGCCCGAAGAAGATTTCGAAAAGACTTGGAGAAGATCGTCTCGTGATTCTAACCGACTAGTACCTAAGTGACGACTTTAAGGCCCGTTTGATGGGTGGTTGAAATTCACCGAAGGAGGGAAAATTGGTACGGGCGGGTGAAATTTCACCCGCCCGATTGAAATCCCGTCAAACGTTTAACCCAGAAGGGAGCGGGTGGAATTCCACCCGCTCGAAAGTCCGAGCTCGGAGCTCGGACTTTTGAGTGGCGCTCGACCTCCCTCCTCAGCGCACGACCTCCTTCGGCAGCTCACATCGCACCGCAACTCCTCCTCCCTCGAGCCTTCTCACATCGCACCAGAGTGGAAGGAGGTCGCACCGTCGCCGCTGCCTCTCCGGTCCACCGCCGGTAGGCTTTTTTCCTTTCTCCCTCTGATTCCCTCCCTTTCTCTGATGCCCTACTGCTCTCTCCTTCTTCTCCTCTGTCGCTCTCTCCTTCCTCTTCTACCGCATGCTTGATCGCTCGCCGTGCACGGCCACCGCTCTGCCTCCAGCCATCGCCGTGGTTCTTCAAATTAGGGCTTCGAAGACTCATCCTTCGATTCTCTGCCTTCCTCTTCCACCGCTCGCCCCATCTCTCGCTGTGCACCGCCGCCGCCGCTCTGCTTTGGATGATAGTCACAGCTTGCAGGGAACTTGAGTTCCTCGATGTGAGAGGCTGTTGGGATGTGAAATTGGACGGGGAGGAGTGGCTGGCCAAGAGACAACTGGAGAAGGGCTTGAAGGGAACTTGAATTCCTTGATGTGAGAGGCTGTTGGGATGTAAAATTGGACGGGGAGGAGTGGCTAGCCAAGAGACAACTGGAGAAGGGCTTAAAGGTTTTGGGTCCAGAGGTGGTCGATCCCTATGAACTCCTGGTTTGGAAGATTAAACGTGAGTTTCTATTGATGAAATAGGTTCGTCTTCCCATATCCATTTAATTCCCCTGCCAAGTTATATCATGTGAAGGGTTTTGCAAGTTACTGCTTGTTGAACTGAATTAAATCGCTGGAAGTTGAAAGTTACTTTTTTGTGGTCTACAGATGCTTGTTTGAACTAAAGTGTTGCTTAATTCATTAAGTTGATTGATTATCTGTTGTCCATATCAGTTCACATATACATATCAGAGACCGTCTGCCACAGTTGCCTCTCTGCGCCGTTGCCTCTCTGCCACAGGTGCATAGGTGTTTGATTTGGGCGTTTGGGCTTGTAACCTTACATTGAAATTTCAAAGGGGATTTTGCCTTACATGTTATCCACATACACCAAAACTGTTTGATATCTTGATTTTTCTTTTTGATATTGAAAGGAGAGTGACTTAACTGCTCGTTAGAATGTTGTTCTTCCAGTGCCAGAACAAATCTTCAGCACCACATGCCCTGGTATTTACACATAGGAGGTGTAAAACCCTTTTATCATTTTAAAAGTTGTCAAATAAATGATTTCTGTTTGTGGTATTATTATTTGTTCGAAGGACTCCAACCTTCCTTGATGTTGAGATTCAATCATGCTGTAAAAAATTTGAAAATGTTCAAGAACTTCATATCTTGATTTCATAAAGAAAATCTATGTGTTTTTCTGAAAATCATTGATAGAAGAAACAAAATATAAACTTGTAGCCACTGTATCATCTCAAAAACACGAAACTTTTAGAAGCTGGAAGACAGTAGCAGTGAGTGTTTGTTGTGCATATGTGCCAGGTAAAGCAAAATTGGAAAAAAATTTCTCGTTTGACTTAATATGCAGACTGCTGATTTACTTCGTCTTCTTCACCAATCATCCTCTCTGCTGTCACTCGAGTCTGAAACACTACTTTAAATTAAGGTGAAAATACAACATTACAGTTGTCCATGCGTTGTTGTTGCTTTTGATACTCATAGAAGGTTGTCATGAGTGCATGCATGTGAAGAACAATGTCATCAATTTTGTAGTTGAAGAAATTAGCAGCAGTTTCAAATTACCTTTCTCGGCTACCCATTTGCAGCAGAAATTGATTTGACGACATTCTTTGTATTCAAGTTTTCAATATGTGTACTCATGTTTTTCACATATGCGTTGCATCAGGTTCAACAATTAATCCAGATTATCAGATGTGCATATATATTTAGAAGCAGAGGGAGAAGGAATGGTCTGCCGGAGCTTTTGGCATTATTAATCGGTCATGGTTCCCCGGTAGCAGTTTTACCTGTTCAGTTGGTGCTCCTATTTGCATCTAAGCAACTTCTTCCTTTGGTGGACAGAGGTTTAGCATGGAGAGATTAATCAACATGATTCTCTTATATCTTGTTCTTAACATGATTCTCTTATATCATGTTTTTACATTTTTGACAATGGCTGCATTCGAATCATTCTTTATTGTTTTCAATCACAGTAGCAAATGCCAATTTCTTCAGTTCCTCCTCTTGTCTTTCTTCAATTCCTTCCTTTGGTGGATTTGTAATTCGTCTTCCTACTTTCATTCTCACGATAATTACGCAAATAAAACTAAGAGGAACAGTTGATGTCATGAGGATTAATTGGCTCTGCATTATAGTCGGATCTAAACATAAAGAGAAGTTGAAAAGCTTGTAATTTAGTGTGATCACCAGCAATCTCGGGCCAATACCTGCCGATTTCCCATTTTTTTTAAAAAATAACTAAAGAAAGTTTAAGCTAATAAAGAAAACTAAAACATATCTTATGTTTTTGAAGAACACACATGGGCCCGTTAAGTCTTAGCAATGGTCCGATACAATGCGATGATAATGTACATGGCTATTGAGTGTACATGCATCAAACATATCACTTTTGAGTAAGCAGGATGAGTATTTCATTCCATATAAATGAATGGTAAGGTTTGGTGTGGAACACACACACTCAACATTTTGTTCTTATTTGTTTTTGGATGGTAGGGGCTACACCCTAAACATTTTATTTTTTTGGAAAATCATCTTCCAATTTTTTCTTAAATCAGATTTGGAGAGGAGAAGACACAAAAAAAACAACATTTACCACGTTAAATTCTTCCTGTGCATCAAAAAGGGTTAAATTTACCACGTTAAATTCTTCTTATGCATCAAACAAAATTAAATTTACCACGGTAAATTTCACCCGCCCATCAAACAGAGCCTCAGATTGGAAGAGGGAGAAATTTCATCCTATGAATTTTTCTGAAAAAATTTACCATGGTAAATTTACCGTATTAAATTTAACCCGCCCATTAAATTTAACCCGCCCATCAAACGAGCCCTTAAGTTGGTTTATCTCTATTGGACAATATCTCATGGTGAGAAATCGAGTCGATCATAGGAATTCACCGATAGACAGCGGGTCGAATTGCTGGGAACCCCTCCGTGGATCAGGTAGAGAAACTCGTCCACGACAGCAACAACCCCTCCAAAGTCTATCTTGAAAGCGCACCGCTGGTGGGCCCCAAATCGCCAATCGTCGTCCGACTAGGCTGCTGGCCGACAAATAGCAGGCAGAAGATTACGGCCAAATCTGAAGCAATTGGCACCTGAGTTCGACAAATGGATTTTGCAGATAGGATCGCCCAGGCTTCAGCGTTCTCCATGCGAAATTCTAGCTCGATCAGACCAAAGACGGGTGAGAACAAGCCACAGCCGGAATCCCCTTTGCGGTCGCTGGATAAACTCAACGCTGCTACTTTTCCGGCCTCCCTCCTATCATGTGCCATCATTTCCGCGCATTCCCAAATTGCCCAAGGTTGATTTAATTCGCTACTAAAGTCTGATTTAATTAATGAGGGCAAATCGATACTTTTGGTAACCCCCGAGTTAAGAAGAGGGCACGAGCTGCGAACGTTACACTCCGCAGCCTTCCTCTTGAGCTCCTCGTCATCAAGGCGGGAGTCACCACTCCCCTCACCGCATTCAACCTTAACTGTTCATCCTCCGCATGTCACACATCCACTGCTCCAAGGCCACCTCCTGACCAACGTGCGCACAAGAGGATTAAATCCTCTCCACCTCCTCCACCTCGCATTCAAGATGAGATCTCTCCTTCGTATGCCAAGTGTCCCTCGTCGACCCCCTAGCCTCCATTACCTTGTAACGCCCCTAGCAACTTCACGAGAACCTTAGCCTTCTCTTCCATAATAACTGACCCAATCACTCCACGCGAGTCCACCGTTACTCCCCATCTTGCCTCATCATTCCTTAGCCTTAAACACCACTCCCATAAGCATTAACCTAGCCACCCCTAGCCTTAACTCCCACTCCTTCTCGCGAGACTCTTGGATTGTCTCCCTAGCCGAAACCAGCTCCATTATTGCCCATCACCCCATCTCACATTAACCCTCTATCATCGGCCTTAACCCCCTCTTCAGCAGCCGCCAGCCACCTCTTGCCTTACCCAATCAGTAACCGCTTAGACTTAGCTCAACCTAGTCCTATCTGAGCTCAACCATCCAGCCGAGCTCACCAACCCTAAACCAGCCTACCTCTGGTCCTTCAATTCCCATTGGATAATCGAGAATAAGAAGGCCAGGAAGTGGGCCCGAACCCCTCTATTCTAGCCTGAACCTACCTAACCCACACTGAGTCCACTTCCTTCTTCCGAGCTAGGCCTGTCCCCTTGGAGTCCAGTCGCTGGGTCCATCTCCAAGGCCAGATCGTGAACAGCATCGGCGTCCTGCAGGCACCATCACTGTCGCAACCTATGCCGACGGCAGCCGACATCCTACGCATGCGTGTAAGGCAACCTCGGCCAGGCGAGCCGACGTCCTGCCTTCCTCGGTGCCCCAGCCGCATCCGTTTCAACACACAGCCGACCGAGGCCGACCATAAGCAAGACCACACCAAGTGCCCAAACCGATAGCAACCAGCTCTGTCACCCAGCAGTGCCGAGACCTCTCGGCCAACTCCTGCAGATATGCAGGCGTCCTCGGCCAGGTGGGCTGAGCCCCATTTCTATCTTGCTGTGATATCCGAGAAGTGGCTTTGCCACCGGTATTCTCTCAGATCTTCTTGCTGAATAGACAAAACTCCTCTTTGGCCAAGTAAGCTCTATCTCCCCCTATAGAACGTGGGTACTGAGAGTGCTTGTTTTTCCAAGCTGGGCTATAGCCTATTACTACCTTCGGCAGCCCCTCCGAGGCACCTCACCAAGGACACGGCTGCGGGTTACCGAGACCTCCCAAGGGAAAGGGTGTGGTTTGGCCATTCTTAGGCATGAATGTGCATGGTTTGTATGTGGATGTGAGTGAGTTGCGAGAGAATATTTTGTATCGCTTACGGTTGTACAAGCCTTGAACCCCATAGTTTTGTAGTAGGAGATAAGCTTGGGTTGGGATTAACATCCTTGTATCTTTGACCTAGGGTACTATTAAGTCGGAGTTGTTGTAACGGTGGGAACTTTTGTAAATATAACTTGTTTTAAGTTTGGACTTTTGGCTCCCGCGAGTGATCCTAGAGTCTAAACTCGAGCGGAGAATTCGCATGGTCGGGTCTAGGTTCTCACCAATTCTCGAGCGCTCGGTGAACGCAACTTGAAGGCTTACCACGTAAGCCTTTTGGCCTTCATCTCTTTCTCTCTCTCTCCCCCTCCCTCCCCTACAAACGAAGTCTCTCTGTCATGTCACACCTGCGCAATCTCTTTTTGGCCAGTGATGGTTTGTGCCATCGATCTCTTTTTGAAAGTTCATATACATACATATATATATATACACACACACACACACACACATGATGGCATCTTTTTTTAAGTCAAACACAAATTAAACAAATCGCTCGACTGGTGTGGGCCGTCCAACCCTAAAGTGTCTAATGCTCGAGCGAACATCGGGTGCCTTCCCCTTCTCTTCAACAAGGGCGACAAGGGGGGAGGCGATGGCCTTCCCCCACCTTTAAAAAAAAAAAAAAAAGTTTGGGCAGGGGAGGCTATCACCTCCCCCAGGTGGAGACCTTCCGCCGCCCTGCCGTTACTGGCAACTGCCAAGGACGCCGTGCCAGTGAGGACAGTGTGGCAGGAAGTCGCTGCCCGAAGGAGGCAACAACGTCCACTGCCCAAACCATTTTCCAATAAAAGCAAAACAGAAAGAGTCAAAGAGGCTGGCGGCGGCAATAGCCCCTTCTCAAACAGGTGGGGAAGGCGTCGCCTCCCCAGTAAAAAAAGACAGTGAGAGAGAGGAAAAAAGAAAAAGGAATAGAAGGACAAAACGAACGAGAACGAGAAAACGTGAGAGTGAGAGTGGTAGATCGAGAGAGTGAGAGAGCAAGGGAGAGAATGGGAGAATGCGAGTGAGAGATCGGCAGAGGGTCAGAATGAGAGAGAGAGAGAGAGAGAGAGAGAGAACAAGGGTGAATAACGTGTCGAGCTACTCGAGCTCGACCCGTAAGCGAGTTTGAGCTGCATCATGTGTTGAACGAGTCAAGCTTGAGTTCACGAGTCAACTCGTTTAACTAATCGAGTCGATTTCGAGTTCCCAGAACTTGAACTGTTAAAGCTCGACTCGGCTTGAAAGTGTCACCAACTTGTTTTTTAATTAAAAACCCAGTTTTCAAAAATGTCTCTGGCCGGAAACTCGCTTTTGTGTTTTCACTTTTCACTTTCCTTTTTGTTCTCCCCTTCTTGTCCCAAAACTTCTCCCTCTCCCATTTTGAAACTTTTTCCCCCATTGCA